>NC_043756.1:21955122-23155122 GCF_902148845.1 Salarias fasciatus
GCTGGAGAACTACGTCAGACGAGATAAAAATCTGCGACTTTTGGCCACCTCTCCTGCTGGATGACGTGCTCCAGCCGGGGGATCATCTGGTCCGGGGACAGCGGGCCGAAGCGGAACCTGGTGCAGCGGGACTGCAGAGCCGGGATGATCTTGGACAGGTAGTTACAGATCAGGCAGAAGCGAGTGTTTTCTGTGAACTTCTCGATGACTGGGATGAGAGAGCGGAATGGAACGAGCATGAGATAAACCCCAGTGTGTTGGGCTGAAATTCAAAATTCATTCCTCTGTTTACAAGTAGAAATACTGCACAGACTGAAACGTACACTCCACAATTAGCCATAAATGCAGCAGATGCTCCATATTCTTCAGTTCATCTCAATATTTTCAGCGTTTTTCTTTTCTTTTTTTTTTTTTAAAGAACCTTAAGGTTTCTAAGCGGGCTGTGATTTCCCAGCAGCCAAACTGTCTGGCTGCTCAGCGAGCCGTGTGGCTCACAGTGGGCGACACCCGCGCGAACAGATGGCTCACCTCGCCGCAATGCATTCTGGGCATCCTGGGTCATGGCATCAGCCTCGTCCAGTATCACCAACTTGAAGCCCTTCCTGGAGGACACAGTAAACACACGGCGTGTCAGTCCCTGTCACGCTACAATGACGGTGCTGGGCCTCAAAACTGCAGCCGTACTTGAAGATGGTCCTGGTGCTGGCAAAACTCAGGACGGGGCCTCGAACCACGTCGATACCTCGGTCGTCCGAGGCGTTCAGCTGCAAAACAGAATTAGATTGATCCACAATTCTAACACCTTTAAATCCCAGTAACACAAACTCGTCCTGCGTACCTCCAACACCATGGAGTTGAACTCTTTCTCCTTGTACAGCTGTCGGGCACAGGCCAGGATGGTGGAGGTCTTCCCTGTTCCCGGGGGGCCGTAGAACAGCAGATGGGGAAGTTTGTCCTCGCTGATGAACCTTTGGACTGAAGAGATCAGCAGCAGAAAAAAAAATCACGCTTCTGTTTAAATGTACAGGATTAACTACCAAGGTTAAAGACTTCTGTGTTTGCTGCTGCCTTTCAGTAACATAATCACTCGTCTAATGCTTGATTTCTCCTGATGCGTTCATTTTTCAATCTTGTTTTTGCTTTAATAATCTTTCCTTGTTGTTTTTATTCTTATTTCCAGTTATTTTTCAGCTGCTCTGGCATGATGCACAAAATAAAGTGACTCTATGAGACGGATGTGCTTTCAGAAGTAATAATTACATTTATTTATAACATGTTTATTTGCACCTAATTATCTGACTGCTTGGACATTTGCCGTTACACGAATATTGATATTTTGGTTCAGGAACCACTGCAAAGTGGCAAAAGTCTCATTTCTTAATGGACAAAGAAACTGGGAATTGCCAGTCACATATTAATATCATTAAGTAACAGATTACCCACAAAAGCACACTATCACTAAACAGGAAGGTACAGGATTATGTAGATATGTCCTCCTAATTTACCAAAATTCAAACTGAAAATAACCACACTTTAGAAAGCTAGCAGAAATAAAGAATTTATATCAGTTTAGTGGTGAAGTTTATGGATAAAACTAACATTTCAAGGGGTAAAATCTCATCCCTGCTGGTTTGTTTGTCATTTAGTTTTCTTTGCGTTGTGTCTTTGGTTGTTGTAGAGAAGACAGACATAGCGCACTGTGGTTGCTCAGAAAATGTACAAAAAAATATAAATTGTTCAAGTAAGCGCCCTGAATGTGATGCGTCGCAGCTGAACTGGTGAGAATGATTTTGAACATTTATCCTGACATTCTGCATACTTACTGGTGCTCAGGATATCTTTATGCGAGATCAGATCATCGAGCGACTGTGGTCTGTACTTTTCAACCCTAAAATACAAAGAAAAATACAGTTATTGCCAAGCTTGACAATAATAATTACACTGTCACTGTTTTCTAACCGAGTCAAAGATATTTAATGCAGCTTTTCCTGAGCTAGCTGGGTAAAATAGCACCACAATAATGGTGTACAGACTTATGTTTTAACATATATCGACCTGTAGGCGGGTCAAAATATTATAAATAGTGTTTACAGATAAGTGAGCAATCAAGCATGGCTAGTAAACTATGTTAGAGTCACGACCAGACACATGCTAGCTTGACTCTGGTAGCCTGCTAGCTGACTAACTACCGATAACGCTGTAAACCGTGTTAAAAAGACGGCTTTCCGCTCACCAGGGGAGATTGCGGGTCTGGAGCTGCGCTTTACTCGTGGACGCCATGTGCCCGGTTAATCGTGTGTTTAATCAGAGGTGAATACTTGAAGAAATAAAAGTTCTTCCTTCTGCTGTTGACGGCTGTTTGCCGCGCTCTGTGACCAAACGTACGTCTGACGTCAGCGCGTACAACCAATGGGATGTGTTCACCGGCTTCGATGGGCGGGGTCAAGGTAGCGCTACCCTCTGTATGAAAATATTGAGCAGGTAGGGGTAAAAAAAAGAAAGAAAACGCCACTCCAATCCATAAAAACGAAATTACAAATACATGCGTGCATTTAAGCTTCTACACTTAGAGCACACTGCCATGTGCTTGTAATTAGTTTTTCAGGTGACTTGCTGTGAATGATACTGCAGTCAATAATAAATTGTAAATTTATTCTGAGGAAAATGTAAAAGTAGATCAAACTTTTCTTGAACATAAAGAAATAAGGGCCTTCTCTTGAGATTAAATTGTTTTGATCACTATTTTGTTCACTTCACTCATTAAAGTCAAGTGAATAGTCTATTTTAAAACCTTTCCCCAATTCCAAACTCACTGCATCATGCTCTTTATAGTCTACTAGTCATCTCATACTTCCATCTGTCTTGTAAACCAAGGTCCAGAAGGGGTCCAGGTTTGGCAGGTATTGGAGCACCTTGGATGAAATCTGGGTACACCCTGGACAGACTGCTACTCCATCAAGACAAAATAAGGTGAACAGTTACTCTCACATTTCTTTCTTTTTTTTTTTTTTCAACTGAGAGCAGAAAAGAGGAGTACCTGGGGAAATCCATGCATGCACAAGGTAGAATATGTAAATGCCCACAAGACAGCTGTTGAGAATGCAAACTAATACTGTCAGCAAACAATTATACCCTCTGCATTTAATCTCCAAATGAGAGCATTAATTTTCACTCAAGATATAACTAAGGTTTGGATCTTATTTAATGTTTGGTTTCCAGTGTTGAAAAATCCTGAACATGCAAACAATAGCTTTAAATGGAATCCATACTACAGAGGTTTTAATTCAAACCAACCAGGTGAGAGTCTAGTTTAAAAATACTGTGGATCAAGACTAGAGAAACGTATTGAAGGATACTCTTTGTAAAACTCCAGTGAGATCATGATGCAGTGATGAGTTCCCAGAATCACTCAGTCATGACTCAGATTTCTTGCATATGGGAAACAATAGAGAGTGAATACATGGTCAGATCTTTGGTGAAAATAAATCACTTTCAGAAAGTTAGTTAAAAAAGAAAACAGTGATTTTTCTGTCACTGCTGTCGTGTTGTATTTCAGTCAGATTTAATTCAGAGTATGTGTGCATCACGAAGAACCACTCATAATGCACTGTTTTCTCTTTGAATTCTTCATATTACCATTATACCTACATTACTTATACTTTACTAAGAAATGTTCAGTCATTTCACGCACATTCATAGTTTTGGCAGTTTCTTTATTGCAGGATGTTTAGTAATTGTTTGTCCACTCAAAGACAAAATCTGAGAGATCAGACCAGCTGTTTACGAACAGTCAATCAAAATACCATTCACCCTTTTTAATGTAGTCATTCATGCATTAGAGTATGTCATCTGAGTCACATGTTATCAGAGAAAGACAAAAAAAAACAAAACAACAATTGCATTTCTTTTTTAAAGGCCACATAAAATCTTGCCTGGCAGCCCAGTGGGTTGAGCCAGCTCTGACTTCTATCATTATTTCACTTCACAGATTTGAATATTATGTTTATATTGTTGAATATCAGATTATTTTAGGCATAAATAGGCATGCTGAGGAAAATCTGACAAGTCTATATAAATTTGTGAATTCGGTTACAGTTATGAAACTGGATTTTCTAAGATTATTCATGCAAACTTTAAGAATACTTTAAACACCTTTCAGCCAGATCAAGTGCTTCTTTTTAGATTAGAACATGCACAGCCTAATCTCACCATAATTTGATTTAGGTGCAGGTGTGTATGTGAACTGTGATGATCCCTCTTGGTGGAAAGGTAAAAATAAAGTGACCCCCCCCCCCCCCCCCCCCCCCTCCCATGCCTGGGATTGAAGCAGTGGCGCTGTAATCTCGCGAGAGCGGCCCCTCTCGGCGGTGCCGTGCGCTGCGCTGCTGTTGCTGTGGGTTTGATTGACAGGAAACATGTCGGTGTGGTGGGAGCGAACCGGGATGCAGCTGCTGCCAAGGGAGACAGGGAGTACCTGCATCCGATCCACACATCAGCACCTTTAAACAGAAGGGGGGGTGAAGAAGAAACCCACCCACCCCCATCAGGCTTTCCCCTGATCCATCTGCTTAGGATGCGCTGAACAGCTTCTCTCTATCTTTTTTTTTTCTGTTTTTTTTTCTTCTTCTTCCCTTTTCCTCCATCTGAAACGAAGGGGGCACCCAATGGATGCTGAGGCAAAGCGCGAGGTCCCGCTCGATGTCTTCTCCTCGTGCTTGAATTAGCCTGCGGGAGCACCTGGATGAACCGGGAGGAACTCGGAGGACTGTCGTTGCAATGGAGTCGGCTCTGTCGCGGCGCAAAGCGCGTCTCTGAACGTCCAACACCTCGGTTTCATGGCGCTCTGCGGGTCGCTCCGCTCCGTGGGCTTCTCCACGTTTCTTTTCTGAATTAACATTTTTTTCCCCTCCCCATTCTATTTTACCTTTTCTTTTTTTTTTTTTTTTAATAAGTGTGTTTCATTTTTTTCTTTTTTTTTTTTAAGTGCAAAGGGAAAAAAATAACGTCCACTGCTCGCAAAACTATGAACGAGGAGATGACCAAAAGCGAGGAGCAGCATCTTAGTTTGCAGAAAGCCTTGCAGCAGTGCGAGTTGGTGCAAAATATGATAGACATAAGCATTTCTAGTTTGGAGGGTTTACGGACCAAATGTGCCACATCCAACGACTTGACACAAAAAGAGATCCGCACGCTGGAGGTAAGCAGGATGTACATCTCTCACCTACATTAACAGGGGCTGCTGTTTATTTCTAGGCCACTGTGCAGGCTTTTATCTTTTCTTTTTTTTTTTTACAAATTGCCCTGGTTTAAAGCATACATTTTGCAGCCATGAAACGTGCAAAGAAAAAAAAAAAAGATGTTGGTGTTTAAAGGCGCGCTGCTGTGTGGTTTTTTTGGGGGGGTTTTGTGCAGTGCAATAAATCAGAGAGGCCACGGGGCTGCAGTGGGCTGCTGGAGACTTGCGCATTCTGCAGGTGGCGGGGAGAGAAGGTGGCTCTTCTTCTCCGTCAGGATGGGATCTGAGGCAGCCGAGGCCTGTCGGCAGCCCCGTGTTTACAATCCATTACCGATGTGCCACAGCCTGCGCATCTGCTCCGGCGGCGCAATCCCGGGCCCGGCGTTACGCAAGGGGCGCGCAGATTACTGAGATTGCTCCAAAATATCGTTATCCGTTAATTGGCCCGTAGGGTGTTCCCGCAAATTGCGTTGCATAAGAGCCATCATATGTTGTATGTTTTTTTTTTTTTTTCTTTCCTGGAAGATATCCCTCTGTCCGCTTTGAGACCACATAAAACCTGTCGGAAAAAATAAATAAAACCCGTCCCTGCTCTTCTTCCTCCTCCTCTCTTTAACCAGTGTCAAGCTGTTACAGGACATAAAAATGCCATAAAGTGCGATAAGGTCACTGAAAACTCACTATTCCAGCCCTGCGGACTGAGCACAGCGCTTAGGGCCTGTAAGAATCTCATGCTGATGTCTCAGGAGATTTAAACAAACACCATTAAGTGTGATAAGGTCCCTATAATATCACCACTGAGTATCTGTGAGTGTGTGTGTGCACCATCAACACACTTCTCCTTCCTAGTGAGGGTATAATTGAGATCTGAGTGCTTATTGTGAAACCCCCTTAAAAAGTCTCAAACATGTTGCGTATGTATGTCTGAACTGGATGAAAGGACAGAAATTTCATCTAAGAACGATGAAAAGTAGTACAGGTGCGTATTTCCCGTTAGTGATGTGCAGATTGGTGTGAGCAACACTTAATAGAACTCTGTGGAAAGTCTGTTGTTTGTTATTCTTGGATCAAGGTGCAAAGGTCATGGGTTTGAGTCTGGGCCAGGCCTTCCTGTGTGCAGTTTGCACCTTCTACCTGTGCATGTGTGTGTTTCTCTCCACGTGCTCCAGTTTCCCTCCGTGTGCTCCAGTTTCCCTCCATATCCCCTGCCACACACGGCCATCATCTTTCAGACAGCCCATTTCTACTGCACACTGTTCTGTGGACAGTATGAAAATAATTTAATAGCCCAAGGAGAAGACAACAAGCGTCTTAACTCTGTGTTTAATCAAAGCCAGGCATTAAAAAAAAAAGAACTTTCTGTGCTCGCTTTCCAAAACCAGTCCTTCTTTGGAGCTAAAATTGGAAACGTTGTCTTTCTCAGGTTAAAAACTGGCCCACTTTACAGACAATTTACCATTTTCAACTCATTCAACCCCTCAGCATCAACTGCAGAGGTGTTGATGAAAGAGTTTCAGCAATCTGCACATTGAGGCGGCACATTAGAAGCTGTTTTTTTTTTTAACTTTTTTTTTAAATAATAATGATAGTATAGTGTCACAGAGATGACACATTTTCATTTGATCTTGCCACTTCAGTAATGAGCAAATAGAATGAAGTAAAGTTGATGAAACTTACTGTACATATTAAATCTCATTCTGGAGTGAGACAGTTTCCAGTTCTACTCCACTTTTTTGCAGCAAACTGCATTTTCTAAAAGTAAAACCTGATTTTACTTTTAAATTATGAAATGTGTAATGTATTAACACACTTGGTTACCAATTTGTTATTTGTTTTAGTTTAGACACACCAAAAAAGTCAAGACTCTTAAGTAGCATTTTTCAACGAGGGCACAAGTTTGAGTTGGAATAGTTTGGACGAGAAAAGAAAACACACCATCTAAAACAGTTTGGGTTTTCTTGTTGATCAAAACAATTTTGCCAGCCAGCAGGGCAGCATGGTAGAAATCTACCTGGTTCTTTTGTGTCTTTCTGTGTGCAGTTTGCATGGTCTGCCTGTGCGCTTTTTACCTCTGGGCGTTTGGATTACCTCCCTCACTCCAACAGCCAGGACTTGAGGTTAATAATTAACCTGAAATGTATTATCAGTGTAAAACAGCCTCGCTGTGTGTGTGTGTGTGTGTGTGTGTGTGTGTGTGTGTGTGTGTGTGTGTAGTCTGATGTACTGGATTGTCCAGGTATGGAGGAACCCTGTGAATAATGTGAAAACACAATGCGGAGAGCTGTGTAACTTCACAAAAATTCAGATTTTAATGTTTTGACTTGTATTCCTTCAAACAGTCCTAACATGACCTGACCTGACCTGACCTTTGTCACATGACTGGACCAGTTTGTATGATGGAATGACTGAACATGCAGGTACACACATACTTACCTTAAATGTTACATTAAATTGATTAATTGCAGCCATATTCACTGTTGTGGCAAGCAGACACACAGAAACATCAAGATTGAATTGAAACAAACATTACAAAATAATGAAAGCTGAAAGTTTTGGCACGTAAGTTACTTTCGAATATGAAACAAAAAAACACTTTGAACTCCCCAAATTTATCATCAGTGGTAAATTGTTCACACTTGCAGATGCAGCCACAAAAACTTCAGTATAGTGAAAATGCAATTTTGCACTTATTAAACTCAATAATATCTTATATTTACTACACATCTATCGAGGTTTCATTGTTTATAATTCTACAAGAGAAGTCATGAAATTTAAGAATGCAGTGAGTAGAAATATTAGAGTATATCATAAGATTAGATTTTTTCACCAGAAGCCCTATTTTCACAATCAAAATGTAAAAAAAAATAGTCAAAACCTTTTAATTAATGTTATGAGTGTGGAAAATGTGTCGAGTGTAGAAATAACTGGAACAAAACTTCAATGATATTCATTTTTTTGACGCACCTACATGTATGCAAGCAAGCCAGTGTGAATAGAAATTATATGCGAAATTTTTTTTTACTAAACTTAAACTTAAAAAGCTGGACGAAAAGGGAGGTGACAAAATCATCCTTTTAATACTTTCAACAACACATTTCAAATTAAAACAACCAAACCAATGAACTTGTATTGACGTCTTAAGTTTAATTTCACACAGCTTAAAGCACACTTTATTTCCCTGCACAGAGTTATAAAAAGTAGACGTAAAGTCACATGTCATCTCTCTTATGAACTCTTTTCATTTCTTTGGCAATTCAGATGCCTTGGTTAGCAAAGTTAATCAGTTTATGAGTATCCTGGCAGTATGGCTCTGATATTCATTAAATTCCTGAAAATAGAGAAATTAATATTTTTGCCCATATTCTTCAGTATATACATATACTAATTATCATGCGCTTCTCAGTATTGTCACAAACACAATATCATTACAGAACTGACCGATCTTCAAAGTTATTGAAGGAAAATGGGCAGAATATCTCATTCACTATGCTTTTTTTGTGAAAATGTGTTACTCTCGGAAACAGAAGTAAAATTGAGAACTTAAGAAGTCAAGACGCCAGGTCACGGGGTTGGCCTGGTTGTTTTGGTGATAAAACCACAAACATTTATGTAGAGAACAACAGGCTTTATACATTAATGGTGAGTACACTGACGCTCGCAGTTGGATTGCTTTTACGTCTAACTCCACAGTAAAAATACCCAGGAGAAAATGGACAGGCAGTCATGACGCTCTGGTGGCAAACGTTTTTGTACATTTAATCGAGCATGAGCAGAAGAATTATATAGTATAACTTCAATCTGATGTTGTGTTTCTGGAATTCATATCAAACTTTGTTGAGACTTTACTGAAATGCAACAAATGACAACAGTTTGCTGCCATTTTCATTGGATTGAAGTTATATTATTGGATCTAAGCAGCGAGTCTTTTAACCTTTCAGTGTAAAAGCATAAAACATGCTCATGGTGATTTAGATCTGGGGCACACATCTTAAATCTTTAAATGGTAGTGCCCATGGGAACCTGCTGAGACATGTTCAGTGAAAGCAGCATGATTGGAAACTTGTCATGAAGTTTATAAAAGTCTCCTTTCACAGTCCTGTTAATCCTTGAAGCAGGTCTGAGCGGGAAAGAGTCGACAGCCTTTGTTTTAGAACGTCAGGATACATTCCTGGTAGTGCTTTGCTTCAGTGCTTTCATGAGTCAGCTGTGGCTCAGGTGGTGGAGCGGATTGTCCTCCAATCCCAATATCTATCTCTCGGTTCAATCTCTTACCCTGCTAGTTCATTTGTCAGAGTGCCTTTAAGCAAGACACTGAACCAAGATGGTCCCAGTGGTATGTGAGCATTATGCATGATAGCTATATAAATGAGACTGTGAAATTGCTTCAATAATGAGTCATATAAATGGAATCAGTTAATTTGACTAGCCTGTAGTGCTTTTTATGATTAAGCTATATGATTAAAAGAGCAAAAAAAATCAAGGAAAGTTATTGTGTTTGAGCTGCGATGCTTTGATCTGACCAGTTTGTGTATTTGAGTGTGTGGACTACTGCACTAAATAGCAGAAAAACCAATGTGAATTCAGGCCAGAGTGCTATATTTTGGAAGCCATGTATTGTTGTGGGCTTCGATTCTGCCGTTGTTAAATTTAGAAGACAAGTCCCTTGTAAAAACAGATTTTAGAGATATCCAAGAACATGTACAGACCTCTGCAAACGCTTCTGCGCCAGGATGAAATCATTTATTCTTCTTATTTGCCATTTTGATTATTAAATGAATATGAAACAAAATATTAAAAATACTGAAAAGAAAAAATTGGCATATTAAAGAGATAAACATAAAAACAAACATAAACATTATTGAATATGAGGATGTGCTCCTGTGAATGGTGTTCTTGTCGTCACTTTGTCGGACTTGTGGTTGTCTTCATGTTATTGGAGCTTGCTCTGGGTGAAAGCAGGTTACACTTTCAGCAGTCCGTCAGAGCAGACACAGACAAACCATTTAACCACATGCATGCTTTGGGACTGTGAGAGGAACCCACACTGTGCTCGCTGTGAGGCAAGGGAACTCTGAACTGTGGAGCTACAAAGTCCCAGGAGAGCATGGACAAAAAGTTCCTCTGTGGGAGCCGTTTCCAGAGAGTTGCACCACTGTCCTGTGAACAGGGCTTGATATCATCTTAAGTTTTTAAGAATTCTTAGTAAGTTTGTTAAAATCAGTAAAATATCAAATATATTATACCCAAGTGATGGACCCTCTGATACAGTGAAGATTTTTCTACCACATCCTCGTCATAACGAACCTAAAATACAGACTGTACCACAATCTGTTAGCAGTGTTGAGCGTTGACCTTGTTTCATCTGAAAGCTTTGCTAAGAATAGCAGCAGCCTATACTACTATCTGGATGAGGTGTCAGACTGGTTTCCATTATTATGATTACACATTGTTGGTGGTTTCCCTTGGATACACAGGAGTGATCAATGCACATAATGAGCATCCTTTTTTTTTTTTTGGAGGGTTTCATGGAGCCATGTGATAGTGTGTCACGTGATCCAATTATGTATTTAGTATAATAGAAATGAATGCAGGTCAAAACAAGTGTACTTCATTCATATTCAGATACAAGAGCTGAACCAAGCATTTATTGGCTTTACACTGTCTTCTAAGAGCAGTAATGTTGCAGATGCTATTTTTTGCTTCAAAAGCAGAAATGTGGTGTTTTCAATTGAGATGATAAAAGGCTATGAGGAACAGTTCAATTACCAGAGTTCACAAGGATAAAGTGTTTATGCTTGAAGCAAACTAGGTCAAATGTTCAAATGTGATGAGAGTTGTCTGATTATGTCTAAAGCCGCAAGGATTTATACTTTTTTTTTTTTTTTTTGAACTAAAAGCCACACTCAAAGAGTATGTGAAAGGCTGAATGCCCCGCTGGCAAAGTCTGTCTGAGGGACTAACAAAAAAGTAGTGTATTGCCACTGTCTTCACTCAAGAACACATCTATGTCCAATATTGACCTTATTTAGCTTGGTGATTGATTTACACTGACATCTATAAATATGTCTCCTCAGCTACAACCCTCTGCTGTAGTGATGGGAGTTTTGACTCTTGTCACAGACCCGGTTCTCACAATTTGACTCAACTCTTTCATCTTCCAGGCGACTCGTCTGATGTTTTTGTCAATAAAATGAACATTTAGCCAAAAATAATGCAGAAAGAATTAGTGAAACTAAAAATATCTTACACTATATTGTTATATGTCTTAATATACCCAAAATGGAACAGACTCATGAGCCTCTGTATGCCACATTATAAACTTCAAATTATAAAGTGTGAGAACTTTTTGAATGTTATCGCCCAGGAAGTCTATGTTTCACCTGTACGTTGTCATCGGTAAACCTGCCGCCGCCCCTCCTGCTCACTGTGTACACACATACACACACACACAGACGCTGCATATCGTGTAGTGGACCGTTCATGGAAGTTACTCAGCTCGTTGACTTAAAGAGTCGGCTATAAGAGCCGCGTCGTCCATTTTTGACACATCACCACTTCATTGAGCCAGTAGAGCAGGAGGCCGTGGCTCAGTTAGTAGAGTAGGTTCATAGACTTCATCTCCCCCGGTCGATACATACGACAACGTGTCCTTGAGCGAGATTCAGGTCTCCATATTGCTTGCAGTGGACGACTTGAGCAGCTCGCATTTTAGCTTATCTCTGTTGGTGTTTGGGTGAATGTGACTTGATATACTGCAAAGTTTTTTGAGGATTGTTGGAAAATTATTTCAACAACAGCTAGGATAGAGCTTCGTACATATTTGATGTTATAGTCCAGGCACGCGGGAAGGTGTTTGAAGTAGAGGGGGCTGGCAGCTGAATGAATGAAGGAGTGATGTCATTGCATTTTTTTCCCTGCTGCATAGCGCATCGCCACTCAGGCTACTGGCTGGAAGCCATATGATACACACAAATAAACATAAAGAAGTTCTAACAAATTCACATTGTATTACATTTTTTCTCCACGAGGAGGTCGGCAGCAATTCACCACATGACAAGAACAGATAAGAACACAATCACTTTCACAGCCATTTTAAGCGCTGTCCATGGTGCTGAAGATGCAAAAAAACAATCAGGTGGGTCTAAACTCCAAAACTCACCCCCTCTGACATGGCAGATAGTAAGGATAGATTAGAATAACACCAATCTGTTGGTTGCTTGCTGTTGGTTTGCGGAACACAAGTCCTGCAAACCAACAGCAGGCAACGAACATATGGAACAGCCAGCGGCGGGTTGTGCTAAGCTGCTAGCTGACGTGACTTCAGTGTCAGCTGCCACAATGTTGTTGTTTTTACCTTTGTCATCCTCAGGAACATTCAATTTTGATTTTTTTGGAAGGATTGCCTGTGAAAAAATCTGATATTCTGTTCTGCTTGCTGTCTGCCATCATTGTTGTTTGACTGCGAAGAAGCTGCTTCCGGGCGAGGGAGGAGTCTCTCAACAAACAATTTAAATTTAACGCCTTTTAAAATAGATTTTTCCACATATTCCTACAGCTCTGTGTAAATCAATTCCACACATACTTATATATATATATTTTAGTCAACGCTAATGTAACGCTAGTGTAAGGTAAGCTTGCAGCCGCCGCGGGGGGGGGGGGGGGGGGGGGGGGGGGGGGGGGGGGGGGGTGTTACAGTTACAATAATAGATTTAGACACTAAAATTATCTCATCAGGTTGAATACAGGATTGTAACTGAACTGAACTCTTCTAGTTTATTTACGTGCTCACATCACCCCCGTCTTCAAGGGGGACAGAAGTTTTCCTATTAGCAAACATGCTATTATCACTCTTTTCCATTTAGAGTTGTGTTTCTGTCCATGCTGCGTTTTTGAATCCAATATTGATGCTATTTTTAGTTTAGTTCTCTGCTTCCAGCAACACCTGAGGGAAATATCTGGCTAATAAGCTCCAGCCGTCTATTGAACCATGTAGATTAAACCTAATCATGAATTCAGGAGTTTTGTTGTGATGGTTGTGAGCATAACTGTGTCTGTTTTGAGTCAAGACAACTAAACTAATCAATTCAATTTGTTTTTTTTTTTTGTTTTTTTCAAGTATTGTGGAACATCTAAATTTATGCTGGCAACTTGCTAATGTTGAGTTTTGTCCCATTACTCATGTCCAAATCCAGTTTCGGCTGAGTGATCCATCTATTCTACTCTTTCTTCAGGGGTTAAAGTATTGAAATTGCTTCTGTAGATTACACAGCGTAAATATTTCTACTTTTTTGGGTGAACCAGAGATCAGACAGTTTCTAGTCTATTTTTAAAGCTTGCTGTGATCAGTGCTGTAATTCTGTAAGAGTTGCGAGGAAGGTAAAATAAGAATTAAAGTTGTGTTTCACAAAATAATGTTCTGATGTTATATATGTTACATACATACATATCATGGTACCATTTTATTCTGGGTTGACTGAAAATGGCAATTTTAGTTTATTTATGGAGAGTTTTTTTTAATTCAATACTTTTGTGATACAAGCCTTCAGATTGCGAGAGGGTCATTTTACTATTTTATTACCTGATCTCTTTTTTTAATACACTATTTGAGTGAAAGGATTTTTTTTCACACTTATTCACAGAAGTCTGAACACATAAAAACGGTAGTGTTTAAAGGTGAATAAAGAAAACCCTGTTCACTCAGCACTGCCCCCTGTAGTGAGGCAGATGGCCTCAACTCCGCATTTTCATTACAGGTTATGGTAAAAAACAAACAAACAAACAAACAAAAAAAACAGACAGACCACTTACATATATGGACCAGTTTTTACCTCTACACTTTATTTTACACCTTAGAAGTCTAAATTTGAGAGGTTTAACTGATTGGTTGTTCCCTTTTTCTACAGGAAGAATATTCATTGCAGTTCTAGACATTCATAATGAATAAAGTCCAGGGCTGTGTTCGAAACCACATACTTACCTACTACTCATACTAACTTATTGAGTATGCAGTGTGTTTACACTGGCAGTATGCGATTTTGAGTATGCGAGAAGTTCCCGGATGCATACTGCATTCGCCAGAAATGTTGAGTATACATCGTGTGTTCACTACTCATACTGAAATTGCCCAAGATGCAACGCAACGGACATTTGAATAAACTTTATTCAGTTCACAATGACTGTTTCTTCATGATGTACATTTAGCAAGCCGAGTATGGTTCGAGATTTAATCTTCCCTCCATTGTTTGTGCTCGTAGGTATGTTATGTTACGAGATTTCTGATTGGATTGACAATGATTAAAAATAGTAATAAAAAAAAACAAAACAAAAAAAAACAAAAAAAAACCCCTTACATCTGAGAACAAGTCCATGCTGAAAGCGACCATGATGTACCGAAGACGGCGAGCCGATCTTTGTTGAAGAGCCGAAAAAACTCTCCGTCGGTAAAGCATCATAATTGGCATCATAAGTGGTCCGTTAACGGGACACCGGTCCAAACGGCGATGTTAAGCGACATATATTGCTGAAAGATTGCCTTCTTGTTTTCAAAGTAAAAGCACAGATGTATCACTGAGGCTTTTTTGCATGAGAAAGGGAAAGGGGTGGTTTATTTTGGTGAAAATAACCGGAAGTGCGTTGCTCACTGCGGCTGGCTTGAATTTCGCCGAATTCGTCCGAACAAAATCATAAACGGCTGGTATTCGGTCAAATAAACGACACACTCGGGCTCTAAACCACCACTTTGCCGCCTAATTTTAAAAAAAATCTCGATGAAGTTATACATTTGACGAGTTTAGAGCTAAAGTGAAATCAGCTTTAGCAGATCGATTTCTGCTCATGGAAGAAGTGCAATGCATTGTGGGTTATTATGTAGTATGCTGTAGTGTAAACGCTTCGCATACTGTTTGATGGACTGAGTAAGCAGGATGCAGGATGGATAGTATGAGTATGTAAGGATGTAGTAGACAGTATGCGGTTTTGAACACAGCCCAGGACTTTTAGCCTGACAGATCAGATGCAGCTGGTGAGACAGTGACAGTCTGCTGCAGATTCATTAAGTGTTCTCGTTTATCTGGATTAACAGATAACCCTAGTCAAGAGGTCGGGTTAGCTTGTGTCTGAAAACGTTCTCCATGACAGACTTTAGAGTCATCAAATTTAAGAGCCTGCCTTAATTAATAGCTAAAATGCTGGTTTAGTTGCGATGGTCAGAATTTGGTTGATGTCAGGGAAGGTGACAGAGTAAATAATGAGGCTGTACGGATGTAGAGCTGAAGAGGTTTAACTGCACTATTGGTCCCATTTGATTGGTTTTGGCTCCCCATTGGCCGAAATAAGAAGTCTCACATGTTTATTACACAAACATGTTCCTATCAATAATAAATTACACAACAAGGATGTTGTGGTAACTTCTAAAAATAGAAGAAGACTTTCCCCAAACTGGTGCGACAAAGATGGAAGTATAGCATTCTTGGAAATGTCTTTGTGTGTGCTTGATTGTATGCCTGTGTTGCAACACATGAATTCAGTAATGAACAGGTGTGGCCAGATACATTTTTCCGTAAACTGTGGGTCTGAAAAGCTTGGAGAATATTCAGCTTGTAGCTAATGACCTGCTAATTGCTATATGAGCTTCACCTGGATCAGATCTAAAAACTTTCTTTTAAATTTTGTTCATATTAAGATGTTCTTTCTGGACTCAATTTGACTCCCTTAATATGTTGGAGCTTTTCTCTAAACCACACACAAAGTTCATTCTTATCTTTTCTCAGTGAACAGTAATCTCAGTCTAGGCCTTCACGGAAAAAAGAAAGAAAATAAAAACAATAATAAAATGCTTGATTTTCAGCATCATTTAGCTCATTTTTCTTTATTTTATTAGGACCAATATTTGAGTAATATGAACATATTTAAGCTACCACCTACACCACGATTCTAATATAAATGTTGAAGTCGTTTCTACTAGAAACCACTTTGTGGCGCTGTGGCCTCCTTACCTGTTTATTTGGCGCAGGTGAGGCTCATCCTGCAGGTCGATCACTGATCCGAAAAAAAAAAAAAAATTGTTTCAGCATTGTTGATCTGCGTGGTTTCAGGGTGTTCTTCTACTTGGATAACACTGATACTTTTAACTTGCTTGTTTGGAAATACTTCCAGCTTTAGCAGAAGTGTTGTGCCTGTCCTAACAGTCTGCGCAGCGACGGAGACAGAAGGTGAAGATAATAAAGTGGGATCATTTTCAGCTCGTGGCTTGCTTTTGTTAGCCTGCTAGCCCCAGCAGCTTATGCTCGTGCACCTGCAGTTCAGTATGTCCATGTGGGCTTTTAGCTTTCATTGCCAAATCTGCTCAGTCTATTTTTTAAATAGCTATACCACTCATTTTTAAAAAAGACTTTTAAAGCACTTAGTGCATAGTTGCATGTGCCAACTTGTCTTGTTCTTAACAAGCCAGGCTGAACGAACTGGTCAACTTGTCATTACCAGATAAACTAGTACTTCCCTGATAGTTAGATGTCGTTTATCAATAAATTGTGTTTCAGGTGGCTGTTATAGACTGCTTACAAACAAGCAATGAACCTTTTATTTAGACAATCAAACAACTTTGTCATGAAAGATAATTCAGATATAGATTATTTGAACATAGGTCTGCGGAGGGGAGTCTGGTTTTGATATATAAAGCACTTTCAAACCTATAAATAAAAGGTTAATTGATTGATTAGCTTACCAACTCTTTAAAACGTTTTATTTTTTATTTTTTAAGTGAATATCTAAACAGTCTTTCTCCACATTGTGTATTTTATTACTGTTTGAACATCATCATCATGTCTGTTTGTTAAGAAAATTGTAATATGTGTAAATATCATTTGAATTTTGATGATTAGAGAGTGATTTTGAGAGTGAGAGAGAGTGATAAGAAACCCCTTGACTTGTGGACGACAACAATCATCGATTAACATATTTCAAGGTACTGTGGGACACTTGCTGCATCTGAAAGATGCCCATGATTCTTTTCTTAGTAAGGATACAAATGTTTTGATGATTAAAAGTCTGAGCTGTTATTCTATTTATGTCAGGCAGATATATGCATGTCATTAATCCGCGCACAGATAAAGTGAGTGGAATATTCTTAGTCGACACAGTGCGAGTCTTCGCGGTGTTATTTGCTGCAAGACATCCACACACTCGGCCGGGGTGAGTGTGTGCTTCTCCGTAGGTGTGGATGGAGCAGTCGCCTTATCCGGCAGAGTGTTAGCGGCCGTGGGCAGCTGCTGCTGTAGGGTTTTCTGCATTCAGAGGTGACTTGCCGGTCCCTCCTCCACTGGTTTCTACTTTGGTATGCGCTGATGTAGGCCAACGCTGTCTAATTTCTCGCAGTCATTTTGTAGGTGTACTCTTGGAATCAGGCCCATCCACATGCATCATCCTGAAGTCTTTCAGCATCACGTCACTCACTGTGCTCCTTGTTTTACCATCGCTTTCAATCAGACCCACTGTTCCCGCACAAACCTGCTTAGTAACAAAGATATTTGTATGTCTTGCTTGTAGAGATGAGACACTTGAGTACAGTTGTGCCGAGACAAAACAAAGCGTTGTTTGATTTAACATGTGGATCACAGTTGTTTTCTTAACATTTCCTTCAAAAGCATGACTAATTATTATTTCCCATTTGCAGTCGAGTTGTGTGTTTTGTAAAAGACTTAATTGCCCTGGTTTACTGCCTGTCTGGTGAAGAGCATGTTTCTGGAATAAATCTGCTTTAAGTGGGACTAAATACGAAGTAAAACAGATATAACGTAGAATAGTTATTGTTTTCAGCAAGTTTTTTTCAGGATCACTGGTTAAGCAATTTGTGGAGCTTGCATGTTCTTCCTTTGTTGCTGTATGTTTTCTTGAAGTACTCCAACATCTGAAGTCCAAAGACATCCGGCGAGTTTATTTATTTAGCGCCATTCAGACATGAGCCTTTATGAATAAATACATTCAAAGAAGGTGATTAAGAAAGGCATGCAGAGGAGAATGAATAAAGTAAAAGGTTTAATAAAAGAAGGAAATAAGTTAAATCTACAATTTAATGGAATGGTCTGGGTCTAATTTAAATGATGTGTGTGTCAGCAGTCCTCAGGTGTTCAGGAAGATTTCAGCTCAGGTGCAACGTTATGTTTTATAAAAACTGAAAGGGACCCATAATGCAGCAACTGCAACTTCTGAGCTGTCTCAGAGACAATTTAGTAAAATTATTAACAAATTTAATGGAAGGAAACCCTTCGTCGATCAAAAATGTCAAAATGACAGGGTAAAGAGTGGTCAGGTCACAAGGTCTGGGTTTCTATATGACAACAAGTGTGACTACTGGAGTCTTTCTAGTGAGCTTGATTGGCTTGATTGACAGCAGGTGTGCAGTGGAGGGAACTGAGGATGAAGAAAGTTTGGGATGAACAGCAGAAGGGGAGTGGCTTGATTCACCTGCAGCTCTCTAAAACATTTAACATGAACTAGTGTCTTTGGTTCTTGTTTGGTCAGAAATCTGGAAAGCTGGACTTATTATTGTCTTAATATATGTGATCGTGACATGTTCAGGATATACAGTATCCAGCTATCTGCTTGAATAATTTTGAGTGTCATATGGGCGTTGTGGATGATATTGCTCAGGAAGAATTAGAAATGAATGATGGACTGATGAGTGTTGGAATATGTACTGGTGCTCTCCCTTTAACCTCATGATGTGAGTCTCTTTTGTGCTTTTTTTACCAAAAGTCCAGTTGCTGATTAGATTGGGGAAAATGTCGACATTATCAGTGAACAGACTGGCTGCAGATTGTCTTAACTGTGAAGAAAAAGGACAATGCAAGTGAAGACTCCTGATATTATATTCAAATATAAAATAATGATAATTAGTCAGTTGTACTTACACTGTGGACTGTGGCTTAGGTGGTAAATTGAGTTGGCCTCACATCCTGATATGATTCCTGGTCTGTTTCTCCATTGATGTGTGAGTTTATGGGACTAATGCAGCAGTGGTTTGTTATGTATTTAAGTGCTTGCATACAATACAGTATTGTGTGATGTGATAAAATAAGAAAAAGTTGTTTACGGTGAGCTGTTGAGTGAAGAGCCACATACTCAATTTATTACTCTTATCTCAGTGTCAAAAATTTTACTGAAGAGATATTTTTAGCTTTAGTAATCATGCATAAAAATGTATTTGTATGTGTGTTCATTGCAAGCCTTTTCAGCCCTCTCTTTTATAACACGACATATAAGAATATCAAAAAGTTGTTATACATTCCATCTGTATTATGGTGAGTCAGTTCAGGTGCTCAGGATTATTACACATATGTAAAAATGTGTGTACATTATGGGTTATTTTGAGAATTTGAGAATGTTTTATGACCATAATAGAACTGGCTTAATACATTTTTTGGGTCAAACTGCATGATGTGACCACATGTTCTATGCTTTTAAAAATCCACTATGATCTGTAAGTTATAAAGCACATGGTGAACTGAGACCTAATATTGTTGAAAATTATGTTCTTTAATTCATATTACAGGTTTATGATGTGTTGCAATATTGGAGTACTTTGCTGCACTAAAACAAATAGAGATTTGGAGTTGTAGTTACAGTATTTATTTGGAGATTAAAATGCTACTGTTTACTGGCCCATTTGAGTTTAAACTGTGATGCATGTGAACCTTTCCGTAACATGAGTTTGAGACACCCGCTCTAGATTTACACATATCAAACAGGGATAATCATGCTTTATACAATCTAGAGCAGAGCTGAAAAAAATAGAGTGAGAGTGAATTTGTCTTCCAGTGTTTTGCTTCACTGCAATGCTTTGGCAAGTCAGAGATGACAGAGGCTGTTGGCAGAGTGATCCGTGGGAACTTCAGGGACACAAAGGCTGGGGACCTCTGAGTTCCTCTTCTCCATAGCAGGCGGGTCGCAGTTACTGTATTATCAGTGAAGGATTTCTGGACAAATGTGAGGCTTTTCTGAACCGTAAAGTCAGCACTCTGTTAAAAAATGTTTTTTCTTTTGGTGTGATTTGACTGTTGTCCTCAAGCTAGACACCCAGTTTAAATAAAAGCTTCTTACTTGTCGGCAGTCTCTAAGGTTAATTTGGTCGAAACACCAGAGCTATTTTTTCAGTTGACGTATTCTGATGTCTTGCAGCCAATTGTGATCATACCATTAATAGACATAAAATTGCAATGACAGATCCGTACAATGTGAGAGTAGAGTTGCACTGATTTAGCATTAATTATTGTGAATTATTGTGGGATGAGTCTCAGTGTCTGAAACACTGGAGGGCTTTAAGTTGAAAGGATGGCTTTTTTGGAATCAGCTGTTAACCTAAAACCAGTGCCTAGAGAAAGACCACACATGCACAGGGGGATCATGCTAACTCTGCACCGAAGCCTGGATTGAAACCAGGGGATTTCTCACAGTGAGGCAGAAGTGCTTACCACTACACAGCTGTGCAGAACCGCTTTCTGCAGCTCCAATGAGTTCGTCTGGCCGTTTAGTTCCTGCTTCTCGCCGTCATTTGCTAACGTGTTTCTCTCAAGAACAGGTGTTCTGCTGAATATTGCATGGCTGCTGAAAACTGCATCTGGTTGCAGTGGAAAAGCTCAGAGATGATCAGAAATCCTGACAACAGCCTGGAGTGTGAATCCATGCAGACCTCCAGGATCAGGAGAGATCAGCACCTCCCATCGGAGCAGGCTTTCCCTCATCTCTGGCCTCTTTGTTTCTCAGGGGAAGTTGGTGAAATACTTCAGCCGCCAGCTGTCCTGTAAGTGCAAAGTGGCCTTAGAGGAGCGCAGTGCCGAGCTGGAGGACTTCCCTCGCCTCGGACATTGGTTCCGCATCGTCAACTTGAGGAAAGAGGTCACACAGGTGAGGGCGCTGTTTAACTTTTCTCCACCAGAAAAATCACCAATCCTGGCCTCATAACTTTATTTAGATATTGTTATATTTTGTAACCAAAAAACTTCCCAGATGAGAAGAAATTACTAGTATGTGCGTTTTTCTACAGAATACTAGAATTCCATGATTAATAGCATTAAAATAAAAAGGAAAGAATAGAATATCATAAATATTAAAAAATAAATGACAACATGTGGCTAAAATAATATTAGGTCAAAGTATAATTTGCTGAGGAAAACTAGCAATTTCATCCTCCTCAGATTATTATCAAATGCAGTTCTTTTTAAGAAAGAATTACTTTCACAATCGAGAACACAGCAACAGAATCTGTAAAGTGTTTTCATTTTCTCATTTTTGTAATCCCCTGCAAGTCCCACCCCACTCAAATTATCACTGCACGTCCTTTAATAACATGTGGACAGTGCTATGAATTGTTTTCACCTATTTGATGAATCAGTTACATTAAATTGAATCTTAAACGGAGTTCAGTTCTGAGTTTGCTGTGACTGAACTATTATCAGTGGTATAAAGGAGAATTGTGTACTATTACATCATGTACAGCTTATATAAGAAAATTAAATGATTTGCATTTGTCCTGCATGGTATGGGATGATGCTTAGTGTAAAAACATACAGAACTCGTATTCAGTCACATTCTGGCTGTTCTGGTTTTCTTCCACAATCCAAACACTTGCACTGGAAATTCGTCAGTTTCGTGTCGTATCTTATTTCATCGCTTTAAATTATTAGTTGTCAGTTTTCTTTGCCAATTATGTGTACACTCATAACATAAGATAAAAAGTTTAAAGCATTAAAAAAAATATTATGATAAATGTTTTAAGGTTATCAGTTGTTTGACAGATGTCCAAGTCCAGAAAACCCACAGTTCAGCCTACATTTCCAACTTGAGGGGGCACTGCTCTGTTTTACCTCGTTTTTAAAATGTGAAGTAGTGTTGATCATGACAGGCAGATGAAACAAAAGGGTCAACAGGGACAGCATTTAAACTGAAGGGTAGAAAAAAACTAATAAGTAATGTCACAAATCATGAATATAGAGCAGATGCATCTCCCGAAATTAGAATTAATTTCAATAGTTCATTTTTCCTATACTTCAGTTCAAACTGTGAAACTTCCTTATAGTTTGAATATAATAAACATGACAACTTCAAGTATGCATTGTCATATATTTTTGTTTGCTACAGTTATTCAAATATTAAGAAATTCTTTTACCATATATATTATGATTGATAAAATAATTGACAAAACAGTGACATTTTTAATTATGATATTTTTTATAATACACATAGAATTACGAACAAGCTGGTAGAAATGAATTGCAAGTGAAGTAAAAAGGTAAAATGTCTTATTTTTTATGGTTTAATCATTGATTGTTATTATTATTATTGTAATATTGTTTATTGTTGGATCACAAAGCTAAAGCTGATAAAATAGTGAACAAAAAAGTAGTTTTTTTTAAATGACCAATAAGTTTCTCTTTAGTCATGTCTTTAAGACATTTCAGGTTGATCACACCAAACTAGTTGTAACAAAAAAAAAACCAGTTGATATCCTAAGCTGCATAAACAAAATCAGTGATTTCTAACTAAAGTATTGCAGAACCAAGTAGTTACGTTTTATTCCTACCCCGTTTCCGTAAAATACTAACGACTCCCAGAGTATTATCTTTTTTTTTTTTTTGCTTCTAAATAATTAAAAAACTGCCAGAGAGAAAAAGAATGGAGCTGTAAGCCCCTGTACTTGTTATTGATGTGACCGAGAGTTGTTGTCCAGTAGGACTTTGCAGTCATAAGCAAGACTTACCAGCTTGTCACACATTGATAATGTCTAACAAGAATTATTCTCTTATCAGCATATGATTGTACAAACTAGTTGTTTGTACTTGTACTAGTTGTTTTTTTTCTACTGGGTGACCCTTTTGGAAACGCCTCCATTTCCAGGAACCTCCATCCAGATAGCCTTTCGTCTTCTATATGGCTTTATTTAATGCAGGAGTCAGTCGAGGTTTACTGTGAGCGAGGGACAGGTCACCGGTCTGTCACACACACTCACTTTCGCACCTATGGGTAAAACACAAAGAGCACAAGACAAGTGAAAAAACATGAAATCCTGAACAACAGTGTAGCAAAATCAAAAAAAAAAAAAAAAAAAACCTGGAGCGTGAAGCGCAGGCTGCCGTTAAGCAGAGGCCGTGGTGTTCGCTGCGTGTCTCCAGGAGATGAGCCCCGGTGAGCTGACCCTGGAGGGCCTGCTGGACATGAGCGAGGAGCAGGTGTGTGAGCTGCTGCAGAAGTTCGGCGCCAACGAAGAGGAGTGTGCCCGACTCAACGCCTCCCTCTCCTGCCTCAGAAAGGCCCACCAGCTCGGTGAGGGTCCAGCATGAGCTCACACACACTGAACACACACTCCTCCATCCAAAAGTGCTCTTGAATAAAAATAGGCCCCGACATAAACAGACGCTGTGTTTCATCTACGACTATCCGCCTCATAAAATAAGTGTGTGATTCCCTCTTCTGCCTCACTGTCAGTGGAGGGTACTATAAGAACATCTGTATATACAAATTTGAATACAATCCCTCTGGATACAACATGTTTGGGGCATTATTAGGAAAAAACAGTACTGCAGTGTACGACTCATTTAAACTTCCTCTTTGGGAATTGTTGAGTATTTGAAGTTCCTGAATCATTCAGACAGTCCTGCAGCATGAATGGATCAAAAATGGCATCTGAGAAAAGCTGAGAGAGGATTTAACGCGAAACACTCCAACCATTAAAGGTTTGTGCTTTTTAACACAACACTGCACCAACCTGAGGGATTTAATCAACACGATCAAACATTGATTGAATAAGTGATTTACATTTATTTCAAACAGGTAATAAACAGAAAATCAACAGAACCATCAAGAAAAATTGTGATTGTTTCAAAAATACAAGCTGGTTAAAAAATTGGATGTAAAGAAATCTGTTTATCTATCTATCTACAGGGTTTCTATTTCCATCACATTTCAGTATAAACACATATTCAGAGTGGGATGTCTAAATGAGCCATGTTTTATTTGAGAATTAAGATGTTCCTTTTTATTTTTATTGTTGTTATTTTGCTAAAGAACTCCGTTTCCTGAGACATCTGTGTGTTTAAGGTTGAAAACTAAGGGGTTTTAGATCAGAACATGATCCTGTGGTGAAATTCGCCTCTGCATGTGAACAGTCCATCGCTGAAACCACAAAGTTGAAGCTCAATCTCAAAGGAGCAAAAAGCAGAAAAAAACAAGTTTTTTTTTTTAAGAATTTACCAAAAGAGAAGACCAGATTCTATAAACATTAGCTGAAATAAGTTTTGTGAAGCAAGAATTAAGGAATATGTTTACTTGAAACTTTCATGTATTGTTTTTATTCTATTTTCAATTCTAAATAAGAAAAAGTTTTTGCAATTTAATAATTTATAATCGTGAGACATAATGATAGGACATCTTCTATGGCTTCACAGTAAGTCTGGAAGCATTGCCCACACTGTAAGGCTCTGTCACTTCTTTCTGAATTGATGATTTAACTTTGCAACAATTTTAAAATGAATAATTTAACTTTGGTTTGGATTTTGGATATAACTACAATAAGTGTTTGTCACCAAATCTTCCAACCACTTGGTTTTCTGACCAGCCGTTCTCCTTGTATATTAACTTTTGATGCCGTTTAAGTCTTGTTTCCACTCCGTAGTATGTACTGGTACCGCCACAGGTACGGTACAGTAATTGTATGAACCCTAAATCTATCAGCTTCTAAAAGCGTTAAAACATTTTTAAAAAATTATTATTTCATGTCATTTTAAAATCTTGACACTCCCCATCATCTTCCTCCCTCTTTCAATACAATGATATAGGATACTTTAAGTATTCCTTTCTTAAAAGAAATAAAATTATACTTTTGAAGATGTGAAAGTTTCCTCTTTCTAAGACAAAGATCCTGACATCAGTTTCCAGAAAGTTCTGGTGACATCAGTCTCTATTAGTTCTCACATGAATTATAAAAGAGAGGGTCAAACTACAGCTGTCACAGATCAAAAAATTAAGGATATTGTTTGAATAGTTCATTTTTAATTCAATTGACGATTAGTGATATATTTATGCAATTGAACATTTCAGATTTTACTTTTTACCATTGGGAAAAAAAAGATGCTTGTGGACATACCATGAAAAATCTTTACTCTGTTGCACAAAATACACTTTCAGTCACTGTTTTTAGACAAAACAAGGAAAGAACAACAACTTGAGTGATGCAGAGTGGGAACAGTCGCTCATGCAAACAATAAAAGGCACCTCTTTGAAGGAGATGAATTCATCTTGAGCAGATTTCAGGAGTCACAGTTTTTAATGTAATGTGATTGTTTTACACAAGTTTATTTGTGTCATTCCCCCATTGGCCACCAGGTGGCACCATCGGACCGCTATTACGTTTCAGAGCTTCAGCGCCACATGTGGCAACAACACGTGTGAACCAGAAGGGGGCAGTAGAGCCTCGCTGTGATTGGGGCCGGTGGGTTTAGTAACAACCTTTTGTAAACCCTTTTGACAGCATATCTATTTCCTTTCTACTCCCACACACACACACACACACACACACACACACACACACACACACACACACACACACACACACACACACACACACACACACACACACGCTCTGTAACAGATGTCCTTTCAGTTGGAAGACTCCACTGAATCATTAAGCAAATTAACTTGACGGGTAGTATTTCTTCAATGTGCCCTCAACAAAACTGTACTTTATTAAAGCAGTATTTTATTTCAAGGAGCTTTGACTTAGCTGTCGACTTGCCGACGGACCGTTTATTCCTTTTTTATTCCTGCGCCGCCTTAATACCAGGCAGTGTTGGTGCTCAGCTGCCCTCTCCAGATGCTCCCCGTCTCTCTGAAGGCCCCTGCGCTCGCTCCGTCTTCCTGAAAGCCGCTCGCTTCCCGCTTTATATTTCTCTTTGTCTTGTCACTTGAATAGAGTTTGGGGGCAGACTGACTTACAGGTATTTTAGCCTGGTGTTTCCTCAGTCCAGCTGGGACCAGGGGCGTCAGACATCTCTGGAGACCTTTCTCTCTCTCCATGCTCCATCACTGTCTGGAACCTCAGCGGTGGACACGACTTCAGCCACGACAGTTGTAATAAATTGAACATGTTCAAGGAATGCAAAAAAAAGGAAAGGCGTGGGGAAAAAGTCAAGAACGAGCTATGTACATATATTTTCTCTGGAGGTATTTCTGCTGCATTTTTACAGGTAAACAGCGTCCTGCACTTTTGACTGCTCAGAGTTCACCACATTCTTTGTGGAACACAGTGTTCCACAGGTAGTTCAAGATTGGCGCAGGCGACATTAATTAAAAAATGTCCAGCATCTAGTTACCTAGCAGCGGTCTTTCCCATGAAAAAGAAAAAGATTCTCTCTTTTTTTTCTTTTTTTTAAATCACGCTGTGGATAGATCCAGGACAGTGGAACCAACAGAGGGAAAATTCTTTCCTGACTTTACTGGCTTAACTTTAGTTTTCATGGTGGGCTACGCTCTCTTTTTTCTTTTAATGTTTTTCTTTTTCTTTTTTCAAAAACTTTTGATCTGTGTTGTCTTATTACAACAGTTAGATGGTTGCAGTTTTCTTACAACGGCACTTGCATCTTTCACAAGCCTCCATCTCCATAAATTCTTATTACTGTTTTTGAACTAGGGAAACACTTTCAGTTGAACTCCGTTTTCAGTAAGAAGGAGTCCTCAAAGCTCCCTTCGTTATACTCATCAGCGGATTTACCTCTCCACTTCCAGATGTACGTTTGACTAACCATCACCACAACATTCATATAAATTGCATTAGTCCAACCTTAATGGATTTTGTGGTGGTGGCCAGTCCCTGCAGCCCTGTGGTTCTCAGGGTGGAGGGAGGTGGGGTGGGCTCCTCTGGGGGGACCAGAGAGCTCCAGGCCCCGTTTACATAATAATGTTTTCAAGTGAAAAATCTGAGTGTGCAAGCACACAACTACCAACAGCACCAACTAGTGACTCAACATGCTGACGATACAGTTGTCAGCGTTTGTGTGATTTCTGTGTAAGAGAGTGTGTGTAAGAGAGTGACTCCGAAAACTCCGCTGTTTCACAGTGTTTCATCGAACTGTCGCGACTGACTCACTGCACCATCTTGTGGAGAAAAGTGATATTACCAGCAGAGGCTTGTTGTCAGTTTTTCACCAATTACAGCAACTCAAACACATGTTTCTAACCATAAACTGTACCTGTAATGTCCTCAGTTTTTCTTTTTAATCAGATCACTGTGAAAAGGTCCCATGCTTGATTGGACTTTTCCAAAAAAACATAATTTGAAAAAAAAAAAAAAAAAAAAATTACAATAATAATACGGCTGACCAATTTCGGGCTTGTTCAGACATGTACTGATGTTTAATTAAATTCCTACATCACATTTGGTTAAAATAATAAAACTAACCTGAATTTGAGATATAGTTCTTGTTTTTCTAACTGTAAACAGTCAGACATAGAAACATGAATCGTCCTTTAGGTGTGATTTTGCAAAATTTTCTGCTGCATTTCTATTTGTTACAGGCAGAAGTAGCTGGTAGCAGCATTCACATTGTTTTGTGCACCGAAGCAGTAGTTGTTACATTTTTGACTCTATCAGCAGATTGTTTAAGGTGGCCTCTGGTTGTAAGATCTTGAACCAATGTCTCAGTTTTCATTGTCACGATTGCTCTTCTCGCATCTGAGATGGGACAAGATTTCTCAGCGTGACTGAGACTCCACCAGTGCTCTTTGTTTGATTTGTTTCACTCAGCATCCCTCCTTCTTTTGGACGTATTTGTTCAAACTGACACTGGAGTTGGCATTAAAACTCCTAAGAAGAAAGTCATGATCTCACCTCTGAGTTCAAAGCAAAGCTCCCTGCAGTCTTTGTTTCTCCATTTGTATTATTAAGTCCTTTTTCTTTTGTGGTTTTGCAGCTTCAGCCTCTTTCTCTCTCTCGGCTCTCCAAAAACAGGGCCTGGCCACACAGAGCCACTAATGGGCTCTGCAACCAGGGGGCTCGCTCGCTGGAGATGTGCGAATGCACCACAGCGACACGACCACACAGAGCGGCGAGAGGCACTTTTCAGAGAGACTCGGGGCGCGCATCAGGCTTTCTTCCCATTCCAGAGAGAGAGAGCGAGAGAGAGTGAGCGAAATGTGTTACAGTTTCAAAATATTGTTACATCTGCACACTTCTGTGCGTCTGTGGGATTGTGAAACATTTCTATCTCCTGCAAGAGCAACAGACTTGCAAATGTTCGGAAGGGTTAAACCTTCACATGAGAGCGTTTCAGCACTTTCACGCCATCAGGCAGCGAGCGGAGGACGTTCTCACATCTTGGACCTTTTTTAAAGACTTCTATATTTCTCTTGATAATCTGGAGGTTCTTACGAAAGTGCACATATATAATCGAGTGCTGTGAATGAAAGCAGAGAGAAGGATTTACAGATTTATGCACATGTTTTTTTTTGTGTGTTTTTTTTCCCCCCACAAAGAAAAATATGTTGCTCCAGTTTATGAGTCATCAGGAATTATGCCGAAATTGGCAGACGTGGACAATCCATACTCTTACAATCTTGGCAGTTTGTGTATCACATAATCGGAGCAGCGGCGACGCATAATAAGTGAATGTATGTGGCTCTGTGAGGTAATGGGGGAGGAAGGAAACAAATGCAAGTTAATAGAATTTTTCACTACAGGCTCTTGGGATTGCGGTCCACGAGTTGCAATGAGGATGAGTCATACAATTCGGAGGCAGCCGGTCGGTCCTTTGTGCCGCAATATACACACATTACCCAGCCCGCCCCTCTAGACGAGCCCCCCCCACTGCACACACACACACACACACACACACGGGCATACAAACATTTTCATCAGGAAAAATTCTCAACCGCTTCCTTCTGTTTGTCAGGCTAAAAATAAAAAAAAAGTTGATCTGGAGTCTGCCTCCCCTTTCCCCCCCCCACCCATCCCCTTGAACAGCTGTAAGAACCGTATCTTTGCCCCAACCAGAGACAAGTTTACATGCATATGAACACCTAATTGGCTTCAAATGCCATCAGCAAACAACACGAAGAAGAAAAGGCACCGGAGGGGGAGGCAGAGAACATCCCAGAAAAACGGGACTGAAAAGAAGATGTGTAGGAGAGTCAAGTGAAGCGAGGGAATAACATGAGAGGAAATACAGTTGAAAATAGACAATGACAACGGGAGGTGGGGGAGAAATGTTTTCACGTCGAGAGGAAAAAAGCCAGTGCAACACAGGGAAGGAAAAAGACTAGAAGAAGCATTGACCGATTCCCCCCCCCCCCCCAACCCGACTCCCGTCTTCCTGAGCGCTCCCGGGTGGTCCTTATAGGCCGTTAACTAATTAGCGGAGTCAAACTTTGAGTCCCACTGATTACACTCCCCTCAACTCAAAAGAGTGGTGATTAAAAAAGGGGGCAGTGCATCTATTGAACACAGCCATTGCCCTTTTCACCAGATCCTGTTTACAGTGGCAGCGAGATAGGCCAGCCTCTGTCCTGCTGGCATTTCCCTGCCATTTAGCCTAAAGAAGCAGCACATCCTCAGGTAATTAGTGCAATTATGAGGCTGTTATCAGCTTTTCTCAAAGCTCCTCCGTGCTTTAAGATCGTCCCATTATTTGTGCGCTATTTGCATCGGTCACTGCAGAGGAGGCGCCGTCGCGAAGGCTTCAGGTGTGTTGTGAGGATGGGGCAGTGCGACAGCAGGCAGTATCTAATGGAACAAAATAGTCTTGAAGGGTTTGATAAAACCAAGTGTTTTGGGGAATTTTTACATTTTTTTTATTCACTTTCTTCCTACAGATAAGAACACTGGCATTATGCACTCCCCTGATTGTTAAAGGCTCCAGAATTGTTGTTTTTATGACTTTATGACTTTTCTTCATGCACGTATTGAGATTTTCCATTAATAGATGTGTTGATAAGCTGAAGATCTGCAGAGCTAATTAAAACATCTAAATTGGATTTATTTTACCCGTATTTTGGTCATAAATATTGAATGCATTTGGGAGTTGATAATATCTGAAATGACTTCTGTGATTGTTTTGGTACTAATAAGTGTTACAGGAGTGGATGGACTGAGGTTTATCACGTCAATGCAGCACAAAATACTTTCTTAATATAATAATTTTTTTTTTGTTTTTTTAACGTTTTGTTCGAAGGCTATTAAACTATTAAAGGTGTGGTTTCCGAGCTTGTTTTTCTTGGAAGCCTCCCAATTGACATAAAGAAAAAGCTGCAGACCCCCTCTCCACCCATATGTACAACACAGCTGACCACTCAATTAAATTCAGCTTTATTTAAATGGTGTCAAGTACAATACGGTCATTTCTTGGCACTTTTTGCAGGGACTTTTCTTTTTTCTATGGCTGTATCTCTGTCACATCAATTGATGCACTTTGCACCAATATAGCCCCAAAATAATTTATCTATCTATGTATCTATCTTTCTATCTATCTAGAAATACTTTAATCAGCACTAATGAGCATTAGCAACAAAATATATTTTCATTTTTAGCTTTCGAGGTCCAGCTTTAACTACATATCACATCTAAAATTGCTAATTTTCTCCTTCAGCAAAACAGAATTTCGTTCTTTTCTGCTTTGCAGACAGTATTCCTGCTAATTTGGAGCTAATTAGAGTAGAACAACATCGAAAAGGTCCAGATGATTATGCATTTGTACATCTTTTTTGGTGATTGAGGTATTGATTGCCTGAACACAGCTCTGATGATCATTTGCACAGTTAAAAATTAAAATGTATTTCCACCATTGCATTTGTTTTTTAAATGAGGCTTAATGCATTTGAAAGAAAGCGAATATAAAAGAAAAAGAAAATGCAGAATGCTAATGTGATGTAGGAATGCTTTCACCTAAAGTGATTGAGGATAATCAAGCCTTGATATCAGCAGAGTGCGACTGTACACTTTACGACCCTGGAGGATGGGACAAATTAGAAGAACTGACGTATATTTTATTTTCATATCAAAGCAACTTTCTGAATGTACTTTTTTAACAAGCACAAGGCACACAAATGAACTTAATTCACAAGTCTCAAAGGGGTTTGTGCTCATCCTGTATTGTTCTTCTCATTTAGCGTGGAACTGTTTTTGGTTTGCCTCGGGCCTTTTGCTTAGGTGATATAATGTGAAACAAGAAATTCATAAAGTCAGGTCCTGTTACTATTTTGCTGAAGCAGTTGCTAAGATACTGGCGCACTTCATGAATCGACTCATTACTTGAAGCAACAGCTTCACGAGTGGGATTCAAGTTCATTGCTCCGCCTGTAGAGATATTTCGCTCAGGTTTCAGCTTGACTGGCACTGTCAAAAGTATTTAAAAGTGATGCATGGGTGTAATTACCAAAGGGAAGCTCAAAGTTTAAATTGAAGGTGATTGGCTGACTTTTTCAAAAAAACTACCACTTTTTTTTGAATGAGTGTCTCAAACGTGCTCTGCGTGTTCACTTTTCAATTCAGTTTTATTTGTACAGCTGCAATTATAAGATAGTAATCTAAAAGCACTTTACATTTCAAAAACCCCAGCAAAAAAAACACCTAACACCAGCAAGCACAGGCAACAGTGGAATAAAAAAAACTCTTTGAAGAGGAGGATCCCTCCAGAATGTCCAGACTCAGAGGGTTAGAGTGTTCAGGGATAGTGAGACAGAAAAGGACAACAAACAGCTTGAATTCCCTGCAGACCGATGGAGGAAGGAACAGATCACAGACTTGTAACTTCACAGCCGAAGATCACTGCAGGAAGTACAAACAGAGGACAGACGGCGGGAAACAAACATAAAGTTAAAGACATGCAGTAGCAACGCATACATCTACGTAGAGTGAACAGAGAAATACATTTCCTTTGAATGATGGCGGCCATGCCCTCAGATTTCTGCCATGTCCAAGAAGATGGGCCGTCGTGATGACATCTATCAATTACACTTGAGATCTATGGTCTTGTGTCGTGATAGAGTGACGAAATGGCGAGTGTCATGGTCGTGCGGCCGCCCTGGGTTAGCCCATGATGTCCATTTCACTACACAGCATGGAGACTTGTTTACATAACGTATCACGCAGCTCCTGGGATGTCTGTGAAATTGTGACTGTGCAGCATCGTGATTGTCCTTGCGTGTCGACAATTGATGCAGCCAGCGTCGTCATGGTGGGAAACATGTTGTCGGACCCAAATCCGTGTCACACATTGTGTCAACTAATGAGTTTATAAGACTGATAAAGTCATGCAGTCTGGAGATGGTTGAAGGTCTCATAACAGTCTAAACTTAAAGCAGATTAACTGGCCCATGCTGACTTGAGCATATTAGAAAATTTCAAGTCTGTTCTCAAAAAGATGCTGTTATCCACCTGGCTTCAAATTAGGCATTGGTTCCACAAGAGAGGAGCATGATAACTCAGATCTCTGCCTCATATTCTACTTTTGGAAACCCGGTACCTCCAATCAGCCAGAGAGCAAAGTGCTCTGCCGAGATAATAGCGATACTATCATCTCTTTAGGTTCTGATTGAGCCTGTGATTGTTAGGAGATTTAAATGTTCAGAGAAGAAGTTTAAATTCCATTCTGGCTTTTACAACAGGAAAGCCAATGACGAGAAATGGTTCAGGCATTTCACGCCTTTCGACCTGCCTGAAAGCAATCAGCTTCCTGTTGCCTCCCAGCGGTGCCATCGGCCTCAGTGGTGTGACCCCTTAACTGGCTGTTCATTAAGGACCATAATGGGTCCAGCTCAACTTTTCCGAGTGGCCTGTCGTGGTTTTGATTTCTGCTAATAAAGGAGGTCTCATTGACCACCCCCCCACCCCCACCTCATCTATTTCTGCATTGGTGGACAAGCACTCTCTGAGGCCCACTCATCCCTCCTGCATCTCGATGGCGATCTGAGGGGTTTTAGTGGGGGTGAGGTTTGGGTTCAGACACAATTATGTGAGTGTGGCTGTCAGCCGTTCACACTGAAGGGCACAGCGGCGTCTCCTGCTCGACTTAAGAGAACCTGGCTAATTTGCAGAGGTGTGAATCTACAGCGCTTTCTTTGAAGGTACATGTCAATTCAAAAAACGACTGACAATAAGGTGGTCTGCCTGCAGATCTTCAGACTGCTCTGTTTTTCATTTTGTTTTTTTTCTCACACAGAGACATATTCTGAGCAGGGGGATACGTAACCATGTGGCATGTTGAGCTGAAAACCAACAGGCTGCCATGACAACCAACACAACACCAGCTCCACTGATTGGAATCGACATCAAGAAAGCAGAAAATTATTACCGACTGCTTTGTTTGATTGTGATACATTGATTTATTCATTCAGTTATGCAGAAATATAAGTAAATCCTTCATGAGTTGTTGGCACTTCTAATGAACATTTGATTCTTTCTTGCACAATAACTGTTCTAAACGATGATGTTTTAAAATCATCAAGACATACAAGTGAGTGATAGGTATTTTAGCTTCTGTTCATTTACCTGACTTCCCCTCTTCTGCAACTGGTGCTCATTGAAATGATTTAGACTCAAACAAGGTTATTGCTCAACATCGCTCAAGTCTGCATATTTTTGGTTGACATTGATGTGGAAAGATTTTAAAGAAATCAATTTCCTACACACTTTTCAAAAGTTGAAATGATATAATATTGTGAATCAATCCATTCATTCCTACAACCATCCATTCAATTTTTTTTTACTTTATTTGGCCAAAACAGAGAGACCATTTTAGACGTTCTTTATTACAGATTGCGCCAAGGCTTCCACACGTCTTTCTAGTTCAAAGACAAAGAAAAGAAAAAGATACAGCCCAATAAAGAAGCAGTCATTGGCATTTGGTGAGCTGGAAGCTATTTCTCTTAACAAAAAAACAGGAGAATAAGTTTTGTTTCAGAAGCACTGAACATGACCCGTGGCAAACAAATAAAAACCTGTAATCCCATCCACTGAGACAACTTAAAATACTTAAAATAATAATAAAATGGGACTCTTGAAAACCCGCATGTATCGCATCCCTCGTGTGTTGGAGTTGTCTCTTCATACAGCTCAGCGTTCCCTGCGGCCTCTTCTTCTTCACATTACGAAACAGGAAAAAAGCCGCTGACTCCCGCCTCGCCTTCCCTTTAAGTTTTGCAATTCAGCTGGGACGCTTTACGGCACATATTTCTCTTGATTCATTTGATGTTGCTTGTGTTGATATTGCGTTTGAAGTTTGTGTTTTTGATGCTCGTAGTTCCTTGGAGACATGTCACAGGGAGGAGAGATAATGACATACACAAAAGGAAGGGAAAATAGAATTGCATTAACGTCGGTCAATAGAAGTTTTTTGAAGCCTGTGAGGTCAGTTTTACGCAGACTCAGTCGAGCATGAGGAGCAGCATCTGCATCTTAAGTGTGTCCAGGATCAATTCTACCAATATTATGTTTTGTTTTCCTCAACACCCTTTAGGCAATGCATAAGTGCAGATGGAAAGACAAGCAGACCACTGTAGACCATTTCAGCTGTTTCTCTTCCAGATCAATAAACACACATTATTTTTTTTTTTTGTTTCTTTCTGAAGAACAACTTGAGGAGGATAAATTGCACAGTAACGGAGGTAAAGTATTGTCATCTGAGCTCAAAAACACTCATTTTGGCTGCTTACATTCAAGCTTTTTTCCCTTCTTTCTTTTTTTTTTACCTCCTTTGTTCTTTCTTTGTCATTCCACTGAAAGTTTAGTTTCGGCGAAAAGTATATGTATTATGACTCATGCAGCTTTGCCCTCTTCTGTTGTCATTTTTCTGTCATTGCTCTCGTTCCATTCGCTGATGCCTAATCTGCTCCACATCAGCATATTCGAACGCCACTGCACTACTAATACGTTCACATCAGATAACAGCAAAGTAAATTCTTCATTACGCAAATTGAGCACATTAGCTTGTTGTAAATGTCTGCCTGCTGCCAGGATAACAGCTACTGTCGCAATCAAGAGATGGTGCTAATGGATGTTTTAGTATTAAATGCACAAGGGGAACCAATTTGCTTTCACTTGATATTTTATATTACGCACACAGGTTTATCCAAATCATTTATATATACCAACTAGAGTTAAATATCCATTTATTCTCTTTAATATGTCATTAATCTTAGTGGTTTGATTTTTTTTCCATCATACCACTGTTTGAGGTTTCACCTATGTAGGTGCTCTTTGTGTGGGAAACAATTTTGGACTTCAGATTGAATCTTTCTTTCTTTTTTTTGAAGATCACAGTTTGCTTTTTAAAAGGCATAATTCATCATTACAAAGCAGCTCCAGCAAAAATAATGAGGTCTGTAGAGTAATGGTTCCTGTTAAGTTTTTCAAAGGTCGTTTTCTAACAGCTGTGAGCAACATCGCTCCATAGCTTGAGGTACAGAGACAGATCAGGACATTGGCAGCGTTAATTAACACTTCATGCATGGCTTTGTAGTTTGCACGAAACCTAAAAGTGTTCATTGTGTCACAGCCAAGTGATTTTTTTTTTTCTTCTTTTTTTTTGTTTCAATTTGTCAACAGGGAGCCAGGTGAAACAGGACTGGTCCATCCAGTGGCCCACCTCTGAATCCGGCAAGGAAAACACCCCGGTGTGCCAGCCGGAGGCCAGTCAGTGGATTCGATTCCAGCTCTCTCAAAGCCCCAAAGTTCAGTCCAAGTACAACCAGCACATGTGCCACAGCCCCCAGGCCCTGCCCCCCCCTCTGTACGCCGATCGGCTGACGGTCGACAGCCCTGGCACAGGGCTCTTCCCTCCTCTGGAATCCGGTCATCGATCCCTGCCCCCGTCACCCCGTCAGAGGCATTTTGGCCACACTCCTCCTCGGACTCCCTTAGTGGTCAACACCATGACCCCGCCCGGCACGCCTCCCATGCGGCGGAGGAACAAAGTGAAGGCCCCCGGAACGCCCCCTCCGCCAAGCCGCAAGCTCATCCACCTGCTGCCGGGCTTCACCGCGCTGCACCGCAGTAAATCCCACGAATTCCAGCTGGGGAACCGCTTGGAGGACACACAGACACCAAAGTAAGGAGCTCCATTCTCTGGAATTTTTGACAAATGCCACCAAACTCATAAAACTCATATATGTGAAAATGAGGCATATACGCACTAATGTTTCAGTCAGGATTGCACACACCCTCTTCCTCATCCCCCAGATGGTGCATCTCAGCAGTATACCAGAGATCCTACCTGTTCCCCAGGGATTATAAAGCCTTGACCTGTCACTGATTTGACTGGATATTACGTATGTTTACCCTGCAGCATGAGGGCTGATGGGCCAATCAGAAACAGAGTCATAGCGAGGCAAATATTGTTAACCGATAAATTATATCGAAATTATGTGACAATGAGCAAATACTATTGATGGAAAAAGAAAGGAAAAACTACATTCATGGGCTGATTTAAAAAAAAGGCAACAACTGAGAATGTACCTTGTTGTTCAGGGACTACGGCGCCACTGTTGCTATGGCTTCCTATAACAAAGAAAAGGAATGATCTCTTGATTTATAGTTGACTTAAAATTGCCCACGGGGTGAGTGCATGTGTGAGTGAATGTGTTACCGCTTGTTAGCTTTGTGACCTAGCGACCTATCCAGACGTGTATAAAACAGGTAAGGAAGACGGGTGGGTGAAAAAATGAATTGGTGGAAAGCAGAATAGACATCAATGTCAAAATTCTGCACAAGGAATATAACATGGAGGCCTGAATACATTCTATCTACACAACTTATTAACTTTACAGTCTTCTGCCACGTTTCCCCGTTCCAGCGCTTTTCACTGAATCTGAGAACTTTTTCAAAGTGTAGACTTTTATGTCCTGTCTTTCTGCTCTCCTGTTGCACAGTGTTGCTAAGATTTTTCCTTTTCCAGATACAATATACCTGATAAGTATGGTCCAGAACCGATCTGCTAAAGATCCCCAAATGCAATCTCATCTGACCCAAGTAGCTTTAAAAAGGAAGTTTAGGACCATCTGTCTTTATAACAGTTTCATTCAGGCAAAAACTTCCACCAGATCCCAATCAGATTAATTCCCTTGGAGGGCATCATGGCCCATAAAGAGCTAACAGCCTGTCGGTGGAGATAAGGGTCCTTCGGGCTCAGTTCCTGACCAGCCATCCCTTCGTCTGGTGCTATGCTGATCGGATTTAGCCATAAACAGGGTCCACCATCGCAAGGTAATCAGGAACCAGAGTCTGCCTCAGGAGAGCAGCTGTCATTTTCATAATGCCATTACATGGCTGTGTCCTATCACTGCTACACTTGGTAAGTTAATATTTAGGAGTTGTCTTTTGCTTTTGCGGCGGCCATCTGGGTTGTATTTGACGTGTGTGTCTGCTTCTACACGTCTATGTCGGTCGGTGCGCGCTCCCATGTATCCGCCCAGTGACGAGTGGATCACAGCGGCAGTGAAAAAGCTCAAACGGCATTAGAGAATTGATTACCGGTCCCCGAGCGCTGATAGACTGCAGGCTCTGAGTTGAGCCACTCTAATCAATGACCTGTGTGTGCCTGGAAATGTCGCAACTCATTGAGGCAGGGCAGATCCGCTGGCTTCTCTGATAGCCAAGCACCTCTCGTAATAAATCATAATTGGTTGGAGAATGGCGCTGGCAAGCATCCGGCTGGCCGTTTCACTTCTGGCATGAAGCACTTGTTCTTGTTTTCTTTATATAGGAGAATTGGCTTTAATTCAAGGTTTGCTTCTATTATCATCTGACCCAAATTTAAGTATCTCCATTTCTGCATTTCTTTAATCTTTCATCTAGATGCCTCTTCCAGTGTCTACCCCAATGTCTATGGGTAAAGACTTAGTTAGAAAATATTTCTTTTGTGCTGACAACTCCAAATTCATTTTCTGAAATTCAATCAAATTACATTCCTATATAGCTGCTTTCAACATGATCCTTACATATATGGCACCATATTACTGAACTTGAAATTTTAATAAGCCCGCAGTTGCCCTTAGGTTCTCATTTTCTTGTGCTTAATTGCCTGGCACTGTGGCCAGGACACAATAACCAGGGATTACCCTTTGGCCCCAAGAGACATTCTTCTCCCTTTATCTTAATGAGATATGGCCTAATGTCTGATTATCACTGCATAATACTGCGCCAACAAGACTGTGTATATGCGAGACTACGCAGTGAACATTGTTAGTGGAGAACTCCAGTACGTTTTTTGCCTGACAGATATGTCACTTTTCAATTTGTGAGGATGGAATAATTGGTCCTGGCCATGCTTTGCCATGGAAATGTTTCAAGTATGTTAATTAAACTATAAAAATGTACAAAAACCTGCCAAAAGGATGCATTGAAAACTTAGTGATTTTGGTAAATACATATTAGGTGCAATATTTCATATATTTCAATGCTCACATCACCCAAAGAACCAATACTTGATTGCCATCTTAAATATACGGTGTTGCCTGACAGCAGCAGACATGTCATGAAGGTCAACATTTCGAAAATCTAGTGGCTGCAGTTCAGCTATTAAAGTGGGTTTTCTTCCAACCTAAAGATCTATGGTTTGGCCCCCTAGTTTCGCAGTCTGTGTGTTGAAGTGTACTTGAGCAGGACACTAAAAAGTTGCTTCCAGTGGAGGTCGAGCACCTTTCCTGGCAGCAGTCAGTTCATGCACACACCTCACACACTGGTGCTAAATGAAGTCCATCCATCAGTACAATTTGAATTCTTTCACATGAAGATGAATCTTTGAATTCCTGGTTCAACATGATTAAACTGTGATCATTAGTTTGCATCACAGACATTTTTTAGGTCTTCAGTACAACAAATCAACAAATAAGTTCACATAAAACCTAAACCCAGTGGCGTAGACCAGGGTCTAGACCAAATTATACCAAAAAATATGTGACAATGAACAAATACAGTGGATGTATTTTCTCTAAATAGAGTAGTCTTAAATGCCGCTGTTTATAAAAAATGAAATTTCTAGGATGTTTTTAAAGATGGCAAAAATCGAGAAGAAACCGTTTTTTTCAGGAATCCCTACACCACTGCCTGAAGCCAACAGAAACTGTCTGGGAGAAGCTGAAATCTGCCTCTGTAGCAGAAATCCTGATAACCTAACTGCAGTGTTGGAAACTTTCTCGAACAGTATTGCATTACTGTAACACCACTCACTTTGAATGCAATGTGAAATTAACTGTCTCCTTTTAACTTAATTACAAAGTTACAATTACTAAAGTGATCATGAATTTTTTACTTGGGTGAACTGTTCGGTTTACAGCTATTACATAAACATTAGTTCACCTTATTAAAAAAAAATGTGCTTCAGTCTACATGTTGGAAATGATCTCAGCTCATTCTCGTCATAGCTACTGAAAAACTGCAACCTCTTGCACAATTGAAGAGTTTTGCTGTTAAAACTATTTAAGTGCGTAACTTCAGGTGAACTCTGAGTGATCAATCATGACCTACCAACTCTGACATCTCAGCTAATGTGCCATGATAATGTAGCCAATACAATTTTGCGCAAGTTACTTTTCCAATCAGATACTTTTTATGAACTTGAAAGGTAACTTCTTGGAAGAAATAACTTAATGAAAGTTTTATTTTCTTTCCCCATTTAATTAAATGGATTTCGGTGGTGTAGTGGTTTGCACTGTTCACCTCAAAGTGAGCCTTTCCCCGGTTTGAATAAGGGCCTCATGAGGATGTCTGTGTTGACGTTTGAGTGGCCATTCTGATGCATCAACAGCATCTATTTTAGGGCTTTTCATTATTAGCCGCACAAGGTGCCTTTCAGAAGTTGACGTGTCTATAATCATTGTCTGAAAATTGTTTCTTGCTGCCTTTTTTCGATGGCTAAACTCAGCAAATACTGTGGCTTGCCCGCATGGACCCTCATCTTCTGCTTTATGGCTCTGTGCCTCTTCGTTTAATGTGTTTGTCTGTGTGATAATGTGTTTTGCTTTCAGCTCGCTGTGAACCACGGGATGGTTTCCATCCCTCCGCAGAAATAATGAGCAAATTGCCGCCTTACAGACGTGCTCAGTATTATCTATGAAACCAAGAAAAGTCTCACTCTGAGTCGAAACAGCTGCCAATTCTGTGAGCAGCAATGCATAAGTAAAGCAAACTTTTCACCTGTGCAAGGAAATTGGAGTCTTCCTCCTCACCACCTGTCAAGCTAAAGTCCAAATATATTCCGACGTGGATAAGAACTGATTTGGTCCTCTGACTCTCAATGAAGATATTTTACTTTCTTCACTTTCAACCACTTCTTGCTGGGTAGTTTCAGCTGTCTTTTTCTGAGTGACAAAGCAGAAAGCTTTACAGACTCACAGTCGCATCATACGGCGGCACGAGATTCAAACGATTTCAGGAGGAATTAAAGCTGACTTCATCTCCAGATTTCCAGTAGCTTGTAGCACAGATGATGTTCAGGTCAGAAAATTAGTCATTGTCATGAACAAAACAACATGCCGTGTTGTTTAATTGGGACGCATCTGTTGTTTTAAGCTTGCAGTCGTGTAGGAGTTAGTGGCACCTTGTAGGGAGGTTGCAGATCACAACCAACCTTCACTTCCAGAACATCTGTGATGGCTGTGAAGAAATAGTGAACACCCTCTTTAGAGACACTGTTTGGATCTTATTTGGACTACTGCAACATACAGTATGTATATATGTAGGTAGGTCACCCAATATATACACAATGCTTCTTAGTTACAGGTTAGTCTAAGATGCTTCTTACCAGTTCGAAGCAGTGACTCATAAATGAGTTGTTTCCCATCTGTCAGTTCATTGTGGGATACAGTCAGGGAGGTAGCCTGCTCTGGAAGATACTTTTTGCTGAATCACTTTATTGGTGGACTGACAGCTTTGAACTTGTTTATGAATTATATTTTTCATATTACAATGAGCTAGTGAATGAATGATGAATATTAGCATTGATTTGTTGAATGCTGCATTTTCAGATCGACGAAATATCAAATATGAGCTTCCTGATCCGTTCTGAAGCGAATGTGAACAGTGTGCACTCCATCATCTGTATCACTTGATCCAACTTTGGGTTGCAAGTCCCAACTGACTTTAGGCCATCATGGAGAAAACAGATACACTTGCGGCCAATTCAGCTGATCTGCATGTGTTTGGAGGAAACCATAGCGCCCAGGAAGAATGTGCAATCTCCACACAGGCAAGGAATTGAAGCCTGCAGGTGTATTGTAGATTGAACATGCCATCAACATTATTAATTAGAATATTTAAGGTTAATTTTATAATTTGCACTATTTTGTCCAGATAGTTCCTCTCGGGTAGTTCAAAATTATAATATAATTCATAAGAGGACATGTATTAATCTGCAAAGTTAAGGTCTTATTTTCTATGAGAAAAAAAAATTAAGTGATAATATCTGCAAAGACGCTACTGGATAAATAACTACTGATCAGTCACATGCCCTCCACAAATAAAAAAAACAGGCCTGTTGACACTCATACATGTATTTTCCTTCTAAAATGATTCACTGCCATTCTGTGTAAAGTTTGTTACTATTGCCTCTTTCGGTATCAAGCTTCAACACAGAACTCTATTACTAAAGAAACTAAGATGTGTTTGAGCCAAATATCTACTGTACTGTACGATTACACCACGGAACACCTAATTTACTTTGAGAGTGTCTGTTTTCCATTAAGAGTTCTTAACGGTAAGTTAATATTTTCTTATTACTTTCACGCAGCTGTGTTTGAATCCATTGGGCGGTATTGTGAGGTTTTGAGCTGTTCCTATGGTAATGACTCAGGTTCCACTTGATAGATGTGATGTAAAAATAGACCTTCAGGCATGACTTTAACCAGTAGCATAATCTTGCCTATTAGTAGCAAGTGAAGTAATTTGCGAGATGACACTGTGTCCTTTCTTTTAGCTGGAAAGCCCTTCAAGAGGTCTTACATCCTTTTTCTTTTCTTTTTTCTTGGGTGAACCCACTACCATCGAATTCAGCCGAGCATGACGCAGCAATGGAGGCCTTCATATTTGTATTTTTCAAACTTTGCCAGCTTTCCTAAAATGTGCTTTGTAGAAGGTGCAAAGGCAAAAGCTGAAGAAATTTTAATTTAGTTCACTCAGAAATAGCTTTTTTTGCAAAAAATATAGACATTTTCATTTCGTACGATTTGCATGACAACAAAGAAACACATTAAAGTTTACATTTAAAGGTTATTGTGGTGCTATTTTACTGATCTGGCCTACTCAAGATGGAATTCAGATGTATGTGGAACCTGAACTAAGATATGTTTGACACATCTGCCCAACATGAACAAATATGCTCAAGTGATGTTGCTGAGTTTAGGGGAATTAATGCATTAGTTATGAGTGAGTCTGAGTCATACAGTGTGCACTGGCAATAGATATGTATGTACAGGGTTAGACTGTGCTTTTACACTGAAACATTGATTTCAAATGCGTTGATGTTACTGCAAGTTTATTCTTCAGAAACAAAGTACAGCATAACATATATACTTTTGTATAGACTTATTTTAGCCAAACACTGTCCATGTGACTCAGGATATCAATTCGCAATCCATATTGAGCAGAACATATAATTGAAACCTCTTTTATAACTCGTGTCCATTAGACTTGAAGAATATGTTGTCAGGCAACATCACACACTTTATAATAGACCACTGATCTATTCAGGAAGGCCAGAAGCGCACCAGCGCAATCAATAACTTCTGCTTTCAGAACTCATTACTACAAGACTGCCAAAGTAGGATTTAAGCAGGCTTGATGCAGTGTTTAACTAGCTAACATTCACTGAAGCATGAGCAACATTTCATGAATTAATAATGTGACCTTCTAATAGTAAAGGAGGCTGAGTATTGTGAGCTGTGCATGATGTTTTAACGTGACCACAGTTTGTTGCTCTTCAGTTATGGAAGTCTGAGCTAACCCATTTCAGGTGTTTTCTTCCAAAATATCTGAAGATAAATAGATTTTGTGTCCTTTAGGACTGCTTTATATCCCGCAAATTCATCCCCATCCTGATAACAACTTTCACAATATCTATGTCCTGTATATGTTTAATAATCACTGAGCTCTATTGTTCCCATGAATGGTGCAGTCGGACACATCATATTGTTTCAATCAGATATTACCCTACTGGACTTAATAAACTCCCCCAAAAAAGGAAAACATCAACAGCATCTCAGTTTATCACAAGTCTCATTGCAATCACAATACTCAACAGCATTATCTCAAATCTCAATAATCTCAGCACTTTGGAGCGCTGAAGCCTGGATAAAATTGCTAGATGTAAAAGTCTTAAATTATCTAATTATCTAATTATCTTTCTAAAATAAGGATACTTGTGGACTTTATCATTAGCTCCAAGGGTCAAACTTATCTTGTTGATTAGGATCTCGTCTTATACAAAAATCTTTTCTCAAATATAGACTCTTTCACAAATATACTTGGTGTTACAGTAAAATTCAAATTTTAGTTTAAATGTTATTATGGCAGCATTCTTCTGGTTTGTCCCACTCAAGATAAAACCGGGTGGTATGTCGCCCTGAAACTAAAATGTGTTTGACACCCCTGAATTAGACCAACCCAGTAGTCGCTCATAATCAAGTAATCACCAGCCTGGCTCTCGTTGCACTGAATGGGACAAGAAAAATTGAACAAGACAATATAAAACCCTTCCTGCTAAATATGGAAGACTCGATCTGGTGCTCACCTCCTAAATAATATGTGCTCAGAGTCAACACATCCAGCTTGAGCGACTCATTTTCCAAACAGAGATCGGCCACATCCAGGGTTAAAGAGTGCCGCCGCTGTGTCAATGTGGAGCCAGGGCGTCGGTGTTTGTTTTGTTGTGACGCCTGAAGCATCTCCGAGTGTCACTGTCAGAAAGTCATCATGTCACCGCTCACCCGATGCGCCATCCATCATTGATCACATCCAGAATAAAACCTATTTTATACCAGGAAGTGCTGCTTGTGTGATGTTACCATGTGGCTCACCTTGCTCATGTCTCTGTCACACACTGCCAGCTGCACATATTTCATATTTCTGTGTTTAACGTCATGTTGGTAAAGTGAGAACTTCTTAATGGCTCCATCCTTTCCCTTTCATTTATTAATTTGACTTTGAAATGTGAGAGTCTGTTTCTGCAGTCCATCAATTTGTACCCACCCCATTGAGCACCACCAAACAGAAACGCACACACGCGCACACACAGAAAATCAGTGAATCAATCAAACAGAACCCCCTTTTTGACACACACACGCACACACACACACACACAGTCACACACACAAGCGATTTGCTAATCATCATTTAATGGCTCTTTCAAGGATTAGTCTGTTGCCACTGTAGCTGATTCCCCTTCCCTAGACCTTCAAAATAATCCGACTGAAATGCAATAATGTCATCGTGTTTAAAAACTATTCAAATGAAATATTTGCTAAAAGTCTCAAGTGAGAGTGGAGCTGAGGTAAAAACGCTTTTCTGCAGCAGTGACTGATCTTGGATTTGAAATGATCGTACCTTAATGTAGACCAGTTAAGTCAAACGCATATGAATTAGGCCCCGTTTACACAATATTTTCATATGAAAATGCAAACTTTCATTGTGCTTTGTTGTCTGTTTACGTGGTGCTTGGAACCACTGAAAATACAACTTTTGAAAACGATCTGGTTCTGTCCTTGTGTAGGCAACTTTTTAGAAACGCTACTAATATGCATGCACACCACGGCTGTAATAGATAGTTCTTCTGCACATTTGCAAGTAGATAGACAATAACAACAATGTCGACGTCTGGAGTCCATGTTCTCCTGGGACTTGGTATTTTAACAGCTGAGAGTCTTATAATCACAATCCAACTTGGTCATCTGTCGACCCGAATGTTGCGTTCCCACCAATGCTCATGTTTATAGCATATTGTGTGTGTGTGTGTGTGTGTGTGTGTGGTTTCATCACAATAGCAAAACAACAGCACCCCTAGTGGCCCAAAATGATAACATAATTTTCAGTGTTTTCTGCATGAAATCATTTCTAAAATGTTCTAAAATTTTCTTCCCCCAAAATGAAATACACTCAATACCTTTTCACTTGAAATGTTGTCCTGTAAATTGGGTCTTAGTCACTCAGACTGACATTTCTAGACATCCCTGTTGGGAGAGACAATTAGAATTAATGCCCAGATCATTTCAGATCCGGTACATTTCACATCAGTCGAGAGCATCCCAGAATTTCTCTTCAAGATGACTGTTCAAGGTGTAGCTCCCATACTCCTGAAGCACAAGTGCGCTGTACACCCGGCGCCACTTTAATTTCAGTTACAAGTGCAGCGTTAATTCTGTCTTGCTTATGTTGCACACCTCCTATCTCTCTTCTGACTTGATTTTTCAGCACCTCTATGCCCCCCCCCCCCCCACCACCACCGCTACCCCCCCTCCCCCATGCTTTCCCCCTCTTCGTGCCCTTTTCAAACCAAAGAGGCTCTGTGGGCTGGAGTGTCAATTAATGGACCTCGTTGTGTATGTTAATGAATAGTAACATGCGTGCACGGAAAAGGCCAAGTGAGTTTTCAGTCTGTCACAGTCCCACTTGGCACGTCACGAGAACCTTCTGGAAAGTGGGAATGTTTGGGGTTTTTTTTTTTTCCCACAGCCTCTTGTCTTGCCTTCCCCGCTGCCAGAAGAAATGGTAATATATAGTTAATGCCACCTTATGAGACTTTCACAGATTTTTTTTTTTGAACGTTAAGCACTTTCTTATTGAATTGGATGTTTGCTAATAAATCACATGGCGCCGAGGGTTGGCATGATTCACCCTCTGCCTCTCTCAGGGTAATTCTACCATGCAACACTCAGGGGAAGCAAATTTGCATCCCTTCCATGACTAATTTAGCTGTTTGCTTTCACTGTGCCGCTGTACACATCATATATTTCTCTCCCCCTTCCCTATCCCCCTTTTCACTCTCTGTTTCCTTCTCTTTCTCTCCTCACCCCTCTCATTATTCATTTCTGTTGAGAACTTGTCAATGTGTTATTTCACACCCATCCGTAACATCTACCAATTTAGTCACAAAATGCCTTTTTTTTTTCTTTTCTCCCATTGGATTTGGATTTCTCCGCCTTGCAAAGGGAACTGCAATAAATTTGTGATGAGCAAATGTAGAATGCCACAAAAGGTGAAGATTCGCAGCGTGTCATCTGTTTGGTGTGGCATATCAAAAAACATCAAAACCACCTGTTTACTTACAGTTCTTCCACCCAGCCGAAGAACGGATTGTTTCATTAGTCCATGATTATTAGCAATCTAAATGTATCTTCCTCCTCCTCCAATCATTGTATCTGACCACAAAATAGAAGCGATGTGAGCTGGTTTCCAAGGCCCCATTTACACAACAAACTAAAACTATGTACAAAGTACATCCAAACTGTGGCCAAATGAAGGTGATCCAGTGTGAACAGGTGGGTTTTCAGACGTTTTTTTGAAGCAAACGTGTGGCCGTCCCGTGGGAGTGTTTTTCCAGGGTCCGGAAGCGAAGCGGTTTACAGATCTCAGGGACAGATGGGCAGACGGAGTGGAGAAGTGAGAATACTGGAGGGAGCGTGTATTTCAAGGAGGTCAGTCATGTATGAAGGAGCGAAATTATGGCTGGCTTTAAAAAGTAATCAGAAGGTTTTTAAAGTCACAGCGGCAGGTTGAGGGAGATGATGCTTTGAAGATGGTTTGTGGGTAATTCTGTGTCGGGTCAAGCACATATTGGTATTAGAGACTGTCTGAGAGTGAGTCATGCTGCATCTGCATCAAACATTACATAGAACTCCATGTACATGCTCATAAAAGCATGTATCAGTGCAACGTCATTCAAAAGTGACATAGCTAGCTCACCGAATTGATTCCCTTTGTAAATCATCTGGCCCTACACTTGAGTATCTTTCATGACTAACACTTAAAATACTCTTTATTCATGTTATTCTGGCCACTGCTTTGATCCCTTTGAGGACCCCCGGACTGTGTGATGGCTCACTTTCTGCTCTCTAATGGATCACTGAGTTCATGCTCTTCACTGAAGTATCGATGGCAAACTAAAAACTGAGCTTAAAGAACTGATTTCTGCTTTTACCATATTTTAGCTATAAATACTGGCAGCATTTCATTTTGAATACTTCACACAAACATTAATGTTGTTGTTGAGAGTATTGAAACTGCAAAGAAAAAAGAAGGAAGCAAAGTTGGTTAAAATCTTTGGTTTTAGTTCTTTTGGTTTAGATACAGATGGATGTGTGAGAGGGTTACCCTATCCTCACAGCACACAATATGACACTTTAATTGTAATTATCTCTGTTCAAACCAAAGGCCTGAATATCACTTTAGCACTTACTGCATCTTCATGCTCATTTTTTATGTTTTCTCAGTTAGTTTCACACATAATTTTACTGTGTTTATGCCCATGAGCCCAACCACGGAGCGAGTGTATCTTTTTGGTCTTTTTTCAAAAATTTCATCAGCTATTATAACAGATAAAAAAAGAAAGAAAGCAGAAATGCAGTGTATAATCAAAACCCTCCCATTGTGGACCCTTGACACATTTTTGTGTCTATTCACCCTCATTGAAACGACATATTTTTGATGTTGTGACAAACCTTCCCGCAAAAAAAAAATCCACTTCCCATTTAGTATGTTATTTTAGGTCACTTTTCTGTGTAGATGTTTTTTTTTTTTTTTTTTTTTTTTTTTTTTACAGGTATTTAATAGGTTAATAAAACAAAAGAAAATCCAGGAAAAAATTATATTCTAATAATGTTCATATTTGTATTCATATGTGAAACACAAAAATTGATTGAAGTATATGAAAGGGAGTAAATATTAGGTAGATTTAATCTTACATTCTGAGTATTTTTTTTTGTATTATAACAAGTATCAAGTTTGCTACATGCTCACATTTATCATCAGTATTCACCGGTTTGTTATCATGACAACCCTGAAGGAATTCACATTAAAATCCACTTTTATATTACAATTTATTGGAAGTGAAAACGCATCAAAGTAAAACAAATATCAGTTCACCCAAAGTCATTTATAATTTCTCAAAAAACATCAAAATTAATGATTACATTTTCTTAGTTTTGATATCTTTCGATAAATGTTCGCACACTTTATGGCAATGAGGATGGAGTCTGTCTTCAAAAGTGCGGAAGAGAAAAAATAAAGACTTCAATCTCAGTCATTAACAATGTATGGCCTTTTATTGCTTTGACTTCCTTGTGTGGGGGCTGTATTTTTAATATAGCAAATCTCAATTGTTAGCGTTTAATTTTGCATGAGAGCATCCACTCTACTTACTGTTCAACGCCACCTAATGCAATCATTATAATTTAATATAGCTAAGAGTGACTTCATATTTAAAGTTGTGCCAGCATGTGGTCACCTTCAATCTGTTCGTTCCTCGAGTTTTTTTTTTTTTTTTCTCGTCCAACGATATTATTATTATTATTATTACTCCTCCAACTGACTGCTGCTGGGAGGAGGAGTTGTGTTTTCAGGGTGTTTGTGTTTTATCACTCAACTCATCTTGGTTACACAAGATCTGAAAATGAACAGATTCAGGTCATTGGGGATGAAATTCCAGCTTCTACCAGGGGTGTCAAACATAAGGTCTGTGGGCCAAAACTGGCTCAGAAGAAGCTCCGATCTCTGTCGCAATTTGCGAAAATCTCAAAGAGAAGATAGATTTTTAAAAACAAATTTATTAAGAGTGGCAATGTGGAGACCTGAGCTGAGATTATCATAAGATCATTACGTATTTATATATATAAAACAATGTAAATAAAATGTGCCCTTTGTAAACCTTTTACAGTCATTAATATTGATCTATTTTCAGGAAAATTCAAAGAAATAACATTTAAAAGTGTTCTATTTCCCTCCTAAATGGATTCAGTCTGAATGGTAAAGCTGTTGTAATCTCAACCAGACCCAATGCCATTCTGTGGTTTTTAATTTTTATGAACGCAGCCTTATAACTGGCTAGCTTTGCAACCTGGTTGACATTTCCATTCTCGATCCTCGCCAGCTGAGCTGCAGTTTCTCCAGCTGGCTCCAAATGCTGTCACTGGGTGCAAGGCGTCGGCGCGGGCTGAGCGAGCTGGAGATGGTTCACGGGACTGGAACCATGGCTAATCTGGAGGCAGAGATTGAACCTGCTTCTATAGTTACCTGCAGTTCAGTCCTCCCTGTTGCCTGATTTAAAACGAGGATTACACCACTGACTGGAACTGTGCTTCAGCTGTCCAATATGGGATTAGACGCCCGCTCAGACTGGGGTGGCGGGCGAGACCATGGTGGAATAACATAGAACATCTGTTGGTCGGTTGGTTGTAACACTTGAGAACTTCTGCAACTTCAAAAAGTTAGGAAGTTATTTAATATCCATGCAGGCCTTTGTGAAATAATTTATATTGTCTTTATGTCTGTATTTAATGGAAGCTATATGCAGGCAATATGATCAACAGTTATGCCCGGAAAGTTAACACTCAACAGTACAGATTTAAACCAGATTAAACTGTTCTGATGGAAAGTCTGTTGGATCAAAATATGTGTAACAGCATTTTTGGAAATTGTGGCTGCTGTACCTCCCAGACGCAGGACGTCAAAGGGACTGATGTCCTTCTTGCTTTGATCACACAGTTCAAAAGTAGAGTCCCACGATGCTGCAGCTTCCTTCATGGACTGATCTATACGCTGCAGGCATGTTTACTACCCTTCACCGTGCAGAAGAAGAAAAAAAAGTCTCCTGAGTGTTCTCTGAAAATTAAGCGAGCGTTGAAATCAATGCGGACGATCCTCTGAGATACCCTGAACACACACATTGTCACATTAGCCCGGCGACCTCTGACCCCTGCGGGAATATCGATTCCACATGTTGCAGTGGTTGAAGATTGAATCTGTAGTTAAGTGGACTTTACAAAGCAGAGTGTGTCAGAACAGTGAAATAATGTGTGTCTCTGTGTGTGTGTGTGTGTGTGTGTGTGTGTGTGTGTGTGTGTGTGTGTGTGTGTTTGAGCGTGAGAAATGCGGCGGAAGCTTTCCTCTGCCCACAAAAAGCTCATCCATGTTAATCAGGTCTTTGGCCTCGCCGCCATTAATGATAATTCAGGTGGGAGGCGATGTCAACACTGGGCTCCGAGCAGCCAGACGCCGCCGCCCCTCCCCTCCATCCATTCAGCCGTCGACTGGTCGTAACGAGTGCTCATCCCGGCCTCCCCCCAGGCGGCGCAGAGATTGGAGTCATGATTATGAATTTATATGAGTGTTTAGAAGCGGAGGTTAGCCCAAATGCCTCTGTTGTTGTCTGAGAATGGATTTATTAGGCTGATGGTTTTTCTATGGCAATTTGTGAACAAGTGGGAGGCTGTTGTGGCGAATAACAAGATTCGAGTGGTTGATCAGAAGTTATTCTTAAAAGTTGTGTAATTCTTACCTAAGAAGGAAAAAAAATGAAAAGAATCTTGGAGAAAGTTGCACACTTTAAAAAAAAAAAAAGATTTATGGCATTTAAATTGCGCTCAAGGCAGTTTAGTTAATTTTGGGGAAATCTTGTTTTGCTTTTGATTTAATTCTGTGAAGTTTCTTGACAAGATCATTAAAGTTTCTTTTCAATCTGTCTTGTGGGACAATCAAAACTGCGAATTTGTGTTGTGGAACTGATGTCCTGCTTCAGTCTGAGGGAGACCAGGCAAACTAGTCCAGGTCGAAGTGACAGCTGCTGCCTGATTTAATAAACAGTGGAGTGTGACTGTTTTATGGCCCAACAACCATAAAGGGAGTTATTACCATCGTTTATCATTCTGGCCATCAAGTGCAGGCTTTCATCTCGGTGTTTTGTTCTGTTGTTAAAATCCAGACAGATATTATCTGCGCCGGGTCTCATACACCCCCCCCCATACTTTTCTCTTTACTGATTCGAAACTACCACTTAACCTGTGCAGCTGTGGGCCAGATAGCTGCTCTCGCTTCCCGCGCCGCTGCTCTGATGCTCAGATTAGACAGTTTAAGGTTTGAGCTATGGTTTCATTTTGATGGAATTGAGAGAATAAATTTGAATTCAACAGGACGCAGGGGGAAAATACACAGCGCACACACACACACACACACACACACACACACACGCAGTCTTGTATTTCTATCCTTGTGGGGACCGTCCATTGACTCCCATTCATGTCTAGCCCCTAACCCTGACCCTTACCCTAACCCTAACCCACACCACAACAAAGCCTAACCCTAAAGAAATGTTTTTGCACTTTAACTTTTTTCAGTAACAACAACATGGTCAAGAAAACACTGTTTCTCCTACTTAGGACCGGAAAAAGGTCCCCACAAGGCACGTCGTTTCACGTTTGCTATCCTTGTGGGGACATTTGGCCCCAACAAGGATAGAAATACGAGAACACACACACACACACACACACACACACACACACACACACACACTGCTGGTAACATCAAGCTTGAAAAGTGAAACTCTATAGTCTTGTTCTGCAGAATAAATTTCAAAGTGCTTAATCTTAAAATACAATCAGCCCAGATGGCCACTGGAAGAGTAAATAAAAAGTTACATTGAGGTTTGTAATGTCATAACTGATAAATATACCAAACTCGGCTGCACTAATAGAAAAGGGAAGTGCATTCCAGCAGTAAATGGTGTTCAGCTTTAAAGCAGAAGCGAAAAGAAAAGACGTTATAGGAATTAAATTCTGAAGTACCATCAAAGGATAATGTCTTTCTTGAATATGTGACTTTGCGTCTGGTTGAAAAGATGCTTTTCTGGTTTTGTTGGTGCTTGAAACAGCTTGTGCGTCTTTCTGGAGGACAGCAAATGATGTCCAAGGTGGGTGGGGAGACATATGTGAAGCTCTACTTTGTAAATAAGTTCTGGTGACTGTTGCATCATTATTCCACAATCTTTTATTATTATTTTTTTTAATTCATACAATGTTGCAGCTTCTCTGTGGTTGTTTGTGTTTTTAAATTTACTTCTGGTTGGATTAATTGACTCACCTCGATATTTTGTGTCTTTAAAGTAAACGACTGCATTGCCGGGTGCTCATGTGGCATCTGAGGACAGTCGACCCACCGGATCCACATTTCGATCATTTTTATTGCCAACATTTTTAAACCCATAGCCTTTCAGTGTATTTGCATTCTGAAATTGCCTTTTTTTTTTTTTTTTGGTGAGACACTCAGAGACCCTATTTCCTGTGTGGGATTCAAATTGTGTAGGCACCCATACATAAGAGCTTCAAAAGAAACCGTGGGGGGAAATTGAGGAAACATTCATGCTGGATTAACACTAGTGAAATCTCTTTCACTTGATAAGACAAAAACTTGTTTTTGCAGTCCAAAAAAAGTTTGGGGGGCCTTCATCCAATATTTGAATATTGCTCATTTTTACTTGACTGACTCTGTGTGCCTGCACTTGGGCTGGTATTAGATGGACCAGCAGACTGGTGCAGGCTCCTTTTTGCATAATTTTAAACATAGCATTTCTTCGTGATTTGCTAAATCGCATCTCGACTGTGTTGTTGGAACATTTTTTCACTAAAACAGCTCGAATACATGAATCTCCAAAGACATTTTGTTTGTCACAACCAATAAAGGTGATTTTAGCAGAAGTTTGGAACCTACATAAGACGGAAGTCTTTAAATTCTGCTGTGCATGAACAGTCGATGTATTAGCTCAGAGGTGGGAAACTACCGTACCCAAAAGGCCGTATGAAAAATTAGTACCACTGTTGAGGAGCAAGATGAGTTGATTTGAATTTTGCTCAATAAGAATTATCTCCTGATGAAAAGAATCTTTTAAAACATGATTTTTATGAGTCTCGGCTACTGTGCATCACTTGTTCTTCTTTGCTTGGAAATCAAGATTGCATTAATTTTCAAGTTCAGTTGAATAATTTAAATCTTTTCATAAATCGTCTTTTTTCCCTTTGCGAATCACAAATTTTCTGAGGTAACAATTGCTTTCTCTGCTAGCTGAAGTGCTATAACCAGTAATTTGATAATGGCCAATAATTTGGAAAAATGTGACAGTTTTAGATGTAATAAAGCCAATAATAACAGTAATTTTCATTTAATACAGGATTTTCCAATGACACCCCGAGGGCCGGTCAAGCAGAGGACCACATGTGGCCCCTGGGCTTTATGATGCCCAGATCTAGGTTACCTCAACTGGATTACAAACACTCGTACTTATCTGCACTGGAAATATGAGGGATTAGGAACCACCTTAGCTCACAAGAAATGCACCAACCTTATCAACATATTGCATGTTTTTATCGACGTGGTAAGAATACGATAAATGTCTGTCCTCACTGTAGCTTCAAAGTTCTGGACTTCTTTCCTTTGCTTCAATTAGACAGAAACTCTTCAAATGGTTTGCCAAAGCAGCACATCTAGTGAAACACGCTTTGATAAACCTCCATGAACTTCTTTTCTGGTCAGCGTCAGGCTGTGCTGTTGCTAAACTACAAAAAGCCGCTAAAAAATAAAAGCAAACTAATTAGCAGTTGCTATCGTGATGCAACTGCACAACATAACTCACAGGACAGTTCACATGTGTGGTGGCAAATGAAAGGGGAGATGTGCCAACAGCATCAAATTGTGATTACTTTAGGAGAGAGAGGATGTGTGTGTGTGTGTGTGTGTGTGTGTGTTGGAGGGGGGAGCTTGTGCACGCAGCAACAAAGGATGTTGGAACACCTGTTTGGATTTTGAAGCTTTGGAAATTAATCATTCTTTATTTCTATTCATGCCAAAATTTGGCTGCAAATGAGGTGCACTTAGAGAGAATTTTAGTGCACAAAAGAGGCAGGAACTGTTTTTTAATCCACCCCATTAGAGGGAAAAGTAACATTGGAAAGTTGGATGGCACATGTGTTTTATCACCGATCAACACAATTCTGGGCTTTTAGAGAATTTCAGCATTGCGGAATAGCTAATCACCTTTTTGTTGATAGAAGCTTAGTTAATTGTTTAATAGTTTTTTTTTTTTGTTTGTTTGCTTTTGGTCTCACAATGTCTTTTATACAACAAATTATTCTCAGGTGCTGGACATGTCTGGTGTATGCCAAGAAACAGCTGCTAATCTAAGGAAAGTCAAGAGTCATTATTCCTGAATTTGAGTGCTTCACGGACTTGAAGATGAAATGCCGGGTAGAAAATATGCTCCACACAAACACAGTCACTGACGTCGTGAAGTCACAATGCTGTCTGAAATACGTTCATCTGAAGGAAACAAACAAAAGTGGAACACAAAGTCAGTGCTGCAATTCATTGTCATGACAACCACTCTGTTCGTTGTACTTAGTATTCCTGGCTTTATGTGGTTTGGTGGCCTCATACAGCGCCGTTTCACGTGCATTACAATGCACAAATTACATGTTGAATTCAGGTAAGTGGCTACTTGTATTCTGTTGTCAAAAAGTAATCGCACAGAGAATATTTTATGGAATATTATCTCTGTGAAGACAAATAATTTAGCTAGAGGAAAGTGCCCGCATATAATATATAAGATTGCACTTTATTGTGCTTTCAAATAAATTTGCGTCAGAAACAAGCTCTGTTTTGCATACTGCTGTTATAGTCCTACTCACAGAGCACCTTCCACTGAGCTCAATGGATTTCTACATTTTACTGTTCTCTGAAACTAAAATGAATTAAATTAGTCTTTATTACCATATATTAGTGGAACACAGTTGACACCCTTTTTTTTAACTTGTAGGTAAAAGATTCAGCACGTTCATTATTTTAGCTACTCTTATCTGCTTTGTAGAAGATGCCTTCATGCCAAATTATTTATACACCTCAGATTTATCCCACATGGTTTCAAAAATGAGATTCATATTGACATCATTTCCCATCATGCTTCTGGTTTATCAGTGGCTCACAGCGTTCTGGTGATGATTGCATGCATGTGTTTAGTCCACCAAACAGACAGAGTCTCCTCTGGGTCTCATGAGTAGGACGGTGGATTCATGACCTGCCTCTCTCCGACTCGGATTACCGTACCTCGATTTTCTTATCTGATCCCTGACCGCTCATCACATCATCACATTTGCTTTCTCCGCCTTTCCGCTCCCCGTAGAGCTGGCCTCTTGGCTCTTGTCAAAGCTGAGGCGTAGTTTTCACAATTTTTCGTTTTGTTAGAAAGTCAAGACTCTCCCGAGGCACACCAATGAGCATAAGATCTAATGGCGGGTTGAGATCTCTTGAGTGGTTGGAAACCATGTTTTGTTCAACTAAATAGTTAATGATCTAAAAATATTTGTTAAAAAACAAAGACATTAATTTATTTCCTACATGTAAATAAGTAGTGCAGTAACATTTGTCCCAGATTTTAAATATTCCAAGTGAGCATTGTGCAGAAATGATGTAGCTACCCCAGAATCATCTGGGGCCCTAAAGGATCAGTTTTAATGCAAGTTATGGAGGGATTAGAGACCAGTGATGGCGTTCACTTTCTCCATCTGTTGCTGCTCTGGGGATTTTAAGCAGAGTGTTTCATCCCAACTGGAGCAAGACATATACAATTTTTCTACTCAGGCCATATTGAGCTTGCATTTGTTTATTCAATACAAAAGTATAATACTAATGGCATTTTTGTTAGGTTTGATCAAAATCATCAGTTATACAGTAATTTTTACTTGTTGCTTCTTTTGCTCTCATTGAAGAGCCTTTGTGAGTTTCCTTATATTCTGCCAATCATCTTTAAAATATGTTTTTAAATGTAATGATATTATGACAGTGTTATTTTGGGGAGTTCTGAATCAAACGTGTATCGAAGTGGAACAATGCTCTACATGTGTGACCAACAGCAAACAGAGCTCATTGCAGTCAAAGCAAGATAAATAGTCCAGGTAAAGAGGTTGAAATATATTCTGGAAGCAACCAGGAATGCATCGAGCTACGAACTATTTGAGGAAGTAGAGTGAATTTTAATCTTGCAAAACAAACAGTTGTTGTTTGACTGGAGCACAGGCAGGTAACTATTCCTGCAGAATGCAAACACAAGCCGTGACGGCAGTACCACAGCATTACCATACCTTCACGTGACAGCCTCATGGAAATGAAGCTATTTTGACCAACCCCGACTGCGCTCTGTCAACTTGCACCAACACACCGCGCCGAGATTCTCCTGAAAAGACAACATGTCACAGCCCGCCTTCCTGTCGGCTCATCACTCCTCTCCCCGGTCCCGAGCCAGTGATCTCCCCTCTCATCTGGTCATCAGCTCCCCCGCCCCCTCCTTTCTGTCCTTCACACAGCCGAAGCTCTCATTTACTACAGCTTGTTTTCTCTGCCTCTCCTTTGCCTTGGGTGTCACGCTGTCTCCTTCTGCTTCATGTTCATTTCTCGGCCCTCGCCGCACACATGCGCACGATTTAAAATCCCCACTGTGAGCAGCGGGCCTTCCCGTGGCCTCCGACGGCGTTCTGACACCCACCCGTATCCCGACAGGAGAGGCTGACACATAAAGAGGACTTAACAAGAGAGTGATGGTGGGAAAACACTCAAAAAAAAAAAAAAAAAAAAAAAAGATAAAACTGCGTTATCTGCCAGTCTTTTCGAGAGGTGATGAGTGTACGTCATCAAGATGGTCATAAGTGACAACCAGGAGGAGATGTGTGGGTGTGCAGACACATCTGTGGCCAGTGGTCACAGTGGTCACACAGTGACGTCTCAAGGTTGTTTGAATAGCAGCTCAGTGAAGGTTTCCATGTTATCTTTATATATCTCTTCTTCATGAGGTCTTCCGTGCTTTATTGCATCTAGTCAACTCATTTCAGTCTAGGGAGGCACACACAGCCTGATTTTACCTTGAGCAGGTTGGACCAGTAAGATGGCAGTGCAATAATCTTCAAATACACATTTTTGGACGGTACAAGTGATGAAAACATTTTGAAAAGTTAAACATTTGATAGAAAATGGGTGCAGTCTTTAAGGAAGCCGGAAAGCCTGGGTGAATGCAGGGTGAGAGGGAGTGATTGGTGGGCCATCAGTCCACTTCAGGGCAGCTGTTGCTACATGTGTAGCTCACCACCACCAAGTATGGAGTGAATGAATAATGCAATTGTAAATGACTTGAGCTCCTTGAGAAAAAAAAGACACTATAAAAGCATTAGAATGCATGATGCTGAAGTTTTCAAGTTGAAAAACTCTATAGTATTTGTTGCAACAGATTGAATAGATATTCATGCTTTAAAAAAGATAAGTTTCAACTTTTAAGATATGCTTGCAATTCTCCCATTGTGAAAGATCCGCCTTCTCGTTTCCCCTTAGATGGCACTCTGACAGTAACTCATGAATAACTTTTGTGTTGAAGCTCCACAATCTTGGCAAATCAAAGTTTTATAATTGGGAAAACATTTTATAACTGACAAATTGTGAATGTGTGTGTAGTTTGAACCTATTGTGAAATAACTTTAAGTCCTTTAAAGTTGAAATTGGCTCCAGATCCCTGCCTGGAGAAGCCTCCCTGCTCACCTTTATTCTGCTCAGGTTTGACGTGGCAGACTTCTGAAGTGAAGACAACCTGCCCCGGATGAAACTGCTCAAAGGGCGCACAGTAATTCTCTGTTGTAATCATTATTCCAGCCACCTTTATTTCATTTTTCCACTAACTTTATTAAAGCACCAAGGAGCAGTGGCTGCCGGAGATATTATTCCAACGGTACATTTGCATAAAAAGCAACTGGGTGCTTTCTCTCACCATGTGGGCCTCTGGCATATATTTCTGGTGTAAAAAGTGCAGGTGTGCTGGTGGAATTCTTGTAATTCTATCTCCTGGATGGACACAAGTGTTAATTAGATCACACTCAGATGAGCCTGAGTATCACAGCATCATTGTCGAGGAATGTCATTTGGATGAAGTGCGCTCTGCGAGCTTATTAGTGGGAAGAAGTGCAATATTCATGACTTAGGCTCTTTAAAATTCTCTTCAAGAGGGAATATATAGGAAAAGTGTTAGTGGAACGATCACCGCTCTCCATCTCCCCTCTATCCTTGATCACATGAAGTTTTTATTTGAAGGTGTCAGTATGATTAGAGTCTTTGCGAGCGTGGAGGAAAGTGGATGGAGTGGGTGGACAGATACATGTCATGTGTGTGTATAAGTGCTGTGTTTTTTTTCCCCCTTTGCTTGCATAATGCAAAATGCAAATGCTTTTTCTCAAAGGTGCGTATCATTGAAGAAATGTAAGATTATTCTTTGAAGCCCCTTTTAAGGTTCCACACATTAAAAAAGTTAGCAGCAAGAACATTGACATGCTGGTAAAGACGGAACGGGTCAGATCCATACTCAGAAGGAAACAGATTTTCTTCATCGCACGCCAAATGGTGCTGGATGATCTCAGATGTTTAGAAATAAAGTCCTGATCTAACATGTTTTCAGTGACCATCATCTAATTATTCAAAAGAAACATTGATATTAGTGAAAATATTATGTGGGATATTGCTCCTGGAAATCTACTAGAGCTAACAGGAAGTTTATTTTCAATCGATTTACAATCAGAGCCTCTTCTGTTATACTGATTGGCTTGACATGACTTTCCCAGGAAGAATTGCAGCCCCCAAAACCCTTAGCAAGCACACAGCAGCTCGTGCTATTGGCTGCTAGTAATTACAAAAACAATACCAAACTTTCTCTGTCTGGCTCAGCACATATTGATCAGTTTATGACTTCAAGAACTCCACCTTTAAAAAAGTTTTAGTCAATTTCAATTCAGTTTGAAATCCCTTTATTTCGTCAGAGCTGAGTTCAGATTTAATATTTAATGGATAGTTAACAAGAAAAAGTATCATAATATTAATCTCCTTGTCTTAAATTGTGTGTGAGACATGCTAAAAGTTGTGCCTTCTCACTCTTCAAAATGGATGCAATTGAAGTTTAATGATTCAGAGAGCTGGGATGTTTTAACATCATGTCTCTGGAAGGAGGTAAATGAATAGGAAATCAGCAAATCAGTAGGTGAAAAACAGGACACAATGGGTAATTTATGAATTGCATTATGACAAATGCAACTTTCTTGTTTACTCGGAAAATCTGAGGAAATGAGATTCAAGAAACCTGAAATGTGACACAAGCATGCGGTGATTTCCGTCTGCGAGCGATGTACAATTGGAGACTAGATCAAAGGACAGCTCAACTATTCACACTTTTGCTGATTTCACTTGACAAGTCACCCGCCTCCCTCCTCGTCTGTCTCCCAAGTTTCTCTTTTCTCCAACTTTTCATATGCTGAGCAGAAAAAAAATGGTGTCTGAATAGAGGCTTTAACAACTACGTGGTGTAAAGTCCCCCCTCTTCCTGCCTGCTGTCAAAACCGAAATTGGGAATCCTCTCCTCTCTGCAGTTACTTTTTTCTCACTGAACATCTACAAATCATTGGAAGCGTGTAAAGACGCACATGCGGTGGAGATGAATGGTTTAATTTAGATTGAAATTACATAAAGTGGCCTAATCGGAATAGTTGACAAAAGCTCTGACGGAGAAGTGATAACCTGCAGGCTGCTTCCTTAGTGCAGGAGATGGGAGTGAAGAGTACAGGTCTAATTGCATGACTGAATGTTGGGAGTGAAGACTTTACATCGGAGCAAAAATTAAATGAATGTTACTTTCCAAGATAAGTCACAGCTTTTTGAGTACGGCTGCTAAAAGTCATTCTTTTTAAGGATGTTTTCTCTCATTTTTTAACCAGTTTTAACCAGTTCTGTTCTACAGCTTCTATATTCTCTCCCCCACATAGTTTTTTTTAACTTGTTGATCTTTTTTTCTGAAATTTCTCAGCTATTTCTCCTTTTTATTGCCTGTTACAATGTTTGTTTTCTCCATGTATCTCTTTGAAATGTCCTTTGCTGTCTCACTCCTGCGATGGATGTGTCTGTGTCATCTCTCAGACATCCTATAACAGATCTGATGAATCCACTATTATTGCAGTTTTTGAAGCCCCAATGGAGGCCACCATCGCTTGTGGTTTTGAACCACCAGACATTTAATATTCTTTGAAACAGTGCCTGTGATTAATTTAGTGCTTGGAGTTTGTGTTTCGAGAAAGGCAACGTTGAAAATTGCACAAGTTTGACCTTCGGATGGTAGATTTAATGAAAGTTGCCGGATGGACAAACAAATGAAGGAGAAGGACTACCACTGAACATATTATGAACATGATGAAACTTTGGTTTGATTCAAACACCTGTATTACGGTTACAGAATGGGAAAACACCTGTGTTTGTCTTGACTCTATCTCTTAATAAGAATTTTAAAAAATTTGCAATTCGTAAGATTTCTTATTATTATTTTGGAAAGATAACATATTTTAGTATGTGGCAGTTTTTCATCTTGACTGTGTGTTTTAGTGGTATTAAAACGCTAAGTTACACATGTATGACACACTTGTGAATCTTGTGATTTCACTGGACTGCAGGAAGAAGTCCGAGAAGTTCATGTTATGATTCATCTGCAGATAAGAATTAAAGTATATCTGATATATTTAAAAAAAATGGATTTCATGCAGGTTGAATTTGTGCAGTTGCTTTCACTCACAACTGTTGAAATTGTACACTGTGTCGTAGTGGAATAATTAACGTCACATGAGAGCTTATCCAGAGTCAGATGTGTTGTTAAACTTTGTAAAGTCTTAACATCCCACTTAATGTGGAACCAGATTTTTCTGTTTACATCCACGGCTGGGGTCAAACTGTGTTTGCCCCATGGGACAAGTTTCATGAAGCAAGTGCAGCTCTCTCTGTTGGACTGGGAATAGAAAAATGTGAATGACAGGGATTTCATTTTTACAGCAATCTCAGATATATGAACTTGTGACATTTTAACCATTGTGAGATTACAGGATATTCTAGGGAAAAAACAGGACCACAGGTCTTCTCAGGAGGAAATACAGGATTGTGAAAGTTTCACGACTCTTCTTAAGCTATTTCTTGCATGAAACTCATATTGATGCTATTCAATGCTGCTATGGTTGTCTCCATAGTTCATTTTTAAGAAACTTCCATAAATCAACGTTGAAATTGAAAGAATTGCCCATTTTCCTACATATATTTGAATAACTCAATTATGATTGATGGCTTATGTACTTCCTTTATTTAGGCTTAACTTTTATTAAGTTATTTAGCTTAACTCACTGATAATCACAATTGTCATTTGGCTATCTCAGTACCATGGACAGTGCCTCGAATTCTTCATTTAACTGTGTCCCACTGATAATCTGCACCAAAATGGTGGCTATTTCAGCATATTCAAAGCACTATTGGCTATTTCAGCACCATGGACAGCGCCTTGGACTTATTAAAACAGTGACCTAATGATAATCTTCACCACAACAGTGAATTGGCTATTTCAGCACCAAAGACAGCGCCTTGGATTTTTAGTGATACAGTGACAAACTAATACTACACCAAAGTGGTGGATTGGCTATTTGAGCACCATGGACAGTGCCTTGGAATCATCATGAAAGAGTGACCTACTGATATTCTGCACCACATTTCAATTGGCTATTTCAGAACCATGGACAGCGCCTTGGATTTTTCGTGAAAGAGCCACCAGGTGATAATCCGCACCACAATTTTTGATTGGCTATTTCAGCACCATGGACAGTGCCTTTGATTTGTAATGATAGTGACCAACTGACACTCTGCACCATAATGGTTTGACCACTTCAGCACCATGGACAGTGCCTTGGATTTTTAATGATACAGTGACCAACTGATACTCTCCAACACAATTTTCCATTGGCAAATCAGCACCATGGACAGCACCTTGGACTTGGACCCACTGATAATCTTCACCACAATGGTGGATTTGCTCATCAGCACCATGGACAGCGAATTGGAATTCATCAATAAATACAGACCCACTGTCGATCTTTACCAAAACGGTGCGCTTTGGAGTTATTAAAACAGTGACCCACTGATAATCTTCACTACTGCAACAGTGCATTGGCTATTTCAGCACCATGGACAGCACCTTGGAGTTACTAAAGGATAAGTTTGATTTAAACAGTTTTCACGTTGTTTATAGAATGATGTACAACAATATACTCACCCAGAAGGCTTTTCTGATCCGAACAGTGCTTCGGGAGAAATTTAGATCCGAAATCGAGCGGCGGTCATCCGTATACGTCTAGCAGACGGGGCGTCGGTAACGCCGCTCCTAAAACGGCTTTAATTGTCCAAAAAGTTATTAGTTTCACCAATATTTCCTCATGGTCCGCTCATGCCACTCCTCCACAACAGCCCGGTGTCGCCAGATAAATGTTGTAGTTCTGTCAAACTCTGAACTGAAAGCTTTGTTTATGGAAGCCGCGCGCTTGCTCAGTACTGCTCTGGCCAGCCGTTCTTCTCTTTGCCTCTGCGCTCGCCTTTCGATAAGCTCTTCATCTGTATATTCTGGCTCGAAACTGTAAGGACACCCTTCATATTCAAAGTTGTCGTCCACAACATCTTCGTCCGACAGATATACGTCCATTTTACATTAAACTGGAAAAAAAAAAGCACCGTGTGTAGCCTCAGGTTGCCCCGCACACAATGAGCCGTACTGCGCCTGTGCGTGGCAGCCGTAAACAAAGCTTTCACTTCAGAGGTCAAAAAAAAACAACCAAAACATTTATCTCTGTAATATGCTTGAAAGAAGTCCAGAGGCATTCGGCAGCGTGAGGATGTTTATTCCAATAGCACTTATCAGAAACATGCATTAGCATCGGCAATCGAAAAAACACACACACAACAATACTGCAGCTTCTGTAGCTCCCGCTTACGTCACACTACCGCCTCGACATATCAACATAGATATCTAGCTGTAGGTGTCTAGATACACGTGCACACCAAGTAGTAAATTCAAAACGAACATATATCTGCATATATGACAATCTCAACACCGGGCTGTCGTGGAGGACTGGCGTGGGCGGATCATAATGAAATATTGGTGAAACTAATGAGTTTTTGGACGATTAAAGCTGTTTTAGGAGCGGCTTTGATGATGCCCCATCTGCTAGACCTATACAGATATGTGCTGCTCGATTTTGGATCTAAATTTCTCCCAAAGCACTGTTTGGATCAGAAAAGCCTTCTGGGTGAGTATATTGTTGTATTTCATTCTACAAACAACGTGAAAACTGTTTAAACCGAACTTATCCTTTAAAACAGTGACCCACTGATAATCTTCACCGCAACGGTGGATTGGCCATTACAGCACCATGGACAGCACCTTGGATTTTTATTGATAAAGTGACCCACTGATATTCTGCTCCACAATTGTCAATTGGCTCTTTCAGCACCATGGACAGTACCTTGAGTTTATCATTAACCAGCGACTCACTGATCATTACAAATGTCATTTGTCTTTTTCAGCACCATGGACAGCACCTTTGACTTAATAAAACAGTGACCCACTGATAATCTGCACCAAATTTAATTAACGTTTAGCGTTGAAGAAACTTTTGACAGTATTTCCCACGAGTAATGACACATTTGTATGTTATTTACCTCCACTACAGTCTGCACATCTTGGTTTGGTGAAAGTTCCCAAAAACAATCTGTAAGTGAGTTAAGTTCACCTAGGAGGCTCGACCTTATTCTTTTGTTGAAACAATCTCTGTAAAAACATATAGAAATCCTTTTGGTCTATTTCATATTCTGTTTCTAATTTATAAAAGCTCTCACCTTTTTGTGTCTATGTCTATTCTTATATAATTTGGCTTAAAGTTACCAAGCAGTTAAATTTTTTTACGTCTTTTTCTCATCTATGTTTTCTTAAAATACTTTGAACCAGAAGTCCAAAAAGAATTTATTGATCAAATCCAAAGTTGTTTTGCTTTTTCAGAGCCTATTCTGAGCCTATTTGTATTAGTAGTCATACTCTGTACTTGAGAATTCCCTTTATTTAGCCTCCACCTCTGTCCATCTTGTGGCACAATTTGTAGCACAGCAGCATGACAATGGGCAGAGCTGCTCAGCATATCTAATATTCCTTAAGACTTGACAGTGCCAGGCCTCCCCCACATTTAGATCTTTCAACTGTTGTATATTTAATTCTTGGTTTACTTTCCCTCCAAATAATTCGCAATTGTTATTACTTCCACAGATTCTTGGTTGTATTCAATTATCGATTTTCAACAAGTTCATTGGCAGACATTTTCTCATCCACTGCCTTCTTGACCTGTTCATAGAAGAAAAAGACCGCTTAGTTTTACAGAAAACAAAATTACAACCATAAAACACTCGATGGCAAGGTGATGCCTGAAACTAAATTGGAGTTGTGCTTTAGCAAACACTTCAATTTGTGACCTTTGCACAATTGAGAAGAATGCGAACCTGAATATGTGAACTGGATAAGTGATTTAATTGTTTTTTTGTTCAAATAAATAAGCTTTCTTGCTTCACGATAAATTAGGCCTCCTGGATGTGTCATCCACTTAAGAAAGCTTAAAGACAAGCAAAGTAGGAGAAAAGGAAATGGGAGAAGGAACTTCCTGATAGGATCTATCTGACAGAAAGTTTTCATTCATGATTTAGTGAGAGGTAATTAACGATGTGTGGATTATTTTTCTAATGGAGGACAAAAGAGGGCACACTTTTATTTCCAATTATCCCCACAAAGTCACCTCCTGCTGTCCTGAGCTGCAGTGATAAAATAAGTTACAGTGTGTTCAGGATTCTGCAGAAGTGAGTTGTTCTAATGGTCTGAGTCCCAGAACAAGTACTGAGATGGCTAACGTGACTTAGAAAAGAAAGTAAACCAGAAAACTGGCAAAGGTCTATTGTGAGTAAACTTTGAGGATTGTGTTTTTCATCCCTCACACATCATCAACGTAATTCTTCTATGAAATCCTGTGGTGTGCGTCATCTTGGTGGGCCAGCTCAAAGGAATCACTCTATTGCTGCTCTGGGCTCTGACAGACAAACTCTCACGGGAAAACACACAAATTAAACAGAACCCACGTTATGACACAAGTTGACAAAGACAGATTGCACTACAAGCTTAATTATCTAAAAGTCACTTTTTGAAATGACAGGTCTTCTAAAATGTGAACTAGCCGTCTAACAGAAGGCAGTAATTATGGAAAATTACTGGTGACTTGAGCGTTGACATCAAATACTGGATTCAAGAAGATGTTTTCTGCTGTGATTTATGAGCAGGAGTGTTTTCCACGGACAGTTTTTCGGCGTTTTGTGATCCCCAGCTCGCTCAGCTCTGTCCACAGAGCCATCTCATCGTGTGTTGATCCCTCGCTCCTGTCACACAATAAACCTCCATCGCTCCAGTGGGTTTGATACCCCGAGGCTGCGAGCTTTAAAATGTGTTCAAACCAATAATGTTTCCAAGAATTAATGACTTCCAAGTTCAAAAGCCCGGCAGAGTCACTTTTTTAAAGTTTTACTTGCCGTTCTGTTCAGCTCTCATTGTGAAATTACCTCACACCTGATTTACACTCCGAGCAGAAACAGGTTCACATCGAGGGATTATTTCAGTCCAATTTTATTAAACGACTTCAGAAGAACTGTAAATATCAAGAGTCAAGCAAAGAATTTAAAACAATGTTCAAATTATGTGAAATGACTGACTTTACTGTGAGGAAAAACATCTTCAAGTATAATGGAAGTAACTTTTAGCTGTTGTTGTTAATTGTTATATCCCTGTTCTGTACCCAGAACCAGAACTTTCAGGCTGTGTTCTTCAGAATTCTATCAGAAAGCAGAGAATTGGACATTTATGTTCATATATTTGCCATTGCAGTAGACCCCCAGGACATCTGTAACATGAAGTTAAATACGACAAGATTCAATTATATGATCTGTGATCAATTCAAACACTTGCTAAAGTTTAAGATGTCAATATCTTTAAGGTTGGATTGTTGTTTTTCATGTTGTTCTCTCTCTCTCTCTCTCTCTCTCTCTCTCTCTCTCTCTCTCTCTCTCTCTCTCTCTCTCTCTCTCTCTCTTACCCACAATTCACATTCTGTCGTTGTGTCCCTGGGCAAGACACTTCACCCACCTTGCCCAAGTATGAAAGTTGTGTGAGAGTGAATGGTTGGTGGTGGTCGGAGGGGCCGATGGCGCAGATTGGCAGCCTCGCTTCCGTCAGTCTACCCCAGGGCAGCTGTGGCTACAGCAGCAGCTTACCACCACCCAGTATGGAGAGAATGAATAATGCAATGTAAAGCGTCTTTTGAGTGTCCAATAAAGCGCTATGTAAAACCAATGCATTATTATTATTATTATTATTATTATTATTATTATTATTATTATTATTATTATTACATCTGCAGCTTTTTTTTTGTTGACATGCTTATGGGATGAAAATGTAATTTATCATGGTTGAATCAGTTTGTTATTTTAATATTATATTTTCAAATAATACATCAGTTCCACAATAAAATTGTGTCATTCTTCAATTGATGAGTTGAAGTCAGTAGTTGAGGGTTTTCCAATTCATCCATCCTCTGTTTGTTTGCTTCAAAGTTCTAAAACTATGTTTGTCTTGACTTGACTTGAGGCAGGAGCCTCAGTGACTTCTTTTCTGGCAGAAATGACATTCACAGCACACAGTGCTGACACCTTGTGGCCAGAAGGGAAACATTTTTTGCATTAAGGTTTTTTCTTCCATCGTGATCTTTTTCTTTTCTCTTCATCATCGTACCAGTTCATGTTCTCATCCAATCCTTTATAAGTTTGTCAAACTCTCTTTCTTCTTGTCTGTCGTTATTTTCTGATTCATATTCTGTAGTTTTTTTATTCTCTAATGCCATTTAATGATCCCAGATAGTATGTACCAGCATATTTTGATAGCTGCTTAGTTTAAGTCTGAAGACCTTATAGTATTATTGTCTAGAAAATCTTTAATATTTTCTTACATTCTATTCTATTTCCCTGGATTTCTGCTGCAGTTTGTCCCTGTTATACATTTGTGCTCCCAGGTCTCCGTGGAGTTTCAGTAATGATACTAAAGTAAATCAGTACTGACAGGAAATGTACTCAACATTGCATTTACACAATGGCTTTTTAATGCTACTTTGATAATGTAATAACCAACCAAATAATGAAATTATTGGTAAAATTTCATAACCTAGGAATTTGTAGTGCACTATTTGCAAGTAGAGGCATTATTGATTGCAATACAAGTAAAAAAAAAAAAAGAAATTATTACTTTGTTATCAGGTATTTTATTATTTACTAAACAGCACCAGTTGAATTTATGAGTAAAAAGCAATATGAGAGCAGTTCTCAGTAGTTTGGTGAGCGTTTGTTGTCTCTCTGTCCTTTCGGGCTGTATGCCTCTCTCAACCTGTCTGTGGGTCGTTGTTTGTTCTGGCTGTCTACCAGCAGCTTTGTAGGCATTTCATGAACATGACACTCGGTCTCGCACACAGTATCATAATCACTTAATCCCATAGATGTCTGATTCCTGCGTAGTGAAGCTGAGGGTGCTGTGACACCTATGGTTGTTTTTTTTTGTCCCGCTCGTGTAGATAATGTGTTGTAAAGTGTGTCGAGATTTAGAGGATTGCCTTCTTGGACTCGAATCCTGTCAAATTGAAGATATATAAATAAAAGTGCCAGTGATCATGAGATCGTGAGATTATAAGAGCTCCTAATCGGTCCGTGCTGTTGAGAGCTGTCACTTGTCTGATCTGTTTTCCCTGACGCGCTATTATCGCCTTTTTCCTCCCTGCCTCATCCTCCAGATTGGGTCGTGTGGCCCTCCAGGAGCTGCTGTGAAATCGTTGCATTCAGCAGCGGGACACGCGGCGCATGTAGGCGGAGGGAATAATAACAATAATAATAATGCCAGTTTCTGGCAGGAGCGGATTGACTTCTCCATAAAAAGCAGTGGCATAATTTACTTGACACATAACATGTCTTGCAGGTGCATTACATTATATGTCCATGTGGACCCACTCTGTGAGGAGAAATAGGTTATCTCTGCTGTCTGATTGTCAGGAAAACCTTTGTACCTCCCTCAGATTCGCCTGACGGCCTCACAGCTTTTTAGATGTAGTTTCAATATTGCATGGCCTTACACTGCTCTGTTTTAGAACACACTTTGTAACATTTGTTGCATTTTTGTGTTGATTCATATGTCTCAGCTGTGCTTCTGATGCCACTGTTTCCCTTTTCTTCCCTCCTTTAAGAGCCAAGAAGAAGACCAAGCCCTTGAACCTTAAGATCCACAGCAGCGTGGGCAGCTGTGAGAACCTGCCCACGCAGCGCTCGCCCCTCCACACCGAGCGGTCCCTGCGATCCTTCTTCTTCCCCTCCTTCATCCCCTCCACGCCTCCCGTCCACGCCGAAACACCCTCTGCAAGTGAGTGCACCATGTTTTCTTCTTCAAGCAATGAGATGAAAGAGAGAGAGACTCAACCCTGCTTGAATTTCCCATTTTAGTTCAGGGGAAGTGTTTCATTTCTGGGATTCCGCTCTCAGCTTGGTCAAAGTGCATTTCGCTTGCTGCGTTTGGGTCAACAGCTTTATTTAGTGGTAAAGTAGTCAAACTCTGTGCATTACAGCTTTGGCAACTTTCCGTTGTTTCCTCGATATCCGCACAATCTTCTTATTGCTCCAATTGTTCATAGTTAAAGCAACAGCTCCTCAGAACACAACGGACGAAGAATCGGGTGGCGCCATAATGACCGGAGGTGGTGTGTCGCTGCACATCAGCTGCCTTATTGGCCAATACATTATGGCCTTGCTGCGGAAGCCATTAGACCGAGGAGGAGATGCGGGGAGGGGGGAGGCATGGAAACAGAGAGTAATGGTAGACTTGTCAATGAGGCGAGTGATGAACGGCCGTCACTCGGCGCTGTGAGGCCTCGGACGGCCAATGTGCGGGGCACCACCGCGCATATCTGCCAGTGGAGGCATGGCGTGGAATAATTTCACATTATATGCATGACGGGACAGGGGGAAATAAGTTGTAGTTCCATCAGAGGGGACAAATGTGTCGCTATTGATGTGTGTGAATTTACTGATTAATCGATAGATAGATATATACATAGATAGGTAGATAGACTGGTGTATGTGCGGCTTATTCCTTGATAAATACACTTTAGATGTCTGACATTACATGATACGGCTTTCAGCAGCATCACACTTTCACAAAAGTCACAGATTTTGCTTCATTTCAGCTCGAGATTGTAGTCTTTTAAACATCAGAAAGGGAAGCGATACCTTTGGTTTTAGATGTTTCAATAATTCAGTTATTGGTGCTCTCACCGCTCCAAACAGAGCTGCTGTCATCACCACTGTCATTGAGACTGAAAGGTGTCTTGTTACATTTAACGTGACATTTTGATGAGAAGTCGCGCGTCACCTGCTTTTGTCTTCCACTCAAGTGGCTCTTTTGGCTGCCGTCTCGTATTCAAAGTACATACAAGCTGTGAAGCGGTGTCAAAACTTCAAGGCTCATGTGAAATGTCTCTGTGAGGAAAATGATTTGCTATTTGTCTTTGTGGCAGGAAAACACACAGTTTGAGGAAGGGATCGTACAGACAGACATCAGTGAAAAACATTCAGGCAAACTGTAGTTTCACCTTGAAGAGAACTGTGTTGATGGTGGGTCAGACTGAAGGTTTGCTTATTTCAGCTTTTACTTTCATTCGTGTTCCTGTCCATTTCTCATTCTCCACCACTGGGAATACTTACTGCGTTGCTGAGGGGAATGTGGGAAAAAGTGAAAATCAGTAATCTTCCATATGTTTCACTTACATACTATAGCTACTGTAGCAAACTTCTAATGAAACGAGCACAAGTCAACAGATGTCATGAAATTGCCATTGACAGGTATTTAAAAAAAAAAAAAAAAAACATGAAACCTGGATTCCCACCAATATTCACTGCTTAGTGTGAAGCCGGAGTATATGCAGTGTGACTTTAGATTAAATGGCCCGTCTTTGTTGGAACTCCGACTCGGATCCTGGTTGTTGGAACTTGCAGTGGACAGGGAGTAGCTGAATACATGTGATTAAAAAATATTTTGCTCCCCCCCCCCGCCCGCCCGCCCGCCATTATGTTATTTTGAATATTATTTTTTGTTGTTGTTCCTTTTCAAACATTTCGGTTATTTCCAATACAGTGAGAGTAAACCTCCTCTTTTTTCTTAGAAAACATGAATTACCGGAACATTTAAAAGGTTTTTATTTATTACATAAAGCATATACAATGGGTACAACACAGTGCCTCTCTATAATATTTTGTATTTATGACTTTTTTGTCAGACACCCTTGATCTTTTTTGCTTGTATGTCATGAAAATAAAAAGCATAAAAGCTTGAAACATCTCAATATTTTATTAGATCACAGATGTTTTGTAATCACAGGTCACAAATATCATTGCTATAAGAAAATAAAACAGCTACTTGAAGCTTTTTAGTTCATGTATTCATTGTGAAAGCAAAAATTTCCAATGATATAACAATTTTTAAAGATTTTAAAGTTAAGATCCTTATAGTAATATAACTTATTTACCTTTGGTTGCCCTTAAAGTTTGACTCATAGAATGTGTTTCAAAATGATTGTCTTTGTATTTCCACCCAGTATGGAATCTGGATTTGGTCTGTAACACAGTGAACCTGTGATATATACTTATAAAAAAGTAAGCACGCGTTTGGTAAGCGATAGAAAGTCCATGAATCTTTGTAAGTGATAAATGATGAAATATAAATAGCTCTCTGAGTCCTGCAGTCATTGACAATGAACACATCTCCCCTGTCTCCGCCTGCATGTGTTGCTGTGGGAGTACAAACCGAGCTGCACCGTCCAACTGAACAGCCTGTGCTCCAGGCTATAGCACACACACACACGCACGCACGCACACTTCTTACGTACTGCAGCTCAAGACTTTTTAAGAGTTGGAGGAAGTATGCTTTACCTTTTCTACCCCGCTGTACCAGAAAGAATTACTAGACGCGGTGGGGATCGCAGTGTGTTCTGGAAGCCCGTCTGTGGACCCACAATCCAAAATAAGCCCGTGCGCCGTGGACAGCTCGGGAGGGCGAAGGAGTCCTACAGCTCGCGGGCTTTTTGGGGAGGAGAAACCGGGCGCGCTCGCTCTGAAATATCACCTGTGACTCGATCGTCACTTTAATGTGAGCTGCCTGCTTCAGGCATGCTGTGCCGTTCGCCTGAATACAGCGTACATGACTGGAAGGACTTTTTTTTTTTCTTCCTGTGGTTGCTTGCAGTGAATGCTGAGGGTGATGTGTCTGTTTGTTAAAGGTTTCGTGGAGATTTTTATAGATTAGTGCATTCAGAGATTGATCTGTTTGTGTCTGACTGTTGTTTACCACAGCAGCAATGAAACCCTAGAAGCATTTATAAGGGGTATCTCTGGCTTTTACTGTGTTAATTGAATAGGCTGCACAGTGCTACAAAGTTTAGTGTTTACTTCCAGTTTGATGTGGTAGTAAATGATCATGCAAGCAACCTTTTTTCTGCTGAAACAATGTTACATTTTTTGTAAAGTAACTGTCATTTAAAAACAAAATAAATATAAATAACAACATTGCCGCACGGTGGCGCGGTGGTTAGCGCTCTTGCCTCACAGCAAGAAGGTCCTGGGTTCAAATACCGGCCGGGGCTCGGGGCCTTTCTGTGTGGAGTTTGCATGTTCTCCCCGTGTGTGCGTGGGTTCCCTCCGGGTACTCCGGCTTCCTCCCACGGTCCAAAAACATGCATGGTAGGTTAATTGATCACCCTAAATTGCCCCTAGGTATGAATGTGTGAGTGAATGGTTGTTTGTCTATATATATGTCAGCCCTGCGACAGACTGGCGAACTGTCCAGGGCGTACCCCGCCTTCGCCCACAGCAGCTGGGATCGGCTCCAGCCACCCGCGACCCCGAAAGGGATGAAGCGGCGGAAAATGAATGAATGAACAACATTGCTATTTCAAGAGAAGAGAATAAGGTCCTGCTAGCTTCAAGATCTCTTCAAGTTAAAGCGATCGTCATGTGTCTTCTGCCTTTCACACACTGTTAGCTGAAATTTGCCCTCATGACTCTAATTTGAACAAAGCAATTTCAAAGATGGATTTCTTTAAAAAAAAAAAAAAAAAAAAGGAGTGTGAATGCCATTTCTATTATCAGAGCTTTGATATTTAACATAAACTACATATTTTGATGCCCTAAAGCTGATAGTCTGGCATTTTTCCATGTACAGTATATTGAGCTCCGGATTCTGTAATTTAATTAAATCTGAAGAAATGAAAGCCGGTGACCCTGGCTGGAGGGGATGGATTAGCATTTAGTTTGGCCACTCCAGCATGAACTGATGAGATTTTCATGGATAAGATTCAGTGGCCTGTTTTCGTGCATCCAGTGTCACAGTTAAAGGTGTGATGAAATTTCCCTCCATCTCTGAACACAAAAATCAAAAGAAGACCCTGAGTTATTTAGGACTCCGCCGCCTGGTTTGTTGTTGTTGCTGTCTTTCCATGAGCTTCTTTTACACTTCCAGTTATTCATTCAAAGAAACAAACATCAGTAAGACCACACTAAGCCAAGAGCATCAAACATAAGGCTCGTGGGCTGAAACCGGCCCACACAGGACTGCAATGTGGTCTCCACTTGGGCCGTATGTGGCTGCAGAACTAAAATATATTTGACTCTCCTGATCCAAACCTTTGGTTTCAGCCTCTCCAACAGTTTTCCTCAATATATTACAAGGGTCTGTGGCTCAATGTTATCTCTAAATTATTAATTATTTATTGATATTAGAAAACTTGATGCTCAAGATGACCATGTTAATGATGTTAGCAACTGCAACTGTTAGCAAATGCAGTATTAAATGAACAAGCTATGCACATGTGTGTGTAAAAATGGAAAAAAAAAAAATTAGCATCAAACATTTTGTTAATTTGCAAGAAATCAAGAAAGGGAGCTATAAAATGTGTTTCCAGTTCCCCTGGGTTTTTCATTTTATTTTGGCTCAGGCACACCTTCTCTGTCTCTGTGTTTGCGAATGCCTGTGTGTTCAATAGTGTGTGTTCAGTGTGTGTGTGTGTTTGTTCGCGGTCGGTCAGCCGAGCTAAACATCCGCCTGCAGTCTATGTTTGGGTTCTATGGTATCGGTGCCATCTCGTACGTCAGGGGCCCTGCAGCCAACCGCGTTCTCACTCATCCCTCAAAGTCTTCTCAATCGAAACGCGCGGAGGATGCGCGAGACCGGCCGAGGTGACCAAGGACCAAGCGCTGTCTGCTCGGGATGAGTCAGCGCACCAGTCCAAGCTGAGACGTCATGAGGGTTTGTTTGGTTTTCCCACCTAGACATGCTGTTTGTGAAAGTCTGCTTATGATATGATAGATTGCAAAAATAATTCAGACGGCGGTGTTATATGTTGACTCCAGCTCTATTTGGAGCATGCATAGAGATGCATATAGCTTTGTTTTTTTTGGCCTTTACACTGTGTGTCAGTGGACTGGGAGCAACTTTTCAATCAACACAAGAGCTGCAAATAAGACACACCACAAGGGTTTATCGATCAGTAGAAGAGATGCGTTAATAAGAAATCCTGATTAACACTATCGCTATTGTCAAGCTAATTAGTAATGAAACCTTCAGTGATTCTTCAAAGGCTCCCGATGGCCCACACAGGTGAGGTTATCGATTTTGGCTGATTGGACACCTACTCTGGACCTCATATGTGTGCACGGAGGAAGGTTGTCAAACAAGCTCTTTGGTTCTGTTACCTCATCCACAACTCAATGTGTGACTGAAAAACCTCTTACATTACAAAGAGTGGAAATTCACGATAAAAGAGGAATAAAGCATGGTTTCTTGTGTGCTATCACTAAGAAATGATAATTCAGTGGAGTAAAAATAATTTAGGATACAGTTAGAGGTGTAGAAAGTCATGCTATGCTTCTATTCCTCCAGGTAAAACAGATGGAAAGAGTTTCTAGTGTATCTTGTTCCTTTTTTTTCATAGCATTTCTTTTTGGGACAAAAACTGCTCCCATTCTCTGCCGGTGATTTCCACCAGGACTGTAATGCATAATAATCTTGACCCTCCAGGAGCTCGGGGCTTTGTAAAATTATGGTCAGTGACAAAAAAGTTGTGACACATTGTCCCTGGATGTGAGATGCTGTCAGACTTTTTAAGGTTGCTGGTGTTCGGGCAGCCTCAACCAATCACACTCACACCTGTGCTCCTTCTGCTATTCGAGATGCCAAAATGTCTCCTGTGATAAAGGCTCTGCAGCCTCCTATTAGGCCTGTCTGAGATGAATTAGCTCTCCGTGAAAGTAGACAAGTTTCGGCAGCAGCAGAGGGGAAGAAATCAAGTTGGCCAGTTTGCAGCGGCTCACAGAAACACTCACATGCTGTTAAATCTGTTTTGGACTCAAAACGGTGTTATCAGGCCCATTCATCAGGTTGTACACAATCTCAAACTTTTTTAATTATGTGAGTGGACTCTTGGGATTAGCCTTTGTTCTACAACAACCGGCATGTTTGATAAAGCATAGGAATCAGCTCAGCTGACAGGTTTCTTTGAAGCTTCAATCATTTCAAACAAAACTAATCGAACACACTACAGCGAATTGTCAAGAGGGGATTATTATAGACTCAACCTCTGCACAAATTAACTAAATGATGTGATGTGATGTGATGTCTATTCATGTTTTGGATTAGTTTTGTTAAAGTTAGTGTTGTACTCTATTCTAACTCACACTGAGAGATTCAAAATATTGTGTTTTAACTTTCTTTGAGCACCGTTGTTCTGTAAATGTACCCTCAAAACACAGTTAAACTTTTGTGTACACTTCACATCATGTACATCATGCAAATGGGTTCTTAGATCAGTACATACTTTATCTTTTTCTTAATGTTTTTTTAGCAACACTTTTATTTTATGACCTTACTTTCAAGGACAGGACAGGTCAGATCTTTCATCTGTGTCAATAAGATGTTCAGTTCCCACTGATTTGACATTGATCAGCAGTGAAAGGTGAGGCACCTGCTGCCTCAGATACCTGTAGTGGTAAAATACAGTTTATCCTTTCGTGCGTTTCTAGACTTTGACCGATTGCACCGTTTTTTCTTTCAACTGAATTTGAAAGTGCTTACTTTCTATAAGCACTATTATACAGAAGCAGCAGCTGAGCATATTAACCGTCAGATTAGGAGGTTTCGATTGTGCCCAGAGGCTGTGAAGCTGTTAGAAGAGGAATTGCGATGCCAAATGCTGCTGCTGCTGCTGCTTTGATCTGGAACAACGGGGTGTTTTTGGTAAGGTTGGGAAGTCAGGCAAACCAATAATCTAATCAGTACATTGGTCTTCACTGGTCGGCAGTGGGTCCTCTGCCCTTTGGTGTGAATGCCAAGAGCGCCTTAGGCGTCTCTGCTTTCATAGCCACCGATGAAGACTGGAGCAAATGTCATGCACAGATCTTTCATACTTTTATCCCAAGGTGTAGGAAATTGTAAGTAAACTAAATTAGATATAAGTGGATATTGCAGATGCCCTAAAATATATATACACACAGTATATATATATATATGTGTGTGTGTGTGTGTGTGTGTATATATATATATATATACATATATATATATATATATATATATATATATATATATATATATATATATATATATATATATATATATATATATATATATTTACATTTACATATATTGCTCTAAGACAACAGTGCTATCCCCTACTTTAATTTCATGTGCAGCCGAGTCTTTGCGAAAACAGCCTTTGAGCTGTGATAGCTCAGTTCTTTAATCAACATTTTATACCAAAGAGATATCTGAGTTCAAGCAGTTTCAAGGTGAAGCTTGAGGCCTGGTTGAGATGGTTTTCACCAGTCCTTCATGAAGATAGTGGGAATATTAAAGCTGGGGCTGTCAGAGAGGAGCAGGAGAAGCGAGGAATAAAAGGAGATTAATGAACTTATTGAAGGAGCACGGGGTTAGGGTTAGAGACACAGAATGGATTAAGATGCTGATGACAGCAGCCAAAGCACAAAGATTTGACCTCTGATCTGAGAAGGAATGAGGATGTAGAATCTATTGATTTATGCGGCTGATCCATACAACGGGATACCCGGGATACAAACAGTGATCATTACAGTCGTAACAGAGATGTAGCTGAGAAAATATTTTGGGGTAACTTCATGTTGTTACATTTACAATAATTACAGGGGTTAATAAAGTATTTCTTTTCTGTCTATTCTTCAAACTGACTGTAGTTTTTGTCAGCCGAGATGTTTTTTATTTTTTTCTGTTTCTTTTCCATTACCTTCATGGGCCACTTGAATCATAACAAAATCCAATGTTCTTTCTTTTAGCTGTTGCTCCAGGTGTTATGACGACTCATTGTTTGTCCGATGTGGAAAAGTACAGTGTTCACAGAGGGACGCGGAGCAGCTCGAGCCGCTCACCTCCAGCCCCTCGGGCTGTTTCAGCTCACGCAGTCGGAGAGTAAAGACACCCCAGCATGTGATGGTGCCTTGCGTCCACTTTAAAATCCGGTTCCAGTTTTGGCATCGAACCAACACTCGGTCCTGCAGCAAAAGTGGCGCATGTGCCTTTGTATATGTGTGTGTGTATGTGTGTGTGTGTGTGTGTTTACGTGAGAGAGGGATGGAGAGAGAGGTGTAGAGAGAGAGCGAGGGAAGGGAGAGTGTGGGAGTCTGAGTGTATGTGCTTGTGGATATAAATGGCTTAAATGTTCTTCATGCGCTTTGTGCACAACTCGCTCTCTTTATTTCTACATGTGTTCCAGTGACGTCACCCTCTCGCTCTAACCTTGCATAGATGCTTGTCGGTTGCGTCACGGATCTCCTAGCAACCGAATGTGGTCCCACAATGGAGGTCCCTTTGAGATTTGAAAAATAGATTTTGGCTTTAATTTAGTCACTAAATTAAATAGAGCGTGAGGATAAATAGAATAAGTGCTTTTGACATCAGTTCAGCTTTTCAAGACAGACGACTTGCAGTTTTATGCAAATTGTTGCCATTCACCCCTCATTTTTTTGAGGTGAGGAGATGTTGAGATATAGACTCGTGCTTGGAGAGAGTATTTAGTCTTTTTTGTATTTGTGTCTTACAGGCAGAATAGGAAAACAAAATACCTATTTGACTTCTTTTAACCGGCTACAGTACACAAAAGCATGACGACTGAATTGGTCATAGTTATCTATGGGTGTGAGACTCTGTTGTTTTCTTGGTTAACCATACGAGGGGCTGGAGACCTGCCCTGCCCAGGGTGTGCCAAGGACGATACCATCGTGGGAAAGGCCCTAATTATCAGGAATCAAGTTTTCAACAAGAGTCAGAGATTCATAACAATCTCTTTGGTATGATGCTCAATGGAAAAAATACCCAAAGGAAAGCTGTTGAGGGATGCAGTGCATCCATTTGTTTAAACTTCACCAAATGAAGCCCAGAGGGCAGAACGTCCAGACTATCTACCGGCTAGTTTTTAGTGAAAAAACCATCATGTTGTGGAGCTAGTGTGCTGCCTCTGGGAGGGCTGTCATCAAATGCAACAAGGCAGAGGTTATCAAGACAATTTAGTAGGGAAAAGTGTTAATCCTAGTTAGAAAACTGGGTCTATGAGCAAAACAACAGATCAAGCACACATCGAGCAGCACAAGCCAATGGTTCAAAGAGAAATGATGCAGTATCTCAAACTTGCCAGGATTACTTGAAAACATTTAGAAAGAACTTAAATCAACTGAAAGAACTGAAAATTAAGATTAAAAGTATGTAATGTGTGTACATATTTGTATGCTATTTGTTGTTGATTGGTGGCTCTAATTTGCTTGTTGATCTGACTGTGTGTGATTGTCTATCTCTCTGTGTTTGAGCTGTTATAGACTGATAACCTGTTGCCCACTGTTGTCTGGGATCGGTTTGTGTGTTGGACAAAGCAGTGTAGAAAATGTATGCTGTTACTCTGCATCATTTTTAGAATTTTTCTCATAATAGCGACATACAAAAAAAGTTTACTTGCATTAATTACTGATGAAATTAATAAAATTGCAATATTTCAATTCCGACAGTAGGACAGAATAGTGTTACTTCTTTTGAAAACTTCTCTGTATTGTGTACTATTTTTATTGAGCGACATACTTTTATTCAAGAACAGGATCTGTAGTGCAAACCTGCACAAAGTGATGTATTTTATTACCTTCTCCTGCTGTGTCAGACAATCACTAAAGGCAAACCAGATTTGCAAGTGGGACTTCATTTACTCTGCTGCGGATTTCTTCCATCAAGCTCTAACTCTGGCTAATGAAACCCTGCAGACAAGGTCATAAATAAAAGTCAATTAGGCCTGTGCTGCTCAGCAGTGTTGGTTCTTGAGGAAGTAGAGCAGGTGTTGTAGTGTCACAAGTGTCACAGAGTCGCAGGAGTCTTTGAAGACCACTGCTGCTACATCCACTTTGGCCGGCTGTCTGTGAGTGAGAGGTCCCCGTGAACCGCCTGACAGCCCAGCTAATCAAGATAAACTGGTTTAATAGCCAGTCAGCCCACGGGGTGGTGCCACAAAGCAATGCATTTTGATAAATTTCATCAAGCCACTCGAAGGTTTATTAACGATAGAGAGCACAACACCCATTAGGTAAGGACCCTTCCAGTTAATACTGAAGTCTTTAGCTAGTTTTTTGTGCTTTGTATGGGCCACGGGGATTTGGGAAAGCACAAGAGCTCGGTTATGTATTCTTTTTTAATGAAAAACTTTGATTTTAGTCTTTTAAAATGCTGCTCACCAGTTTTTGTAAGTAGTCTCCCAAATCCTTTCACAGAACAACCAAGCAGAGCATGGTGACAACACCATCATGCTGATAGGCTGTTTCCCTGCCAGTGGTACAAGAAGTATTGAAGGTATTGAAACAGTGATACAGTATTAATATTAATAAGATAATTTAAGATAGAAACCATGACCTCAAATACCTTTTGGACAATTATATATTTGCAGGTGAATACGACTTTCATCCAACTGAAACTGACATAAATTACACTGAAATGCTTCGTCCCTTCTGACCTACCGCATTCCCACTATAACTTTCACTGATAATTCAGATATAACCTTGTTGAGTCACTCTTTGAGCTGATTTTTCACTTTTATCAAACTTGAAATTGTAAAAAATGTTTCAAGACAATGTTTAGAATGTTTTGTTTTGTAACGAAATATGGAAGTCTGAAGAAAATAAACAAAAAAATGGAACAATAGTGATATGCAGTGGTTATTCTTAGTCATGGATCTTGAATTGTCTCGAGAAGGTCATGGTGGGGCAGGCCAGCTCAGTGGTTAAACAAATTTGATTTGCAAAGTAATGAAAAAAAATCACTGGCGTACCCACCAGGGATTGGCTTCACTTTAATATATTCACAAATCAAAAATTTCATTGGATCTGCAGGATTTCTTTCATGCAATATGAGGGAGTGAAAAAAAAGGGCACCGTTGCACCAATGAAACACTTTTCTGTCCTTCGTGAATGTTCTCTAAAAAGCTGTGACCCTCACTGTTTGCTCCCAGAGGGCCTTTCGCCACCTGTGTGCCCTCCGTACCTTTGTGTTCACCGTAACACGGCGAATAGTTCGGCCCGCCGGTCAGTCTGATCTCCTGCATGCTCCGAGCCATCTGACTCCTCCAACTGAGGAAGTCTCTTCCGAGCCATAAGGCCTCCAGGCATCATCTGTTCACCCATCCCTCCTCCCTCTGTCTCACTGGCACACTTGAACCGCCCGTCTTAAAAGACTCCTGTTATCTACAAGGCCGCACCCAAAATACTTGTTTCATCTACAATAATTGCTATTTTTTTTTCCATCACTGTGGGTCTTTGTGTGTATTTACAAATATGTGTGTGTGTGTGTGTGTGTGTGTGTGTGTGTGTGTGTGTGTGTGTGTGTGTGTGTGTGTGTGTGTGTGTGTGTGTGCACGCACTTACATGTGCATGTGTGTGTGTTCTTGCTTGTCAAAGATGACAGCATGATATTCTGCAAAAAAAAAAAAGACCGTTCGGCGTGTAGCTGTTACCATAGTAACTGTGCAACCTGGCTTTGTCTCTTGTTCATCAGAAATGCTTTTTTTTTCCCTCACAGAGGATAAAAACAACAACAACAACAACAACAATGACAAAAAAACCCTTGTCTGTTTCTGCCCGCCTCTTGGTTCGTTTCTTTCCGTCACTCTTTAACAAACGCTCATTCAGCTGAGCACTTTCACCTTGTGGACGGGCTCATTAAAAGGCACGACGGAGGAGCGGTGAGGATTCTGTTGTGCAACACCCTGTAACATATCGCTCACATAACACTTGTGTACGGTAATGCAGCACATTGTGCAGCGGACGCCCACGCGATTTTACAGTCCTGTTGACTTTTTTTTTCTGCCGCTCTGCACGGTCCACTGTACGCGCGCCGTCACGTCACACTCCGCTCCTGTTTACCAGGATTCAGCTCCCCGCTAAAACACGCTCTTCTCAGTCCTATATTCCGCTGCCTTTGTTTAGCACTCCAGTGTGAAGCGATTGATTACCTCTTGATTATACCGTGCCTGTTATGTTGATTGCGTTCAAACATTTGATTGAAGCTTTTTATCCAAACTGCTACGCTCTGCCCATTGAGCTGTGCGACCTTGATGATTCTGATAATGATGAGAGTAGGTGTGGGTAAAATGACTTGGTGATAGTGTAATGTCTCTAATTTGTGTGTGAGATGATATATTGCCACGTGCTTCACTCTCTTCTCTTTTATCTGCAGTGAAAAGAAAAAAAAAAAACCTCCTATCAATAGGATGCTAAACTGTGCATATGTACATTAACACTTTAACAAATGAACACATATAGAAAGATGGACCCTGTTTTTTTTTTTAGTGGGATTCCATTTATTTTATTAATGCACACTAAATTGCACATAAACATGTACAGACACACTTTCAACGACATGAACTCATATGTGTCATGTGACGGGCTGGAGGAAAGTGGAGGGGGTGTTGGAGGAGGAGGAGGAGGAGGAGGAAGGAGCTTAATTAGGCTGAGGCCAATCATTGAAGATGGAGGAGAACGCTGTTGTCTGGCGCCTTGGGGTTTCTCAGCTCCTGCAGGCTCATCTGTCACACACACACACACACACACACACACACACACACACACACACACACACACACACACACACTACATAATAGAGTGCTTGTTGCTTCACTTAATCTGTTTTGGATTTTAGTGTTTTCTTTGGCTCAAACATTGATCTCTGTGAGAATGCAGATAAAACTTTGCCCATTGTGACACTGTTTTTTTTTAAATGTTTTTTGCAATTATTTTAACTTTGCTTTTAGGGAAAAACCCTAAAATGTAAACACATTTACCAGATTTCCTATTGTACATCACACCGGGAAGCAAAGTGTGAACATGAGGTCTACGGCTGTGTGTACATGAACACTGTTACGCCCATTAAAATCAGTTTTTATAAATCCACACTGAAAGGAAATGCTCGACTTTTGAAACCTCAGTTTCGGTGAGCTGGCTTACCGTAATCGAGGTCTTGAGTGCTCACACAGGGTTTGAAATTGTTTTCCTGTCTGTGCTCATGTCTTCTCTGTTTGTAGTGGTTTGCTAGAAATGCTTGAAATTGATGTATCAGCTGCTTTAGAATATTAATAAAAAAAAATCTTCATACATTAACCTATTAAAAGAAATTAACTTCTGTCTGATCTTCTTTTTAAACAATCTTTTATAAATCTGTGTATAAAAGAAAAGAAGATCTTAGCATTTTGTTTCAGAAGTAGCAATTGCTGTTTTTCACTAAAAAGATGCTGATGTGGTTAACACTGGCCCAGTTTACATGGATGTTTTCTTTTTCAATTCGATTCGAGACAATCGTATTGAACGCAGTTTTATACATGAACGTCATACAAAGCGATCCACGATCGATCCTCGTCTACAAGGGCCCTGGGTGAAGTCGATTATAGAGCATTGCATTTTTTTCCCTGCTGTATAGCACATCGCTGCTCAGGCTACTGGCTGTAAGCCATATGATACACACAACTGAAATTTAAGAAGTTCTAACAAATTCCACATTTTATTACATTTTTTCTCCATAAGGAGGTCGGCAGCAATTCACCATATGACAAGAACAGATGAGAACAAAAACACGTTCACAGCAGTAAATCGCTGCCATTCTAGGCGCTGTCCTTGGTGCTGAAAATGCAAAAACAATAGTGTTGTTGTGTTTACCTTCGTCATCGTCGGGAACATTCGATTTTGATTTTTTGGAAGTATTGCCTGTGAAAAAATCCAATATTCTCTTCTGCTCGCTGTCTGCCATCATTGTTTGATTGCGAAGAAGCTGCTTCCGGGTGAGGGTCTCCTCAACAAATAATTTAAATTTAATTTCGTTTAGGATAGATTTTTCCACATATCCCCACAGCTCTGTGTAAATCCATTCCACAAATACGTTTTTATATTTTTATAGTTTTTTTTTTTTTTGTAATTAAGTTTACAGTCAACGCTAATGTAAGGTACTACAGCTTTCAGCCGCCACTGGTGGTGGGGGTTGCAGCCCCGGCAGCATCCCCCCTTCCCGCACTTGTGTGCACAAGTTGCTCGTTTATTCCAACTTCCTCAGACAGGCGTGTCAGGCTAAGCCTCTCATGAACCTGTTGAGACCACAAGAATTTATTTTGATTTTATTGGACTGGAACACTCCAAAATATGCAGTGATCAATAACTATAACTTTCAAATTATTAAAGTTATCCATTTATACTTGTCCAACTGTGAAGTGGAAGGGAAATGACAGACTGTATGGCAGTTTCGGAATGTGTGACAGTCTTTTGAAATGTGTGAGAGGTTTAGTGTTTGATATTGGACTGAGCGATACACCGAAATCTACGATATATAGACATTTCCCTAAAATTCCATCTTGAAAAATACAGTATGAACTGGTGATTTCACCCAGCTGACGTTGAGCAGTAAAACACAATTTGGAGAGAACACAAACAACATGTTTGAACCAAAAGTTCCACTCCCGCTGGAGCTGTGTGTCTCAGACAGGAGAGACTGTTTCCGTCATGTCTTCTGTCATTATGATCCCCTCTGTCAAACATATGGTTGGTGGACCATATCCAGGACGGCAGAGGTTCCAGTCCGGCCTGGGAGATGACTGTGCTCATAGTTGAGTCATTGTTGTATTTTTAGCTGCAGCAGAATTGAAAGAGACACTTCACTGCATTTTGCATTAAGATACAAAGGTTAAAATTAGCATGATGTTGAAATTGAACTTATTTTGACGATATTACATTTTCATGCACGTATTCTACTTATTTGCACTAAAACATTTGGAGCTGTGGATGTTTGTGCATTATTATGTTGTCATTTCACTGGGATGACCCTCTAGTTTCTTCTTAAACTAAAATGAGTTTGACACAGCTGGAATAAACCCTACATGGCTGCAGAAAAGTGCAAACGGGGCTTCTGACTTTGTTTCAACAAAGGATTTCTTGCTACCATCCTTAAAGGCCTTATTTGTCCTTTTTTTTATTTGTAAATAAATAAATAAAATTGTGTACCTCTTTTCTTCCACGTCACAATTATGCAGCACGTTGTGTTGATCTATCATGTAAAATCTCAATAAAATACATTTACATTTTGTCACTGAAATGTGACAAAATGTAGAAATATTCAAGAGGTATGAATACTTTTTCTTTTAAACCACTGTAGATGTAAAGCTCTATTTCTCTACATTCTGGTATTATTTTAAATACATTTTATAGGTATCATAAATGGGAGTTATTGTCATAAAAGTGCACATACTAAATCCTGTCAGTGGCGACTGAATGGGGATTAAAAGGGTTAATTGGTAACTCTAATTTTCCCGAAGACATGAGTGAAGATGTGGCTGTGTGTTAGCCTGCGACCTGTCCTGGATGCTCTGCACCCTGGCTTTACTTGATCATCAGCTTGGAGAGACAATAATTCTGGATAAACATTTGGACCTGGAGACCTCTTTGTTTTGATTCAATTCGTACACGGTCGTAATCCTCAAAATTTGAGGCCTGGTTGAATTTGGCGACATGTACTGTTGTCATGGCAACGGCGATCTCCATAACATAGTTAACACTTGGCAGCATGAGAGGACTCACTGATGCACCTTTTAAACAAACTCACTGTGTTTTTTGGAACAAAGTTGGATGATTCTAATTGCAGCCGCATGCTGATTCCAAGCTGCGCGCGCCTCTGTGGCTCGCACACTGTTGTGAGGTTGAGTGAAGCCGGTTTACCCCGTGCAGGAACTGAAGGTGTGCTGCCTGCCACCTGCAGCTTTGCATTCGACATCAAAGCCAAGCTCTGTCGGACTTTTTGGGTCTTTGCCGTTCGACTGCTTTTTAATCCCACGCAGAAGCACGATGAGGTCCTGTCTGCATTAGACGTTGCTTTGACCACGCCAAGGAATCTGATCTCACTGGGCTGCACGCATGCAGTTTTCTGTGTGAATGTCTTGTGCTTTGGGTGGACAATCAGAATCCATTAAACTACATTCACAGGGCAGATCAAATACGATGCGCTACAGATCCTCCTGAACTCGAAGACTGACAGACGCCAACAGCAGAGGAAGAGGGGTGGAGGTGTATGACAAACTACTCGGACCACCCCGCTGACAAGTTCAATCATCTGCCAGTCGCCAAGCAGGCCGGCGAGAAGCAGATGATGTCAGTTCCTCTTTATATTGAGTTATCAGGTTGATTGAGTGTAATTGAGCTCTCCATCGGAGTGCGGGGAGAAGACGCCGAGCCTCTGGAGGGGTGGGGGGTGGGGTGGAGGGGCGTTTTCAGGAACCAGGAAATGCTATCTGGCAACAGGGCCATAACATTAGCACTGCCAGCAGCTGGTGATTAGTTGAATCATTATTCATGAAACCGACCGGGTTTTTATGAGAAACTTAAATCCTACAGATTTTTCATTTTTATTTGCTTGCGAGTCATTTTCATCCTCGCGCTGTCCTCTGCTTAACGACGGACACATAAAATGGGTTCAAGAGATGAAACGTACGTAACACAACCTTGTTGTTAGATGTTGTTCCCACATAAAAACACCTATTATTCAATTGAATTTCAACTAAGGGACAAACCATTATTTGGGATTTTTTTCAAAGTGATTTCATTGTTTTCACTGCTGTGAAACAAAGGGGATCTACGTCTGTGATAGTTTTATTGAGCAGGTAGTTTTTCAAAGGTTCAAACAGTCCTCCAGTTGTTGTTTCCAAATATTCCTAATAAGTGAAAGGGTTTTCATACAGACATTGTTTTGAGGATTTTGCAAGTTGTTGACAGCCTGTATGTCTACCAGAATTTGGCTCCCAAGGAAAAAAAGATAATGTTATGTCTCTCTTGTACATATGATCCTGTTGTCATATTGTTTTCTGTCCAATCCTTTGGATTATTTTACTTTCATTAGCACAAACTCTCCAGAGAATCTTGACAATCTTTTTTCAAATATCACAAATCATACTGTTTCGATGAAAACGAAGAGCTGAATTTCAGTCTACCTGCATCAAAGATAATCATCTCAGTGATCTTACTGTGTATTGATACTGCAATATTTCAGGACATTAGTGGTGATTTCATTGTTGTGCACCAAACCCAGGAATAATGTGATTGAGCTTACGTCACATTGTATATCTGATATTGAGCATGAACACTTAAACCTGCAGTAGCCTTGACCTTTGACACACTGATGCCCCATTCTTGTGTTACTGCGTCTCAGAAAGGCTGGCACCTAATATCTTTTATTACATTTGCCACCAGCCTGGAAAGTCTCTTAAATGTCAACAGGAACTTTATTAGCTGGTGGAAGTAAACAGCAGCTCTGTGGACATCTCAGTTTGTGACTTTGGTGCACTCATGAATTCATGACTTTTATAAATAAGACTTTTAAATATCACACCTCATTAGTACATGGAATAAATCAATGTTAATGTTAACATTGAATGAATGCCTTTTAAATACCGCCCAGCTTCCAGAGCATTCACATATATAAACATAAAGACTGTGATGTAACGGGCAGTGTTACAAGCCCGCCTTGTCCGCTGCACTCAGGCAAGCTTTTGAGCTGAAAGCAGAATCAAACTGTCAGGGTTGTATCTGAGCCTTCTGCTCAAATTGTTTGCATGTTTAGCTGCAGATATCTCTAAATGATCGGACCACTTTCATGCTATTTTGTCCTCCATTGTGAGGGACTCTGGCTTCGAAAGATTTCCACCACAAAAAACATTTCGCTCGGTCCATTAGTGCTGGTGGTGACTGAGCAACCCGATGCATTTATGCACCACCTCTCAACACCAGGTGAGAATGGCAGCCTACACAGCGTCGCCTGTGCAGGCGGCTGGATGAGGTGGGTATGCATTGAGATGATAGCGCGCTCTAATGATGCGCCGGCTGCCAGTAATTCAATAACAAAAGGCCGATGCTGCAAAATGCTGACAAAGTTGCAGGCCAAAATGAAAAGTGCATCATCAAGATCATTTTTTAGCATTTCATTTCAATTACATTAGCACCCCAGCAGATTATGGGTCAGTTTGGTTCCCATTCTGTTACATTTTATCATAAAATGTACAATGAATTGCCATCATTTTAGCATAATTTCTCCCAGCAGCATCAGCCAGGGCCATTTTAAAGTCCTTCGGATTCCATTTTGCCTGTCAAATGTATTGTATATCTCACCAACGTCTAAATAAATAAAATAGGGTGTGTTGGTCAAACTCCAAGATCATTAGTGGCTGCCACATTGACCTCTGGGCCCTGCATTGCATTTCAGTACCTTTCCAGAATTTATTGTGTCCCAAACATGTCTATCTGTTCTTAAAATCAGTATGATTCTGCTACTTTTAGTATCTCCCAAGCAGCATCGCTTAGCCAACATTGAGCACTTGGGATATACATTGTGGAAATAATCTTTATTTCCATTTTAGACCTCATGTGGGTGGCAAAGATACCTCTAGAGAACTATCACTCCCATGTCTCAACCGCAACAGAATCTTTCAGAAATGTCATGATTTATTGCAATTCATTTATGTTGGATGTCTCTCCACAGCAGCACTAACACAGGTTGATTCCTGAAATAGGTGTTTGTTGCTCAGCTCCCTCTTTCTTTTTCAAACCAGAGGTCAACTTTTATATCTTGCTGCTTACACCTTGTGCACTGTTATAACAAAGTTTAAAATTTTACATAAACCTGCTGAAACAGAACAATACAAGAACACATAGAAATAATATAGCACACTTAAACACAAATAAAATAAACATACATTCAACCGAGGTCCCCACTACACAAAGAGTACCAGACATGTTCTAGTGCAGGAGTGGTACGAGAGCACGACACACTTTGCATCTCTGCATCCATTAATGTTTCATACCTCAAGATCGTCCAATCAAGAGTGCTGCTAAAGCTTGCACAGTCCAAGGGGAAAGTCATACGGTGAAAACACAGACAGTCTTAGAAGTTATTCAGCCACCTCATGTTTTTAGTTCTGGCAGTCCAGCAGCTGATTCTAAGGTTTCTCATCCATATATTTATAGGAGAATTGGATGCAGCTGAGGACTCATTTGGGCTACTGGCTTCCTTTCAGCTTTCCCCACAAGCCGCAACAAGCTTGCTGCTCCTGAGTTCTAAAATAAGAAGTCAACATCGGGGTTGCCAGAAGACGCCTGCCTTCATCCATAAATAGAGTGTGTGATTTCTGCAATGGTTACCTCAGTCATCTGTTTTATTACGGTGTAAGATGACGTCAAATCTCCAACCCCGAGGACCAGGAACTGTGCTTTGATCAAACTTTTTGGAAATTTATTTTACTGACCCCACTGGTATAGATCTTGGGAGGCATCAAAACAGCCACATCCAAAGAAAGAGTCCATGAGAACAGAAGCAATGTCAGTTCTGTCATATGTGTGCTAAAAAAAATAATAATAATTTAGGAAGCGGTTTAAACAGTTAAAATGATTATTTTAAAATAATTTCACTTTTGTGTTCAACCTCTGTAAATACACTTTGTTGAGTTCAAACAATACTTTGCTTTTTTTGCTTCCACTGCATCTTTATTTAAAAAAAATAAATAAATAAAAACAATCTTGATGTGCACTATTCAGCGAACACACAAAAACATATGAGGGAATTTTTCATTTAAGCAGGAAGGTGTCTTTCAAGTAAACAACTCAGTCAATAACTGTGCAATGTTCAACCCCAAAGGTTGAGGAAATCGTTATCACAAAGTATTGTGGGAGAAGTCAGCTGTATAATAAGTGAGTGGTTTTCTGAGGACCTTTATGCAGAGTTATTCATGGATGTTTTGTTACGTCCAAACTGGAAATGAATGCTGGGCTACACTTTGTGTTTGGATGTGTGTGTGTGTGTGTGTGTGTGTGTGTGTGTGTGTGTGTGTGTGTGTGTGTGTGTGTGTGTGTGTGTGTGTGTGTGTGTGTGGGAGAGAGAGAGAGAGAGAGAGAGGGTATGATGGAAAATAGGACTGCTGAGGGTGGAAAGCTTAATGTCTCCTAAATGGATGTGCGATGGAGGTGTTCAATGAGGTATATCTAGACATTGGGTGGTTTGATCAGAGAAACTGAACTACTGAATGAATCACATTGGCAGCTGTATCTGCTTTTGCATCTCGTGTGTGTGTGTGTGTGTGTGTGTGTGTGTGTGTGTGTGTGTTCTCGTATTTCTATCCTTGTCGGGGCCAAATGTCCCCACAAGGATAGCAAAACGTGGAACGACGTGCCTTGTGGGGACCTTTTTCCGGTCCTAAGTAGGAGAAACAGTGTTTTCTTGACCATGTTGTTGTTACTGAAAAAAGTAAAAGTGCAAAAACATTTCTTTAGGGTTAGGCTTTGTTGTGGTGTGGGTTAGGGTTAGGGTTAGGGTCAGGGTTAGGGGCTAGACATGAATGGGAGTCAATGGACGGTCCCCACAAGGATAGAAATACAAGACTGCACGTGTGTGTGTGTGTGTGTGTGTGTGTGTGTTTAAAGGAAGTATGTACCCAGAACTCTTCTGAAAACTGTTCTGGATTTTGATGACCTCTGGAGGCAGAAAGCCTCACTTGGCTGAAGCACAAGAAAATAAATCCATTACCAATCATTCTTGACAAGGATACTAGTGAAGTTTCTGGTCTTGACACTCAAAAAAAAAAAAAAAAAAAAAAAATTCTACAACAGATAAAAGACGGATGAAGAGAGCAACAGACAGTGAAACAAAGCAAGAAGAATAGAGTGAAATGAAAAAAACCCTGCACAGTGGAACCACCCAGTGGGAATTCTGATATCGTGTGAAACAGCTTGTCAGCGTTGCTCCATCTATCAATCAATCAACAGCACAGTGACAGATGTGCAGTAAATTGCCAGCTGTGAGCATGCGGTCATGTGAAACATGACGGGAAAATGCCTAATTCTAAAGCGTCCAGCAGTACGATGTTGCTAGGAATCGAAATTGGGCCAAAGTCTAACAAAAGGTCAAAGTCTTACTTTTTGGTTTTAGATTTAACTGATCTTGCGTAATCCATTATATATCCATTTGACTATCAATCTCCCACAGGTGCTTATTTAATTGTCTTATCAGCATTTGTTTTGCTGTCCGTGTTTCTCTTTATCTATTATTTAATTTCATGTGGTTGTTTTGCATAGCGTCTGATGGATTTGATAATTCAATGCAGAATTTAGGACTCACCTTCACTTGGAGGGTGTTTTTTTTTTTTCTTCATTTGACTCTTATCATATGTGTAATGTCGATCAAAATATAAATGAAGTAGCAAAACAAGATGCAGACTGTACACAGAGTAACAACAGATGTTAAATGCAGACTGTGTCACTGAATAGTTTCCCTCTTTCTTTTTTGTTTTTCTTTTCTGAGGTGCGGCGGCTGCTTTGCATTTCAACATTAAAATTTTTGGGTAGTTGGTGGTTGTCCGGTTTTATCTGAGTGAGGCAGTGTAAATGAAGTCGTCATTATAGATGAAGTTGATATCTGTATAATCTGCAATTAGGACAACATCTCATTTACAGTGATGGACTGACAGTGAGTCGCTGAACAGCCGATTAAGTCTGGCACTGAAATGTCAGTTTGTTGCAGCAGGAATCAGCCCATTCCCTGAAATGCCACACATGCTGAGTGAATGCTTAATGCAGGACTTTTAGTCGATTCTCAAAGACATCCTGTCAGCGTCTCGATCGAACCAAAAATGAAGACATCACAGCCTGACCTCTCTCTTCTCCCTTCCCCCCCCCCCCCCCAGACACTCTCTCAGTGCCTCGCTGGTCCCCACAGATTCCCCGAAGAGATCTGGGAAACTCAATAAAACACAGGTAGGTGTGTGTGTGTGTGTGTACACATCTGTGACAAAAAGCCAGTCCAATTAAAAAAAGGGCCTCTTGCATAACTCATCTCGGCTCTTTTCCTCCAAGTCGTCTGTCTCTTTTTCTCGCACCCCGCTTGACACTGAATACCAGAGATCTGAAAAGTCAAACAATACCGTATCAGTGACGGCATCTCAGGAACCTGCAGATCGTGGGCGTACCGTGTGTTGAAAGTCAGCCAGGTGGAGGGAAAATCTTGCTCCTCAACTCTCCTCGCGCTAATGTAATTCATATCGCTGTTGCTTGGTTTGGAGAAACATGAGCATTTTTTTTCCCCCCCACATCCAACACTCACTTTGATGCCAGTCTGCATATTTCAAACTTGTGCCCCTTGGTGGCATCTTTGGCCTGTGAATATAAATGTGTTTTTGTAGCTGCTCTTTGTTTTTCTGCAGAATTCAACCTTAATGTCACATCATCACTCATAATTGAAAGTCCACCTCAGAAATCTGTGAGGTAGAGCTGTTCGAATCGAGCTGTGTCTCTGAGTTGAGGCAAAGGACGGGCCTAATAGAAAGATTTGGATTCTGTCAAACTACATTAGTCACCTGCCATTAGCCACACAGCCGAGCTGCTGGCGCCCGGGCATCGCTTCAATAAACACAAGCGTATGTGTGCGAACCTCCTCGGCGAGGAATTGGTTGTTACTGCCGAGCGTGTTTTGGATTTGTTTGTTTGAGAAATGACTGAGTTTGACTCCCCGAGAGCGACGCCGGCCTTAGAGCTCCCGTCTTTCTTACACTTGATTGCTGTATTAATAAAAACTCCCGTGACCTCGGCTCGTTCGATGCTCGGCGACGGAATAGGGGTCGCTGAGAAATGAAAACAAAATGGGCCCCAAACTAAATCAGCAGGTGAAGCAGATTAGGAATGCATACGGGATTTGTGAAGTGGCTTCTTAAGGTAGTTATTATCCTCGCAGAAAGGTGAGGCGGGGAGCGCGACGTCTTCAGCGAGAGCTATCTGTCAGTAAGGAGCAACATTATGAAAGGCAAAAAGGCTAGAATGCGTGTTCTCTTGATGGTAGCTGCAGCTCCTGCATGTCAGGAATGTGCAACAAGATGAAAATGTTGCTCTTCTGTCTTCTTTTGCAGGTTTTCCACAAAATATTGGATGTCCCAGACATGCATAGTATGTGGAAAGGGAATGTTGTTTGGACTGAAATGTAAAAACTGCAAGTAAGTATGGTTTTCAAGTAATCCATTTCTGCTATAGCAGTTTTTCAAATGTGTATCATATTTCTCCATCTTTCATTATTGTGAAATTGTTACTGGCTCGTGGCTATTTCTTCATCTTTTTGATTATCTATCCATTATGACGGTATATTCCATTTACTTGAGTTTTGATCTCACTTGAATAAATTAGTAATTTGTGCCCTGCGCCTGTTTTCCTGCACATGAACGCTCCCACTTTGCATAGGTTACATTTCCATGTTAATACATAAGCAAGACCAATGCAAGCCAAACGGGTAATAGAGTGTCTGTGTGCTTTCAGGCTGAAGTGCCACAACAAATGCACCAAAGAAGCCCCACCTTGCCATTTACTGATCATACAGCGAGGCGGACGAGAATCCCTCAAAGGTACTTTTCATTTCGTTTTCATTCTCATTTTCATTAGCATTCACCCTGATGTAAGTTGAGTTTCCACTGAAATCTAGACATCTCAGTTCTTTTCATGAGGAATCAGTTAGAAAATGGATCAGTCTTTACCTGTTGGGGAAGGAAAATGAATGGTTGAATTGTGGGAAAGAAGGGATGTCGTGGTTAAGAGGTGATCTTTACAGAACGACCCTCGTGTTAGACCAAGCATGATATTTTCCAAGGTAAAAAGTCCTGATCAGTATGCTCAAGCTACTCTGAGAATTGGCTTAATAATGAGAAGCATGGATTGTGACTCAGGTCACTTATCCTCCAGCAATTAGTAGCAGCTTAAACTTTAATGTCAATTGTTTCTGAGAACAATTTTGTCTTCAGTTTTTTTCTTTCTTGGAATCTATATTTTGCAAAACAGTAAAATGACCTCAAGTTCTTCTCACAGATAAAAGTTTTTCCTACATTAAATTCTCACACGTTCAACTGCTGGACTCTTTGGACTGTATGTGTTGGTTTCCCATTAAAATTTACCATCCAGTTGCTCACCTTCTCCCTCATTTCTGCAACTTGTTAAAGGCGACTCATGCTGTAAAAGCCTCAGGATTGAGGAGAAATTTTTCATGACAGTTGGAACATTTTCAGCTTGCTTGGTTGCGCCTTTATCCTAGATTGCGTCTCCTCGGGCGCTTCCCTCGACTCCATATGCAACCCTGCCGTGTCTAAAATCTGCTTCCTGTTCTGTCTGAATGCACCTTGATATGTATTAGCTCTGTTGTGGCATTGAGAGAAGAGAAGACACATCCTGTCAGTTAAACAGAAACAGTGCTCGATGGTATTTCAGCAGCTTTGGCCACAAAACGGGCAAATGAGAGTCTTGCATTGTTGATATACGTTTGATTTTCAGTAAATATATACATATAGAAAAATCCAACCGTGAAGTACAAAATATGTGATATGCATTTTGAACTTGAATAAGTTGTCTAAAACCTAATATATCAAACAGTTGTTTATGAGAAAATGCTGATGGACTGAAGTAGACTGAAAGCGGCTCTTGTCTTTATTCAGATATAATTCTTATTTCGCTAATAATCTTGTGATTTCAAGATAGAAATAAAATGCACTCAGTAGATGTAGCAGCAGTTCTATTTATGTTTTACAACGTATTTTGACAAGAGCTGTTGAAATGGAGTAAGTTGGCTGTTGTACTGTTAGCCTCATCCTGACCAAGTTTGTCTGGAGCGGGCCGGACTGGTAAATATATCATGTCCTTAGAATTTAAACTTTAAACTTTTCTTTGTTGTGGTACACTGTACGCATGGTCAAAATGTCTATATTTTCACGAGACCAAACAATTACTCCTGAGAATAACTACAATCTCAACATAAAGCCATTTGTAACAATACCTTCTGGTGCAAAAATTATTAAAATGCCAAAGAAACATTTCCAATAGTTCTTACATTATGCATGTTTTTACAAACTCACCCTGACAGCATGGTATTGAGACTGATTTGATCACAAGAGGCCTAATTTTTATGGTAGCTTCAGCGATATCTCAGTATTGTGTTCTGCTACTGTTTATAAATGTTGGCTGTCATCCACTGAAGCTCAGGCCAGTCAGGTTTACTGACTGCCGGTGTTCACTTAAATGTAGTTATTCAGTGATTTGCACAATGTTTCTTTGTGGCATTATTTGTTTTATACCACGTCCCACTCTTTTCCCCCTGCAATGTGGTTCCATTGTTTTATTGAAGAGTCCTTAGAGCTTTTCAAGACACAGTCCTTTTTTTTTTCCTCGTCTCCCTTCTGCTCATTTTAAGCACATAGAAGGTTATCTGCTCATTAATTAAGCCACTTAGGTTTGACAAATGTGATTTCGTCACACACTGTTTATACTGACACAGACAGCGCTGAAAAAAGCCATTATCTGCCATGAGAAATAAGAGTCTTTTGTCCTTTCTCTGCCCCCCCCCTCTCTTCTCTCCCTCCAAATAAGATCACCAAGGAACGATTCAAGGTAAAGTGCACTAATTAGAGTTCTCTTACTCTGCTTCAGTGAGAGAAATGACAGTTTCTTAATGACATGCTGCAGTTCGCCTAGTGAAACTTTTAAGTGTCTTGGTGTGATGATGAATCGGGGGTGTTTTAGAAAGGGCAGTCTGTTCATTTTTCAGATTAAAAAGCAGCTCCAATAAAGAACTTGACTTCGTGTTTCCAAAGCCACAAGCTTTTGTTAACTGTTGGCCTCTGTCGTTGCTCCATTGTTCCTTCGTGCTTTATTTCTGCAGTAGCTCGTCTGGTACGGACTGAATCAGTGCCATGTGACATCAACAACCCGCTCAGGTACACAGACCTGCACATCAGTCAGACGCTGCCCAAAACCAACAAGATCAATAAGGTAAGCACAAAAAAAAAGATTGTTCCACAATCTGCGCATTAACCTAGCCTACATATTGCGCGTTCCTTCTTTTTTTGGGAGCCCGTTGTGAGTCATGGCATGTTTTCCCGGGGGATCAGGGAACCGTACGAAAATATCTTCCCCTAGTATTGCTGTTTGCACAGATGGATTTGTTTTCATACAGTGAAGAGTCTGCAGCCAGCACACCCCACAGTTTCTGCTCAGATCCTGGAGGAGAAAGTTCATTACAGGACTGCAGTGGTGGTATAAACACTATGAAACAAATCTTGTGGAACAAACGGGGTGTGTTAAGGAAGCATGATAAAGTGTGGAGTCTGTAACAGTTCTGTCGAAGGAAAATCATATTATCTGGAACAACCAGGTAAAAAAAAAAAAAGCTAGTCTTCTGCTGACATTTGTAGGCATGGTATAGACATGTGCAGGTTGTTTAAATATTGTGAAGAGCTACAGGATGATTTATGAGCTCTGTTCAGTTTGATGTCAAGAATTCAAGACTTGTGGATGGACTGTGGGTGAGAAGCGTAATAAAAACTTTCCTGAAAATCTCACCTGCCTGTTAGAACATCCCTCGTTCCATTCCAGGCTTTAGGAGCCTGTTAGGGTGGAGTTTACATGTTCTCCATTTGTATTTGGGTACATGGGTTCAAATCCAGACCCGGTGGCCTTTCTCCAGTCACATTGTCCTGAAGGTCACCATACAACCCTTATTCATCACTGTAATTTATCACTAGCGACAACTTCAATTGCCAAACATGAAGCATGTTGTTGCGTTTTGTTTTTTTTTTTCATTTCTATATAATTGGCATGTTTGGTAGGTCAGTACAAATATATTCAAATTGATTCCTACCTTTCAGACACTCATTGATTTCACTTCATTCCTGTAAGAACATCAACTTGAAACTTATTGAAGGGAAATAATCCATCAAAATGAAAAGTGTCCTGTCTTTGCTTTTTGCCCTTTATGCCGTTATTGCTTCGCGCCTTCAAATGTCTCCCCAGTGGTTCGCTTGAGGATGTTCAGACATGTGAGATTTCACAAGTGGCTGCTTGACCAGAACAAATATTATTTGTCCGTCATATTTTCATTAGTCTTTCTATCTATATCGGATTGAGTTCTCAGAATGTTTAATTAATAAAGTCCTTTTTCAGCAAAGTTTGAATGATTCAAAGATTATTTTTTAAGTTATGACAAGAAGAAACGTTGCTCACAATCAGACTTTGGTTGATAGCTTTATGAAATTATTCAATGTTGCTATTATTTGAATTGAAATTGGATGGAGTCTTTTGATGTGAATTTGAAATGAGGTCCAGCGAGATACGGAGTTATAAAATCGGCGAAAATGTGAGTAGAAGTACTGATGAGTGCACTGCAGCTGGAACTTTTGTGCAGCCCAAAAACAAGCTGCTTTATTCTGTTACACGGACGCTGCTTCACAAAGGTTGGTGGGGTTAAAGTGAAGAGGCTTCATAGAGAGCAACACAAGTAGATTTCCTCATTAGTGTTTTTTTTTTTTACTCTGTTTTTGGACCGGCGTTGAATGGAGGAATACATGTCCCAGCAGTTTGGAGAAAGTTCAGTGTTTGCAAGCCTGCACAATGAAAGAATAACTTCCCCGAAGAAGTAAAGTTTGCTTGCATAGCTCATTGTGATGGATTGCCTCTGTCGGAGAAGTTTTATGTCTCTGCATGTTGATTTTCATATTCTACCCAAATTAATGAAAACCGAGTTCTGCCCTGAAGGTGGAAATCAATCTCAGAAACTTTGCGTCAGATTCAGAAAGAGGCCAACTATAAAACAGAGTGGAAGCGTTTCGTGATTAGCAGGCGAGAAATGTCACGTGTGAATCACCAGGATTGAAGTCAAGCTTATGTTGATTATTCTTGTTTTTTTCTTTTTCTTTTTCTTTTTTTTTTTCTTTCCAGGATCATATCCCGGTCCCCTACCAACCGGACTCCAGCAGCAACCCCTCATCCACCACTTCTTCCACCCCGTCCTCCCCCGCCCCCCCTTTGCCCAGCAGTGCCACGCCCCCTTCACCGCTACACCCCTCGCCACAGTCCGCACGGCAGCAGAAACAGTTCAACCTGACAGGTACAGGAGCGCACCACATGCTCGAATTCAAATCTGCAGATATCTATTCAAAGACAACTATTCATTCCTGTTGCAGTCAGGGTTATTAATTTTAATAAACAGAATAAAATGCTGATGTTTGTTTTAGTGCATGCACTAAACGTAACAATAGGTATGAAACCAACAATAAATCATTCTTTAAACACGACAGCTGTTGGTCCAGACCTTGATTTTCCTATGAAATGAGCTCAAGTATTGAAAACATTATAATAATTCTAAGCCTGTTTCTTTTAGAGGCAAATGAGGGCCTGAAAGAAAAACAGTGTTAGTGGGGCTGGTTGGTTGTGCATAACAATAACAGTTCTTTAATCTGAATGCTAATGTCAAGCAACGTTTACCTTGTTCAATGCATCAATTACTCAGTGTTTATAATGCTGGGATGATAATAATTAGAACATGTGCCTGTTATCATACAGATTTTGCTGTAGTACGTCTTAGTATAATCATTCTTGTATGTGGTAACTTACAAGTTTGGTGTCCTGTCTGAAAGCTTGTGAAAAACAGAGCGAGAGAGATCTAAGTAAATCAGATTTAGACAGTTTATTTTGCTTTTTCAAATCAGAAACATTGTTGAAAATGTTACCAATATAATCCAAAGAAGCATAATTTTTTTAAGCTCAAAAAGTAATTAAACATAATCGCTTCAATGTAGTCTGAACAATGCAACAATAAAATAAACTGTAAAAAATGTTGAGTGGGAATTAAATTGGAGAAACATTTTTAATACAGTAATTTGATTATAGAAGTGTATAATCATTTCAGCAAGACTGGAGAATTTGATCATGAAGTAACAGGTGAAGAAGCTGTGAAGAAAACTTCTTTCATAATCTGTCTGTGGGCTATTCCACCTCATTTACAAGAAAGTCTTGTCAAATTGGGAAGTTCTCACAACTTCACATGAAACTCCCAACTCTTGTTTCATTTCTCTCCACAGCCTCCAGTTATTTTAAATACAAACAGCAGTTCATCTTCCCTGGTAAGTAGCTTCTAATTGATCATTTCTCCTACCAGTAATGCACTGCGACCAGGCGAGAACAATCAAGGAGGCCGACTTTTGATGTCCGCTGTGATTTCCATCGCCTCACCTTGGCCTCTTTGACAACTCCCGGCCCCTCCGCCCACTCATGCTCGTCTCATTTGGGCCTCCTAATGATTTGTCCGCGCCGGCGTCTCTGTGCTTTTGTCCACGGCTGCACCATGCAGCCTCTGCTCATTTGGCAGGTTATTACAGATGAGACAACCTGGAGTGGTGCGAGGAGGAGATTGAAAATGGGAGGGAAGTGAGATCCGAGGCAGACACTTTATTTATTTATCTGGAAATGTTTGAATATATTGTTCGGCTCCCAGCAGCGGGCTCTGATTATAGATGTCACGTACTGTTGGGTGTTGTTACCTAAATTACAGTTGCTCCCTTTATGAGCTGCATAACAACATGGATGAACCCAAACACTTACTGTTGGTCCTTATCCGTCCAACAGCATTACGCTGCCGGTGGAACTAATGCCACAGTCATGTCATATTAAATTTACTGCTGGCCCCAGTTTAGAAAAGCAAAGAAAACAAACAACAGACATTAGCGTAAGCCTCCCAGGGGCAATTACCCTGTGATTTCAAATGTGTTTACACGAGTGTCAATTATAGTATTGTATGATGATATCCCAGCAATGCTTGACTGAAACATGGGGAAACCCTGCACACCCTGTCACATGGACCACAAGCACAGATCCGCTGGGCTTGGATTCACTCAAGTGAACAATTTCAAGTCCTCCTGGCTTGGAGACGCTTTTGGAAATACTCCACTAAAGCCGTTCACTCTGAAAACAAAACCAGGCCCTCCTTGCTGCGAGGTGACGGCGCCAGGCTTCCAATGCGCCGTGCCACACAGGAGATGTTTTTTTTTTTTTTTTAAATGGTGACTCGCACATTGTGTCACAAATCGTCGGTGCACGCCAACACAAGCAGCAAGCGTGACTGCAAATCCTCTGAGGCCTTTCAGAGGTAGATACAACCCAGTAGCTGACCCTACTCCATCTTACATGTTGGAGATTAGTGGCTGCAAAGAAAGGCTGGAAGAATTCTTTCTCATTCTCCTCCAGAGAGAGGAAAGCTGCACGTGTACATGTGTGTGTGCGTGGAGTCTTAGTTAAGGTGGTGTGCCAACACGAGTTGCCAGAACAGTTCTTTTTCTCCTCCATCAACTCTGCAAGTCCGCAGAACTCAATTCGAATGATGGACAGCTTTCCTGCAAAATATATTAATCGTATTTGGATGTAATTAGCGCACCATTTCCTACTGACACATATTGACACAGAGCGTTCAAACCATTCAGTTCGCCCACGTTTCAAGCAGATGTGACACAATGCATTCTTGGAAGAATTACGACTACCGTTTCAATATTTAACCTACTTAAAAAGTGATCTATTGTAATCAATTTGTGCTGATTTCCAGCATACATCATATATATACAGTTCATGTGAACAGATCCACCCATCATTATGTGCTAAATTGATCTGATCTCTATGATGAAAAATAAGGAGGATGACTTATACACACTTCTTTCATGTGTGTTTGACCACTGCCTGTAGTTTTACCACCACTTGACTCCAAGAAGTACAAGTACAAGATTAGTTTTTGTATTACTCTTCTTTATGCAGCTCTGAAGAGATGTCCTTTATTGATCACAATTGATCGTACTCCATATCATCAAACATGTTCCCCCCACAAAGATCTGAATTTTGATGCCACTTCATAAATTGTGTATGATAACCTACAAAACAGTTGTGGCTGATTGATCACTAACTATTTATTTGTATCATGTTATTTTCCTTTGTGGGTTGTATTTCTAAAGATCTTTAAATTACAAATTATTATATGTACATATATGTAATGTATCGTTTCATAGCTGGTGTGTTTGAGCAGGGAGATGTTAAAACATGCAAGATTGTGCCATAATATTAGACACCACTGCCTTAAATGCATATCTGCAGGTAATTCAAACACTGAGGACAGTTGATAAACTACTGGAAAGTTGTTATACTCCTAGGAAGCATGTTCTTGCCCATTTCAAAAGGGTGACATTTTCAAGAACATGCATTTGTGGCATGAGCAGCAGTGAGTACTGAGTATGTGGAAAAAAAAAAAATGTTGCTGAGTCTTCCTTGCCAATTCCAAACCGATGTTTTTTGCTCCCTTGTGTTGGTAAATATTTAAGGTGGCTCTTCCTTATACTCTCTAGTCTCTAGGACATAAGGAAGGCCATTTTCTTAACCTTTCACTATCTATAAACCCTGCTATATTTTCTACAGACTTGCATTCAAAGATTGCAGGACAGGGTTGATGGCTCTCTGGCAAGATAAGCCCACACAGACTGCACACTGCAGTCTCTGTCAGGTGTCCTGCCATGGTGGTGTCAGGAACATCTGCACTGGAACCCAGCCATGTGGAAAAATGATATGTTCAACGATGAATCCAAATCATGCATGTGGCACTCGTCTCTGAGGGTCAAAGTGTGTCTGAATGCTGCACTCTTATGGTAGAGATTGTCTGATGGTCTTGAGCTTCATGGAACATCACTGTACTGAATAGGTTTGACCTTATTGGAGGCAATCTCATTGTAGAGAGAACATGAGAAAGAATCCCCTGGCTTGTGTCATTCCCATATTGCCACAGTTTGGTATCAACCACGGTTGTCCAAGACGACAGCGCTTGCTTCCCTCAGAGCGGAGTTTATAAGAGAGTCCCTCCAGAATTTCTTTGTCTTATTTATTATTTCTTAAACTTCCCATTTCTTGAATTTCACCAAGCAACACAAGACAAGAATTAGCAGCAAATAAAATCTGCTTGATGTCAACGAAGATTTGGAAAATTTCCTATGGATTGAATCTGAATACTTAGCTCTGTTGCTCATCTTACGAAGGCATGTTTAAAAGTAATAAAGAAGGAAACTGTCTTTTTAATGTTAAAGGTATTGTTTCAAGAAGACAGTCTACTCTTCACAGATACTGTAACTGTTTGGGGATAGTTGTGCACATTCGGGCTTTAATATGCTTGTAAATCTATTGTCTCCAGATGTTGCTCCAGAGGCTCCTCCCAGCAGAGCGCCGCAGGTCATTCTGCATCCTGTCCTTTCTGAACCAGGGTGAGTAGCAAAACTAACACGCATGTCAATGCACTAAGCAACACGTGAACAACATCAGAAAGTACCACTGATCCCCACACATCTCTCTTATCTCCCGTCTACAAACTTCTTCACTTCCTCCCCTTCTCCTCTCTCTTTCTTTCTATGACTGCTGGTCAGAGGCCAAGTCAGACTTACTGGAGCACGGATATTTGGGTGGCAATTTCAATGTGGGAGCCGTCTCGGAGAGTAATGTTAGCATGGCCTTTAGTTCACGCTACACTTGGGATGCCAAGTGGATTTCCAGTGGCTCTTTGAGGAAGCCAGTGGTCACGGGAATACAACCGGAAGACAGAGATTAGTGAGGGGATGCCTTTTGACCCAGATGTTTATTAGATTAGCTCCTCAATCTATCACAAGAAATTGGGCCAGAAAATCAGTGGTGATTGAATACAGGTCAAGCCTACGGACTGTGATGCAACAATCATTAGAACGTAATGTGACGTGAAGTTTGACTTTCAAAATACCAACGTGACCACGAGTGCAGAGGAGGGCAAAGAGTGTGCCTCTTCAGGTGGAGGTGTGAGGCATGGAGCTGTACAAAATGAGGTTTTAAAAGTAAGCTGCATTTGATGTCTTCATGCCACGTTCGTGTAGCAGCTGCCAGCTTTGAGATAAAAAATGAAAGCACTGTGTGGAAATAATAGGAATCAGTAGATAATATAGTGCTACAAATGGCTTGCGCCTGTCACAGTGGGCTCCATAGGTGTTTGAATAGAGCTGGATTGTTGCAGCTTTAGTGCTACATTCATTACCATAGTTATTATAAGGGGACACAATAGAATATTTTCTCTATCTTGAGACCACATTCACCCAGTGAATACTGGAAAGCTTTGCTGCCAATTTTGCACGATTTGCAACAAATGCATGTTGTCTTCCTTCTATTTTTATTTTTTTTTTTTTTTAACAGTGAACGATCAGGCTGAGAGGAGCTAAGTACTGGTCTCTGTGTATGCTCTGAGCTTAATTGTGATGATTGTCAATGGTTTGCAGCTGTGTAGGCAGCCGATCAAAAGCGAAGGGAAACTCGGAGATGACAAGGTGGTCAGATTTGCAGAAATATGGTAGGACCCTGTAAAACGCAGACAAGTCGCTCAAAGGAGATATTTTGACCTAAATGAACAAAACATTTGAACATTTCCGAAACAGTCTAAGTGTGAGAAATGATATTCATTCATTTTCTGTACCGACTTTATCTAAAGCCAGCATTTTCAAGTGAAAACTAAAATTTTCATTGCCTTTTCAGTGTCTCTTTACACAGCATTGGTGCTTAGAACCACTGAAAATTTTTTTCAGAAAAGTTTTTCTGAATGCTCTGACTTCGCGGAAACATTGTGGTTGCTAGTGCATCAGCAGCCATCACACACGTGTGCACGCATGCAGGCACACAGGCACACAGGCAAGTTAACCAAGCCTGAACCAGGGTCCTCTCAATGTGAGCTGAAGTGGTAATTGCTACTCCAGCATGTGGGAGTTGTAAAGGCCATACGCCTCTGAAAGTTCGTCACGGTTGCTCCCAGTCCCATAGAAGTATTTGCTGTCAAAATGCTAAAGATCTGAGAAGCTTTTTTTAAGATGTCAGAGGAAAGGCTGTGGATGCATTTGGGTGCTTTTCTAACCACCTGTGTGTTTTGAAGACACAAAGAACTCTACAGGTTCATCACAGCGTTTCAACACCGTGTTCATTGTCAGAAAAAAATGTACTTGTTGACCTGGAAAAGCAATTCAAGGAAAAAAAAAGCAGTACAACTGTAAAGTTCAGTTTGCCAATGAACATTTACACAAAATACATTCGCTGTACTGAAGCCCGTGCGCTTTGTTTGATAGTGAAGATTTTTCTTATTCCGTCTGGTCTGGAAGCAGCTTGGCGTCCTGCCTGAGGAGCTGCAGGAATTTGCTCTTCATATTGTCACCATGACCCCATGTGGACTCACAGAGAAAGGAAAAAGCTGGATGGATCCAGTGCAGGAAAGATTTGTGAAACCTCTTTCTTCTGAATGTCTCACAGGGGTCCTCAGATCTCGGCATGGTGTCACTACACATTTCAGTGGTGACGACAAAAGCGGGGCATGAATGCCAAAGGTTTTAAATAAAGACGGAATCCTCCTGTGACTCCTGACTAGGGTTCATTTCCAACTTCCATTGAAACTTTGATTGAAATGTAAGGTTTTCAAGGAGTGATGCATCACATTTTTTACTGCTCTCTCTTCTAGGAAGTACAGAGATTTATCTTTTAGTGTTTTTATTGATTTTATGTGCACAACAGAGGCACGGTTATAATTAGAAAAAAAAAATGAATTTCTGAGCCTGTTGCACATCAACTCTGCATTGTGACTGATTGAGTGAAGGTGAAGTTCAATTACCATTTGTGAAAAAAGACATAATATAACTTCAACCTGTTTTCTACCACTTACAAAAGTCAGTCTCATCTTGAATTTTTATGTTCTCAAACTGTTTCATTGTTTCTGCAGAATGTCAAAGTGCTGTTCTGAACCCTTTGACTTATAATATTTTCTTCCCCCAAAAAAGACACCATATTCCTCTGATTTAATCAATGCTATTGTGTCTTCTTAACCCCATCTTATTATGCTCTTGCTGTGGCACCAGGTAGATTTTTCTGGCCTTAATGGCCTCATCCCAGGGTTAATGAGGGCCTGTTTCAGCTCCCGACACCCTGCAGGATTCCCTCATTAGAGCAGAGATCGAACCGCTGCGAGGGGCTCTTGGCGCCACAGGAAGGGTTATTTCATGCGCTGCCTCGACTGTGGTCTTTGCTCAGAGTTCAGGGTTGCTTTACGAACCAGTGTTAATATACCACGGTAAGGTTGTGAGAGGTTACACGCTGATGTTGCACAGCCAGTTATGTGGACGGAGGGTGGATGGGTTGAACGGGGGAAAGGGGTTCATTTATGTTGTGTCGCTGGCACCTGGCGCGGAGGTGACAGTGTACACGCCGGGGTCAGAAATTAATAGGAGCTCAGGGTGCAGAGGCTCCTAAGAGTTCTTTTAATTACCACAAGCTTTCTCTGACCCTTGGTTTTAATTTCACAGGAGTGCCCTTTCTTATGTTACATTCCACTCACATTTTAGTCGTCAGTGTGATTTGACCACCAGTGAGCCATCTTTCTAGAATTTCCAGGAGAGTAAGTAGTCTCATTAAAGAAATTGTGAGCCCCTTAAAAAAAAAACTAAATCAACCAATCACTGAACAGAAAAAAAGGAGGCTCAACAGTGAATTTGTTAAGTGTAACAAGCATGCCGTATGTAGCTTCACTTGTCATTTGGCAGCAGCTCAGCAGACATGTTTGTTTTCTGATGATAACAGTAAAACATGCCATCAAAAATAGTCATGCCATGTCAATTGGCTCATGCATTGATAATATTTTAGTGTTTTGGTGAAAGCAGACTGACAAGGTTACCTGCTCACAAAATATCAATATTGAGCCATTATAAATGACATTATATGTCAATACAACTACAGACCTCTTAAATATGTCAGACGTATTTACAATATGTGTGCAGATGCACCATGGCGAGGTAGAGAGAGAAGCTCCTGCATCAGAAGTGAAGGTATTCACATAAACAATTCATCTGTTGATGTGATGTAAATTCAGATCTAACTGATAAGTGTGTATGATTTTGAGTAATGGATCGACAGAGATAGAAATATAACCGATGAGGAATGAGTGGGTTGTTATTAAGCTTCTGTCGAGTTTGATAATGACCTATTAATTTTGTGACTTAGTATCGGTCACGGACATCTAAATATAGGTTGTCCTAGTTAACCACAGGTGTGACTTTTAATACCCATTGCATCATCCTACAATGCTACAGTATTTACAAGTTACTCAGATTAAAAACCATTAAATAAATACACTCGATAGTGGGCCATATGTTAGGGAAATTAGCTAGTTTGCTCACTGCACATTCAGGTCATGACTTGAGATTAGCAGATTTTAGGTATAATGAATCATGAGGTTTAACTTGGAGAACAGATCAGAGAAATGTGGATCCTTGGTGACCTTAGTGGGAAAGCTTGCAGCAAGGCCGGAGGCAATGTATGACTTTGTTGGTGGAGAACACAGGGCGAGTGTCACAGGTTTTGGAAAGGATTTAAAGCAAGCACAAATGAGATAAATGAAGACAAAAGCAGGAATGTGAAAGGCCAACAAAAGAGTTAAACGAAGAAGGGTAAGGTGGGGTTGAACCAGAGTGACAGGTAATCTGGAAGCACCTTGAGCATCTGAGAGAAGGCGAAATCAAGGACAAAGTTTATTTTCTGGATGGTTGCTTGTTTGTAAAGTTTGTTCAGCCGACTTTATCACTAATGGGAAAAGATGCTTCCTTGACTGGGAGACTTTTCTCGTTATAGGGTCTATGTCGAGATGATTTCCTGGTCGTGGAGCCTAGTACATACGTAAAGAGGAGGTTTTCCCATTTGAAAAGAGCCTGAGAAGTATTGTGAAATTTGACATGGTGAAGTGACAGAATGAGAGAATGATGTTTTTTTTTTTTCTGTCCTATTCCTTCAGATGTACTTTATTTCCAACAAGTCACAGTGTCATAAATTGTATTTTTGATCCAGTGGGAGCTGGGAGTAGAAGAAGAATAATGATGATTCAGGTCCGTTGAGGATTAAAGAGTGAGAACTGCCCATTCTCTACAATCCCAGCATCCTGAGACACTAGTACTAGTGGGAGGAGCGTTCAAACATCGTCCAGACAGTTTCTTGAAGATAAGTGTCAGCTTTGAGTGACACAGCTTGTTGGCGACAATTCTCACTGAGTATTTCAAGAGAAGAAGGTTATGAATGTATCCCCGTTAACATGACAATATTTTCATGTTAAAAACTGATTCCAAAACATTGCTGTGTAAATGGGAAACTTCTTGAGGCAAAAACTGAATCTTCACATCCCTTTCTCAAAGATGACTTCCAGGAACCAGATTGACTTGACTTCAGCTTCAAATGAAAGCGGCTACTTTAAGCTCTCTAAATATGCTGACCAGTCATGAGATGTAAGATGAGTTCTAACTCATGTTAGCCATGTTGAAAACGGGAAGGTGGGCATTGGCTGGCTCTTTTCCTTTGCTGCTTCTGTAGGCAATTACCTAGTTTAATGGCCAGAGAAATGAGTGATTCCACATCCTTTGTGTTGTCTCCGGTCGTCGGTTCGTCTGATATCTCATCTGACTCCATTTCGGAACCATGTAATGAGTTGCCGTTCCACCCTTAATCTGCCGCTATGCCTTTAATTTCACTGGAATATTTGGCCACACTGGAAGCGCCATGATGGAGCATGCTGACCATTTAGTGCCTTTTGTGTTCTGGACTGGAGTATAAAAAAAAAGTCACAAATGTCTTCTTATCTGAGAAATGATGCTCTCATGAGAGAAAGAAGATTGGTTCTTGCAAAAGAGATAATGCACATATTTAAGAGACTGTCTTTAAGATCTCAACCTTTTAAAAAAAAAAACCAGAAGGGATATTTGTGGCTGTTAAAACAAAATTGTATCTCAGCGCAAGAAGCAATCATCATTTGTGACTTTTTTTAAATGCAAATGTGGCAAACATTGTGTGGGGGAAAAAATGAGAATAATAGGAAAGAGCTTGAGGTGCAACAATCTTAACTAAATGTACCAAAACAAGTCTGTTGAATAGCACCCAGATTTTGGGGCATGGGTGTCCTCCAAATCAAACGAGAGGAAATACTTAAAAATTGTTGAAGTGCTTTGAAGAAATTTGCCCGATTCGATTACCATAGCATGAACTGCAGACTGAAATAGAGCTGAAGCCAGTCCCTTTGCAAAAAAAGATCATGTGCACAGTTCAAAGGGATTATCTGGAAGGTGTTCAACCTCTCCCAGAAAGCTGGTTGCTGTTACCAGCCGTGTGCATCTTCAGGTCCAGGTCAGAAAAAAAAACAAAAAAAAAACAATGACCCATGCATGCAAAGAAACTGAAACAGTCACAGAAAAATTAAGTTTAAGACTGAGAAATGGATGAAGCTGTAAGATACTATACCCCTTTCACACTGCCGATCTCACTCCGCCACAGTGGCTGACGGCAGTGCACGATGGTGCATGATTGTATGAGAAGCGATTTGTCATTGAAAAAGAAAAAGAACGCTGGCAGAGTGTTCTCGTAGTGCTGGAGGACAGTCTGCCTGTGTAGTCTGCGTAAAACCACAGTTCGATTCCGGACTGTTCTGCAAAGTAGGGATGTTGTACATTACACAGAGACGGCGTTCTGTTCTGCTTCAGTTCGGTCTGATCTGGTTGATATCAATCAATCTTCAGACTCTTAGGTCCCTGAAAAAGAACAACAGAGAACAAGGGAAAGCATTGTTTGGACAGTGGGTGGATTGATCTAATAAAGAAAGACTCTTTGGATGACTTTCCATGCAGATTTCCCCACATAATCGTGTATGCATGTGCAAAACAGTGTAAAAGTCCAGGTGAATCATCATTTCTACCTGTGATTTTGAGGAGGAAGGAGGAAGGTACCTGGACTGCAGCATGATGGATATTAACCTGGAGGAAGTTGTTTCACTCCATCAAAGAACCTATGCTATTTCCATATATCTACTGCTTGACAGTGGGGAAGAATAAATGAATATACCGTAGCTGAGAAGAAAGTTTGTAAAGTGGAGATAACATAAGGAGAAGGTGGTTGCAAACTGTAGATACTGGAGCTTGATCTCGCACTTTTGACATACAGCCTCGCACCGGCCGGTCCACCACAGTCCGTAATGAAAGATGAAGCATGTTACATATTTAGAAAAATGTCTTGGAAAGCTTCGGACTGTGGCATATTGATTTTCAGATGCATTTTGCAAACACACCTGTCAATTTGCCTTCTCCAATTGCTGTAAATAGGAGTACAGCTGCATGTACAAGCATGCACCAGCACACACTGCTGTCGGACTCTGTAGCATCCAGAAGACCTTGGTGGAGCGAGTTCGTCAGTGTTAAAGGGGTATAATGTGCTCCAGACGGAGGTGCACAAAATATGATCAGTTATCTCCTGTCATCCCCCTTGGGCTCAGCGCTAGGGGCTACACTTTAAAACCTTAACTTCCAGAGTTTGTAGAAACTGTCCAAACACCTCACATCACTGCATTTCTAAATAAATCCACATTGTGTAACAGTCAAGGCTGCAGAGTTTTCAGTATACCACAAATCCAAACTCAGTTCAACACTGGATTTGAGTAACAATGGACTCAGTTATGTGTAAATGGAGCTTTCTTTTTTACTAGAGCTGTTACTGCTTGAATTAAACTTCTATCTCTTCTTTGCTTGTAGGAATGAGGGCAACCCTTTACTTCAAATCGAGGTCGAACCTACATCAGACGTGAGTCTCTCTTTGGATCCTCTGTGACTTTTTTTTTTTTGCTGTGTTCTCCTGACCACATATTTGTCAGAGATGTCAGAGTGAAATGACTTATGAATGAAGACAAGGCACAGCGTCCACCCTCACTCGCCCCAGCCGTTTGCGTTGTTCTCTCATTTAGCAAAAAAAATTGTTTCCGCTTCCTCTGCAGCCTCCAGGTAAGTTATGTGTCAAAGGAAACAAGAAGGAAAACACACATCTTCACTTCCCATCATTGCTGTTTCTGTAACTGTGATATATTTGGAGAAAATGTGTTGCAGATTGCCTTTAATGATATTCTAGCAGGCGTCTTTTGAATAGGCCATTTTCCCTCCTGCGAAACATTATATTTTAAATCAAATCAGAATAAATCAGCCAGTTTTCACCCTCTGGTTGTTTTCCCTTTTCGTATCTCTGCTTCTCATTGGATGCAACCTAAACAGCAGTATCTATTCCAAGGGCTCACTGCCCACTGACAAATGGCATGTTTTATATGACTTAACATATCCATATACATATCCTTTATGATTAGAATACCAAATACAGATACACTGGTGATCTTTAAGACTTTGGTTCAATGCACTTTACCAGGACTGTCCACACTTTTTCCACTTAGGGGCATCAAAATATACCAAAGGCGGGGCCACTCAGTCAAGGCCAAATTTTCTGCTTTGCTTCTTTGCTTCTTTGAGTTTCTTTGGTTCTGTCATGTTTGGTTACCAGTTGCATTATTTTTCTCGATTTAGCCTCATGTTGTTGCAAAGCTGCCCTGTTCAAAAGTGTGTTGAAAGTCAAAACTACAACACAGTCAAGTGTTATTTTAGATGTGACATGGATTTTAGAATTTGCTGCAAGCCAATTCAGTATAAACCAGAGGCCAAAGTTGGTCCATGGGCCGGAGTTTGTGCACCTCTATGCTGTAGAGGTGGGTTATTGGAAACTATTTAGAAACTGCAGTAAAAATATCATTATGGCTATTACTCTTTCTCCAAGTAAAAATGAATTATCCATCAGCTGAATGGCGTTCGTCGAAATGTATACATTCACATCTTTCTGGAATATTTTAACACCGCCTCCTTGTTGTGTATAAGAGAATTTTAATGATCATTCTTGCAAATCTGTAAATATGTGAAACACAGGCTTACAGCCACTAGAAATAAGATTAGATTTTGCTGCATCACAGAACGAGGACGGTAATGACGAGGACTCTGGCGACGAGTTCGAGGAGATGAACCTGTCGCTCCTGTCGGCTCGTAACTTCCCACGCAAGGCCAGCCAGACCAGCATCTTCCTGCAGGAGTGGGACATCCCGTTCGAGCAGCTGGAGATCGGGGAGATGATCGGCAAGGGCCGCTTCGGCAAGGTTTTCCACGGGCGGTGGCACGGGGAGGTCGCCATCCGCCTCATCGACATCGAGCGGGACAACGAGGACCAGCTGAAGGCCTTCAAGCGCGAGGTGATGGCCTACCGCAACACCCGCCACGAGAACGTGGTGCTGTTCATGGGCGCCTGCATGAGCCCACCGCATCTGGCCATCATCACCAGGTAAGAAGGAAGAGCCGCTGCATAAAAAGTGTAAACACAGAAACAGGTTAACACAACACTGTTTTCGAGTGACAGCAGCAAACTGTCATTGCGTGGTGCAATGAAACCTTTCTGAAACAAAAATGCAGAACCAGTGCAATTTCATTTGAGAGGTTGTCGTGTAAATGGACTGTTAGAAGGAACTTTTATCTTATAGTTCACGACAACAAGAACTCAACATGAATCAGGAGACAAATAATCCGGTCAGCAAGATGTCACCTAAGTTTTACTTGGAATATTTCCTTAAGCTAACATCGGCAAATGGTTATTTATTTTGGGAAGTGAGAAAGAAAAAAAGCTGCTGAAGCTCTTGCAAGTTTTTGTTGCAAGAATGATTTCCTGGAAACTGGCCAGCTAAATAAAAAATACCTTTGAGAGAGAACAGATCAGGATGATTAAATGGATAACACCTAATTACAGATTTTCATTATAAAACCACAGCATGTCCATGTTTTATTCTGGGTATACCATCTGAAACCTGAGAGCATAATGACATTAAGTTCAAATGATAGATGGATAAATAAAGCTCTACAAAATGCTTTATGTCAATTAAAACTGAGCTTTACCAGAAGACTACATGCATACACGAAGCGCTGCGAGAGTTTGCCTTTAAGGAGCCCAACAACTGTTAATAAGTAAATCTTATAATGTGAAGAACGGCTGGAAGAAAAAAAAAAACACTTGATTGTCCTTGGGAGGTGCAGTGTGCTTCAAAATAAAAGAAGACTCATCGTCCCAAAATGAATTCTGCCGATAGGTGGGACCTCACATTCTCATTAAAAACGTGCGCGTGTTTTTAAACATCTCTGAGTATGTTGGTAATTGCACCGCCGATGATGTCTGACAACAGCACACTCAGACATGAAGCATGTTTTAGTATGCATGCTGAGTATGCTTCTCCAAGTTTCAAGTGCAAAAATAATTAAAAAGAGGCAATCCAATCAATTTTTTCGTGAAGAACAAGAACAGGTTCACCATAATTGAAAAAAGACACTCAGTGTATTTTAATTATACCAAGTGCACACTGATTAAAGATATTGAAAATAGTATGTTAAGCAAATACACCTTTAATGTTCCCAATAATGAGGAAAGAAATTTAAAAAATCACATTAAAGTGGCATTTTTATTGATGATCTGTAACTTGCTGACCACCAAACCTTTTTTGAAATCCGCTGTATGTGTGTGTGTGTGTGTGTGTGTGTGTGTGTGTGTGTGTGTTTGTGCGTGCGTGCGTGCGTGCGTGAACCTTGCAGCCTGAGCTTTGTGCTCAGGCAGCTGTGTGACACCCACAGTCAGAAAGTAGCGCTCATTTCGGATCAGCGACACATCTGTCCCCACCGCAGGACGTGGCGGGGGTCAGAGCGGCTGACAGCAGAGCGTCCAGAGGTCACGATCTGAATGTGCTGCCGTCGCTGTGGTCTCAACCGGCGTCTGCCGGCAGATAACGGCGACTTGCACAGCGGGAGTCTTCAGACGTGTCACATGCAGAAAACACCTTTAATTACTTCAGGGTTCTGTGGTCATGTATGAGCCTGTTATAACGAGCAGGAGGGAAGCTGTCCTCTCAGTGAGGAACTTCACAAGGAACAGTTTCAATTAGTCAATTAGCAGAACTAATGCAGTTCTGAGGGAAACTGTTTGGATATTTGCCCCTTTTCTCACTGTTATCTGGAACACAGGCTGTAAACACAAAAGAATTTTCTGTTTTCACAAGAAAGGAGAAGGTTTTGAGTATGAAAATGCTTTAAACCAGAGGTTTCCAACATTAATTTTGCTTGAAAACCCACAGATTGGCTTGAAGAAAAGGCTGCAGACCCCTTTATATGTTCTCGTGACAATGACGGAAAACACTGGGGGACAAAACCATTTTCAAAAACATGCAAAACAAGAAACCCTCAAAAAGAAAGCAATGGTTTCACGTTTGCTTGAAACCATTGGACATGAGTTAATATATGTTTTAGTATTTTCAAAACTATTTTTTGGCAACTTCATAGCAGATGCAATCCCTTACCCCCACTGCATGTAAAGACGGGAAGTAAAGAAACCCTGATCACCTTCCCTGTGTTGTACAGTTTTAATAGCCCGATTGTGTGATTTTTTTTTTTTTTCTTTTTTTTGGAGCGAGATCGTGATTGCAGTTGTGAAATTGCTGTGAGTGCAGGGGAGCTGACAGATGAGCTGGCTGCTTCTCAGAAAAAAAAAAAATCCTCGCTGCTGATTGCTGAAAATAATAGCAAATGTCAGTGCAACAGGTGGCTTTGTTATCCTCCAGCGCTCAGCTGCGTCTACGATCGCGTAGATGAAACAAAGTAACTAAGAAAAGTCGGTCTTATCACCGTCTTGCAGCTTGACTCACCAGGAGAGTGAAACTGAAACATGGGATGCTGGAACATTCCTGATGATGTGAACATGGATTCCTGCTCCTTCCTTTTTTAAACTGGTTTTGCTGAACATACAGAATTAAAGGTCACCTGTTATCTTAAAAACACAGTTTTTCTTTCTATGTAAATTCCTTAATGAGTTCATTTTGAAGCACAGAGGTGACTCATCACACTGAGATGGCCTCATTACCTTTCCATCGTCGTGGCTTTCATGAAATATGGAGTCATTCTCTTTAGCATGGACTATTTACATTCGCCATCAGACATATTGCAATATAGGCTGCATGTCTGTGTTGATAAAAAAGGAGCAGCAGAAAAGTGAGGCTATAAATGTGTCGTCTGTCAGGTTGTTGTGAGGAATGAATTTGCATCGGCTGTTGGCTCCAGGTCCTTTGTTGGTCACCTGGGTGGCACAGTCGGGGTCAGAGGCTTTAAATGTGAGGCAGGGGGTGGTTGTGCAGCTGTCTGTTAAAAGGTGCTTTCGACCGCTCCCCTCCAGAGATTTTACGCTGCCTGGCTGTAACACAAGTGTGTAACCGTGTGTAGTGAGATCTGCTGCATATTCAGACAGGTGGAATTTTTGCTTCACTGTTGACTCAGTTCGGCCAACATGAATTGAAAGAAGCCTTATCTCTTACAAAAACAGAAAATAACCAAAAATAATCAAAAGGAGTGAACTTCCTGTGCTGCAGGTATATTTCGTCACATGTGTTGTCAGCACAGTCAATGTTGTAATTGCTCTATTTACTGCAAGATGTTGTATTGACCATCAGGCCTGTCCTCAGCCCAACAAGACAGATCAACACCGGTAAATTGGAGCGTAAACACAACAAGCTCTTAGTAATTAACGAAGATGAAAATCTGCATGAAGGCCTGAGGCGCAAACACGCAAAACTGCAATATTTAAATTTTGCCTTTTATCTGAACTGTTTTTACGCACCATTATTGCACTGCTGTCAGATGTGTTCACATGTAATGCATCACCTCTGCACATGAAAATGTTTAAAACCATACCAGCAACTCATCTGGCAAACTGGCGTTAAAAAAAAAAAAAAAAAAAAACATCAGCCACAATTTAAGATTCTTAAAAATGTTTCTAAATTATAAATATAGAAACATATGAAGAGGTTAGAATAAAGCAGGAAAACTGAGCTGTCTGATCCTCATGATGCAGATTCACTCAGTTTATTTTCTTTGTGTCGTCCAGCTGCTGAACTCTCCTTTTGCTCTTTCAGCTTGTGTAAAGGCAGGACCCTTTATTCTGTGGTGCGGGATGCCAAGGTTGTCCTGGACGTTAACAAGACCCGACAGATCGCACAAGAGATGGTCAAGGTAAAAAAAAACAAAAAAAAAACTTTGCGCCGAATCCCCAGTGCACAGCGGCGATGCACATGCCAGTACAGGACGGTCACTTCTTCCACTCTCGCTGTCCTCAGGGGATGGGCTACCTCCACGCCAAGGGGATCCTCCACAAAGACATGAAGTCCAAAAACGTGTTTTATGACAACGGTAAAGTCGTCATCACCGACTTTGGACTCTTCACCATATCTGGGGTTCTGCAGGCTGGCAGGTAATTATGTTCAATACACATCACATACGGACAAGGCTGCGTTTTTCAGTGAGCAGGAACAAACCTCTGAGTGGGTGTGTTGTGTACGCTCCATGTTTACCAAGTGACATTGTGACAGGTTTGTTTATTTGTTGCTTCATTAATACAAAGACATTTTAATTAAAATAAACCAGCAACAGAGTAAGATAAATCATGTTTTTTCAGCTTTTTCCGCTTTGACACAAACTGACGTGGATGGTTTCCGGCGACTGATTTCTTCACTGCTCTTAAATATAAAGATTTGACTTTAAGTGTAACTTATATGACTGTGATCCCCTAAGATAAACTGGAAGATATTAATAGGAAGCTTTCTTTATGAAACGCCCATCACAGCTCAAGATCAACCTCAGGGCCTCCGCCAACATGGCAGAAAGTATGTGGAGGTCGTGAAAGCCTTTTGGAAACAGAGGAGGGAGCACAAAGCTGAGAGCCATCTCAATACGCCTACACCTGCACAAACAACAGCATTTTCTTAATTGAAATATATATACACGGTGTAATATATGCAAGCTCATTACCATATCCTTTTTACAAATCTTAAGCGAAATAAATTCAATGACCTTATAAAGAAGTCAACTGTCGCGTTGGCTGAAGCCTCTAAGATATTAAATTATACCAGTAAATCTCAAAGGAAGACCATATTAGTGTTACTTTTTAGTGGGAGAGCCACAAGTTTCTGTAAAGTGTCATGGCGTTTAATCCATTAGATGTTGAGTGAATTTCATTTCATTCGTGGTCATGAAGACTGAACACAGTTGAGTTGTCTCACACATCTATCCTTTGAAAAGCATCAATGACGACAGCCAGTGTCACTTTTTCTGTAGCTCCATCCATCCCAACTTCCAAAGCACCAGAATGCAGCTAATCGCGTTCTGAGATGCAGCGATATTAACATCACAGGCGCTGACCGAAGAGCTTTACACTACCATCCCACAATGTAATTGGTCATTAGTTTCACATCGACAAGCAAACAAGCGTGAGCTCCAGATGAATTGTATTTCTCGTGAATGTCTTTGCTACGTTTCGAAAACATGACAGCGTCGCAGATGGAGCGAGATGATGGCTCCGCTCGTCTCTTCTTTACATCGTTGCGATTCAGTGGGCTTTCATTGTACAATCTGCCCAAGACTGACTGATTAGAAAACGACCTGCGCCGTGTTTTGCAAAAATCTTGTAAAGCTGTCATCACGCTCAGAATAAGAAATGATGTCGCTGAAAGTGTCTGGAAATGACCGGAAGCTGCTTATCTGACGCCTTAGCTGAAGTTTGAAATTTCAATAGAGAGGCACCTCTGACTGATTTCACTGCATCCACGTCGGGTGTACAATAGAAAAGCCTGAGGGTGATCCAGCAGATCGATACACCCTGACAACTCTCTGTCTCCACATTCTCCCCCCTTCGCAGCCGGAGAGAAGACAAACTGAGGATCCCCAACGGCTGGCTGTGTCACCTGGCCCCGGAGATCATCCAGCAGCTGTCTCCGGACACCGAGGAGGACAAGCTTCCGTTCTCCAAACAGTCAGATGTCTTTGCTTTCGGGTGAGTGTCCTCTCACCAGATGCCCCGCTTGTTTGTTTGCCCAGACGGCATCCGAGCGGCGCTGATTATAGCGCCGTGTTGACAAAAGAGGGGCTTTGCAGACCCAAAAATATGTGAGTGGATTCAACAAATTGTTGCTGGCTTTCACACAGCGGCTTCCTCTGGCTCTCATTAGCAGGTCCTCAGATCTCATTATAGATACACAACGTCACCGCACAGACGTACACAATGCAGCAATCTGATCACTTAAATGACAGTTTTGTTTTTGCCATTATCAGAATTTGGATGCAGAAACTCGTAACCATTTATTGAGAGCAGGATTAACATGAAAGCTTAATTACCTTTAAAAATTATGATTTTGACGTAGATTTCCACTTGGTCTCATTTGCCTGATTTAGAAGTAGCGAAGCCCTCATGACTTGGCTCATTTTGCTTTATGAATGGACCCTTGGATGGGATGAAGATAAGATGAAGAGGATATAATGCTCAAATAAGCAACAGCAGCTGGGAGACAGCAGGAGACTGGAGAAGCCGGGTGGAGGAGATAAAGTACAGTGATTGGTTTCCCCGTCCTGTGCGACAGAAGGTTTGCACACTCAGTCGAACGAATGATGCAAACCAAGAGCGAGTTACCTTCTTGAATTTTAAACTGATTGAATTATTAATTGCAGGAAGAGGTTGGGATGTATGAATGAGGGTTTAAAAAAAGAAAAAAAAAGCCAAAGGATCCAGCAAAGTGATGAAGCAGGAGTAATGAATGAAAGCAAAGATTTACAAATGAAGCCGGTTCTCTGATTTAAAAAATATCTAAATAAAAAAATTGCTTGCAAGGTTTATTTTTGGGTTTCCGTGCATCTATGTCTGCTAGTGTTTACCAGCTAAAGGCCCCGCCTAAATGCCAGTGATTACATGTTCAGGAACTTGTGTACACCTCCCGTTTTCAGAAAAGTTGAGACATTGTGTGAAATGTAAAATGAACCAGAATGTCATGTGCATGACGAGTACTACAACATATCAAATGTTGAAAGTCGGATATTTTCGCTTCGTTTGTTGGAACATGTGCACACTTTGAATCCGATACCGGCAACAAGTCAGTAACAAGATTTGGTACAAAAAGAGAGTCTTTTCAAGGTTAGGTGCCAAAGACTGTGCAGCGGATGGAAATAATAATTACAGAACAATATGTTTGATGAAGACCTAAAAAAGGGAAATCTTGGAAATTTTACTCCAGCAAATAAAGACAGAATTCAAAGGAATCGGTGTACAGCCAAAAACATTTGATTGGACAGCCGGCAATCTTCATTTCCATCACAACACTGCATTGGTTCACTTTGAAAACACTGTGCATCACTTCATAATAAATTCAAACACAAATGTGCTAAACCAGTGGATCATGCGGAGTAGATACATTGGTATTCAACTCCAGCTTTTTGGTCTATTCGTGCACATGCTATGTGCACAGTATGTGACAAATTTCTGGCTTCGCAGTATCAACATGTGCAATATATTTCGACTACATATTGCAAAAGGCTGCCTAAACTGTAATTATTTACATTCCTATACACTGTGCATGATCTAAGAAACAAATAAATATTAAATAAAAGGTTTGCATGATTAGTTTGAGTACATTTTGTGTTTATTCATTAAAACATTTAATCATTCCCAACCTCATCCCAACCCATTTCATCGTCAATATTTGTGGCGACGGAACACAAATAAGAAAAATGATATCGACCAGCTGATCCACAAAGAATGCAACACGAAGACATGAATACTGAAGTATTAATTCACCCTGAAATAACACCACTCACAATACTCCAGAGCATTATCACCCACCGTGTGTTTATCAGGCACCACAGACATGAGTGAGTTACACATCTTGAACAAACCCACTGAAGTTTAATGGATTTCGAACAATATACGACACAACATCAGCAGATTTCAACAGTTTGCATGTAAAATGATATCATGGGGGTCACTTGGTGGTAGTGAGCACTGCCACCTCCAATTTCCCAATGATTACATCCCAGTTGACAACCTATACTTAAAAAAAAAAAGCAAAAAGCAACAAGGCCTATTTGGTCCAAAAATTTTAATAAAACAAACTTTGTGACATGTTTGACACCCATTTCATCTGGTTTTCCAGCTTATTACAGTGGCTGCTTTTTCAGGACCTTTCTTCATTTCTCCAACCTGAAGCCAAATTTCAAACTATCCTAAGCGGATTGCGGATCCCGATGGCTCCTGTCCTTCCTCTGCTGCCATCACGGCGCCGTTTGTGGGGGCGGATCCTGCTCTGTTGACTCCTAACACAATTGCATTTTCAGATGGTCCCCCCATATGGAGCTTTCGTCACCGTATTATTCTAAAGGGAAGACGAGTGCAGCGCGGAAGAACAATGTCCAGCTGCTCTGTGAGGCCTTGTGCTGCCCAGAGGTGACCCCCCTGGCCGTTATGCATATTCATCAACAATCAGCCGTCAGTTTTTTCCCTTACTCCTGGCAAAAAGCTATTTTTACTCTGCTTAAAGTTGACATGCAGGAGCGCGATGCAATCGACTCGCTCGCACAGACGACATCCTGAATCCTAATTTTTCTCGAACAAACTTGGGAAGGAAATTCGCCCTCGATATGCAAATTGAGGAAAAGACAAGAATTAGGGGGTTTTTAGAAGTGTGTTTGCTCAGGATGAGCTGTGTTTTGCAGACAATGCGGTATCATTGTCTGGATACCCGGTCCAGATGACTGACCTGCTCTCCTCCTTTGTCTCCACAGCACCATCTGGTATGAGTTACACGCACGCGAGTGGCCTTACAAGAGTCAGCCAGCTGAGGTGATCATTTGGCAGATCGGCAGCGGCATAAAGCCCAACCTCGCCCAAACTGGCATGGGGAAGGAGATTTCAGTAAGGCATTCGGTTCTTTCCCTTTCTTTTTCATTTGTCACACTCTGTTGCGTAATGAATTGCTGCACAGTTTCCATGTGGTGGCAGTCACCCAGTCCCACACTCACTGTGTTGTCAACAACTCCACGGACGTCGAAGGAAGATAATAAGCAGCAGAAGTGTTTCTGAAGTCGATTTGAAGACGCGATGACAGGACAAAAGAGGTTTTTGTGCAGGAGGCAGCTATTGACTTTTTATCCATTGTTATTCAGACTACCTGGCAATAAATAATGATAGATGTGTTTTTTTTAGAGGTGTAATGTGGGGTGGCCAGTTACTGTAGTGTCTAGTCTGCACTCATTTTTAGTTTCAGCTTTGAGCTACGAAGAACTGCAGATATTGTTGATTACGATTTTTTTGTTAAAGTAATTTTACTTTGGAAAAATCAAAAGCATAGAGTGTAAACACCCCATTGAGAATTGAGAACCCCACCTTAAATACTACCCTAAATACTAAACTTACGTTGTAGCTTTTGCACTGTCTGAAACAGAATAATTACCCATAGAGGCTACAGCAAAGAACATAAACGATAAAGTCTGCCATATTTTAGTTTTTTCTATAATCGTGTGAATCCATCAGCAGCATACAATGTGAAATTCATTTTTTCATTGTACAAATTCAGGATTATTACTGGATGTGAAGATTAATGTAAGAGTCAATAAATAAATAGATAAATGAAAGTTTTGTGGGTATGCATGTGTGTATATCATACAATACTCATTGTCTTAGCATCAAATAAATAAGTATACCTATTTTCAGTTAGTTGTCATTGATTAAACAGGGAAACATCCTTTAAAAGTTCACTGTCCATAGACAATTGAGTGATTTTCTATGATCATGTGAATCTTTGATGAAGTAATAAAGGTACAGATGGGTGAAATGGTGATATGAATAAAAGTGCATGTGACGGTTTGTGTTTCCTTTTTTCCCAGGACATTCTGCTCCTCTGCTGGGCGTACAAACAGGAAGAGCGGCCAAGCTTCTCCAAGCTGGTAGATTTACTGGAAAAGTTGCCAAAAAGGAATCGCCGCCTTTCCCACCCAGGGCACTTCTGGAAGTCAGCTGAGTATGTCAAATGAGTTAGAGACGTAAAAAAAAAAAAAAAAAACAGCAACCAATCACCAACTATTAAAAAAAGAAAAAAAAGAGCAGCCGCCATAACTCCACATAAATAACCCGCCTCCTTAAAGAATGCACTGAATCCAAAAGCCAGCCCAGTGATGAAAACTGCCCATGCTTTGTGTATTTTCGTGAGATGTTGGCATGTGTGTGTACGGATAAGTCAACACAGTCGGGACTCATATCTTCACTTTGGTTTGATTTAAACCATACTGGATCTCTTTTTCTTTGTCTTTATTTTTCTTCTTGTTCTTCTCTTGACTTGTTCCCGTCATTATTAGATTTGATTTCTTAGATGTACATATCTTGCTTGTAATTTTGAACAGAACTCATCATCCTGGACTTTAAAAGACTTCAGTGTTTGAGAACAAATGTAGATTTTCTTTAGTTTCTTTTTTTTTTTCTGCCTGTTTTTGAATGAATGTAACTGTATGTATACATCACATATTGTATATTTTCATGACTTTGTCTTGCCATTCCGTACCTGTGAACCATTGTGTCGGTGTTACCTCATGATCTGTCATGCGTGAATGTCCGGACTACATGCTTGTTGTGTGAAAATCTTTGTTTTGTTTTGGAAAAAAAGACAAAAAAAATGTCCTCTTATTCTCACTGTACCATTTGAATGTGAAGAAGCCAGCGTCTCTGTGTGTGGCGGGGGTGTGTGGGCCCGGTTCTGGGACGGGCAGACTGCTCTCTGATTCTGAACATCGCCTGTGAACATGTTTGAACAACGGGGGGATGATCAGGCCAGAACTCCCCCCAGCTGGCTCTGTGAAATTTCTGACACTTGAAATGTATTTGCTGAGCCCCCCCCCCCCCCCCCCCCCACTTTCTACATAAATAAGGGAACAATGAAAACACACTTCACACTTTAATGCACATTGATTTTAAAAAACAAAAACAAAAGCTTACTACTGTGTAGTCAGTGCACTAATTTTAAGTTGTTTGTTGGCAGATTTATTGCTCACTTTAAATGTATGAAAGTATAAGATTAGTGGGATTTGACCTTTGGATGCATAAAGGGAGAAATACAACTTAAATTGTCCTGTTAATTTCTGGTACCCTAAAGCACTGTGCTATAATTTAAATCCCCCAAAATGATTTTTCCAGCCATTATCAACCAGTTTGAATCAATCATTATGGAATGAGATCTAATTGTGTCTTCAGATTGAATGTACGGAAATGTTGGATGAGGGTGGAAACAAATGTTATCTTACAATATATGCTTTAAGAGAAAATTCGAAAGAGAGATCATGAAAGCTGCTGCTGATAATTGTGATAATAACAGCAGTTCTCTAGTTTGCTCTCATTTTAATCCATCACTAAAAAAATAACTTTACAAGGACAATAAAGAAAGTTCTTGTTTTATATTTACAGCAAAGGAACAAAGAAACTTTGCTTGACTGCAACTTTCCAAATTTTCCTACAGATCACAAGGAAGTGTTGGTCAAATTAATATTTCAGAAAAACAATAAAAATAAAGATTGAAACTGGAGCTTTTAATTACAGAGGGAATCATGAGAGACAGATGAAAAGCCAAAGAGTTAAAAAAAAAATGAAGTTCAGGTTCACTACACTGCTGAGAAAAAGTCATCAGGTTCATCAAACTCATTGGCAATAACAAATAAACAAGCCAGATTTGACAGACTGGCTGAATTGTGGCTTTAAAAGCACATAAATCCAGTGTGAAACCTCGATCTGTGTTTCTAATTCTAAGTTGACGCCAACACAATTAAAAGTTAAGCCAGAATTTATCTGGGTTTAAAATCCCATCTTTGTTCATGCAATCCAGATTTAAAGTTGCATAGTTAATATTTGAAGGGATTAATGAATTAAAATGAAAATTATAATGTTAAATCCTGCTGCGTGTTTTTCCTTCAACCCGAACACTCCAAGAAACGCATTTCTTTTGGAGAAGCAGCCACCCAGCAGTCCAGATGACCTCTGTTAATTCCAGGTCGTTAAATACCTTGGTTGACTAAATTATAATTACTATACAATTTAATTCCACCACATGAGCCACCATCCAGCTGTTCATCGATAAAAAGTATTTTGACATAAAGAAAAGCCTCTGAACTTCAGATTTTGATTCTAAAAACAGGTTTGACTAATCAATCAACTAAAAAGTATTTTTTTTACTTTATAAGGAGTGATCTATATCCTTACATGGCACAAGTTCTTTACTGCAAGTTGTCTCTCTTATAAGCCACAGTGCTGCTCTTTAAAATGATTTTAGTTTCTTTTTCTTTTTGAGCATAAAATTAAACATTTTACTTGTTAATGGTGGTTACAATAGAACAGATGTGTCAAACATATGGCTCGTGGGCCCATCAGAGGGTCCAAGCAGGACAAAGACTTTTTTTTTGTTTGTTTCTGATTGATTCCCTTAGCATCACAACAATGGAAAGTACCAGCATCAAAGATCACTTGTTTCATAACAAAGTCTTGTCATTTTACCATTTTTAGTTACAACAAAATATGATCCAGTAATGGAAGAAATATTTTACTGTGTTTTTTTTTTTTTTATCAGTGGACACCAGTAGACCAGTAAATCAACCCATTAGAGATTTCTCATTTCTGCACTAAAACAAAGGGAAAAGTTTGGAGTTATCACTATTTTTTTTTTAATAATTTGGTCTAAATTTCCTGGTCCAGTTAAATTGACTATTTTCAGAATCTTATATAAATCTACACGTGGCCGATATTGATGGATCTTATTGGGTTGCATCAGTGCAAACGTGCAAAAGCACTCTCCACATATAAAAAACAGAGTGATGTTGAGTTTTCAGCTATCTGTGGATAACACCTGTGTCTATGAGGTCTGCAAAATCTCCTTTATGTTCAATCTGAATGCACCTTAAAGCCGAAAGGCTCATTTCTGCAGCTGGGAATGACAATATGCTAAATACTTTGTGTCTAACGGGACCCTAAAAGCCGGCGTTTGGCATTCGTAATTGTTTTAATTACATCCCTCATTTTTTTGGACGTTGTTCAGGTTCCCCGGCGAAGCGCTGCAACTCTGTATTTTCATGCTCTGAGTAGAAAATGGTGACAATTGGCAAGATTTTCACACTGAATCAGACACCGTTGCTTTTTCCAACACACTGCTGTAAATATGACTGTGGAGCACTTTTTAACAATGATGTAAAATTTGTTTTTAAAAATCCAGATTAGGTTCATTCTGGAGTTCCTCTACATAAATAATAAAGTAACTTCAATCTGGCTGAACTTTCCCTTTAACATATCAGAAAAAAGACATATCAGGATGTTGCAGAGCGCCCCAGGCCATTTTTCTACTTCACACTGTATATCAGAAACTATTTTAAGTGGATGTTTTAGCAAAGCAAAGTCATATCATGTTGAATTAGAGACGGTGGCGTCATCCGAGCTGTATACTGCTTTTGATTCTCTTCAGCCACGTCTGACAGACAGAGACAATCCAGTCATGTTAAATAGCCATTTTCCACCTCATTATATACACATCTGCCAGTGTTGGACAATGCATAAGAAACAAACTGCTGCTGTTTTTGGAGTCTGTCTGTCTATTTTGGAATTGCTGAGATTCAAATATTGTAAGTGGATCATTTATATTTGTACTGTTTACAACTTTCAAGTGCATGAGATGGACTGTCGAAGATCGATTCTTGTTATGGAGTTTAAAAAAAAAGAATAATATTCCTTCGACACTATATATAAGAAGTATGTGAGCATTTTTCTGATGAACTGTCGTCCATGGAGCAGTTTGATCTCAAATTTTACGTGAGGCTTTGCAAAACTTTTCAACAGCTTTGTTTGAAGGAATGATTGTTTCCGTATATTTATAGGATTATATAAATATTAGTCTAGCATTTAAATAAAAAAGAATAAACAAAACAAAAAAAAGCATCACAACCTGTGCACACGTTAGAGTTGACGACAACCCGACCGGACAACAATCAAAGACCTGAGACATCAGTGCCAAGTGTACATAACGGATTGTAGACTCTTGTTTTATCGTTACTTGCCGTAATCTCAATATTCCTTGTGAATTTTTTGGACCTTTTTTTTCTTTTTGAATGTACAAATTGTGTTGTGTTCTTTTGTTGCCTTTTTTTGTTTTTCTGTTGGTTTCAGTTTCCTTTTTCTCCATTTTCCCGTTTGAATTGCATACGCATTGATGCTGTGTTGTTTCTTTTTCCGATTCCGTCCTTGTATTGTAGATGATAGCTCCAAAAAGCTTGTATTTAATGATGCCTTATGGTCCATGGCTTAGTGATGAGTAGATTTTTGATCACAAGCTCTTTTATTTGCACTCATCCTTTACAAAAGTGTATGACAATAAAAAGATGTTTTCATTTTGGATGTTTTCTGTTTCTTTTATTTCATTTTTTTAAAATCCAGTTTCCTTTTTTTTTTTTTTCTTCTTAATTTTCTGTTTCCACATTTGGTTCAAACTTTTAACTCGTCTTCAAAGCAGAGATTTGGTGGCGAGTCAGTGCTGCTCCCATAACATTGTTTCAGTCGTTTATGGTCACTTATGAAGAATTTCCTTTATTTTTTTGGTTCAGTTTGTTTTTGAAGGGACTAAATTCTTAAAGTAAACCAAGAAGATGGAATATTGTGTAGAATGTGAATGAAAACAGGATGAAACAAATATTTTACCAGCTCAATTTAATTCTAAACGGTAGAAATACAACATCAAAAATTCCAAAGAAGGATATGTAGAGTTCTGATCTCAGCTAATCAAGGAATTTGAGCAAATTAAAAGTTCAGTTCTTTCACTAATGAATCAAATCTTTTCAGTGTCCTTTTCCCACCTTATTCCCAGATTCATGCTCTTAAAGTGGATACATACTTCTTAAGAACTGGGTAATTTTCTCAGTTAGCCCTGGTAATGCCATTTGAGGAATAAGTGAAGAGCTTAACAGTAACCAGCGTTAACCATGCTCACTTCCAGTCTCCAGCCAATCACAGAACAGCTGCACTCAAGAAAAAAACCTCCACACCGATGATGCCCTCAGAGATAGAACACATCTCTTTGTTCTTGCATTGGAGTCACAGACCTTTATTGTGTTGTCAGCTCCATCTTTCTCTTTCACTGTGAGTTTGATGCGCCTCTGTGAATTTCACCTCTCTCTTTCTCCGTACTTTCCGGTCCAGTTTCTGTCTGATCCCCTCATATCGCACCTCGTCTCCTTCTCCTCCCACGCCTCAGCATCTGTCTGTTGGGCTGTGCTACTCCATGTTTTTCATTATCTCTTCCCCTGATTGTTGCAGCTGTTGCATTTGAACACAACGACGTTTCAGAAAATGAAGAAAATTAAATTTGTTTCAGGAAAGGATCCCGTTTACATGGTAACGCCGTACAAGTCACGTCTGTTTACACAGGAGCAGGAGAAACACTGAAAATGATATAGTTGTCATGCAGGGGCAGCCTGTGTTTTCTCCGTTTCCATGGAAATGGAGTATTTTTGAAAAGTTCCACCTTTTTAGCCGTTTTCAAAAACTTTCATCCTCAGTGGCTTGGAGTATCATTGTTGTGTAGAGTTTCTGTTCACTTGTAAATGCTGTGTAAACGGGACCTCGGTCTCTGTGTGATCTTCATGTTGATGTCTTGTTGTTTGTCAGTCTGTGAAATCATCTGGTTCCCTCACTGAGTTCCTGCATGTTTCTCAAGTGTTTCCACTCTCGACCTCCTGGTTTTGGTTATTTACTTGCATGATTTTATTCTTGATGTGGTGAATAACTTTCAGTTTTTGACTTGCTTTTATTAAAGATGACTTTGGGCACAAGCTGCATTTGCATGTGGGTCCCTTTCATGGTCCCCTGATGAAAATGAAAGTCAAAGTTAGAAACACACACTATACTAAACCACTACTGATGTTTAATGAAGAGCATAAAACTACATCAGTTCCCACAAATCTCAAAAAAATGTGTGTATTGCCAATCAACTTTGAATACAGATAATTTTCTTACAGCCTCAATGGTCTTTGTAGTATTTTTAATCATTTAAACAGTATAAAAAGTGGAAACTAAAAATTGTCCCACTGTATTGACATAGTGATGATATCAACCATACTAATCTATTGCATAATGAACACAAACCAATATGAGGCGATAAAAATCAGTGACAAAAAATATTTCAAGAAATGAACCAATGCATGAAGCAGGGTAGCTCACAGCATCCAGTTCACTGGTATTTCCTTTGGAAGCAAGAAGCTCACTTAAACAACATGTCACCTGCTGCAGCAAACAGAAAGAAATTTGCATTAACATAACAAAACAACTTTGTGTCTTCAAAGAGCCCCATGATGAACTCAAGTGTCAGTTTGAGGTTGAAGTTACGGCTTCTGTAGAAGTTTATACTCATTCTTTTAGTTTCCATGACATCCATGAACCGAGCTCAGACGGGTTCAGCGTTAAGAAAATCCACAACCTGCATGCAGGATCATACAAACATTTCACACAAGAGTTCAACACAAGAAGAAGAAATCAATGTTTACTTGAGTAAAGTAGAACCGAGAGTAAACGGAAAAAGGTAAACCATACCAGTACAGCTCCTTCTGCCTGTTTGGTTGAAAGGACATTTTTTTTTTTAGCATCCACAACTGACAGTGATTATTTTACTGTAAACCACAGCTGGGAAAAGTGACCTTTAAGGTCACTTTTACACCTGGTACTGTGCTGTATTTACATAATTTAGAATAAAGGACAGAAAGGTTGAAAGGCAGCAATGATAATGAAATGTACAAATGTTTAAGTTGTCAGATAACTTAACAAGGCCTTGTAGAAATATCAAGTTCAGATCGGCCTTTGACCCATTGCAGGACGATCATAATAGATTTTTTTTTTAACCTTAATATTGAGGATTGGTACAAATATATTTAATCTTGATTAATAATCTTAATTTTTCATACAGAAATTGTGATGAAAGTTCTGATTTGCTTCATGAAAAAGACAATTTGGCCTGTAATTGCACTTGGTCCATTCGTGGTTGCGTCAAATCAACAAATAAATTTGCACACGTCTTTGTAAAAAGAAGGTGAATATTAAATATTTTTAAAGATATTAAAAAAATCAAAGATCCGACTCATGTTTGACTAACATTGCAACATGGCAATTCTGGAAGTCGCCATAGTTGTTACATGCAAAAGGAGTTACTCTTCCCACACTCAGAAAACCACTCTTCCTCAGTCAGTGCTCATTTCCCATAAAACACTAAAAAAAAAAAAAAAGAAAAAAAGAAAAAAAAAGCTGTTTAACAATGTATTTGCAAGGTTCATTTTTATTTTCTTGCAGTTTTATTTCCTCATGCTTTGATGTTTGCATGGACAGCTGCCTGACATCAAGACACGATCTGCTGCTGCAGCCCACTTTAACCTGTCTGCCTTTTCTTCTTTTGATACTCACACAGAGGTGACATGTTTCCAGGTGTAAATGGGATTTTTGACATCGGTGAACCTCTCTTTCTATCATCAGCGACGCTTCAAAAACAATACAAATCCTGACATTTGGTGTGCCTTCATTTCATTTCACTCTCCTTGAATAAGCTGCCATTCAGAGTAGTAGCGTGTGTGTGTGTGTGTGTGTGTGTGTGTGTGTAAGTATGTATCATACCATGTCAGATCTGACTCACTGGTTGAAGAGAGACTGAGTTAGTGAGGGCACAGAGCAGGGAAACATAACAATAGATAAATGGATGGAGAGAAGAGCTCTTTGCACAGCCTATTCTCCTCCTCCTCCTCGTCCTCCCCCTCCGCCTTCACTTCTGAAGTCCGACTTCGACCACTGAAGCGTAAAAAACTCCAAATCACCCAATCTTAGGAAGGCTGAAGCCTATCAGAGCATGAATGTTTGGTGTCTGACCACTTTTTCTACAGGTGTTGAAACGTGATAAGGTTCAGTGCATTTCTTGTTACTGCAACATATAAAGAAAAAAATGAATTTAAGAAAAAAAAGAACTTGGTACACAATCATTTTCTGAGCTGAGGATGGAATAATTAATGTACATCATGATAAAATAAAACTAATTGAAAAGTGCAAATAAATGTAATACACTGATGCTTATATCAATAACGGTTGAAATGCAAAACATGCTGCTGAAAAATTAACTTTTTTTGTACCTTTTGACCTATACTTCCACCTAAATAAAGAAAGTGCAAGCATAATGTGAGCGATCTACAGCTGTGGATCTAAAATTATTGTAAAACAAGTCAAGAATTTTAGAAAAATTAGGAAGATTACTCCTTTCTCTTTTAAGAATGGAGACAGAAAAATTTAAATCTAAAATCTCTTTAAAGGAGTATTCGAAAACATCAATATGTCATGTTACGCAGACGATACCCCTATTTTGATGAGACATTTTAGTTTATGTCTCTGAGGCTATTTGATGAAATTTCGGTGAGTTTTTATTTGCTCTTTCTCTTAAAATTGTTGAAGTTGAAGGAACTTCTTTGTAAAAGCAACAGTACTGACGCAACACAACCTTTTTCTTCTGCATCATGTTCCTGTAATTGAGTGGACCAAGAAGAAACAGCTTAGAAGGGAATAAAAGAAAACAAATTATACACTAGAATCCCACTCAAGCATCAATATAGTTTAATTGCAGATAATTTCACTTGGTTTGCATTGTGTGAGTCTGACTGACTCTCAGACTAATTGCACCTGATTATTGACTCGGACCGCTATTATCGAGGGCATGTAATAACGCTTGGATTCTCAACCTTTTAATCCATCAGATCTGTTTGTGTTTCATTTGGTCAACTCTCAGTTAAGTTTAAACATCATTGCTACCGTTCAAGAAAAAAAAAATCCATTATGTATGATCACTCAAGTAATGTTTTTTGAAAGAGCTTCTACCTTCACACTCGATCTTGAGGCGCTACAATACGGTAATTCAGGCGGCTAAACATGTTTGCTACTTGAAGGTGCACTTGAGCTTTAATCATTTAAGTACTATAACAATTGTTTACAAGGCTGATTGGAGTAAAGATTGTTTCTCTAACCCGATAATTGGCCAATTGTGGTATTTGGCTAAAGAAAAGAGATTTTTTTTTCATAAATCCCCAGATACTAAATCTATAACTTGAGTGTTAACTCTCATCATAACCTCTATGCAGAATTGAACTGTGGATAAAAACCAAAATAAGTGCCTCCTGATTTTAATGTTTGTGAATTGTCATGTGAATCCTGCATACTGGGAAATGGACCGTTCCCGTTGGATAACTCTTCCAAATCCCGGCAGCCTGTCTATTGGCTTCTGTTGACTCCAGAGTAGGTCAATTATTAAATGTTAAGAAATGTTGCTGTTTATCGAGTCAACAATTATGTAACACACGCACATAATCAGGGAACCATTTTTCAAACTTAATTCCTCATAGACAGTGCTCCGAGGTCACACGGTCTAAAAGGAGCCTCTTCTTCTTGGTGCGTCTTGATTGGATTAATGAGGCTAATTATATCAACTCTCTGCTTACTTTCCAAACATGATGTCGGACTACAAAAAACACACATTTGGAAATAGCACATTCAGAGTCACAGATTAGCCTCCAAAGACTCAGGGCTTCTCTGTCTTTGTTAGGCGACGCCCACGTGGCTGATTATGCCGTAGATGGAATTAGTTAGGGCAGGGGTTTGGAAGACAGACGAGAAGAGAGAGAGAGATAGAGAGAGCGCCACAAAGTCAGACATATAAGGGGACATCCTGGTCGTGCCAGTTGTTGAAGCCCCGTGGCTGAAAAGCACGCTGGCAACACCTGTATGTACATCGCGAGCAACTCCCACGCAGAGGTTGGTCTCACTCAGCGAAACAAATCCAATGCTAATGCTGAGAACATTCCTTTCGTGAAATCAGGTAGAAGCGTTTCGCTGGCTGAATCGCTACAACCAGTGAGGGGCCCGTCCCACAGATTTGAGGAAGAAGTTTTTGGCGGTGAAAACTGTGGTGATTTCTCATCCCGCTCGAGAGCCTGAGAGTGGCTGACTGTCTGACAAGCACTTGGCAAACCCACACTGGTTTGAACTGTACATCCCGAAAATAAACCTTACATAATGCAAGAGGATGGAGGATGCGACCCCGTGCTCCCCTCCAGCGGGCCCTGCGCCGGCCCATCTGGCGGGGAACGTGCAGGCGACAGTACCGCTCTGACTCGTTAAGATCCATTGTGGTTTCCTGGATAGAAAGTTTGGATTTGTACATTGCAAAACATGGTGATAATTTTATCAGTTTTGGCAAATAAATTTCTGTTTTTTTCCTCTGAATTAAATGTATTTTCTTATCCTCAGCAAGTCAAGCTGACTTTTGCATTTTTGTAGGACAACGTTTCAATTTTTTTATTGATGCAGCAACCATGCGGCTGATTACTGTCAGATCGCAGAAAAAGAAAAACTTCAAAGATGGACCTTAAAACCAATGTTTGGTCAAATCCATCCAACCCGGCATTTTGGACTACTAAATAATTATTTTTAACAATCAGTGTTCAGTGAGATGCATACTTTTAGAAGGTGTAAACTCCAAGTAACTGACAGAGATAAATAGTTGTATTTTCATATGTAAATAAATGATTACATTAAAGTTGTATGATTTCTATTTCAGCATTATTACAAAGTTGCTTGACAAATAACAGGGTTCAATAGAGAATGATGAAACAAATGTGATTAACATTGTAGAGATCTAACAATAGTAATTATAAAAAAATTCTCTATATTGTCAACCTTGCAATGGATAGTTACTGTTTTTTTTAGTGTTCAAAATGCTCCCGTGATAGTGTTTATGATACAATATGATACCCTTGATGCATGCACATTTCATGTGAATCACTGTGATGGTGTTTTAACAGCTTTTTCCACAATGCACAACATATTCATGCATTCATTTCCAGAGCCGAGCTTCTCTACTGACTGCTGTTTGTGTCGTTCACAGACTGATAAAAGTAACAGGGCCCATGAAAAAAAAAAAAAAAAAAAAACCAGACTGTAGGATGAGTTTTGACTTGGCTCTCCTGTGTTCTGCACTGTTGGTTGTTTGTCAGAACATAATCTGCTAGCAGTGTGGTGTCCTGCAGGGCTGTGAGTTAAGACCGCTTCCGATTTAATGTTGTTTCTGTTTTCCTTCCCTCCCCCTTCCTGCTCCAGGCTGTAACGGAGGCATCGATGGGACTGTGTCTTTGCGTGAAGCTCGTCCTCAGCTCTGCTCACATCTGCTCCACCGCCCGCCTGCCCGCCCGCCCTGCCTCCCACCCACCCTCTCTTGTCCCACCTTGCTTCCGCCACCCCCACCCGGCACCTTCCTCCTGCTCTTGTTGCTGTCCTTGCCCCAGCTCTGACACATACATGTTTCCCCTCATGCCTGATCGGACCCTTTAGCGGTCAGTATTGGCCCACTTTGCCCAGTGGGTGACAAAACACGCCGCAGACTTTCAAACAGAGAGGCCTTTCTCCGCTCTATGCCTGAAGCCCTACCCTAAAAGAACAACAACAACAACAACAAAAAAAAAAAACATACAAAAAGAAAGAAAAACACTCGTCTTTCTGTTGAAAATTTTCACTCATATACAAGACCATTCATACCATGCTGCAATTCATGTTCAGCTGCATCTCTGTTTTGATACAATGATTGTGCAACACATTTCTAGCGGTCTTTGCCACTAAGATGCATTTGTACTACAAAGCCGTGGTACAGATGTTACCTGCATGTCATTCAGCAGCAACACATCCTGACGGCAACTTGACGGCAGAGGTTGATTGACTTGACTTTGACTGTTGCAGGACGCCATGTTGGAGGGACATAACAGAGACAAATTAAACTAAAGATTGATTTTTTGGGGGGCTGCATGTTATATCCATTGACAAATAGCTTGTTTACGATGAAACAATCGAATTGATGCATTGAGTTTAGCTGAGACTGGAATTTGGCAAAACAACACAGCAGCGAGCCTGCATCCGTCTTTTTAGCTGCATCAACAAACAGCAGAAGAGAACAAAAACTGAGACTTTTCTTGACCAAACAGCAACACCAAAAATGAAGGCTTTACTTTTCAAAGCATTTCCACTCTGTTACTTTGGAAATTTGGGTCCAGTTAATAATCCTACATCCTGTTCCTTTTTTATTCCATTGAGTGACATAATTTGGGTTTTTGTCAGAATTGACAAACAAAAGAAGCACGGCACAGTGACCTAGATCTGCTTTGGATTCTGGAAGTCTTATTCTGTTATTTCCACATTTGCAAATGTATTTTTGAAAACCTCAGAGCAGGCAAACCCCTATTGTGTTGTCTAGTTTCCACCCACAGGGGTCCAGGACCCCTGGTTGGAAACAACAGTCGACCGCGATGCCTTTCATTTCTTGATCCATTTCTGCTCTGCATCAAGTGACTTCCACCACTGCTTTTTTCATAAATGCTTCATATGGAAATGGTCATTTTTTTGCACCTTCTAACAATTTACCACTGTTGTCGTGTTTAGCATGAGGATGCTTTGATTTTTATTTGATTATTTGGACACTATTTCATGTTTGGAGGCATTAAGTCGTCACAGTTTTTTCTCTCCAATCAATTTTTTTGCTAAAGATTCTCTTCCTATTTTGAAAGCCTTTGGGAACGTTATATTTGCCTTTCATTTTCTACCCTAATCTGTCTTCATCAGAAAAAAATGAATAAAACCCAACAAATCAATTTTAAATCAGATACTGAGGGCACTATGCTACGAAATGTGTACTTGTCCATCATTAATGTATCATTTATTTATAGTTTATATTGCACTACTGTTTCTTTGTCCGCTATTTTTCTTTCAGTGTTTGCTTTCTGTGCTTGGAGCCAACAATAGTGTCCCAAATGAAAACGTAACCCTGACTTACTGAAATTATAACATTGTGCTTCTAAGTTGCAACATATAAATTAGCTATATCCAATTTGTTTATGAAAATAGCAACTCGGGATTCAATTGGTTTTTCATATGAAAACATTATCCCTCAGTAAAAAGTGAGACTTTCTTGGCTTGTTCACATCCTCAAAGCCTTTCAATGTGGAAAAGTTTTTTTTTTTTTTTTTTCGTTCATGTTAAGACAGAAAAGAGGCAATGTCTCAAATCCTTCCAAAGACGCTTGTTTTACCGAATCCTTAATTTTCACAGTGATACAAATATATCCAAAAACCATACACATATATTTTAGCCCTACACTACAGAGCAAATGAGCAGCACCCGCACATAATTTCAATGAGGCAGGGCGTATATAATGCATTGTTTTTGAACATTGTGCTTTTCCTGTAAATGCATCAAACATTTATACACAAACTGCGATTGGCGGCCACAAAGCAGCTTAGTCAGGAGGCTAAGTGCCTTCTTCAAGGGCATTTCAGTAGCAAGTTTTCATACAGAGAATGCAATTCTTCATTTGACTTGTCAGAAGATTTTGACCAACGTGCACAAATCACAGCATCCCAGGCTGCACCGGGGACCTCTGAGCCAACATTTCAGTATCAGTAAACAAGGAAAGCTGGAAGAAAGTGATCTATTCCACAAACCCTTCAACATTACCAGGAAAAATTCAAGTGAGTCACCCCCTCCACCCTCCCCCCCCCTCCAGCTTGGTGCTAGTACAGGGAATCAAACCCTCCAATGAGAATATTTCAGTTTAATTGATTCCATTACATGGTCTGCTAACTTAGAAATCGGCACACCCATTTGTCTGCAGTGACAAATTAATCTCTTCCAAGTGAGTGGGAAAGAATGGAATGAATTTCACAAACACGACACTCACCAGATGAATGTTAAATCAGGTTTCTGCTGATATTTACATGCACTGGACTGAATGTGTTTCCCTTTCATTTTAAGATTTTGTTTCTCAAATGCTCTCACATGTTCCAAGAGAACTTTTTTTTTTTCTTCTTGATTACAAAAGGCTCGAACGGACAGCTAATTGGAGTGGACATATGTAATTGTGGTTATGAGAAATAATACGCTTTAATTCAAACTCTGCTCCCACACCTTTAGATTATAAGGCTATGCAATGAAAACAAGGAGAAAATACACTTTACTGTTGGGAAAAAAGGGAATTCACTAAAGAACAAACATAATAATATGAAGCTGAAGGGGCAAACTGACTTTTCTGTGGAGGAGTGTGTGTATGTGTGTGTGTGTGTCTATCGAGAATTATGAATGCAGATGTTTTGTATGTGTGGTTTAAAGCACATATAAACCAGTTTCTGTGCTATATACTGTGTGTTTGGTGTGTGTAATGGGATTTCTGTATGCCTACAGGGACCTGTAAATGTCTTCAGCTGAGTCTCTCAGTCTGAATATTGACTTGTAGATTTTGTTGCCTGCTGTGATCGAAATATGCCAGTAACACTGGATTTATTTGACCTCGAGGTGAACTTGCATTCTCTTCCACCTTTTGGTCCATACATCAATTAGGACCAGGTGAAAACAGGAACAATGTTTTGAAAGTAGCCTTTGTGTTTGTGGGAAAAATAAAAAGTTACCCATCCAATTCTTCCATGGACCCAAGCAGTAACTCTCACTATTGTTCTAAGCAATCACCTTCAAAAACCATGACTAAACCATAACAGTAGTCTGCCTGTGTATGTAATGCACACAATTTTGTGAGCTTTATTCAGGATCTCAGTAAATCTGTCCTAAGTGGCTCAGTATTTTCAAATATTACGTAACTTGCTATACCTGGAGAAAAACTTTGCTGATATAGAAGCCTGTGATTGTCGAAAGAGAATATATAAACATGGTAGTATGAAAGAATGTGTCACAGCAGGACAGTAGCAAGACTGAGAGGCTTTAATGATGTCTTTACAGGTCCAAATCTCATTCCATACACACTAATATCAATATACATATACAGATTGAGAGATAAACAACTCTCCACACACATACACACATACACCCACGAGTCATTCTGTTACTACATTAGTGTCATATTAGAGACTCAATTAGTTACATCTGCAACTTGTGAAATATAAGATTTTTTTAATGCTGAGTGACATCCTGGACACTGAAGTGAGATAAGGGATCTTCTCATGATTCTGATTTGATAATGAGAATCCAGTTCTTATTGACCTTTATGTGCATTTTTTAGTGAGAGCACCTGAAGCCGTGTGACAGTGGGCTGCAGAGCGTGTCTGAGAAAAGAAAATAATGCGTTCAGAGACCAGGGTTGTCGTGCAGGGTTCATGGTCAAGGTGTCTGCATACAGTGTGGAACACCTCCACTGTGTTCACCATAAATATGCCAATGTGAACAAGAAATGTTTTGCTTTATTTGTGGGAATGGTGAATTTTAAACACGATAATGCCAGCTGAACCCATATACTGAGCAACGCAAGAGCCCGATTAGAGCCTTTGATGGCGGTCCATACTGTGACAATGTCTTTCAGTTTCACTATTGTTATTGATGGTGGTTATGAAAAGGCAGAGGACATGATACAAGTATCAGAGATGTTTGTACTGCATTCCTGTTAACACTCCTTCTACACAGCATCCTGTTGACCTTGGAGCGTCACCTCTTTGAAGAGCTACTTCACTCATGTACCTGCCATTAAAGGATGTTACCTATAAATGTGTCAACAAATAGCTCATCAGCAATTTCTCCTCATACTGAAACACAATTAGTAGAGGTCGAAAAAGACACAACGCGGCATCTATGGGCATTTTTACGGCCAACCTGTTATGACGACAACATGACAGACCAGGTGTTGTAATGCAAATATAACTAGAAAAAATTTGCAGTTCCTGAAGAAACTGCAAGTGTGAATGCTGAGATGAAAATGCTAAACTGTAATGCAGAAGAAGTTCAAGAAGAAAGGTTGAAAAGGAAGTTGAAAAAGTTTTGAAAATAATTGAAAAAGGTTGAAAAAGTTTGACAAAGTTTGAAAACACTGCAAAGATTTGAAAATAATTGAACGAGTTTGAAAACGCTGCAAAAAGTTGAAAAACATTGAAAAAGGTTGAAAACACTGCAAAAAGTTGAAAAAAACCTGAAAAAGTTTGAAAACGCTGCAAAAACTTGAAAAACGTTGAAAAAGGTTCAAAAGTTTGAAAACACTGCAAAAATGTTGAAAAAGGTTGAAAACGCTGCAAAAAGTTGAAAAAACTTGAAAAAGTTTGAAAACGCTGCAAAAAGTTGAAAAAACTTGAAAAAGTTTGACAACACTGCAAAAAGTTGAAAACAGTTGAATAAGGTTGAAAAATGTTGAAAACGCTGCAAAAAGTTGAAAAATGTTGAGAAAGGTTGAAAACGCTGCAAAAAGTTGAAAACACTTGAATAAGGTTGAAAAATGTTGAAAACACTGCAAAAAGTTGAAAAAAGTTGAAAACGCTGCAAAAAGTTGAAAACACTTGAATAAGGTTGAATAATGTTAAAAACACTGCAAAAAGTTGAAACATGTTGAAAAAGGTTGAAAACGCTGCAAAAAGTTGGAATATTTTGAAAAAGTTTCAAAACGCTGCAAAAAGCAGAAAAAAGTTGGAAAAGGTTGACAAAGTTTGAAAACACTGCAAAAAGTTGAAAGAAGTTGAACAAGGTTCAAAAGGTTCAAAAAGTGTAAAAAAGTTGAAAAAGTTGAAAAAACTTGAAAAAGGTTAAAAAAGCTGAAAAAAGTTGAAAAAGTTTGAAAAAGTTGAAAAAAGGTGAAAAAACTTGAAAAAGTTTGAAAAACTTAAAAAAAAGTCAAAAGTTGAAAATTTTTAAAATACCTTTAAAGTTGAAAAAGTGGAACAGAGCAGTAAACAGCAGTGGAGTCAGTGTCAGAGTAACAGAGGATCAATAGAGCTCCAGTCTTAATGGAAAAATCCAGATTAATCAAGCAGCAGTCAGCACAACAGGTGTGTCTGTTGCTATGGAGACCAGCCGCACAGCAGCCATGACAGTGAATCAGCAGTTCTTATGGAGTGCACATGGTTGAGGAAATGTCATTCCTCGAGAACCCAGAGGTGAAATTGAAAAAGATTTTCACACAATCAGATTCAGAAGTCTTTCATGAATTTAATGGTGCAGGAATCATGTCTGTAGGATCATCCATTCAGCCACGGCGATGGTGCGAACATGAGTGAAGTTTTGGATTTGAGCGAGAAAATCTCTCTCCAAAATGCATTGGAGCGGATGGGAGAAAATTCTGCACTCTCCTCAAACAAATGCAGCTGGAGAGAGAACCATTTGAGATAGAGACAAAGTGACTCAATTGTACGGGTCATAACAAAAATGCCTACGTTTTGAGGGGTTATTGTGCAGATTGAGACAGAAATGTGGCCGTACGGACGAGAAAAGAATTTTTTTTTTGGTCAAAATCGAGAGCTTCCCCCACTCTGACTGCCACTCTCCCACTCTAGCTTCTCCAATACACACCCATTGTAAACTCCGAATATGGCTGAAATTCTCTCCGTACTTGAAAGCTCACAGTTTAAATTTGGTAAAAGATCTGGACATGATATAACATACCTGAATAGAGGACAAAAATGCCTACATTTTGCAAGTAAAATGACTTGTCTACGTCAAAGTATGACAAAGTTGTAAGGGGTCAAAGTTGAAGGAGTTCAAAGGTCAATTGAAGGGTTTTCCCATCCACTTCCATGTTAAAAATAATTTTAAAAAGTTGAAATATTTCAAAAAGTTGAACAAAGTTGAACAAGTTTAAAAAGGTTGAAGAAAGGGTTTAAAAAGTTGAATATTTTAAAAGTTGAATGGTGAAAATCGGTTAAGATTTGAAGAAGTTATAAGGTTCCAAAGTTTGAAAAAAGCTCCATCCGTTAACATGGGGAAAAAAGTTGCACAAAAGTTGAAATATTTCAAAAAGTTTAAAAGATATTAAAAAGCCAGAACATAGCCGGAATGTCCTTAAAAAGCTGCACATTTTGATATCTGAATGGTTCAAATCGGACAAAATTTGTAGGAGGAGAAGCGTGCCAAAAAACGGCGGAAAAAGTCAGAAGAGGAATGTAATCGTGTGAATGCCTTCAGCATTCACACAATTAGTAACATGGTGCGAAACATCTGGGATGAGACTGGAGAAAGTTTCATGACTGTCACTGACTTATGTAAATGTTGATTGCTGCAGGAAAGACATTTCCTGTGAAAACAAAACAAACCTATGGTGCAAGTTGTGATGATTTGCAAAAAGCAGCTAATAGATTATTTATTACATTATCTCACTGGTGTAGGCAACAAAATAAACTTTTCATTTAGCATTGGTTTAGGTTTGATATATAAATGTCTTTCTTGTTCTCTTCATTTAGTGTGTGATGAGACTGCTTGACAGCTAAGCTCAGATTTTTCTCAAGTTTCAAAGTTAAAACCACAAACATGTTCTGATAATGACAAGAAATAAGTTTGTGTCTGTTTACCACTATAATGAGTAATTTCATCTTAACAGCAATCAGAAAGGGTCGATTTAAAGTAACCACATGGTAGCGAGGCTCGAAGATTTTTGTCACATGCTTGATGTCAAAGTCCTGCATCTGAATTTGCAATCTTTGTCATTGCTGTGACCATCAGAGGCCACAGAGTCAACACAGAGTCAGTGTATCACTTTGAAACAAGTGACCCGCGTGGTTGTTTTTCCATATGAGGATTACTTGCTGTTTTTTTTAATAGTAAGTGACTTCCTGTCGCTTTTTGAGGCACTTCTCAAGGAAAATTTGCAAAATTCTTACATGACAAATTCGATATAAACTCTGCCATACTAATTAACCATTTGAAATTCCTTTCTTAACAAGGTGTGACTGGTTCTGCTCAGATCACTTTACACAATGGAGCATCATCTGTGTGTATACACAGTGTTGGCAGAAGTTGCTCTGCTCTTCCTCTTAACCTTCCTACATACACTCGGCTAATGGGGCCCTGTGGAGATCAAACACAGTGGCATGACATCAAAAAAATGAAAGAGGTGTAAAAAGAAGTGATTCAGAAACAACGAAAGGCAGCACTAGACTGCAAAATGAGGTGTTCTCAGCTCCCCTGCTCGCCTAATTCCCTCTAACTGGAAATATTTTCAGGCGACATGAAGCTCAGCAGCCATCCGAAGGAAACCAGCTTTCCATGTCAAATGCAGATGAATTGACGCAGGGAGGTTTATTTTACTACTTTTGCAGTTCACAAATTGCCGAAACAATGATGGACAAACATGACAGATGTCAAGAGCTTTGTGTGTGAACTTTCCTAAAACATGTGGCTTCATAGAGAACTGTACAGTCTTGTGCTACAATGTGAAACGCTCACAAATACCATGGAAAATTTCTCTGATGTGACTGTTACACAAGGGAGCGAACCAAAAGGGCTTCTCACAATAATGCTGTTTTTGTTTCTCCCCAAGATTTATTTTGGAAAGATTTAAAAGTTGGATATCTCTGGCATTGAATGTACTGGATGATGTCAAGTACATACAGCTTTTCTTGAAAGGAAGAGCTGATCTGACACCAATTCACAGTTTAGCATCCATTCCGAGGACAACCACTGAAGGATGATTCAAATGTTCTCTGAATCTGTTTTTATCCTCTGAACGGACACTGTTTGCTGTATATGGAGCGTCACTTTGTCCAGGGCTGATCCCTTTTGAAACCACATCATTTTTTGAGCTTCTTTTGTTATTTAAGCCCCCTGAAATCCTTTGCTGCAACACAATGCAACCCCATGACGCTTCGCTTCCTTCATATTCTTGACTTCATCGTTCCTCATGATCATCAGCATTGCCATCATCGTCATGACGTCATCAGCAGCGGCGCATAACGCTATCCTGACTGGAAAGAGCATATCCATCATCCAAGCTTGTAATGGATCATCATTTGTATAATTTGTACAGAAAGGTTTATAAAAGTTTTCTACCCTTCCAGAAATGATTTAGTTTCTGCTGTTCAACTGAATGTCAATGAATTCAAATTTGCAGGCCTTGTTATAAAGTTTGTGTTTTTTGTGCAACATTTGGGTTTGTTCTACTGTCCAGAAGAAAAAAAAAAGAAAAAAAAAAGTCAATAAAAACTTTGAGTGACAAGTTCTTTCGATTTGTTTGAAGTTTGTGCCTCCTGGCTAGAAGCCAGAATGTGAACAAAGACCAAAGTGGCTCAGAACAAGGATATTTTTTCAACACATAGAGAGCAGCTCACTGCTAGCTTATATGTTTTAAGGAATTTTATCTTTTGATGTGTCTAATATTCATGAATCACCGACCAAACTGGAGCTAGTTTTAGTTATCTTGTTCTTGTAAAGTGCAGCATTGGGATTGGGAAGAAGTGATCACTGAAGACGAATGATTTGGAATAATGTGAATATGAAAGCTTGCTCACAGAGTATCGACCGGGTTTGTGAGATTTAATGAAATTGTACGATCAAATCCGGGTGTGTTGGAGGTGTGGTAATTTATTTAGTCCTTAAAATGCTTCTTTCTGATGCTGTATACAGGAACATGCAAGCTTCCTATTGGCTAACATTATTGACACTGATATCCGATTTGGGTCAGTGAGCTTGTCTCATATTGAAAACTCTGCTTATGAATAATGAATAGAAAACAAGCATGATCTTGTGCAAATAACTCAATTTAAGCCTCAAAGCAGAGACCACAGGTGATCGTAAGACAGCACTGGTGACTCCAAACTTCATTTATAAAAACAAACACAAACCTACTCAGACTCTTACAGTCAATCTGAGGGCTACAAAGTTGTATACACACTATAGTGAAAACATGTCCTCTATTCCGCCTTCACCTAAATATACTTATTTTTCCAGTGCAGGGTCACAAAGGTTCTGTCAAGGTTTTCTTCACGTTGAGTTTTCAGTTAACCTCGAGGACTCGGTCCACACAGGAAGGTCCTTGAAACATTTCAATATTGAGTTTATGTCTTGTTGCTGTCGCAACAATATACAATGCACTAACCACTGCAGCGTTATTACCAACACTAAACACATCTAATCCCATTTAGCCTGGATTTAAATTGTCAGGGGAAGGTGGGATTATGTTAGCGCTCCCTGTGCTGGTCAGTGATTACATTCAATTGTTTTGGAAGGAATATTGCAGCAGAAAAATATGAAGTCTATCAGGAGGGCAAGACTCTGTTAATGATAAACTCCGGATATTGAAAGTCACCTACAGTCATGATCACAATTACTGAAATCCGTGAATTTCACGTATATGAATTTAAAATGTACTCCAGGTTCTCCACTGCCTCATCGAACTTTGGGTTTTGTGAAGTTACCTTCACATTAAGGCATCATAGGCAGTTTGTTAATGCGTCACAGCTTTCATGAAATTTAGCTCTCGTTTGCATGACAATGTTTCCAGTGAAAACAATGTTCTGAAAACGATATCTGTTTACACGTAAATGGTGGAACGACAATGATGGAGTCAGCACGAGTTGGCACTGCTGGTTGTTTTAGTCATTGAGGCCCTGAGAGGTAAATCAGTCCAAAACAACTCAAAGGGCTAGATAAAGGGGACAACAATCTACTGAAACATAAAACTGAAAACATGACCCTGCAAGCCTCACAGCTGATCACGAAGTATGAATCAGTTTCTAAGACAAATGCAAAAAGTCAGAGTTTTTGCTCTGTACATGACAGAAGTGTCAACTCTATAGGCCTATTGGCATTTCTTGAGGAAATGTCAACAGTTTCACAGAATTACATGCACAAACCTTGGACTGCAACAAATAACAGCCAAATCTGCTTTAAAGGAGGGATATCATTTCTTTAAGCCATTTTTACGACTGAAGCTTTAAAGTGTATTTTTATTGTTTATGTTAGTAACCTTTCAAAGAAGCAGCTGGAAGGCTGCTAATCTGTTTACATTGTTGGAAAGTTGAGTAAATTTTGCAACATGTGTATTTCTGCTTTTTTTTTCCCACCACTGACATTTTTTTCCTACCCTCCGCCTTTGGCACCACCGTTTCAAGAGCTCAGAAAACACAAAGACAGGTAGCATTAAAGGTGAACCTTTCCACATTGTTCCAGTGCAGTCAAGTTGTGCACAGACACTCAAGCCCGGTTCAGAACTCCTTTGAAAAGTTTTGCGAATTGCAACTTTCAGTTTTGAGCTTAATGTCACGATCCATGTGCTAGTGTGTTTTTTTTCCTTCTCCTCTTGTTTTCTGTTTCTCTTACAGTTTCTGTCTTTCTGTTTTGTCTCCTGGGTTGCCCTTTTGTTAGCTATTGTGAAAATTCTGCGTTGCCATATTTTCTGCAGCTTTGCTGAATAATTTTTTCGCACTGTTGCCACAGGAAAATGTTGAATAATTTAATAGTATGCAAAGTCAGATCATTTTCTGTTGGACTATTGCCAAAATACGTTGCTAGTTTTTTTTTAATACAATTTTGAAGCTAAAAATCCTTATCGCAAGATAGGAAATGTGCACACACACACACACACACACACACACACACACACACACACACACACACACACACACACACACACACACACACACACACACACACATACTGTACATCCAATCTATCACTTCAACTGACCTCATGACTCTGAGCTATTAACACTGTTTTGTTTCTTAGGGCTCAAATGATGAAGTGATTTGTCCTCGAATCCCATAAATCCCTGTCCACCTGCCCATTTGTCAAAATGTCCTTGAGCAAGACACTAAACCCCATATGCTGCAAGTGATGTTCCAGCACCATGACTGCTGTCAGTATGTAGGCAGAGGAATGTCAACAACTGTGTGGAGACTGTGGAAACCAGTCAAAATGTACCATCCATTCATTCATCTTCTACTCAGGTCTATCCAGTTCAGGGACAGGAAGTGCTGGACCTGATCCCTGCTCACAACCGGTGAAGGCCAGAGAGGTTGTCAGTCCATCGCAGGTTAAACACAAAAGAGACAGTGACGCACATTAATATTCACATGTATGGCCAGTTTAGGGTCACAAATTCACCTCACATGCAGATATTGTGGTTGTGGGTGGAAACCGGAGTACACAGAGAAATGAACCCCTGGATAGAGAGGAAGAAAAATTCCAACCGAGCTTGAACCTCTGCTCTGAGGTGAGAGTATAAAGTAGCCACACTATTAACTCTGGGATCACATGCAGCACGAACCTTCTCTTTCACTAAGCGGCAAATTTTGATTGATGTTGGATTTCCAAACAAGTTTCACATGAAAAGGTTTTGGGCTTTTACTTTAAAGTGGAGGTCATGTAGGTCTTTATGAACAGGCTTGCAAACAATTACGTGTCCTGTTCTGTATAGTGTTTGATCATTTTCATTTCGCTGATTTCCATTTACATTACCATACACAAGTTTGAAAAATGTATTAGAAATCATATTAACTTCAACCCCCTCCCCCCAAATTGCCATTTTGTCTGTCTCAGTGCTGTAAGTATTGTGCATTTTATGATCTTGCTTACTTTTTCTTAAGGTCACATGACAAACTTTACAGGTCATTGTCCTATTTCACACCAGTTAATTGTATTGTAACTAGACATGTAATACCTAACTGATTCTTACTCTTTCAGAAAAAATGATCAGCGAGTGGATGAGCAACAGTTTGCTGAATTTCCAAAATAAGTAAATATCAGCGAAAGCACCTGTTGCATTCAATTCACACTATTGCAGCTTTTTCAGCAAAAATCATCTCAGCAACGGTAAAGATTATAAGTCACAGCTTTTTCATCCTTTCAATCATTCTTTAATAATTTCCTGGGCAGCTTTTAGCTGGGTCAGATGCTCTGAAAGGCATGCGGCAATCACACTTACAGCACACATTGAGTCCGCTGGAGGTGTGTTTTGGCTCATGAGCCTCCCGGTTGGATACAATCAGTAATTTCAGACTTCAGAGGTTGAATGCAAATCAGTGGACATAAAAGAAAAAAAAAAGCTGCCTGTGAGGACTCCTAACTAAATATTACCATAAGTAAACATCCATTTTGCCCTTAGACCAACGGATGATGGCTCAGATGATTTTGTGAAGAAACAAACACAGATGGGGACATTATTCCTTTTTTATCTGTTAGTTTACTGTTGTTTTTTAATGATAAAATTGCCTAGATTAAAAAACTCTGTGTACCATGTAGAAAGTGCCAGAATGCTTTCAGAGGGGACTGGTAGCTTGATGGAAACTAAGTTGAGTGATTCATAGGAAACAAAAATGTTCAAATTTTTTAATAATTCTAACTTTGATGGAATTGTGTGATTTGCCGGATGGGATGGGAAAGATATAATCCCTCTCTGATCTGTGTACATACCTTCTTTTAAAGAACTGCAATCTAGGAAATAAAGTATTTCTATTGTATTTTATTCTAATCTTGCTTTGTCTTTTCTTCCTTTTATTTTTTGCCACATATAATGTTTAAATCTACGTGAGCAGTCGAGCATATGTCTTTAAAATCTGAATAAAACAGAGCTATAACCTTTAACACATCGAATATGACACTACTGCAATAATCAAATATCTACCTGCATCTGTAAAGAGAAGAATGAAGATTTTCTATCATCAACCAGTTAAAACAGTGGCAAATCTACAATTCTTTACTGAAGAGAAGCAGCCAGTTTTAAAAGCAACGCTATTCTTGAATATACTGAGAAGCAGACATTAGTGATCCAGATGAGGAGGAAAATGTTGACACATTTCCCTCCCACGCGTCCGCTGATTGAAACAGCAGCACAACAAAATCAAATGAAAATCAGCTTGTTCGGCCACCAGGTAACTAGTATTTTTTCTTCTCAAGATAGAGCTGCTTTGATGGAGCTCACGGAAGTGTGATAAAGGCATGTTGGGATTAACTGTGCTATTGTTGCTGAAATTTAAAGAGTGGAAACCAGCAGCTCTTAATCCTATCCTTCCTGAATGCTGGTTTCTATCTCACCACACACTTAATTACAGTTAATTACAAGTAATTGCAGTAATTTGGGTTCACCTTGCGTTCACCTTGTGCACATCAGTCCCCAGTGAGGCTTCTCGAAAAGAAACCAGTGAGACACTAAAGTTGTATGATGAGGTTTCTAAACCATTTGCAATGAAATCTGATGAATCTGAAATCCACATGTAATCATGAAATGCAATAAAGTGTTAAAATGTATGAACTCACTGTTGAACCATAAGGTGGAGATGATGAACGTGATGCAGAGACTAAAATCAGCAAATGATTCAGCCATCACGGTACACAGAAATGAAAACAACCTCAAGATAAAAGGCATGGTTCGAGACAGATACCACTGACCCATCAAGCTGGACCACCACTTTGCAAACATTCACATCTACATCTACTTTAAAGTCTGCAGTCATCCTTACATGCATGCTGTTCGACTGTGTGATGACAGTCTGAGGAAAGGCTGCATTTCTTCCACCGTTATTTACTTTCCTTTAACTTACAGGCTGCCAGTCCATCACAGAGCAGAAACAGAGACGGACAAGGAAATTTAGGGTAGTCAATAAACTTTCAGTATTGGAAGTAGCTGAACAAAATGCATGCTCGCACAGGGAGAACATGCAAACTTCTCACACAGAACATCACTACTTGCAACATTCACCAGATGATAAAGAAAGACCCTGGTCTGGTTAACAGTCTTGAAATCTGAGAAAATAGTTCAAACTAAATGACTCATCATCTCCCTGGACTTGCTGACTACATGAGAAATAATAACTGTTTATGAAAATTCACAATGAACACAAAGCCGAATATTCTAATGGTGAAGCAGCCCAAGCAGCACACAGGGAGGGGACATGAGAAAACAGGCTAATTTCATTCTTGGCAGGTTAAGGGACAAATAAGAAGTCAAAACGAGCAGGTAGACACACTTTTTTTAAACTTCACCTTTGTTCCTTTTCCTTTAATTAGTCAATTACAAGATAAACATCATCATAGAACAGTGCTCCAAATGTGCACTGTTGAAAAGATAATACGCTGAATAAATGTTTATTTCTTGAACAATGACAATATATAGATTGATTGATCTGCATGGCTTCACATGGTGTTGACATTGCTTTTCACAATGTGGCTATGATGATGGAAGATTCTATTAACCTTGCACAACAATTGAACATGTTTGGCTTTAGGCAAAATGCTTCACATTGTTCAAATATACTCCACTCCACAAAGTTAAAACTTTCACATTCAGTAACATAATGTATGTCTGATTATTGACTGATTTTGTTGATTGATCAAGAAAATAAATAAATTATGCATTCACAATTTACAGTGAAGACTTTGCGATTCCATCTGAGCCAGCAGCGAATGTTGACAGAAGAAGAGAAAAAGTTCCTGTTTAGCAGCATCTTTGAGGCAGGAGGAGCCTTGGTCACACCCAGATATAAAAACAAGAATTTACCCTGCAGCAAACAAAACACTTAAAATTTATATGCACTGCTAGCCTTTCATTTTCTAACTATTAAAGCAAGTTAACATAAGGTTACAAATGTAATTAAAACCAAAACTGCTTCTGTGGCAGAACAAAACCCCATAATAATCAATTGTGCATTGACAAATATCCCATGCTGTGGAATTTTTGGTGAATCAGAGCCAAAGATGACGAATCAAGGTGTTGACGGTGCACAAGGAGGATTTATTCAGGACTGCAGAGGAAGCACACAAAAATCAACAGATTGAGAACAAGGCTGTTGCTCCGAGGAGAGCCCAACTCTGCTTTCGCATGACTTCCGGCCATACCATGTCATACAGCCAGATCTCATGAGTCTAGTGGACATTGTTTCTCAGGTGAAAACATGTTGGTTCTCAGGGGAATGCTCCTGATACCAAGTGACCTCAGATAAAACAGAACGTCCTTCGCACTGTGTTCCTGAGAACTTGAAAACAGAGCATTATTCCATATCAGCTAACTTACTCATAAACAGTTAATGATGCTGACAGCATTTTTGACTTGTCCTTTCCGTGACATAAGTCTGGTTACAAGGAGAAGAATATCTCAGCCTTAAATGAGGTGAGCCCATCTACTCATATTACTCATCAAATTCCTCAAGAAACTGGTTGAGGAGGAGGAGGAGTAGCATCCACTCTACTCTTACTATCAGTATCAGAAGTAAAACCAACAAGAAAATACTCAGAACCTCTTGCACTCTGACTGCAAAATCCAAACTCGAGCTCCATTAGTTGTAATTCATTGTACTACAGAATTTTTCTTTGAATTCTTAGACTTTCAGTCCAGTTTAGTACTGAGTTCAGATAAAGCCATTATACCAGGTGACATTAACATTCATCTAGATGCTGACAATGGCAGCCACAGCATTACAGTTGATTCATTATTAGAAACAATTTGCTTTTTGCAGAAGGTGAATAAATTCACTCATTATTTTAATCACACCTTTGATCTTCTTCTCACTTGTAGACATTGACAAATTAACATTTTGTACCCACAACCAAACATCAACCTCTGCTGGTAAAACATGAAGATTATGCAGAAGTGCAAAAATGTTGCAATTTCTTGGAAAATGTGCCTCCTCTGGCCACGTGATGTGGTCATGTGACAGGCCGGACCAATTGCATTTATATCTGGTTTCAAATGTTTAATATGGAGATGTCCTGCTGAATTCGCTGAAATCTTCAGAATGGGATTTCAGAACGCTATGGGTGATATCACGAAAGGTCCGACCATTGTATATACTATAAATGCCCACAACACTCTGTTGACAGATCGCTTTCTGATATCATATGCATTTACATTGACTGGCTTTACAGAATCTGTAAAGAAATGAAAATATAAAACACCAAGACAGCTCCAGTCAAAGTTACAAATCATCCCCTCATGTCCTCAGAATCAGACTGATGAAGTGTCTCTGTTCTTGTCCTTTTAGATCTCAGTGCTGAATTTGATACCATTGATCATAACGTACTTCTGCAGAAACTGGAATACATCAATGGGAATAAAGGTACAGCACTGCATCGGTTTCAGTCATATTTTTCAGGGAGCTCCCACTTCATTCATGTCAATAATGACTCTCCAGCTCAGACTGAAAGTAACCATGGAGTTCCACAGGGTTCTGTGTTAGGACCCATACTTTAAGGAACATTTTTTGAAAGCAATCCATTACCATCCAGGACATATCCTTTGACCCCCACATTAAACACTTTTTGTATTTTGATCCCAATCTCTGTCCTATCCTCCCTCTTTTCATCCTCAAATCCCAGCTGGACCAGCATAAAAGTTTCTTTTCTGCCATCACCCATGCTTGCTCGAGTCGTTTTTCCTGTGTAAAAGTACCTTGAGATAACTCTGTGATACATTTATTTGAATTGAACTGCATGTCTCCCGGTGGTCTCCACTTTTCATACTACCAATGACAAAATTTATCTACTTGTCCATATTCAATGGTTCACTAATTTAATGACTGATTGCATGAGATATTTGAATAAATAAATCTAATGCTACATGCCTGAGACAACTGATGCCTCAAATGCAATGTGAAACCTGTCGGAGCTTCTGCCCTCTGCCAATACATGGTATGGATGAAATGGTAATCGCTGTGCCGTGGAGTGATTGTTGACCATTAAAAATGAGGAGACTGAATAAATAAAGCGTAGGTATACTAATTTGTTAAAGATGTTTGATTTTCTTGATCAAATGTGAATCTGATTGTAATATCTATGCAAAACATCAATCATTTATAACCACTGTTAAATATTTTTTTAACTACTTTTATTTTTTTATACATTTCAGACAAAAAGAGCAGAAATAAAGCTCTGTTGAAGTTATTGAAATACAGTTCTAGAGGATAATAGTTAAGTCAATGGGTCTTTAAAAAAGGAACTTTCAGAGTCATGAAGCTTTGCTTCAGACAGAAATATTCAGAAATGTCAAGGGGTGTACAGTAAAATATGATATGGTTGAGATAAAAGACTTCCCACATCTAAAATACCATAAGATTTTGCATACCGCCCACAAGCATTTCGGAGCTGACACCACAGGCTACTGTTATCATCCTCGACAGCCTGCTGTAAGTCCGACAAACAAGAAACAAAGTGGAGCTTGTCTGTTGATAATGATTTTGCCCAATGACCTTGACAAAGCGAAAGCAGCACATTGCCATGCACAGCGTTGCCCTTGGCTCATTTCAATCCTCCATCCTTGGCTCTGTAGCTCTGACCCTTTTAGCTATGCTCCATTTGCTGGTTTCAAGATGATCTCAAAGCCAACTGGGAGTGGGTGTTTTCCTTTCAAGTGAGAGATTTTGCATGACACGTCCCAGCAGACTTCCTGCCTCACACGCTGCCCCGCTGGTATTTACAGATTTTCAGTTGTACCCAAAAGCTCTGGGAAATCAAGTCTGATTTTATGTAGCAGATCACATCAAAAGAAACTCCGTCTTGGAGTCACAGCCAGTAGGACAGTCATGGCTTCTTCTCGTACATAGTGAGACCTTCTCATTTTAGTGAGAGCTGTCAATGTGAACCAGAGTCTTCAAAAGCGGTCTGTCTGTAATTGATATTTCAAATGTGGAAAAACTCTGCTACATTGCATTAAAATTGGTACATGTATTAAGAGTTGTCAATGCCTACAAAGAGTTGTCAATTCATATTGAAAATACAGACAAAAGTTTCAGAATTGGCTTCTTTTTTTCTTTGTTTGTTTTTACATGTGACTTTTGCTACACTAAAGGGTTGTGGTGCCCTGAGCTCAGGCTCACAGGCTCAGTCAGGCTGACTGCTTTACGCTTATGGTGTATGCCTTCTGCAGCCATCAGGTGGCGCTGTGCCCAGAGTCTTTGATCATAATACAGAATGGAATCCTGACCACAATTAGTGAGGTGATTGCTAAGCTGTTTTAAAAACATATAATCACAGGTACATGTTTTAGGTCGCCGCTCAACAATATGTTTTTCCATGATATATTTATATCATGTAAAAACATATATTACAAAATATGTTATATTTTATAATTTATAAATTCTAATATATATTTTCTACAAACAATATCACTTGGCAGTGGCTCCTTAACTCAGAAAATGCAAAGTGGTAATATTTGTCAGCCTGCAATATCTAAAATAAGGGACATGTAAAAAAAAAGAAAAAAAAAACAGTTTGTACAATTAGTGACTTGATTGCTGAGCCCCATAAAAATATATTACATATGTGAACAATACGTCTTTATATAATACATACATACATATATTAGAATAGAATAGAATAGAATAGAATAGAATAGAATAGAATAGAATAGAATAGAATATACTTTTATTTATCTCACCAGGAAGAAATTGAACATCACAGAGGCTCATAGAACACACAGGGGGGTGCAAAAAAGTGAGGAAACGTGCAGATTAAGAATAAGAATAAGTAGTGCCAATCTTAATAAGAATAATAATAGAATAATTATAATAATAGAATAACAACAGAAATCCAGAAGAAGAAAAGATCTAACTTTATATACAAAACAAATCTAAAATGTAACAGGGGCTATAACATATATAAATATGTACATGTTTTAGTGCAAATAATGAGTGGTATAATAAAGTGCCCATGATTGCTTATGGGGGTTATAGAGTGACAGTGATTGTGAGATATAATGTCCAGGGTTATTGCAATCTTCTACAAAGTAGAATTGTACAGTCTGATAGTGGTGAGGATGAAGGACCTGCGGTAGCGCTCTTTTCTGCACTGAAGGTTTCTCAGTCGGCCACTGAAGGAGCTGCTAAGCTCCTCTACTGTCCATTGCAGTGGGTGAGAGTTGTTGTCCATAATGGATGTGAGCTTGGTCAACATCCTTCTCTCACCCACATCCTCCACAGAGTCCAGTGGGCAGCCCAGGGCAGAGCTGACCAGCTTGTTGAGTCTCTTCCTGTCCCGCTTCGTGCTGCCCAGGACCCAGCAGACGGTGGTGTAGTTTATAACTGAGGCTAGCACAGAGTCATAAAACGTCCTGAGCAGAGGTCTGCACACTCCGAAGGACCTCAGTCTCCTCAGAAGGTGGAGGCAACTCTGGCCCTTCTTGTACAGAGCGTTGATATTGTGGGACCAGTCCAGTCTATTGATGAGGTGAACAGCCAGGTACTTGAAAATGTCCACTGTTTCGATGTCCTCCCCCTGGATGTTCACCGGTGGTGTTATAGCACAGGTGGCTGCGCTCGCACCAGTCCACAAAGTCCATGATGACCGTCCGGTAGTCCATCTGGTTCCCCTCTGACACACAGCCCACAATGGCTGAGTCATCGGAGTACTTCTGGAGGTGGCAGCTGTCCGTGTTGTAGGTGAAGTCCGAGATGTAGATGGCGAAGAGGAAAGGTGAGAGGACGGTGCCCTGGGGTCCTCCACCCCAGTGTTGGGCCTGTAGGCGAACTGCAGCGGGTCCAATGAGGAGCTCTCCAGGGCCTACACCCCCCACACAGCACCGCAGACAGCTTCACATCCGAATTCTCATTTTGTCATTCATTTCGCGTCTCGATAAATGATTTAATGAAAGAATATCTGAAAACAACAACCAAAAACAACAAACAGGCTCTACTGCAAATATGTACAGCTCCTCTTGCCCTTAAAGGAATACTCCGAAGATTTTGAGCATGCGCATTGCTCCGCGGAAGGATATACCGGAGCACAGCAGTAGAAGCATAGACTCAGCCGCTGTGCGCCTGGTATATCCTTCCGTAGTGCACTATGCTTGTGCAGATCTGTGTGTATCAAAACGCTATTTTAAGGGATTGAAAAGAAAACACGTCTTTTGAAAAGTTTTATAACCATTCGGATTTACTTTGCGTGCTAATACGCCATCCCCTGGACCGCTGGAAGGAGGATTATGTCCACTTTCTCAGTCTGGCTCTGCCTTCTCTTTACCTGCCGTAGTTGAGCTAAGCTAACTACGATGCTAACCGCTGTTAGCCAGGCACTGGACGAACGGACACAAAAAAGGTATTTATGAGCTTATCTCACTCTGTAAATGATCGGGATAGGGCGTGGGTCCAAAAGTCTTCAGAGTATTCTTTTAAGTCATGCCGTTCATCAGCTATTAATAACAAGCATTTTAAATCCATAAAACGATGCAATGTTTGACCATAATCACTATATAACTTACACAATGAACACCGCAACCAATATTTTTAAGACAGCACGGTGGTGCAGTGGTGCGCTCTTGCCTCACACTAAGAAGGTCCTGGGTTCAAGTACCAGTGGGGCCTTTCTGTGTGGAGTTTGCTTGTTCTCCCTGTGTGTGCGCAGGTTCCCTCCGGGTAGTCTGGCTTCCTCCCACAATCCAAAAACATGCATGTTAGGTTAATTGGTCACCTTAAATTGCCCCTAGGTATGAATGGTTGTATTTCTATATGTGTTTGCCCTGCGACAGACTGGCAACCTATCCAGGGTGTACCCTGAAGTCACCGGGATTGTCTCGAGGCCCCCACAACCCTGAAAAGGACAAGCGGCAGAAAACGGATGGATGTTTAAGAAAGCATTTGATTTCATGAATAGGGTCAAACAGAAGCAACCAAACTGAGAGTTAAGCAATTGGCACATTAACCGTTTTGTACAAATGAAATGATTTGTAACAAAGAGGAAGTTTCGGGTATCGTGCTAAGTGTGTCTAATGTTTGCAAACCATAAAGTGATGACACACTGTTGGTTCCAACTGTGTAAAAGAAGTCTGTTTTAAAGTTTAATATCTTCATTATAACCTATGATTTAACTACTTAGCTACCATCCAACAGCCTCACACAGGAGAAATAGTTATTATTTCAATAAATAAGTAAATGAATCTCTCCATCATCATTCTTGCTCAGAGGTTACAACCACAGTCGGGAGCCGTAAAGCTCAGGCAGCTCTGTCCCCAATAAATCCCTCCTAATTTTCCTTCAGGAATCCCAAGCTCTTTTTCTGCCACAGTCGATACCACAGTTTGATGGTATCTACCAACATGACCTGTTGTCACCATAACAAGCTTCAAAGCACAGTTGTGCATTGCTGCTTCTACAGTGGAGGTTTCAAACAGGCTTCACTCAGACTCCATGTGCCCAACGTCCATTGGAATGATTCTCTCAAGGAGGAAACTTGAAATAATTTTGGACAACGTTTTCTAATATCCTTTTCCCAGCATACCCTCATCATGTCCTTGGTCTAGTGAGTCTGGCCCACAGTGGCCCTGTTTACATGTTCGTCTGTTTTTTCAATTTGAAAACAATCATGTTAAACGCATTTGTATACATGCACGGCATACAAAGCAATCCACAATCAATCCACATTGAAAAGAGCCCTGGGTGAAGCGGATTACACGACGTCCTGTGACATGTGCACAAAGTCCCTCAAGGAAATTTCAGGTCTTAAGGTTTGCAGCCAACAGTCCTCAGCACTGAGCAATGTGTTTTCTTTTTCAGCTGGATATCTGCTCAAATAATATTCAAACATCTCCATGATGCGCTCCCATGGCCACAGTACCACTCTGCCGAGCGGCACATCCCGGTGTGAGCACCAGGGCTCCTCTCCGTTTGGAATTAACTGGTTTCCGTGTTAACTTGTGACCAATAGATGTTGAAACTTGTAGCCATTCTAGCGAATGTTGGTCATCTACAGTTACATTAAATGTATAAGTTTAGTCTGTTTTGTGAGTCTTATTTTAACATCTGTTGTTAACAGCATGTGTTTACAGAAATCCGTCATTCATTAACATGGAAACCAGTTAATCCATAACACCGGCTGGTGGTCCGCTGGTAGCTCTTTCAACAGATCTCTTTTGAGCGATTTGCGGCCATCTCACCTCTCCAGTGTTTGTTCTCTAGGAATTTTAATAAAAAAATGTTTCTCAACCACCGTTGAATTCTTCTGCTTCTTTTTGACTTTCCTGCTGCCCATTTACCGCACAGATCATCAAGTCACTACGTACAAGGGAACACATGCGTGGAGCAAATAATCCCCCGTTTAATACACTCCGCTGTCAAGCGTTGTTTATATGAGACACAGAGTGGATTATCGATCGATGTAGACTACCTCATACAATTGGATTCGAAATATAATTCACTCCAAGTGAAGCGGAGTGAAATATACTTGTAAGCATTGCTGTGTTCAAACATGTTTGTTCTGATTAGTCCTTGACTAGCACAGAAGTCCAACAACAGCTCAACTAATAACAGATCAAGTTGAGATCGGGCAGGCAATGACTCCAGATGACCCCCTTCCAGGGTCCCAACATCAGTGTTGAAGCAAGATGATGCTGTTTGTGGTGTCCCCTCTAGGACTTTGCTCACTTGCTTCAAGAAGGCTAAATACTCTGAGCTGCTGTTTGGTGCACAAGCAACAACAATCAGAGTTGTCTGCAGGGAGGCGGCCTCCTCATCGACCGGAACAAACTCAGCTGTGTGGTCATCGGTCGCTGCATCTCCAATGCACTGGATCACATATCTTAAATTGTTGTTACCGTTATTGTTAACCAGCTAGAACATTGGTCAGTGCTGTTACTCTGCACATGGAAACATTTTGTACGATATTCTTTTACTCCCAATCAAAAATGGATTTTTATATTAGATTTGGTTCTGCATTGTTTGAGGAACAACTTAGAAGCCCATTTAACACACAATCTGTTAGAAATCATGAAGACACATCTTAAACTTCACAATGAAATTTATTCCTTTGACTTTTTTTTTAGTTTCTTAAAAGGAGAGGTGGCTTGAGGGTGAATCATTTGAAAGTCTGGAATGAAAAAACAACAGAATAATGATTTCCACTGCTTTTAAAGCTTAGGTCTGGCCATCTGTCTCAAACTGAGTGCTCAGTAACAGACATTTTCTGTTTAAACCTAAAACCCTCTTCTTTTTTTTATCTCAAGGTCGAGCTGGTACATTTAGCACTCTCCTACAGAAAAGCCACAAAGCAGGTCAACATTAAACATGGACAGATAAAACCTAAAATTTCAGGGATTTAAAAGCACGATGATGGAAAAAAAGAGAGAGATTAGAGATAGGATGTATGCTAAGAATTAGCATTTTCTTAAACTCATAAGGCACCATTTATACAACACTGCATTTCAAAGCTTTCCCAATAAATCTTCCTAAATTGGTCCAAGGATCCACTTAGAGACCTTTTTAAGTGTGTATCAGACATATCCTTGAGTCTCCAGAACACTCATAACCTCTTGACATGTGTTTGTGGGGGAAATGTGCACACTTGAAACTGCCCATTTAATCGCAATCCCACTTGTTTGGTTCATGTCTGTCCTCTGTTTAGTTTTTAAATTTCAGTTCTAGAACCAATGGGACTTGGGATATGTATTCTTGTCAAACAGCCTTAGTTTGGCTGGGATCTGCTTGGTATTCATCTTATTACAAGCATGTGACTCTGCACCTTGTGCATCTTGTGCACTGACTACTTGCTGCAACCCTTTATTGTCTGCTCCTGCTTCTTTTTCTCAGTAAGAGGTGTGTTGTGTCTCTCAGTAAGAGGTGTGTTGTGTCTCACAGTGCCAGTTCATCAGGTTCTCATCAGGTTCTAACATGTTCATGGAGGGTAATTAGTTCCAGCCTCATTCCTTCGTCACATCTCATCTGGTTTTGGTGAATGCTAATTTCCTTGTTGGAATTACTTTCTGTCTCAAATATTTAATGCATGTCTTTCTGGTGTACAAGACTGGATTTGAACAATAAACAAAGTTTTTGCGTGCACCTACTTTTGTGTCTTGCATCTGAATCTTGACACAAATTTGCATTAAAGGAAAAATGTGGTTTAAACAGCTTTCACGTTGTTTATAGAATAAAGTAGTACAATATACTCACCCAGAAGGCTGTTCTGATCCAAACAGTGCTTCGGGAGAAATTCAGATCCAAAATCGAGCGGTGGACATCCATACACAGCTAGCAGACGGGGCATCAGTAACGCCGCTCCTATAACGGCTTTAATCGTCCAAAAAATCATTAGTTTCTTCATGGTCCGCTCACGCCACTCCTCCACGTCCACAACATCTTCATCCGATAGATATTCGTCCATTTTGCACTAAACTGGAAGAAGAAAGTTGTTGTGTAGCCTCCGGTAGCCCCTGAAGCAATGAGCCGTACTGCGCATGCGCACGGCAGTTGTAAACAAAGCTTTCAGTTCAGAGGTCAGCGAAACCACAACAACAACAACAACAACGGCACTGGGCTTTTGTTGAGGATTGGCATGAGCAGACCATGATGAAACGAATGAGTTTTTGGATGATTAAAGCCATTTTAGGAGCAGCTATGTACATGCCCCGCCTGCTAGCCGTATACGGATGTCCGCCGCTCGATTTATTGTTTGGATCAGAAAAGCCATCTGGGTGAGTATATTGTTCTACTTCATTCTATAAACAATGTGAAAGCTGTTTATACCGTACTTTTCCTACAAGTACATTGCTTCATGTAAATTAAAATTCAGCTTATTATATTTTTTTAGCTTTTGCATTAATGCGCATAAGTTGTTAAGCCACTTTCATATCTCTTGAAAGTTGGTGTGGTTGGGAGGGTTGACAGATGATTAATGTGCATTACCTGAGATGTTCTGGCTTGCCCACATTCTCTGCTGCTGTCCTCTCTTATTGTCACCTCATAAAAGTTGTTGATGTGGAGTTGACAATACATTTGACAGACTTCCACATTGCAGTGTTCACATTTTACAATATGTCTTATGGATGTGTGGTATTTTGTTACCTTTTGACATGCCACGCTTTTCATATATCTCATGAACTTGAATACGTTTGGTAGGTGCAGACTGAAAATCACACCACTGATTCTCAATCAGAGATGTAGAAAACAATAACAGTGACATTCAAGGTTGCCCTCAGGGATTGAAATAAATGAAAGCAAAGTGGAGAATGTAAATACAGTCCTGCACTCAGTAACAGACTTTGTAATATTCAATTATATGTTTGATCAGAGCACCAGTCCTGTCTTTCTGCTTCTATAGCCTCTTTTCCAACAAACCGGTTCCCGGGCTGAACCGGGGCCTGGGGGCCAACCTGGTTCAAATCCAGGGCCTGAAAAACCCCGCTTTGGTTTTCCACCGCACTGTGGCCACAGAGGGGGAGATGGAGGCGGAGGTGGAGCGACGTCATTGCATCATTGCAGAATGTCAGTACCAGTGGTTTACTGGTGGCGAGGGGCGGCGGCGGGAGCGCTTATTTTGCCCGCCTTTTGTAGGCAGACAAAACAAGCGCACCCGCCGCCGCCCCTCGCCACAGGCCACCACTGGTCAGTACGTCACAGCGTACAGCCGGAGATTTTTTTTCTTCTTTTTTTTTTCATTGCAAGAATGATGAAAAATACAAACACATTGGCATTCACATTTTACAAAATCACTGAAAAAAAAAATCACTGAAATAATCAAAGGCACATTAAACAGAGACACATATCCACACACACACACACACACACACACACACACACATACAATTACCGCCCAGCCGGAGTGTTTTCGGAGATCACCTGCCACCGTAACTCCGCCCCCAGAGCCAGGCTTAGTCGATGAGTGGCAGGGGCCTGATCAGGGCCTGATCTGGCCCAGGAAGAAAGTGGTTCCTGAAAAGCCCCGGTTTTTGGGAGCCGGGGCCGGGGCCGCGGTTGGTGCGAACACAATAACTGGTTCAATTTTGGGTGCTGGCCCCGATTTGGCCCGGGAACTAGTTTGGTGGAAAAGGCCCCATGTGAATTTCTGCTGTGTCTTGATTTCTTGGTATGTGACTGTAAGTTAAAACAGCAGCTACAATATGAAAACAAAGACCATTACAAACTTCAGAACTGGTCACACGACCATCACAGGCTTTCATTGGTTTGAGGACTGTGTAGTTTGTGAGGTTACTGAGTGATGTAAGAATACAAAAAATTGTAACACAGAATTTCATTATCATTTGCCCTGGATAACTCAAAATTGTTAGCACATTTCATGAGTTTAATTTTTTAAAATATTCTCCTTGCAAGAAAAAAAAAAACATTATCGACTGTATAGAGCGTGCAGAGCGCACAGGAAGAAATCTTTTATCTACAGCGAAAAAATTCAACTTCAAACCTGAGCAAACCAGCATAGAAAGCTCAGTGAAGTACTGTAGACACAACCACTGACATGCCCGCTGTGGAGACAGATGCTCAAGGAACGAACCTCTGAGGACCCTGCTGCTGATAAACAGATGAAATTAGACTGAAGAGCAACAGGACTGAACTGAAGACGCTCATCACTGCCTATATTGTTGAGGACATGTTTCCCATTTCAACTGTAAACTCTGAAACTTTAACTTTGCTAAATTTAATTTGGACTGTTGTCTTTGGTTCGACTTTTGTATAATGTTTTTTTTTTTTTTCATACAGCAGCGCGGTAAAAGTGGACAGTATAAGCCTTTTCGGTCAAACAACATGTTAACCATGTATGTATACATGTATGTGTATGTATGTATGTATATATATATATATATATATATATATATATATATATATATATATATATATATATATATATACACATACACAACATGTCTTACCTGCCATGTGCTTTTCTGTTTATTATGCTTTATGATCGAAATAAAATCTATCTATCTATCTATTGTTGAATAATTATACTGTATTCTTCATATTATGTTGATCTAGTATTCATTACATTATGTTATTTACTATTATGCATATGATGCATGTCTTTGTTTAGGTATAGTGTGTTTTCATAAACAGGTGTGGAAAAAGATGTATCCTTTTATTTTTTCTGCCTTAGTCACTCTCTTTTTATTTTTTCCTTTTTGGTTCTTCTTTTATTTAGGACATTCACTTGGCAGCCTGCCAGGGGCAGAGGTCACCTAGTCTGAGTTTTATTTTTTCACAGATGAGACCCCCGTGACTAATGGTGCAAAATATATTGTTGTGGGGAAGTCCCTAGCATGTATAGGTGACATGTATTGGAAGTCTGAAAGTCCTGATAAGATGCACCAAGGGGGGAGGAAAGGTGGAGAGCACAAAACGTGCAGGTGTGCCAGTGTGTAGGTCCCCATTGAGTGACAGGTCATAAAGTTGAGAAAAGCCAGATGCAGGGGCATTCCCAGAAAAACAGTATAAATAGAGGGAGCTGAAATCGGTCCATGCTCCAGTTTCAGACGGTCACGCTGGTTGCCAGGAGTTTTAGTAATGAAATTCTCTATTTTGCATTGTGACTCCGACTCCGTCTGATTTTTTCATGGAGGAACCAAGAGTGGATACAATTAAAGATTTTTCTGTAAAATGTGTTTGTGGGTTTTTTTTCCATCGCAACTGGCCTAGGATGCTGTTTAAATAAAAATCCACGACACTATCTATCTTTCTTTCTATCTATCTATCTATCTTTCTATCTATCTATCTATCTATTTTATATATCTATGTATGGATGCTTGAAGGAGCTATACCATTATTTCCTTTTTGTATTTTATTTTGTTCGAATGAAGAAATACACACAAAAAATTGATTTGCATTTCTCTTGCTGGAAGATGCAGAAATATAACTTTCATTTATTCAAATATGGTGGATGTACTATGCATAAAGTCCAAAGATTGATCATCCATCCATCCGTCCATCCATTTTCAACTGCTTATCTGGGACTGGGTCGTGGGGACAGCAGTCCATGAAAGGACGCCCAGACTTCCCTGTAACCAGACACTTCCTCCAACTCTTCTGGGAGGATCCCGAGGTGTTCCCAGGCCAGCTGAAAAACATAGTTTCTCCAGTGTGTCTTGGGTCTTCCCCAGGGCCTCCTCCCCACGAGATCTGCTTGGAACACCACTCAAAGGAGGTGTCCAAGCAGCATCCTAAACAGATGCCTGAGCCTCCTCAGCTGGCTCTTCTTGATGTGGAGGAATAGAGGCTGAGCTCCTCCCTGGTGACTGAGCTTCTCACCCTATCTCTAAGGGAGCGCCCAGCCACCCTATGGAGGAAGCTCATTTCAGCCGCTTGTATCCGGGATCTTGTCTGTCTTGTCCCTGCTGGAGTCCAACATGTACCAGGAATTTGTCCAACTTACTGCCGGCAGTGCAGACCAGAAACCTACTCTGGTCATACAGAGACTGGACGGCCCTGAACAAGGGGCCCCAGACCATGCACTCCCAAATCACCCCATACAAAGAACCACCAGGGATGCGGTCAAATACTTTCTCTAGATCCACAAAACACATGTGGACTGGTTGGGTGAACTCCCACGAGCCCTCGAGGACCCTATCGAGGGTATAGAACTGGTCCAGTCTTCCACAACCATGAAGAAAACCGCATTGTTCACTTCTCCACGGAACATCCTCCTCTATGGCCTCCCCGAACTCCTCCCAGATCCCAGTTTTTGCCTCTTTTGGGGGTTGCCACCATTGCAGGCACTGGAGATCTAATGATCACAGCTCCAAGTAACTGCCTCAACAATGGAGGTGGAGAACATGGTCCAGTCAGACTCAATGTCCCCAGCCTCTCTTGGGATCTGGGAGAAGCTCTCCTGGAGGTGGGAGTTGAAAACCATGCTGGCAGAGGGTTCTGGCAGACGTTCCTGGCAGACCTTGACAACATGTTTGGGTCTGCAAGTCTGTCCAGTTACTTCCTCTGCCAGCAAATCCAACTCACCAACAGGTCTAAAACCCAGCACTTATGTAACACTGACTAAGTTGACACACACAAAAAAAAAAAAAAAAAAAAAGGGGGGGGGGGGGGTAGTGGCTCCTCTTCTGCAACTTGATGGCAACTCCCTTGACCAATCGCACTTGAAGCAATTGATGCATTTACTAATGGTTTCTTTCTTTCTTATGTCTATATTCTTGCTTGTGTTGTACGTCGCTTTGGACAAAAGCGTCTGCTAAATGAAATTGTAGAATTGTAGAATTGTAGGTGGTGATCAGTCAACTACTCTGCTCCTGTTTTCACACGACTGTCCAAGACAGACAACAAAGTCGATCATCAACCTCCGACCTAGGGTATCCTAGTGCCAAATGCACTTGTGGACACCCCTGTGCTCAAACATGGTGTTTGTTATGGACAAGCAGTGACTTAGCACAGAAGTTCAATAACAGAACACCACATGGGTTCAGATCGGCAAGGCTATGCATCCCAGTCACCCTCCTCCAGGTCTCACTGTCACTGCCCATGTGGGCATTAAAGTCCCTCAGTAGAAAAATGGAGCCCCCAGTTGGTTCAACACTGTTCAGCACCCTGACCAGGGACTCCAAGAAGTCCAGGATCTCTGCACTGCTGTTTGGCCCATAAGCCGAAACAAAAGTAAGGCACCTATCCCAGACCTGACGGTGCAGGAACGCAACCCTCTTGTTCACCGGAGTGACCTCCAGCGCATGGCAGCTGAGCCCACACCAGCCTGCTGCCTTTCACCAAGGGCAACACCACAGAAGTGGAGAGTCCAGCACTTCTCGAGAGATTGGGTTCCAAAGCCCAGGCTGTGTGGGAGGTGAGCCTCTCGACCTCTCTCACAAGCTCAGGTTCCTTACCCCCCAATGAGGTGACATTCAATTTCCCAAGAGCCAGTCTCTGAGTCCGGGGATCGGGTCACCGGGCACCCTGCTGTCGGCTGCCAGCCAATCCACACTGCATCTGGCCCCTATGGTTCCCTCAGCAGGTGGTGAGCCAACCATGCCCTTGTAAAAGATGAAACTAATAAAAAGTCTAATCAGGGCACTTTTATTTGATTGAATTTTAGATGATGAAATATGCAGAAAAAAAGAATTAGGCTGAAAGCTCCATTACTTTAAAGCGTATTCAGGTTGTGAATAATGTTTTTGATAAGTGAGCAAAGTAATGAAGTAACTAATTGCTTTTGAAAATGAATAATCAGTAAAGTAATGGGATTACTTTCTTGGAGAAGAAATCAGTAACTAATTACTGTTTCCAAGTAACTTGACCAACACTGGTGGAGAGCTCACACTTCTGACTCCACCTCTAAATAGGACTCTCATAAATTCCATTGTGCACAGATAAAAGCAGAAAATGTTTACGACACCTGGGAGACCCTACTTGTTTTCTCACATTCTTCCTCCTCTACAAGATCCCTACTATCTTATCTCACATTCTTCTTCCTCTATAAGATCCCCTGCTATCTTATCTCTCATTCTTTTTCCTCTATAGGATCCCCCGCGATCTTATCTCACATTAAATCTAAAGTGCATTCCCATGTGTGTTTTAGAAAGAAGATTAAATGATACTTAACATTAATCAACAATGCACTTGCAATCACCAGCTACTGAAAAATACTACATGATCACAGTTATATATTAGTTCTTTAAAATAACTGTTTTTGGAGAAAAAAAAAATCTTGTACATTACTTTTGCCTCCCTCATTTTTTCTTTTTCTCAAATCTGTGCCAATAGCCATATTGTTTTAGAATAATGGGGAAAAGATAAGCTCAATTGTGGGTCTGTCTGATTCACTCTAAAAGTTGAGTTAGTTGAAAGTATAATCACAGACATATGTTCAATTGATTTGTTTAGTAACTTTTGGAAGTCGTACAGAACTCAGCATACGTTTTGCATGAGCAGAAGCCCTGTTCTTAAAAGAAATACTTTTATGAACTACAAACTTTAAGATAATCATTAATATGCAGATGGAATCAGATAATTCCTTTCAAACTGAACTAACTCTCCTAACAATACCCAGCCCTCCCTGGAAACTGTAACTGGAGTTATTATTGTTGTTAGTTTGTAGTTGTTTTATTTTTGTAATTTATTTATTTATTTATTTTTTACTTTTTTTCTACAGGAAACACAAAAGAAAGAGCATTGTCTTAAGCAAGACTAAATGATAAAAAGGAAAAGCACTATGTTAAGATGATCATGAGATGTGTGAATCCACAAAAATGAGTCATCCTGTACAGTTTCACTTTAACTCACACACCTGATAGTCCTATAATGTCCACTAAAGGAACCACAAATAGAATCAGTCTGGAGCTCCGAGAACAGATGCATCAGTGTATCATTTCTCAACCTTGTTGTTGGTTCAACAGGTCAATGAAATGTGCAACATCACTAAACTGGAACCCGTTGTGGATTTTGGGCATTATGGGATATTTAGGATTTCTTTTGTGTTTTTCCCTTTAGTACACATATCTATAAAAGCACAAAAACACAGTCTTGTAAACAAAACCTTTGACTCACGCACATATGCACGTGCACACATATGCACTCAATTTATTTCCAGTAAGTCCCTCAAAAAAGACAAGCTGAGAGTCCATCGATAAGCAGTAGGAGGGGAGGGTTTATGGAAAGAAACAAATGTAATTTTAACCAGGGAGTCTTAACTCTGGGCAATATGTGCCGTAATGGAGGCTAAGCAGGGGCTTTGCACACTGATCCACAGTGTGTGAGAGGGCAGATGGTACCACTCAAGCAGGAAGTGATTGACATAATGACATGGCCGGCCATGGAATGTGGGTGTGTGTGTGTGTGTGTGGGTGTGCTGAATGTATGACTGCATTTTTCTAAAGATACTGACTTAAAGTGGATTCTTTCTCTTGTTTCATTAGGCCCTGTTGTTCTTGTTTGCATTTCAGTGGTAGATTGGGTGTGGTAAGCGATCAGCCCACACACCTGAGGCTGATCCCCCATTACGTCCAGCAGCAGGCTAAGTTGTTTTCCTGGTTCCAGTGACTTTCCATTTATCAGCTGCTTTGATGCCTTCCTTGTGAACTCTTCTCCAGTTTTGATCTCGCCCCACTCTGCCCTCAGTCCGCTCCCAGTGGAAACCTCACCTGCCAACATGTCCCAACCATCGATCTTTCAATTCAATAAATTCCCTGGACTCTTTGCATATGTGTACTGCTTTTATTTTTCTAAAAATCCACAATTATTATGGGATCAGCTCAGGTGCTCTGTTTTTGAGTGATCATTACAGCCATGTTTTCCTCCCTTGATAGCAAGACGTCGCCTTCTTCTACAATGGGAATCTGCAACATCTCTCTCCAGTGTTCAGTGGCTTCTGGAAAGAAGGTAGGTATTTTGTAGATATTTAACCCTCTGTCTCTTTTTTTTTCTTCTCTCATATATTCATCAGTTTATTTTCTTTCTCTTTATATATGTGTGTTTATTGGAAAAAGTTTTAAGAAGTATTACAACAAATGAATTATAAAGAAAACACACATTTTTGATTTTTTTTTTTTTGCAGGGGGTAGCCTATTTGGAAAACATAATAGATGACGACAGAAAAAAACACAAAATGCTCAATGAAGTAGAAGGAAGTACAAAAATGAGTGATTCATTCATGAAAGGTAGAATATGTACCAAGCGGTACAAAGTATACTTTGTTTTATGTCAATGGAAGTAGTTATCAAGCGTTTCCTCTACTATCAGTGTCACTGGTTCATTTACATCTTGCTTTCTCAGTTTGGTAGATTGACCACAACACAATACAAAACCCATCTTTGGAATGATTTTCTTCATTGGAATGTTTGATCATACATTAAATGTTCTGAAGGAATCATACAACCTGGTTCGTCAAATATAAAGCCAGCAGCTTCACTCTCTTTCACATCTAAAATGACTCATTACCTTATGTTTTTGTTATTGTCTTTTTGTGGTGTTTGAGACGTCATGCTCTCCCCGCTGTGCTGATTCAGCAAATATGCACTAAAGCTGACATTCTGTCTTCAATATTAGTCTTGCGTGAAGTTTACCAGCCTTTGCTTTCATAGTTTTTGGACTTTTGCCCGCTTCCTGGTTTTTGTTCAGACCTCGTCCATTTGTTCTTTCGCCACATCATACCTGTGTGTTTGTGTAGTAACCTGCCTCTGGATTACGGGCAACAGGCTCCATTTATTTAACCCTAAACTTAGTGTGGCAGTCATGCTGCTCTGTCTCATATGCTATTACAGTGGCTTGCCAGCTGTATTGGGAATAACCCATCTTTATACAGTATAATACAACACCACTATTTTCTATTATAAAATTATCAATCCAGCTTTATTTACCAACGTTTCTGTAACCCTGTATCTACAGTAGCTGTGATGTATGAGTGTGTGTCCTTGAACAGTTGTTAGCTTCCCTTTATCAGACTTATCTGTTCCCTTTGGCATCATTGTATCTTATCCAACCTGTTAGCTGTCAGGTCATTGTATCTAAGAACATTCACCTTTCAACCAACTCACATAATTTCAGCTGAGGTTTCTGAGTAACAACCACTATAACTGATTGAAATGAGAGAAACTAACAATTCAAATAAGCATTACCTTTTTTTCCCCATTTTTAGAGTAACTACTAGTTTTTCAGTAGCATGCAGAAGAATGCTTACCTGAAATCTCCCCAAGACTCCAAATCTTTTAACATTAATGGAAAAGTATATATTGCATGAAATCATGTTTGTAAAGAACATAAAAGAGCACAGCATAAGAAGACGAAAGTGTCACAGTGAAGCTGAGGTCTGGTGGAGAGTGGCTTCAGCTTATGGGGAAGAGATTTCCTGACGTCTGTCAATTCATGTTACAAGAGAAGAAATGATAAAGATGAACAAGAAATGAGGTAAAGCTCAGTGGAAGTCCAATTCAAATTTCACATTCACATTTTTGAGTGAATCAGTCAAAAAAACACGCCTTCTGTTATATACCTTCACAGTTACTTGAAATACACAGTGGGTGTTATTCCAACCTCCACAAGTTGTGTGATGTAGTTAAGTGTGTTGTTGTTTATCTTTAAATTAGCTCCAGATAAAGATCACACCGAATGTCCTGACCAACAAACGCATACCAGCTGTTAATTCCCCAGGGTTCCTGTACCTTTACCTTCCACTGCTACGTCAATGCATACGTTATCATAAAGATAACAGAGAAAATGCAAGGAGGGGGATGAATTGCATTTCTTTGAGTCTCTCATGATAAATTGAGGTAATTTTTTTTTCTTTCTATTCCTGGGAGAACCTAAACTCAATTAAGAGGTACACAGAGAGAAACAGGGTTACAGTGTATATCGTGGCAGCATTTGTTACCAATGTGGAGAAGCTTATAAGGGTGGGCAGATGGGAGAAGTATTAGTAGATGCATCAAGAGAAGTGTATGTGACTTTAATTTTTCATTTTTGGCAAGGGCAGTGCAATGTTGATTTGCAGGTAAAACGGAAGCACGTTTTACTGTCAATTTTCTGTATATACTTTTATTACCACTACTGCCATGACGAAGAAAAGGGAACAGCTGTAGTAACTGCACAGCAGGCCATTGTGACATGTGTCCCTGGGACACATGAACCAAGTTCATAAGATATTCTGAAAAAATGTAAACATACCAACATGTTCTGGAGATACCAACACTCACACACTAGTATCTCAAACATCCTTAATAATGATATCAGCTCTCGGTTGGCAGCTGACACCAGTACCAAATTGTCCAATTGCAAATGAAGTCCAACTTTCTGTCGGGGCCCAGCCGAGAAGAGCATGGAATAAAAGGTCTGTTGCATGAATGATCAGGATCCTTCTAGGGAAAAAAAAACTCAGGGGACTGTCCTGCATGTTTTTCTCTGTTAGGTCCAGCACTGAACATTACATCTGGCTATACTAAAATAAATGGTAATAATCTCAAGTCAGTTGTTTGGTAGTTTTTATAGCAAGAATAAACTTGGGGGAGATGGATGAAAGTCTTAGGCTCCAAACAAATGCTATTTTCATTTGTTCTTTTCCTCACACACACCAATATCCATGCACACTGCAATGAAGAACACTTGCCGTTTTGGTTTTATTTCTGTTTTATCCACATAGACTTACACATGCGACTGGCAATGAAGAATGCTTGCAGTTAGTTGCATTTTTAACATGTTGACACATTGTCGTATATGCCTTGGGGGACTGGTGAAAGATCTCATCTGAGATCGGAATGTACAGCGTGGGGGCGGTACCATGTCATGAGGGATTGATAACAGACTATGTTACCTACCTTGGCATACACACCAAGACATACGTGCTTTTTGAGTGATATGATGAGATCACGTCAAAGGGGGATTGTTGTACAGTACTTTTATTGCCACTATTTTCACGATGAATAAAAAGGAAGAGCTGTATTAACTGCACATCAGGCCATTGTGACATGTGTCCCTGGAACACGTGTACCAAGTTTAACAGATGTTCTGCTAAAATGCAAAGATAATAACAATAATCTCAAGTCAGTTGTTTGTCATTTTTCGTACCAAGTATAGAATCAAGGAACTGGAGGGAGATGGATGAAAGTGCTAGGCTCCGACATCAACAAGACAAGCCTTTCCACAGATATGCAGATGACACATGTCATCTGCGTATCTGACATGTCGTCTTGGTTGCATCAACAATTATGAATGTGTACAGCAACATGTGACCTCAGGCGGGTGTGCCACTTACGCAAAGCTCATTGATACACTGGATGAAATAATTTCTCTTCCTCAATAATGTGAAGATCCTCAGTTTAATCTTTGACGAAAGCCTGTCTTTTTATGAACACTTTGGGAATCAAGGACTGCATTTTTGCATCTTTCGTACTGCCAAATAAGGAATATCATGCCACAAACTGATACATTTGTTTCTTCTAGAAAGGAGTATTGTTGTTCCTGTGTATTGGGACAAAATATGGTTTTGGAAATTTTATAGCTGATCCAAGACACTTAAGTCAGAGTACTTCCTGGACTCAATGGCAATCGTATTATACCAAGCTGTTGAAGCGGTGCAGACAGCCCCAATATGACAGGCTGGCGTTGATTCCGGCTTTTGTTTGTAATTTGAAAGTACGGACTCCCGATGAAGACATGGTGTTGGGGAGGTTCTTGTAAAGCCACCATGCTTTAATCTGTAACGTTTCAGCCAAAGTTGACCTCTGATGACTGTTGTTGCTGTTTGCAAATACGAACACACACAAAAAAAAAATAATAAATAATGGTTTTCATAAAGCTATTTTTGGGAGTTATTATTTTTAAGTAAGCTGAACTAAGGTGCATGAAGTGTATTTTATGTAGTATTAAGTACTGCTCACACAGTGTTTGAAATCCATGTGTCTTCTCATCAGCGGCAGAGTTGGCAGAGCAGTCAGTGCTCTTGCCTTACACTCATGGGTTCGATCGCCAGACCGTGCGAGAATTTGTTTGGTGGAATATATTAATTTGACTCAAGGAATTTTAGTTCAAAAAGCTTGGTTGGAAGTTAACATTACTCAGATGCTTTCAGTGCTCACAACTTTAAAAGAAGAAGCTCGCTCAGATATGATAATTTCACTCTACTTGACACAGTTAAGTTCCTTTACTTAAATTTCCCAAGGTTTCCTAGATTCGTTTGAGTAAACTTCACTTGTTAGAATTTGCAGTGTTGTTTCTGTGGTTTTGAATCAGTTCCAGGTCACGTTACACTCATGGAGTTTCCTTGTGGTGTTGTGTTGTTCCACCCTGGTCTCTGCCTTTGATTACACTCGTTGCCAAGAGCTTCTTGCCAACATTATTCCTGTTTATGTCAATAAATCATTCCATGTGCTTGTTTCTCTTTCTGTTATTCAACTCGCTCTCATCAGTTTCGTTCCCATATCTTGTGCGTTGTTGGCCATTTGCATTTTTTTTTCCACAATTTTATTTCCTTAAATTTGTTTTTTGTCACAATTTCTATTCATATCTTCAATAAGAGATTTCTTTTTTCTGTGCAGCCTTTATATGGTTCTTTCTCTCCTGGTCTGCCACCTTCACCCCATGTCTCCTGGTCCCCTTCAACCCATACTTGACTATTTATCTTACGAGTTGTTCTCTCTTCTTTTCACTCTTCAGTAACTTCTAGCCAGGGGTGCAAATATTACTCCTGGAGAGCTCCTGTCCTGACTTGCATGTTTCAGCTCTTTCCCTGCTTTCACACACGTGAATCTTGAATCTCATGATTCTGTCATCATCAAGTGCCTTAAAAAGCCCAATAGTGAACCTGTCAATATAATCAGAAGGGAAAGACCTAAGACATGCAGGACAAGGGCTCACTTTAGTCCAAACCTCCTGAGGAGGATGACTAACATTTCTGATTTTGGATGTACTATCAGTTTCTTCCAGTTGAAAGCTGGTTTTCAAATGTGTTTGATATTAACATTTTATTATTAGATTTTGGGATAAAAATAAATTTTGAAATACCTGAGAGTCCTCATGCTTTGAGACTTACCCCCGTCACACTGACTACTGAGTCCACCAAGGCGGCGAACTGCTGTGCATTATGGTACGGAGTTGTGTGGGGGTATGTAGTCCATTGCAAATGGGGATACCACTTCTCATACAACCCCGGACCATCGGACACTGAAGTCCACCGACATGGCAATCGGGCATTACCTATACTCAATCAATGGAGTTGACAGGATTGACTACAGAGCTCATTAAACATTCTACCAAATGATTTAGCTAATTCTACAATAAATGATATACTTGTTGGCTGAGCACCAGGAAATATGAAAGAAAAACACTGTGAGGTAAATTCAATTTGAATTTTTGCTGGCCAACTTGTACACACACACACACACACACACACACACACACACACACACACACACACACATATCACTGCTGAATTTCTTGCAAAGCTTTAATACACCAAGAGTGGAGAAGTAAGAGAGCTAAATCAGATGTTTAACCAGAACCATGTTCAGCCTTTCAAGCTGATGGAGGTTAGAGATACACAGGAAAGATTTGGGAGACAGCTGAAGGTTTAATCAGTTAACCAAAATCCAAATCAAACAGGCTTTGGTAAAGTTCATTGAGCAGCTGGCCAGGCAAGTCTAAAACATGGTTGAAAGAAAAACAAGAATGCTTGTACGGTATTGTAATACTTAGTTTTCATATTGGTACAACATTTTTTAAGTCGATTTTTTTTTCACTCTGAGCTTACTTTTATTCCACCCTAAAAGATTATGACTGCTTTATGATCTTTCCAGTATTGGTGTTCCCTCACCTGGTTTATCTGTTCCCAGTCACTTGATTTTGTACCCATTTGAGTCTGTATATAGGTGAGTACTGGAGAGTAGGCCATGTGTGGTTGTATGTAGTTTGTGGTGGGTAGGGAGTGGAACCCTTTTTAAATCATGTTAAGCAGCTTTATTTGTTGTCTGAAAGGTCCTTTAAAAATTAGGATTGATTACTTTATTGACTGAAAAGGGATCCAAAGGTCGTAGCTCAAGTCAGCTGAAATTAATGTGAAAAAAGTCCACCACACTGTAACTCGGCAACTTAACAGTATGTTATTTCCAGGGTACACATAGCCTTTAAATGGCCAATTAACAACAACCCAGCACATGAACGAATGGTGACGTGATGATCATCATGTAGGTTTTCATTGTGTGTATTCCACAGAATGTTGCATAACACAGGAAGCTAGTTATTAAAGATTGTAAGACAACCCCACCCTAAATTCTCAGATCTATTTCCTTGAAAGATGAAAAGACATTGCCCAGTATGTTATTACTTACAGTAATCTTATTAATCTTGAAAGCATTTCCTTGTTGCCAAATAAGTCACTCCTATCGTGTGAAAATCCACTAAATATCAGGTTGGCCATCATACGTACGTGTTTAAGACCAATTCGACTGGCAACAAACTGTGATTTCCACAATCTTATAAGTTCACATCGAGCTACACTGTACAATATGAAATAATAATCTGTGGGCATGATATAAAGCTTTCTGTGTGCACATTATTCAATGCTGTGTGTTGATTGCGTGAGGAAAACGCTAGGTGAATCGCAGCCTACACCGTAGATAAGTCAACTGAATGTGCAAGAAATAAATGTTAGAAGTGTTCGCCATCCATCTACGAAAAAGAAACTTCACAATTTGACAACACTGAAAAGTCTTGCCTGCCACGTGATTTGAGCTTAGCCAACATTCGACACACCCACACTCTGTCAAAGAATTTGCACATGGATGACGTTGACATTTTCATTGTTTGGTGACCTGAAGGCAATTAAAAACTGTATTATTAGCACTTTTATTACCACGCCATCTCTCACCATGTATCAACAGCACCTTCAAATCACATGAACTCTGATCTGCATTAAACATTGCATGAGCACTGACTGCCTGTGATTATCCAACTCCACATGCATGTGGCACTCAGTCACGAATTCATTACACATATATACAATCAGTCAGTGATCAGTCAGTCACTTTTCAGGTGAAACTTTCTTGAAATACCATTACGGCCGTGATGGTTTCGACATGAGTGTGCCTGTGTGAGTGCAGGACCTGAGCATTGCTTCATCGCCTGCACCTGCGGAGCCTGACTGGGGAGAAGCTCGTCAGTCCTGTCAGCCGATCCCAAGAAGCCACCTGAGGGAATAAAAGTGTCTGGCAAATCACAGACTGGCAGCTAGCTACAACTAGCGACGCTCACGTGGCTCTTGTAGTCAGTTATTTGGAAATTGAGGCACTCGGTTCTTTGTTGTTTAGTCTTGGTTTCAGGAACCTTTGTTGCATTCCCATTAGTATGAGTTACCTTTTGGCTTTTGTGCTGTGATAGCTTTAGGTTAGCGTCTATTTTTGTTCTTGTGAGATCTTGTTTTTTTTCTTTTTTTTTTTGTCAATAAATAATTTTATTTGCCACTTAACACCGTGGTCTTTACATTACTTCCTTTTCCCCAACGAGTTGGTCGTAACATGAGTTGGTCGTAACATAAGTGGGAGCTCGTCCAGGACACACATCAGTTAAAAGGAGACCTGGAAGATAAAAGTTATTTTCAATTAAAAGCTAGATTTGGTAAGATGTAAAATGACATCCTTAAGACAGCCTTATGACTTCACGGGCTATTTTACACTGATCTATTCAATGAATTGCAGTTTTCAGGTGTGTTACACTCTGTGGTTTCTCTTGTAGAAATACACCCATTTGGAATTTCCATAGACTATGGTTTCATAGTTTTTGTCACTGCTGTTATACTGATGATCCGTGTCTTTTCCTCCCACGTCACCCACCTGTTGGTCTTCACACGAATTTCATTGTGGCATGTTACCATCAAGGTCACGGGGTTTAGGATTCCATTTAATGACGGAAAAAAGACATTCTTTTACATGAAAACAAAACGAAAACACGTTGGTACTTTAAAATTTACTTTGTCATTTGAGAGCTTTCTTATAAACTCTTTTTTTTTTCTGAATAATCATCCAAGTGATGAGTGAAACACCACACGTGACCATACACATGGACGCCCCAATGCTCCGTGTGCCATGTGAGTAGCGCAGCACACCGCGCCGCTACTTAACCCCCCCCCCCCCCCCCCCCCCCCCCCCCCCCCCACATCTTCCCCCGATCCGATGCTCTGTGTGAGCACTGCAAGAACTTTTCGGAGTATCAACAGGTGGTACAGTCTTGTTTTGGCAATCAGGAACACATAATTTCACAAGGGGAAATTGACACACGTGAAAACGTGAATTGCCTCTGGTGTGTTGCATCTTTATCATTGTCTCTACAATAAAAAAGAATGAGTCACTGAACTATTTCCTCATTGCTTTTTCATTGCATAGATGCCACTGTGCAGCTTTTGCATTCTTTTGACAATAAGTTGTGAGTCTCTTCACAACCACCATTTTTGCTCTTCTTCAATTAATTGATCAAGTTGTGAACTTAAGAGATGTCAGTAACTCCTCAGCTTTAATGTGTTTATAACTTCTGATAAATAGAGCTGATACTAAATTACAAATGTTGATGATGAGGTCATTGATCGCTGAACTTCAGCAGCTTCAGTTACTTTGAGCAGGGAGGAAACCACTGTTCTGGTGAATGCCCCCCCCCCACCCCCAATTATTTTTATAGCAGGGAGGATAAAATCTATCTGCACATCTCAGCCATTAAAGCCACTTCTTCAGCAGACACAGGCACCATCATGAGGGAGGCACAAGGTTTTATGTCCCCACAAAGTCAAAGTTAGTGGTGCAAAAAAAAAAAAAAAAAAAAAAAAAGCGAGACATGAAACACCTGGTCAGTGTCCTTGAAGGGGAGCTGTGACATAAGAAAGCCTGCTTACTGGGGTCGGCTTCTGCTGTTCAGTCCTCTCTGTTCTGACCATCACTGATAAATACAGCGAGAAACATTTCAGGTGTACTGTGGAGAAATTGAATGTTGATGAAATGAGGCGTTACCACATGGAGGTCCTGCTTATCACAGTCAGGGAACATCAGCACGATTTAACCAAATACCGCAGTTATTAAGTGAGTGAAACATTAAATATGGATGAGTGAGTTATTTGTGGCACTGCCAGTGAAAGCAGCAAACGCATCTACCAGAGGCGTCATCGGTGCTGAAGCCAAAAGTGAGATTCGTATGCTGGTACAAAGTGTGGTAGCTGAAGACCTCTGCCCCCTGTGGAGCAGCATGGTCTCTCAAAGACTGAATAGTTCCATCCATTATTGATAAATGGATCTACTTTGACCCATAAATATTCATTACATTTGGTTAGCTTGTTTGCTGCCTTTGATTGAGAGAAATTGGATTACTCTTGGTACATTCTACCGGCCACCACAGTGATGGCGCGGTTTTCTGAGGAGGTAGTCCTTTGGGATGGTTAAATTAATGAATGCTGATCTCAAGTTGACATCAGTGCCAGGAAACTATAAAAACACATGCAATAATAAATGTATTTTAAAATGGACAAGAGGCAGGCATGCACACTCTGGCATATATAACAAGTGAGTAGATTTTGGCTTAAATACAAGAGTTCCCCGTATATGGGGTCATGACAACAGCCTAAAACCCTGGCGGGATGATAAATCTCTGCTTTTCATTTTTCTAGTTCACCCACGCACCTCGAATTAATCCGTGGGTTCAAAGAGATCGCACCCCATGTGCACGCTGCGTGCTGTCAGTGAGGGGTGCACCCATCTCGTCTCCCCCCGCTCCTCTGGAGGCCCAGGGTATGCTCCGGGAGGAGTGAGGAGCGTGTGCTGATCGGCTGTTGCATGCTGAGTGATGACGATAGCCAAGATAAGTAAAACCCACCTCCGGTTCATTTAAATGCCCGCGCACGGCTCTCTCCGAGCTCGTCACAGTGTCCCCTCTCCGCTCAGTATTTATAAAGCGCCCCGGTGCGCGCAAAGGCACAAGCGTGCCTCGTCTCTGGAGAGGCAGAGCGCGCAGCTGAGACTTGGAGACGGAATTTCTTTTCTTTCTTTCTTTTTTTTTTCTTTTTCTTTTTTCCTTTTTTGGGTGAGGAGGAGGGATGAAAGAGCCGTGCAGCCGCTGCTGAGGAAAGGAAAAGACGCAGGAGTTTTACCCCAAGTTGACAGCAGCAGGTCGTTCTGACCGCGACCTCGTTCTCAGGGGTGAGTTGTTGTTGTTGTTGTTGATGTTTTAATCCACTGCTGCGTTTTTCCTCTTTTGTTCCTGTAGGAAAACTACGCCGCGAATGCCGCCAGTGACTGAGAATGAACGGAGTCCGATAACAAACAGAGCGTGTCCTAAAACATATGCAAATATGCAAACCCGTCGTTTCTGAAGAAAACAATCAAACAAGCATACTGAAAACTCTTTCTCGCACACAAAACTGGAGTTTGCATCCTCTCTTGCGTTGTTGCTAGTCCTGTTGTTGTTTTTCGGCTTCATAAGTGTCGCCAGAACTTGTTGCGGAGAGAACTACACACTGGTGGTCCATCAGAACATCTTGTGCGTTTTTATCGACTGCGCTGGTGCTGGCGAGGAGAGCGGTGCGTAATAGTGACCGTTCTAATTACTTGTCTTGGCATTTTTATTTTACATTTAAGACAAGTGGCGCACCTCATCCCGTTTCCTGTCCTACTTTTTTTCTCAATAAACCAAAGAATCCTACTTGCTGTTCTCTTGGTAGCAACGCGCGGATGTGCCTTTGTACTGTTCTGCACATTCCTGTTATTATTTTCTGCAATCTCATAACCACGGAGAGAGAGAAACGAGTTATTATTTTTTATTTTATTTTGATGCTACTGCAGTTAAATTGCACATGTGAAGCGTTGCATTTGTTTATGTTGTTGCATACCGAGGCAGCCATATATAACCAACAACGCCGATAATTTGGGTTAATGCAAAATCCAATCGACCTATTAATCAGTTTATATCCACTGATCATCTATTACAGACGTGAGAACCTGTTGGATTCACGCTCTTAAACACCTTTATATGTAAGGCTTTTTGATTTCAGCGTTATATTCAACATGTGAGCATAAATCAACAACAACGTGTGGGTGTATCTCTGCAAGACTGACCGTAAACGCATTGGGGGGAAGCCCACCTTTGGCCCCTGGTTCACTACAGAGTGAGTAGTCCGTGCAATTTGCATATTTGTCTCAAAAATATTCTTTAGAATTGCGGAAAGTACAAAATCTGAGCGTGAACTCCACTAAAAACGATCCAGTCATATTTCACAAAAATAAATCGTTTGAGCGACTTTTGGACTCTTTGGAATGAAACACCTACATTTATATAGTTTGAATATCAGACATCTGTGCAGGAATGTGTCGACAATCTATAAACAAAATGATAGTTTATATATAGAAAGATTGGACTGATATAAATGTTAATTCAAGCAGACCAGACCCCAGTACCCCCCCCCCCCCTTAAAAAAAAAAAAAACCCTTATTCGTCGCACATTTGCATCAATTTCCATCTTAGATATTGGCAATTTCTTATCTTGGTGGGGTGCAGCTACAAAGAGTAAGGTTTAAAGGATCCGACTTTTCAAGTTATTCCTGTGCCCCAGGACAGCTGAGCCAATATTCATGAACGGGCGGTACTTTTTCTTCAGAAAATCAGCCCAAGACTTCACGTCCTGAATGAGATATAGGAAGGATCTGCATATGCGGACATGAAATGTTCAAATTGTACCACCATAAACGCAATCGCACACGCATCAAGATGATCAATTAAAAAGACGCGAGTCGATTGGGGAAGTTGGTTGTAGTTATATAAGCACGCATTCAAGTGCAGTCCATCGGATTTGTGGCTGTAGCAAAGCATGCAGACTCTCTGCGTGTCTTGCGGATGAGTTGTGCTAAAAAAAAAAACAATGTTGTGTGAAGTCGGGCAGCGTTCACACGCTGTGGAGAAGGCGGAGCGCTGACCTTGGTGCTGAATTACTCCTGCGACGCGCATCGTGGCCGCAGACGCACAGAACAGCCTCTCTCTCTCTCTCTCGCTCTCTCTCTCTCTCTCTCTCTCTCTCTCTCTCTCTCTCTCTCTCTCTCTCTCTCTCTCTCTCTTTCTTTGCGTGCGCGCGCGCGCGTCATAGAGAGCCTACTGTACGTGCAAGGCGACACCACCCACGCAGCCAGATGTAACGATTTTAAAGAAGAGCTGATGCGCTCGTCGTGGCTTTGCGTTGAAGAATGTTGCTGTCTGTAAAACTGGGCCAGTGAAGGGTCATTGTATCTTCCGTTTTGATGCAAAGTTCATTGCAACTGCAGAGGTAACAATAATTGGGTTTAAAAAGATTTTGTGTAGTCTGAATTGTCCCGTTTGCTATTGTGATTATGCAAAGACATGTGGAAACATCATTTGTCTGTGTAATAAAAGGACACATTCAGACACTCAAACGTGACACTAAAGCATTTTCTGTGGCTGCACCAGGCAGTAAAAAAGAAAAACACTGTCTGCTCTTCGAAAACCTTCAGTGTTAGAGACTCTTTTATGTCTGAACAGAACATCAGTGTGTCTGTGATTTCCAGAACTGCTGTCTCTCAGCCAGACAGTTTATGGAGACTTCAGCTGACTGGAAAGTGTTTGAAAATAAAACTTTGTATTTCCCTTGGGGGTGAAAACCAGTAGTGGAGGAAGTACTATGTGTGAGGAAGAAATTACATCATTAAAAGAAACCCACTCCTGAATCCAGACTTGCAAAATGAAGAGTATATATTTACTCTGACGAAAGAATCATTTGAATGGCTTCACAGTAGAATTAATTATGGGAACAAACATTGAAGCTTTGCAGGTGTTTTTCTGAAATAAACCCTTAAAAAGTCTAAAACCACCTGGTCTAAGTATTCTGATCACGGGTACACAGGAAAAGGGTCTCAGCTACAATCCCTAACCGTGCGTAAACTCTGGTGTGTTGTGTTGATATGTAGAGTCGAAATGCTGTCAGGCTATGTAAGATCTAATATCCACACTATCTCCATGTCATCAATATGCAATGTTGCATCGATGCAGTTTAAGCTGCCGTCCTGTGTTTTTATGGTTAATATTTTGATTGTTCACTTTTAACCACCAAACATTAGACTCTTATTTAAACTGTATTTTATTATCAAACACTCTGTTTCTGCAACAATATTCAGTCAAATCAGTGGGAAAATCAGTTGAAATCCACATATAATTTGTAGATCATTTTTAATCTCTGTGTTATTTATTTAGTTTTTTTCCTTTGAAAAATCTTTATATTACATTTTGTCATGATTATGCCAAGCGCTTCAAAAAAATGGACTAGCAATAGTTTCATAGCAGAGTTCTCAATAAGATTCGATCAATTTTCCTGTCGATAACCTGGAGCCTCCCTTCCTAATCTCATACATTTCAGTAATTGCATGAGATGTACTGACTTGTTTCTTAATTCATTTGTTTTTAAAAAAATCTTTTTTTCTCGTACGTCAGTCGTGAAGGTTTCACAATATAATCACATCATAACTAATATCTGAGAACCCTTTCTGTAATGCAGTGCACTTATTGGCATTGTTTGTCTTTTGTAATATTTGCCTTTATAACACCAGAGGTTGCTACCACTGTTGTGGGTGTGAGCAGATCTGATTGGTGATATAATAAGTTTTATATGTTCAAGACAATATTGTGCATCTACTGCTCAAAAGAACTTAATGATGTGTGTAATATTACCTCCGAAAACACCCAGCTGTAATGACCCGTGCAGCCTCTTTGACTGATGTTAAATTGCTGCACTGTAAACAAATCATGCAGTCAAGGTAATTTCCTCCAAAACTAATAGAACTTTTATTTCCCCGCCTCCTTTTTCCTTCTGTTGCTTTTCAGAAACATCCCTGGGGGCACAAGCACACACCATCACACACAGGCACCATGCAGGAATCGGAGCCCACAGTGTGCCAGCTGCAGCCCAACATCATCTCAGTGCGCCTCTTCAAGAGGAAGGTTGGTGGTCTGGGCTTTCTGGTGAAGCAGAGGGTGTCCAAGCCACCTGTCATTGTGTCAGATCTGATCCGCGGCGGCGCGGCAGAGGAATGCGGCCTGGTGCAGGTGGGTGACATTGTGCTGGCTGTGAACAACAAGCCCCTGGTGGACCTGTCCTACGAGCGGGCCCTGGAAACGCTCAAAAATGTGCTGCCCGAGAGCCACGCTGTGCTGATCCTCCGCGGTCCCGAGGGCTTCACCACCCACCTGGAGACCACTCTGTCCGGGGATGGCCGCCAGCGCACCGTGAGGATCACACGCCCCACGTTCCCGCCCTCAAAGTCTTACGACCAGTGGTCCCCCCTCAGTGCGCTGAGCCCCGGGCAGCAGCAGCAGATCAACAAAGAGCCCCAGCTCAGGGCCATTGAGAACCTGTCCTCCCCGTCCATCACTCAGTCCCTCATGCAGAGGGGCGGCGTGCAGGGCCAGGACCCCCTGCTCCTGAGGGACGTGGGCCGCGGAGCCCTCCTGTGCAACGGGCTGGAGGAGAACAATGAGCTCCTGAAGGAGATCGAACCGGTGTTACGCCTCATCAAAAACAGCAAACGGGAGATCAATGGAGAAGGCCAGAGGAATGCTGGGAAAAGGGACACCGAGATTCAAGTGGCTGGGTAATTTCAGACCTGATACTCCTTTATCGATCCCTGTAGTTAAAACATCATTGTCCTCAATTCTCTCCACAGACATGCAGTCAAAGTATGGATAGAATTAGAACTTGAGGACCCTTCAAAAGCAGCAGTTATAGGCTGAAACAAGGACTTGCACCTGGTCCTGTGATTGAATGCATCCCTTTTCACTCTCCCACCCCGCAGTCTTTGAACCACCTGACGCATCTGTTTCATTAGCTGTTACAGACAGCCTCTAATTCAGCTAATATGACTCAGTGTACAGCGCCAAGTAATTACTGTCTCCATGTTGGTCTCCAGCAAACCCTACTTATAATGACATTGCTCTCCAGACTAATCATGACCATTTCAGATGCTATTATTCAATTACTGAACCAGCTGCTTTATGTAGGTTCACGTAAACTTCCTTTTGACACTTTTTCAGAAAACTTCTTTGTTTTTTGGCTTTTGAGCCAGGTCATAAACTTAAGATTTTTCTGTCTTTCTTATGAATTTATTTTAATTCCTGGGCCACACACGGACCATTGTAATTCCTAAACAGGCCAGGTCAGTGAAATGACAGCATAATAATCTAGAAATAATGAGAAATCAAGGTGTTTATTATGAAGGAGGGACATTATATATGATAAAAAAAAGTCACAAAAAAAACCCCACACTGAATTGAATATCTCTCTCCAAATAGGTTAAATTTTTTTGTTTAAATTTAGAATATTATTATGATTGTCCATATTTTAAAAAGACCTTTTATTGTGCAAAGTCTCTTCTTCAGAGTAATGTGACAAAGGGCACTCAGTGTCTACAGATTTCAGCATGGCTTTGATAATATTGCAATTTTGCTGCTTCATCTTCCACTGAGTCTATCTATCTATCTATCTATCTATCTATCTATCTATCTATCTATCTATCTATCTATCTATCTATCTATCTATCGGCCTGTTTTGTTCTGAATGCCTTATGTTTCGTGCCACTATGTTAAATTGTGTTTATTTAATGATATCTAATGACCAGCATGCGAGGTAGTGTTGAAATGCTTTATGAACAGTATTTTGCCACATGCATTCCATCCTTTTGTCAGTAATTGGAGCCTCTTACTGTGACCCTAATTAGCATTTATAATATTAGGAGCACATGAATAACCATTTCACAAACAAGACTGTGCATGCACAATACTATAGGCTGCATATTTTTAATAATTCTCTCCAGCAAATTAATCTTTTTCAGTTATTTATTGACACTGAGACTGCCTTTTATTATAATAAATGAAAGGTGAAATATGCGATCTTTTACTCTAACACGAGTGTACCAACATTTTTACCTCATCTGGTCTAAATATCATCTTTTCTGTTCTAGTATTTTCTTGTGCTCGTCTAAAAAACACTTATTTTTATATTTATTACAACTACTTAACTATATTGGACCAGACAAATCTAATAAAATTATACATTCGTCCATACAGTCACTCACCTGTTCATGAGTTACTTCAGGTTGGTTAATACTATTTACACAGTAAGATGATAAAGAGAACTGTAAATTAATATCAACAAGATAATCATTCTATATATTTGAACAATTAAATGAAACCATTAAAAAAACAAAAAGCCACACCTAACTTAAGTGTTTTTTTTGTTTTTTTTTTTTTTTTTTTAGGTAAAGTCCTCTGCTCTTAAACTGACTGCAATTGTTTATTCAAAACTGAAAAAAAAATTCTGAAGGACAGGTTTTTTTTTTGTTTTTTGTTTTTTTTTGCTTATTGTGCAGTCATAATTGCTTATCTGCTACAGGCAGCTTGTTCCAAAGTTGTCATTTTGTTCCTCATCAGTTTTGTGAAAGAGCCAAACTTTGCACTCAGTCTTTTTTGGGTGTAGAGGTCAGGCGCAGCAGTGTTTCTGCAAGAAAGAATTTGAGAAGTGTGAAATTGGCATTGGCACTGTGTATTTAACTTGTCGCCTTTTGTAATGCTTAATGAGCAACAAGGCTGAAATGTTGCATTCGTACTTTGTTAAAAGGTTCATTCTGGACCAGCTGGTCATGAGGCTTCTCAGTCGGAGCCCATCCTCCACTAAATGCTCTGCACAGTGCATTATTGGCGTCTCAGTTTTCTGCCATTGTACTCCCACGTCCAGTTGAAATCAGATTGAGGCTACTGTCTCCTTGAATCAATGTTTCATTCTTGACCATTCCAAGCACATCCTCTTCTCTTTCATAAATGACCCTTGAGTGATTCATTGCTTTCTAAGGAAACACACATTTTAAAAAAAGATATTCTCCCCGAAAAGGGTCGCCTATGTTTTCATGGACAAAGCTCGAAATAGTATTTGAGAGTACAGGCAATATAAATCTTGCTGGAACTCATTTGGTAGCCTGAAGAGATGGTAAACTGAATTTATTTTTTTGCTTGAGAGGAAAACTTTTCTCAAGTCAAAGAACAGCTAAATAGATAATCAATAGTGGTTGTTCTCTCTTGGCAATATTTCATTGCAGCAACAACTCTTAAATTAAGCCTTGATGATTGTTTTCTGGAAATAGAAAGCCATTTTATAACTAATACTACTTGTTTTCAGATGAGAAGCGGCTCCAATTCGCTTTTCAGCATGAGGCTGATGATTCCGCACGTCAGCGCTAATGACAAACGGCACACTCAACTTCTCTGATTCCTTCTGCGTGTTCGAGCACCACCTCTGACATGCGTCAAAAAATACGTTCGCAAGGAGATAGAGCGAAAGGAAACCTATTTGGATTTAGAATTAGTTTGGACACGCGCTTGCGTTCGGTGGTGGTTGTGTGAAAGGTGGTGGGAGGTGAAATTCACGTGGGCGTTTTTCGATTGGAAGAACGCAAACTTCAGTTGTCACGGAAATGAGTTTACTGCCTTCATTCACATCTCAGGTGGTTTGACACAATCGTCGCTCAGGGACCCCTTCCTCCTCCACCCAGGCAGTCTCATCGGGCTTCATACAGTCATGTGGAATAAGTAGGTGCACCCCAAGGAAATTTGTTTAAAATAAAATAAAAAAAAAAACAGCACACTTGATCTTCTCTGATCAAGAGAACATTTTTCAATTACATAAAGTTTGCATTTTGTTTTTATTTGCACAATTTAAATGAATGTACCTATAATTTGGGATCCTTGAGAAACTGAACATTACCCGAAATCGAGGAAACAGAGCTTCATATCGAACTGACTCCTATCTGTAAATCTTCTCTTTCACACCTGTTGATATTCTTCTGACACTAATAAGTTTTGACAGTTATCTTCTCTTATCTCTTCCTGCCTGCACTCTCTTCTTCACCTCTTTTGTTCATTGCTTTGGATAATCGGCTCTTTCTAATTCAACGCATCCATCTTCACTGTTTTGCATGTTCGCCCTTGCAGTTACACACGTGCGTTGGGTCTGGTCTCGACTGACCCACCCCAGCCATGAACCCATATGTTGTTCTGACTGCACAGTTAAGAAAAAAATAATATTGTAAAACCTGCCGATCCTGGTATTTTAAGGCATTTTGGAAGCGGAAAAAGGAGCAAAAGCAATTAATTCATCTTACACTTTTGGATGAAGTGCTTTGCTGTGGAGGTATTTCAGGCCTGGATAAAGAGAACTCTTTTAAGCTTTTAGCAAAAAGGCTGTAGATGCCACTGACCCTGGCTACCAAAAGTAAAAAAAAAGGTTCCACAAGATTTAAAATGAATGACTCCACTTTTAGTGAGGAAAAAAATGTCAGTGGTGTAAGTTTTTACAGGGCTGACTGCAAATAACAGTAAATTCAAAATGTTTCATGCACTTTTAGCAATCTTCTGCTTCACAGGCTGCTGGAAGGTCTGGCGTTCATTCGTGTCAACATGCAAGCATTCACAATAGAACATACTGTTCATATTGGAACAAAATGAGAAAAAGGTCCACTGTTCACAAGGAGAGAACAAACTTTCAACTTATAACTATGCAAACATGATTTCATCAGGATGCAGTCTTGTGCTTGAGTTCTGTTACGGTTTGGTGACAGTTTCTTTGTAGTTTGGTTATTTGAGGAACATTTTTGAGGCATTATGATTTGATTAAGGTCAGTCTTTTTTCCTTCTAGTTTCAAAGGCACAACATTAAGCTGAATAGGTCACTTTATGTTAACACTTGAATTTTCAAAATTTAGGCTGTTGAGGTGAAAATAAAGATGCAAGTAACTGTGTCTGAGTCCTATAGTGAGAATTCACCAGTCCAGCAGTCAGGCACTTGTAGTCCACTGAACCAAACACGAGTCTCTGCACCTACGATATCCTGAACAGAGAAATCCCTGTGTGGGTGTGCAGAGCCTGAAGACATCATGGAGGGTTTCCTGATTTAACAGTGTTTTGGATCATCTACAAGCCCATGTTTTATGCATTAAGAGGAGAAAAAAGAAAGAAAGCTTGTTAACTGTGTGTGTGTGTGTGTGTGTGTGTGTGTGTGTGTGTGTGTGTGTGTGTGGTTGCATAAGCATATGTGTGTGCGCATGGTTTAGCTGGGGGTTTAAATGAAAACAAAAGACTATCTTGCACCAGGTGCGGGTTCACACACTTGACAGAAAATTGTATGTGACTTGCAGGGACCTTGGCGTGGGAAATGGCACATCACCTCAGCTGGCCAGAGATAACGACAGAATGCTGGAAAACATGCCGGTGGTGCTCAACAAGGCTGACGCCGACAAGGTAAAGGGAGAAAAATGCTCAACTCATACTTACTCCTCATTTAAATAGGTAAAGATCACTTGTCCAGATCAATAACTTGTAGGCACTCATCTTGTTTTCCATTGCAAACTCATTCAGTGATTCTCTTAAGCTGTGTAATGCATGTGCTTTCATGGTCTTCTCTGCTCCTCTGGCTCTTGGGTCATCTAGATTAATGCCCACTATTGGCCCATTCCGTGCTTTCAGAAACCGAGCACGCACATCTGTGTTGCTTTTTTGCACGCAGTAATAAAGCCTTTGCCTAAGATCCTATCACCTTGGCATTAGATCCTTCCGGCGGCAAGCTGGTGCAGCATTAAATCCAGCTTATGCCTTCCACACAGACGGGCCTGGTCACAGGTTTGAGTCGTAATCTGCGCACGGTCCGTGTTTATCCACCCACTTCTGACGTCGCTCCAGCCCCATCAATGGCACCGGATGGCGCGAAACAATTTCAGGGGGCCTAATGAGTGTGCACAGCTGTTGATCCCTCTCTCTCCATCAAATGTGACTCCTCTTAAATTGATTTAGACCTGCAGAGAAGAGAGAGTTACGGCCAACACTGGGGGAATAAATGTGTAAGGTTGTTGAGGAAATGAAGCAGCACAATAGAGATGTGGCTGATGTATGCTTTTCATGAGTTACAGCAGATGTCTATGTATGATGCAGAAAGAAGCCATATGTTCTTCCTTTTGTGGTTGTGATGCAGGTGTTCTGCAGGGTCTTTAAATTGTTGTGTTGCCCTCCACCACTAGTCAGAGCTACCGAGCATCTAGAAAATGAAAACACGCTATGATGTATGTAGGTTGTCTGAGACAAAAATAGCGTAATTACTTCACTGGAGCAATGTGCAAACACCTTAGAATCAAGTCTTTGGATTTAATCTGCATGGAAACGACGGCTACTGCTGTTATCAGTGCTTGACATATTTACCTAGAGAGGGTGTGATGCTGCCCAGTTTTTGAAGATAACATAACTCATCATAGATCTGTTTGATTCCGAGTGTTTACTGAGAATTTTCCCTTTTAAATTAGTCAACAAAATGTTCATTTAGTTAGCAGTGAAAGGAACATCCCTTCACCGTATGGTAGAAATTCACCCAAAAGAAGTCACTTATCAAACCAGAGATATTCTTCATTCTCAAAACTCTGACTAAACTATCTGAAAACATTGACTTCCATTGCTTTGCTTTTCCCAGGCTGTCAGCCTCACTTCATTTTCTGACTCTTTTCCCATCTACCCCCTGTCTTGCGCTCATCATCTCAATTTCCCACCAGAAGTTGTAATTGATGGGTGGATGAGGAACTAGCACTGTGTAACATCATTTACAGAAAGACTTGCTGATTATGCCCCATTATGAAATTATCTTCATCAGATTAGCTTCAGTTGATGCTCATTTGGAGCACCATGGATCCTCCCCTCTGATACTTCTGAGTTACTTGCTTGATGTTGGGATCTGGTGATTGTTGCATGGTGAGAAGTACAAAATTGTGCAAGTGGGTTTCTAACTTTCCTAGTATTTTCCCACAAATGCACATTTAACTTTCACTAAAAAGACACATCATTGCTGCTCCACCTACAAAAAATTGTCTTTATATATTATTGTTATGAAGCAGACTGGAGCTTTTGGAAATGCCATTTGCTAAAAGTAATGACAGTGTTGCGTATTTTACAGAGGTTTTTTACTGAATCAACATGCAGCTTTAAGCTGACTTCTCTGCAAGTCACTGGACCTGGCTGTCTCAGTAGTGTATTTTACTGTCTTCCCTTTAATGGTGTGGCATGGATTTTCTCACTTTGTATGCTCAAAGAATTCTATGCAGACATGCTCAGTTACTTCTGTATGTAGTGAGCCAGATGGCAGAGCATGCTTGCAATCATAGCTATAATAGGAAGGGATAAACAAAGCTGTTTTTTGCGCTTTTGCTTTAGTTTTTATAGGTTGAGGGAATTTTAAACCCTTGATGCATGCATTTCTGTGGCTCCGCAATCTAAAACAGTGAATTAATTTCAAGCGTGTTCAGGCCATGAAGATCTAAGGTTAAATCTCTCCATGCACATATGGTTCCAGGTCTTAAAACTCAAAATCATGTTTACAATTATCAGCAAGCTGATTGGTAACATGAGTGTGCATAAAATGAGCCTCTCAGAAAGTCTTCAAGAAATGGATTAGTCAGCCACAACCCGACACTTATTTAGCTGATGCTTTTATCCAAACCTCAAAATATAGAGAACACGACACCATTTGCCCCTCAATGAGCAGATAGTAACTGAGGAACCTCTTGACCCAAAGGATTAAGCCTCCTCGTTCTCTGGCCTCTCATTCATCCCGTCCTCTGTGTTAATTACATCCATTGCTGTTCCCGCGTATGTATGGACAAATATAATTGTTCTCATTTTAATAGTTAACACATTCCTTTCAAAATGAGATTTCAAGAGGGGCACCAGTGCTTTTGTATAAACGGTACACTAAAGTACACTGACATTTATAGAGTTTTTATAAGAACAGGGTTCTGAACAATGACAAAAAAAAAAAAAAAAGCAGTCAGCTTGAATGTAAATGCCAAAGCCATCTTCCAGGCAGCAAGCGGCAGCCCTCATATTCAAGTAACTCACAACTGCTCATCTTTGTTATGTCAAAAGGCCTTAATTCTCCACATCTGAGTTTCAGTGTCTCGATGAGTGAGATTCTCTTTCTTCACGGTACATTGAACTTCCTTCCTGTCCACAACCCGGGTGATAACTATGTGTCATATCTGAGCTGCACAGTGGAGGGTGTGTGTGTGTGCATGTTTGTGCGTAAAATCAAACTCAATTCAAGCTTCCCCATTCCTCACAGCTATTGGAAAGGATACAAAATGACAATGAGGCTCTGCTGGTGTGGCACTGCTGGTATTCATCCTCCAGGCAAGCATGATGATTGTGTCACTGTTGTTCAGGAGCTGCTCCACTGTACGATTAACAATGCAGTGCGAGATGATGAAAGGGCCTCCAAGGTGTGCCATTGATTACCCTGATCTTCGGCAATCACTGGCTGCCTTTCTCCGGGAAGGCTTACTGTTGGCTTTGGGGTTAAATTGCAGCCATTCATCAGTCAATAGCTACTGTATTGGAAAGCACAGAGGGGCAGGAGTTAGCTCCCATCAACCTGCCGTTACAAGCTGATTGCCTTTATCCTGGAGTGGAAAATGAAACAGAAGTGGGTGTCAATGATTTTGATACACAAAGTCTTGGATGTGACAGAATTGAGCAAAATGGTAAACCAATTTACTCTTGAGAATAAAAAGCTGGAGCCCTCAGAGAAAGGCAAATATTGCTGAAGTTGTTATTCCCTTAAAGTTTTCATGCCAGTGTCCAGTGGTGGTACTCAGTGAGAGGAAAATATCCTGTTTCTAGTTTTGGTAAGTTTGGTCACCTAGCAGTCATAAGTAAAAGTGTCATAAAGGCCACGACTGTCTTCCCAGACAAAGTGCAAAAGCATGAAGGATTGACCGGCTTCAACATGTTCTTTTTGCAGCCTCCAGCCCAGGGCAGGACCTCGCCCATCAAATCACTGCAGAACGGCAGCCCCTCCAAATGCCCCCGCTTTATAAAGATCAAGAACTGGGAGACCGGCACCATCTACAGTGACACCCTTCACCACAGCTCCAGCAAGGTAAGGCACACTGAAACTATTACACAGCTTGATAAAAGAGAAAGCTGCATCATTTGTCCTGGAAAGACAAAGAAATATTCTAATGGCAGCGTCAAGTTGTATTATAACCATTGTTTTCATGCCAGTTTAAAGCTGTGAGATGCAATTGTTTTCTCAAGTCCTGAAATTTTCACTGAATTCAAAAGAATTAAATCTAATGACACCGAGTGAGCAGAAAAGAGAGGCACCTTTATGATGCAACTGTTATGCAATGAAACCTAATATTTACCTCTGCAGTCAACAAACAACTCTTTAAGATTCAGTTCAGGTCGCTGTTGTTAGTTGTTTTTGTTCTGACTTTCAAACCAAAATGACTTTTATTGATTTAACTAATAATTTTCACCTGAGTAATTTCATGCATGGTCTATTGACCAATCATTTTTCTTCTAGGCATCTACTAATCTACAGTAAATATTGCAATGGGTGGAACTAATCCCACCTGGCTCTGGATGAAGGCAGGGCTTCTGAGGAGGTCAACAGTCTAAAAAACAGGGAGCCATGGGTGATTGAAGGAGAACAGTTGATCTCAAATGCATGTTTTTAGCAATGGGAATACCTTGGAAAAATCTTGTGCGTGCAGCGATCTCACCCTTTATCTAATGGGCGTCATTAGTCCATGCTGTTTACTAGACTAGTCTGACTAGACATACGCGTAGATGTGCACAGGAAGAATACGCAAAACTGGATGAGCCACTTACATTTGTGGTCTATCGATTGTTGAGTCAACATTAAAGCACACAAACCGCTGAGCTGAGCATCACGTTGGCAAAGTGGACACATCTTTGGCAGGCCCACAGTCTTCATGCTATAGGTCGACTGAGAGAGGTGACAGATAGCGTATCTGTGACTGTAACGGCGTCTTAGAGGCTCTGATGAACATCGAACACAGTGTGGTGGTTGACTGAGCAAACATGTAGCCTGCAGACTTGCCAACACATCATTTGCAAGTCAAGTAGATTGAAGAATAATAGCACAGCATGGCATGCCTTTTCTCTGCTTCTCACTAACTATTCATACATTACAGAGCTCCTGTCTGAACTGTTGGTGATTCAGCTCGTTAGTGTTTAGCCTGAAAGAGGGGGAGTTAGGTAGATCTGGGTAAAGCTTATGAAACAATGAATCCTTCAGAAAAAAAGCAGTGTATCACTGGTACACCATCCGGGGACAGGTCACATGGTCATATAGTGACTCACCTGGTCACACAGTGCCTCAGTATTTTCAGAGGACAGTACAGAGATATTAAACACACCATGCTGAGTGGATGTTTCTGCCCCTAAGTGCTTGATGTATTCATGAATATGTAGCGCAGCTACCACAACAAAGCCATCTCATCCATCACGTCTTTGCTACCTTTATAACATTACAAAGAATGACATTTTCTCCTGCAATATGCTTTGTTCAATCAAAGCTGTGTGCAAATTTACTCACTTCTTCACTTCTTCAGAGCTCTCCGTATAATAGATGTGGATTATTTTTACCCGTTATGGTGCTGTAGGGATGAGTCATTTTTATAGGACGACACAGGAGTTAGCGCTACCTAATGTTGCTAAAAATAAGTTCTGGGATGAATCAAATTCTTGACACTCACATGTTTTCTTCAGCAATGATCATTTTCAAAATTTGAAATCATATTAATCAGCATTTAAAAAACACAAGGCTTTAGATGAATTGAACAATAAACTCAAAACTTCATTGTAAGTATCTTATAAAACTTGGTGGAGGGAATTTTTCAAGTTTTGGAGTCTCGCCTGTTCTGTATTTGCACTGACTCTTCTCCTTTCAGACAAAGAAGCTGAATTTTAATTTTCAGACTTGCTCCACCTGCTGCTTCCCATTTTTTGTGGGAATGGCAGAGCTGCACAGCTGAATTTTAAGCACAAACAAGTCAATACTTTCTCAGAACTAATAAAAGTCCAAAGAAAAATTTTTGACTTCCATAGATTTTCCCTTAACCTCATCAGACCTCAGGTAGAATGTTTTTGTGGAGATTGAGAAATTCTATTCTCGTATATTCTTATATTCTAAACTTTTTTCCAATCGCAGTTCCAGAAATTGTAAGATATTTCGCTAAAATGCACAGAAATTGTATATTTGATCGGCTGCATTGCCTGTATGTTGAAATGGGATATTTAACTGTAGTTCCACTGACAGTCCTCTTTGTTCCTCAGCCACTCATCTTTCTTTTATTATGCAGTCATAGTTTCTTCCTCTTAATGAGCCGGCCGACCACGCAGAAGGTGAGCACCACTGTTTAAGCATTCGCCCTCCAAAACACAGCAGCCATTGGTAAACAGCGGAGAGCAGCCTAATTACGTTGGTGACTTATCGGACGGGCTGTTGTGTGCATCTCAATGAATGGCCTGTAATAGCATCTTCAGATTTATTATATATCACGGGCACGGCTGTATTCGAGGATGATCCGTCTTTTTCAAAAAGGACAGCTGGCTGGCATGAATGCCCAGAGCAGTATGATGAGCGGACGTGCTGGAGCACGAGTGATTTCTTTGTTTTATTTTTAACACTCCATGCTTTGCTCATCCATTACCCCCACCACCCCCACCCCCCACCGTTCACTCCCTTACCTCTTTCTCTTCTTGCTGTCCTCTGTTCTCACTTGTTTTCCATTTTTAAACTTTGCTTCCTGAAGCACTTGCTGGCTTCCTTTCTCGGTTTTCCTTCTCAGGTTTGATGTCGGAAGAGGTCAAGGAAGTAGCTTCTGAACTCACTGGCAGATCACGTCCGGGTGTGTAGGCCGTGCAACCGGGTGTCTCGGCGTAACAAGTCAATTTTTAGCACCGCCGGGGTCGTTCTCAAATTTCTTGCTCCACTATCTTTCATACCATCCGCTCTCTCCAACCCATTCGTTCTATCTCTAACCTGGTGAAGGCAAACTGAAGTGACAGCTGACTTCAACTCTCATCATATTAAAAAGACCACACAAGGTTGCACTGAGTTATGAGCAATTTCTTGTCTCTGTATTTGTCTGATTTTTTTTTCCATCTGTGTTTCCTCTCTATGCTTTCTGTCTTCCTGCCTCTGCTTAATGGAAGAATACCAATCTGTGATTCATTGACTTATTCATTCAGGAACCCGTCTGCCGGATATATGAGTGATACAGTGAAAGAAATTCCTGAGACCCTTGTGTTTGGTTAAATTGGTCAAATTTCATATGAAGTGAAATGGCAACATTAACCTGGATCTGTGTTGTTCAGAATGCCCGACTCCCATGGCAGTGACCGGATGATTGAATGAAATATTTAATGAAATTTTTAAACTGGAGAAAAAAAAGTGGGGTTCTATTAAATTAAAAACCAAATGTATTTTCAAAGTAATTGAAATTTCATGTAATTTTTGATATAATCAACAAACTTTATTCGTCTAGAGGGCGTGCCTTGTTGCCCATTTGCACCACTACCACAGTCAAGCTGCACACTTTATGCTAAAACTTCAGAAATCCCCCCAATTATATAAAAATTCTCCAAAAATTACTATAATATACACTTCTTTGAACTTGTGAAAGTAACCTCCAACATGTTTTAAAATGTTTTTGTCTGAATCAGTTGAGTAGAATTATTTCAAAACAGTTTCCAGCTGTTCGTTTTGGAAGAAGGCCAACATCCTGAATGCAGTAATCATCCAAACAGATTTATTGAGTACAACCAAGAAAGCCATCTTTGTTGGACTAATGGAAAGTTTTCCCATCAGCACTAACTTGGTGAGCTTGGATTTTTTTTTTTTTTAATATCATCTGCTCTCAACATAGCACCCACTGCCTTCATATTGATGCTGGTGTCAAATTACTTACCCCTGTTGGGGAACAGACAGATGAGGTCAGATGAAGAAAATAACATTCATTGCATTGCGTTTGGTAGTCAGAATCTGTTGAGGGCGGCAGCATCAAGAAGATGACCCAGGATGACCCAGATGAAGTGAAAAAGAGCCCTGGAGTCTGGATGTCTAGACTCCACTTTCTGCACTGTCGACTGTTTCTTTCTGGCATTGGTACATGACTTCAAGGTGTTGTTCCAGGACATGAAGGCCTCCAACAGAGCTGCATTCTGTTCAGGAAGTAATCCTGTTGTATGACATGCTCCAAAGCAGGGGGGTTTCCAAGAACCGGGAGCACAGGCTTGACTTTGACTCTAAGTCAGTGCAGCACTTGCAAAGATGGTACAAAGCAGCAACTTTGGAAAGAGGTAGTGTTGTAAGTTTTCCCCAGGGAAGCATCAATAGTGTAGTAGAGATGTAGATGACTAAATGACGAATTCTCCAACAGTGGCGGCTGGTGGTGAAATTTGTTGGGGGGGGCTAACAAATGCTTGCATAATACAGATTAAATAGTTAGAGTTGCAAAAGCAACATCACCTATGATACAAACAGTTACATCAATTACAGGTACACTATACTTTTTTAGTGCTCTATAATCAACTCTCTCTCTCTCTCTCTCTCTCTCTCTCTCTCTCTCTCTCTCTCTCTCTCTCTCTCTTTCTCTCTCCCTCTCTCTCTCTCTTTCTGTCACACGCACACATGCACACATTTGTGCACTGCGGACGTGTTCCAACCCAACTTCAATGACTGCCCACAGATCGTGCCAAACACGGCTTCAGTACAACACCCAACCTCAGCAAAAACAAGGTGTCACAGTCCTTTAACAGGTCAACATGGGCCTAGCTTATTTGAAAAGAAGCTCACATCGACGCCTTTCTGGGATGCAAACAGGTTAATCACCATGTCGTTGAAGTCTGGTAATTTTTGGATGAAGTCCGTCTCGATAGACAGCGTGGCAAGTGCATTCAATCGTTCCAAATAATTGGATTCCAAAGCAAATGGTCCACCTCGTTCATGCTAACGCCTTCCATAGCTGAACTTTTTCTCCCTCCTTCCCATCTCTGGCACCAACAGCAGCCCCGCTGCGTTAAATCACCGCCATTGGTCAAAAGTCAGTGGCCTGTGGGCTAACTGAAGTTAGCCCAAAACGCTCAGTAAACCACGAGGTGCGGGACATGACACCTGTCAATCACTTACAAGAACGAAATGAATGTATCTGCTGGGGCTGTAAAAAATCAGCCAATTTAGAGATATTCCATGTATTCCAAGACGGAGTCCCCCTCTTCCGTGCACGCGGGCCACAGGGACGAGTTTTTCACTAAGCTGCTTTACGCCCAAGGCCTGCAGGGGGCGCTGTTTCGCATAAAATGTGCAAACTCCTCAATGCACCTTTAAAAAGACATTTAGATTTGCTGATTGACTTCAGATAAATGGCAAAAGATGATTGGATGGGAAGCAGTGACAACAAATTTTGACAGCAGGAGAGTGACTCATAGAAAACTGGTTAAGAAATTGTCCTTTTCGTGGATTCATTATTCAGCATCAGTTATATGACCTTGGTAAAAAGAACAACCAAGGGTTTTGATGATTTCTCTGCCTTTTATTGAACAAAACCATGCCCTCATTTCAGTTTCAGAGAGCAGATTAGCTGAAAATTATTGAAATCTTGGAGCTTGCTGAAGTGGTTGAAAGAAAACTGACGTTCATTTGTTAAATGCACAGTCTAAATCAACACTATGACTTCTCTTGGAGTATATTTTGTTGGTCTTTGCAGATACAGAAAATAAAACCATATGTCGTCATCACCGTCCTCCTAAGTTGTATGTTAGCACAGCAGAGGAAAAACAAACCAAGCGGAACTCATCCACCCAAAACCCTCCATAATCTGTCTCCTTGTTTGTCTCTTCAGATGCCGCTCTGCTCTGAGAATGTGTGCATCGGCTCAGTGATGATGCCCACCCAGCACACCCGCAAGCCAGACGAGGTCACCACTAAAGAGGAGCTCCTTCCACTGGCCACCGACTTCATAGACCAGTACTACACCTCCATCAAAAGGCAAGCACAGCCTGTACCGCCCGCAGAGTAAATTCAAGCCTCGGAGGGCAAAAATGATTTCAGCAGCCTGCTTTCGCAACCGAGTGAAACAGAGAAAAAAAAAATAAGATAGAAAAATGGAACAAGTGTGATGCGATTATATTCAATAGCAGAAAGATACTACTGTCAACTGAAATTCAGCCTTCTTTTTGACTTTTTGACTTTCATGACATTGTTGAGGAACATCTATGAACTATCACAATTCAACAAAATTGGGAGTTTTTGATTCACCAGTGCAATGTGCAGCATTGAATAATTGCTAGTAGGCTTTTATTTTGTCTCATATTGAGTTTCACACCATTGATATTCAGGTTACCACCTAATAATTAGCATAGATTATTTGGAAAATACCAAATCTGTGAAATACTCAGAGATCCGCATGGTTTCTGAGCAGAAACTCTCCTGTGCTGCTATAACACAGTGCAACATGGAAGTCATTCTGCTTTGCTGGAGGATGTTTTTCCTGCCTTCAGGTATGGCTCTAAGGCTCACGTGGACAGACTGGAGGAAGTCACCAAGGAGATTGAAGCTTCAGGAACTTATCAGCTGAAAGACACTGAGCTGATTTATGGAGCCAAACACGCCTGGAGGAATGCTGCTCGGTGCGTAGGAAGGATTCAGTGGTCCAAACTGCAGGTACTGTTTATTTTCATTACAGTTACTTCCTCCTCCTTGTTCAAACCTGATGAGCATTAGCATTTTTTTTTTTTTTTTTATTGTTTCTGGGCACGTTCACTAATGTGCCACATCATAGAACATTTGAAAACTGGAAAGAAGTCGTTGCGCTTCAGAAAATGCTTTGGCTGCACAAAGTTTAGGACTTCCTGACTGAAACATTTCAGTGGTGACAGGACTGAAGCACAGGGCAATGATCTGAAATTTGGCATATTTTGTTACTACTGCATATACATGATACATATACTATTTGGTATTAATGGACCCAGGCAAAACTCCAATATAGGTGCTCTTGCCTGGATTTTGCACTGATAGTAAGCTTGACGTCACATCAGTTCATTTTGAATGAGTACAAATCCTTTGCATTGCATTTTGTTTGTGCCTGATGTTGTTACATGGTTGAGTTTACCTGCATGAATTGAGTTGTTTTAAGAACTTATCACAAGATTCAAACATATCGGGGGCGAAAAAATTGCCCCCCCCCCCCCGACAGGCGCATGGGAAGGTGTTTTATGTAGAGGGGGCTGGCAGCTGAATGAATGAAGGAGTGACGTCATTGCATTTTTTTTCCCTGCTGTATAGCGCATCACCACTCAGGCTACTGGCTGGAAGCCATATGATACACACAAATAAACATGAGGAAGTTCTAACAAATTCACATTTTATTACATTTTTTCTCCATAAGGAGGTCGGCAGCAATTCACCATATGACAAGAACAGACGAGATCAAAAACACTTTCACAGTAGTAAATCACTGCCTTTTTAAGCGCTGTCCATGGTGCTGAAGATGCAAATAAATAGTCAGGTGGGTCTATACTCCAAAACTCACTACCTCTGACATGACAGGTTGTAAGGATAGATTAAAAAACACATTAACAGATGAACACAAGTCCTGCAAACCAACAGCAAGCGAAAAAATCCGATATTCTCTTTTGCTTGCTGTCTGCCATCGTTGTTGTTTGATTGCGAAGAAGCTGCTTCCGGGTGAGGGAGGAGTCTCCTTAACAAACAATTTGAATTTAGTTTTATTTAAAATAGATTTTTCCACATATCCCCACAGCTCTGTGTAAATCCATTTCACACATGCTTTTCATATTTTTATAGTTTTTTTTTTTTTTTAATTAAGTTTACAGTGAACGCTACTATAAGGTGCTACAGCTTGCAGAGTTGCAGCAAGTTTTTGCCACTGAAGCATTTACTATTTTTTTAAAGTGGTGAAGTTTTTCAATTTCAGTGCCTCATGAATGCATGTATGTTTAGCTTTCTTTGTACCTGCTGCTTATTTCAGTTTTTTGTCCGTTTGTTTGCTTTCTAGGTTTTCGATGCCAGAGACTGCACCACAGCCCATGGAATGTACAACTACATCTGTAACCACATCAAGTACGCCACCAACAAAGGCAACCTGAGGTAAAGTAACAGAAAACACACGCTGCTCTTTCTCTGGTCCTGCTTCCTTTTGTTGTTTGTCCTTCCCTTTGGTTTAACTCTGCTCATGTGCCTCCTGCCACCCTGTCTCCTCACTCCATCTGTCGTTCCATGTATCCCATCGCACCGCTCCGTCTCTGACTCCCCTGACTTGACCCACTGTCCCATCTGTCAGTGTCTCTCCGCACTGGATCTGACACGATCTGCTGCTCCTCTCTCTTACCCATCAGTGCCTCGGCGCCAATCATTGCCCTGTTATTGAGGCGGCAGACCTCACTAACAAGCAGTCATTTGTCAGACCTGCACTCACTTACTGCCAAGTCCTAATCACATGTGACACCTCATATTTACTTCTTGGCTGATGGATAGCTTCTGACTCATTATTACACTTAGCCTGGCCTTCAGATAGCTCAGATACACATGTTGAGAAGAGGCGCCTCAACATCCAAACTGGGGTTTTCTCAGCCTGATGGAAACACAGCAGAAACAAACACAGACTCATAAATAATGATCAAGTGATGAGAGGATTTTGTTGGTTAAAAATTAAGATGAAACACAGCAAAAAATGTATTCATCTGTTATGTTTTGACAGCTAATGTAGTTAAATGTAATTATCCAGAGTATTACTATTTTGGATTAATTGTCTTGCTGAAATGCTTCAATGATTGGCTGAGAGATTGTCCTGGAAATAAATGTCAAAATGTTTAATTTACTGCTCAAATAAGCTGTACTAGATCTAATATGTCCATACTATGCTCTCGAGTTATAAACTATGATAAAATGTATGTGAATGTATTACATTACATAATTCATTGTTGTTTTGTTAAGTGATCGTTAAGAACAAGTATTAAGGGAAATATTCCATAAATATTGCACTGTCATGACTGTGCACTAATGAAATGTTTCTAATTTTTGAACATCATTAAGTCTAAAGTTTAGTTTTGCAAATCTTAAGATATGTAAACATTTTTGACAAATTGATTTTTAGTTTTCAAACTCAATAACTTAATTTACCTGTTAGTAAACAGGTAAATCACCTCAGTTATCACTCTCTTATGTACAGAAGTGTCGTTATCAAAATGGAGGCAATGAAAATTAGCATGTACAATAAAATAAGGTTTTTTATAATCCAGCTGGATTCTCATTGGTTTCTAATCATGTTTCACTAGTTCTTGTAAGATGCTCAATATTTGTAGATGTAAGAGCTTTTTCTGGGTTAAGAATCAAGAATATGAATGTGCAATCCCAATTTTCAACTGGTAATCTTCACCTTAGCTAATGCTAGTCGTCTCTTCACAAAGAAAACTGTATGAAATCTGGCCATTCAGACTGTGATGGTCCGTTTTTGTTAATTACGATGCAACATGCGCATTTCCTTCATGAGTAAACTGATGGCACAACTGGCCCAGATTCACACCAGCTGCTCGGCCTCCTCAGCGACTTACAACCAGCTTAGCAGCATTAACACTTCTATCCGGTCACCACATTAAAACGCCACTGGGATGTACATCAGACCAGAGGTAGCAAAGATCCGGTGCTGCTGATGGTCCTTTGACATACCATAATTACAAACGGCCTTGGCCAGATTACATACACAGAGCCAACGGGCTCTTCTGGTGATTTATATGCAGAAACACATGTGCTCATGTTGTAGTCATTACTCACTAAGAGCAATGCATTACAAATAATTTGTTAGTTCAAAAAAAGAATGCAAATCTCTGAGATGTTCCTCCTTAAAGCAACCGCATTATTGATTGAAGAAAGTGGTTTTCAAGCATGAGGGAGCTCCAGACAACTTCAGCAGGGGCTTAGCGGGAGAATGGGGTTCAGGGGAAGAAGTTTTTCCACAGTTCTATTTCTTTTGATTTTTGAAATGAAATGACAATACATGGAAACAAATGGAGGGTAGTGCCATTACCTGTTTTGCTAAAATGTACATTTTTATGACTAAATCTACAGTTCAGATAACAGAGATGATGAAGCTTTAGCACAAAACTGTTCATAATGAACAATAAACGCATAACTAACAAATGATATTATATGGCCTACAGAGCCAAATGTATATTTTGATATGGAAAACATTGGGAATTCTCTACTCTTAGGCTCCACTAAAAATACAAATGATTTAAGTATCTCCAGCAGAGAATATTGACACACTTATTTTAATGTTGTCTTCTGGTTGTTTTCTGCAGGTCAGCCATCACCATTTTTCCTCAGAGGACGGATGGCAAACATGACTTTCGGGTGTGGAACAGTCAGCTCATTCGTTATGCAGGCTACAAACAACCTGACGGACAGATCCTGGGAGACCCTGCCAATGTTGAATTCACAGAGGTGCAGATGAAAAGATGTTTTTTTTTAAAATGCTGCATTTTACATTCACTGTCTTCTAGTAGGAGCCCAGCTCACACTGAGTGTTTTGGTCACTAGATCTGCATCCAGCTTGGATGGAAAGCCCCGAAGGGTCGTTTCGATGTCCTGCCTCTTCTGCTACAGTCCAATGGAAATGACCCCGAGCTGTTTGAGATCCCTGAAGACCTCATTCTTGAGGTGCCCATCACACACCCAAAGTGAGTTGTGATTTTCCATAAAATATAGAAAATAGAGCTGAACAAGAACAGAGGGGGCTGCAAAAAAAAAAAAAAAAAAAAAAAAAAAAGACATCCGCCCACTAACACATCTTTTAACAACACTCCTAAAACAATGGGGTACTTTTGAGCCAAGAAGTCTGATTGGGTTATCGCCACATTCCGACTGTGCAGATTATTCCCAGAAAACGCAGCTAGAAATGCTTTATCTGTTACTATGCCAGCTTTTGTGGTAACCATGGGGCTTGTTAGTGAGATTTTAAGCTTCCTCCTGCTTTGTTTCTCATGTGTTTGCTTTACTTTTCACAAAACTTTTTGAACAGTGGTAGGGCCTGTACTAAAGCCGCAGTGCCCTTGAGATAATAAGCTTCAGTCCCCCACAACACAGTAATATCTATAATCACAGTGAATGTTTGGGTGGTTTTGCCACACCAGTTTGCACACACACATGCTCATCCAGCGATCACTCCATCATCATCACCACATGGTATCGAGGCGCTTTAGAAGTGCTGAGTTAAAAATGACAGAAATTAAATTGTTCGCTTCACATAGTATTTACAGGCAATCACCTCAGCCATGAGTTACCCTGCAGGAGAAGGGTTACAGTCAAGATGTGTTGTTGTTTCTGTTCGAAACTGAAATCAAAATTGTAGTTTCTTGACATAATGTTATCGAGCTTGTACTAATGTCCTTAACTAAGCATAAATTAGTCGAAAACTGATGTTATTATCAGTTTAGAAGAGCTAACGGCAGTAAGTGAAAAGATTATGAAAAGATTAACAGTAGTACTGTTAGATAACTTTTGAATTCCAAAATGTGACCAGATAACAGGCTCATAATGTTATTGTTATATAGTAAATGTAATAGTAACATCACTGCATGAAGAGTGGGAATGAAAGGAGGCTCAGCGGTCGTCCTCCCAGCAGTCCAAACCTATAGCTGTTTATCTAAATAGTCCTGTGTAGCTTGAACCAGTCAAGCCTGTAAACTTTAATTTCAGAGAAGTACACCTGCAATCTGCTCCAAAGTTAAAAATATAACCCAACAATATGACATCCAACAGTACAATCACTATGACCCATTTGAAATGTTCTTTAAAATGGGCAACTTGACATTTTGTTTTTATGATACCATAATTCTATTAACATTATACACAGGAACAAACAATGCTAAAGGTCATTTCAGATTGTTGGCTGCTTAAAAAGTCAGACTCCAAGGAACCACTGTGAGTTGAATGCTTTGTTTTTTTTCCGTCTCCATTTTCAAACCAATCATCAGTGAAAAACCAACCAACCAATAAAGCCAACAGACTGAACCCTGAAAGCACTTGCTTTTGTGTCCACATATTTACAAAACCCCAGCATTTTTTAGTGTGCACCAGCTCAGAAATCCCTTGAGACACAGATTTCCCTGCCAGACTCCCTCCATAATTGGCATGTCCTGCTCTACACCCTCCATCAGCTGGCCCTCAGCTCCGGCAGCAGCTTGGCACAGGCCTCGACCACCTACAGCGTCTCATCATTACACAAGATTAAACCTAGCCCTGCAAATAATACACTGAATGCAATGATATCCCTCCCCCCCCCCCCCACCCCCCGAGAGGCTGCGAGAAGTGAGTAGTGGGAGGCAGAATGAGGTCCGGCTTGCTACGTCCAGCGCCAAAAGTGGTTTTCTTTGTGTTAATGTGAGTTCTGGCTGCACTCCGTTTTTGCATTACGCAGCTCAGTGGTAATTACCTGTGCTCCCAAGGATTTCAGTGCACGCTGCTAATCCGTCAATGGATAATTTCCTGACCACAATAGGGAAAATAATGAATTGAATTATGTGAAATAGCCGGATCACTCAGCCAATCGCTCCCCTTTTTTGTCTCTGCCCAGATTTGAGTGGTTTAAAGACCTGGACCTGAAGTGGTACGGCCTCCCGGCGGTTTCCAACATGCTGCTGGAGATCGGCGGTCTGGAGTTCACATGCTGCCCCTTCAGCGGCTGGTACATGGGCACAGAGATCGGCGTGAGGGACTTCTGTGACAGCTCTCGCTACAACATTCTGGAGGTAGTGTGTTGTGCCAAACAGCCATGTTTCATCGGCGGTCGATAGCTAGTAAAGAATTATAGGCACAGTCAGACTGAAGTTGTGTGTTGTGTCACTAAACTGTCCAATCAGAGTCTTCTTCTAATTGTGCACTCAAAGGAGAAAGCTGATCAGGAAATAAAACCTCTGTCTTCAAGAGTTACTTTCTCCAGTCAGAATGAAAACTTGAACAGAAAAATGACTAAATCTCTATTTTATTTTAGTGCAAGCAATTCATAACACTGATACTCAGTCAAGGGGGTTTCCAATCTGACAATGCCATTTCAAACAAGAAACGTCTGGCAACTTCCCTAAGGTGTTTTTATTTTTGCACTATGTTCAGTTTGAACATGGAAAAGTCACATTATTGCCCAACAATGCAGCTGCGTCACAAACCTAAATGTTAATGTAGTTACAGTAAATGATTTTTCTATTTTAGTTACAAATCAAGTTACAAATTGTGAGCATCAAAAGTGAAATTTTAGATTTTTTTTTTTTTTTCTGTTTTACATAGGAAGTCGCAAACAAAATGGCCTTAGACACCAGGAAGACATCCTCCCTTTGGAAAGACCAAGCGCTCGTGGAGGTCAACATTGCTGTACTTTACAGTTTCCAGGTGAGCACAGTTCAAGAATCTGAAAACAGAACATTTTCAGAAAAGTGGCGCAAATGTCGGACTTTGCTGCTTGCTGAATGTGGCCTGCTTCTTACTTTCAGTCATGCAAGGTGACCATAGTGGACCATCACTCAGCGACAGAGTCCTTCATGAAGCACATGGAGAATGAGTTTCGGGTCCGAGGCGGCTGCCCCGGTGACTGGGTGTGGATTGTGCCTCCAATGTCGGGAAGCGTTACGCCAGTTTTTCACCAAGAAATGCTCAACTACAGACTCACCCCATCATTTGAGTACCAGGTAAGAGAAATTATTGGAAAAAAAAAAGATATTTTTCGAGTGTTTGCACACACAATCCTCTTCTCCAAAACTAAAGGAAACATTTGAGCTGATGTTAATCTCCATCCATCGTCTATACCATGTAATCCTGTGCAGGGTCGTAGGGAGCTGGAGTCAATCCCAGCTTACTAATCATCATGAGTACAGGTCAATGTGTTCATCAGTCCACTGATTTGGTTCAAATGATGTTGAATGGTATAACCAAAATGAGTTAGACGCCCCTATCTCAGAGGGAAAAGTATAATTTTTAAGTTTTATCTTTGTATTAAAATTACACCTCAATCCTTTTTCCACATTGAAAAGTCTGATCCGTGGAACACCCATGTGTGGAAAGGAGTCAACGGGACACCCACAAAGAAGAGAGCCATCGGATTCAAGAAGCTTGCCAAGTAAGTGTTTTCATTCAGTGATTTGTTTTCTCTTTATAACTGTAGGCTTGGTTTTGAACTGTGACCACCGGTAATGTCAAAGAGAAGAACCAACTACTGGTGTTTGTTGAATTAGTGCCATCGCCTTCCTGGCTAAAGTTAGACACATGCGAAGGAAGCACTAGAATTTATTCAATCAACCCCTCGGGGTGTAATCACAGGTTCGTTAGTGTTTTGTTTGTGCATGGACGTACTTACCACACGTGCATGCTTCTATTAATATAATTGCCCCCGAGGATATGACAAGCCAGGTAATCACAATTGTCATCCATCCGTGGCTGCCTGTTCCAGTGTGAAACTCTACCTTACATGACGAACTATAGCCGCTTGCAAACACATATTGTATCAAACTGATTGCCAAACTGGGTGCCAAGGAACCCCCTTGGGAGGGTCATTGGACATTAAAGAGGGGTTAGATCTCTTAAACTGCCGATTTTGGAGGTTCTACTGGCTTCGTGGTTACAATGGTTGGGAAGCATAGTTTTATCAGACACCGTTATCAGCTCAATAACTTGCATGGTTCTGTATTTTATCCTCACTGTCTCTCTCTCTCTCTCTCTCTCTCTCTCTCTCTCTCTCTCTCTCTCTCTCTCTCTCTCTCTCGCTCACTTTCTGCACTTCTTGTAGGGCTGTGAAGTTTTCAGCGAAGCTCATGGGCCAAGCCATGGCCAAGAGGGTTAAAGCCACCATACTGTTTGCCACAGAAACGGGCAAATCTCAAGATTACGCTAAAACACTCTGTGAAATCTTCAAGCACGCCTTTGACCCAAAGGTAAACTTTCTTCCACCTTGCATCATCATTTCCAGAACTTGAGCTCCAACGTGTGTGCCACTGCACTGATGTTTAATGGGAAAGAAAAGAATTCAGAGGCACTCTACTTCCGCCAGCCCCGATCCGCCGGCTGACGAAGGCGAGCAGATGCCAGCTGAGTACAGACGGCGTAAGGGTTGAAGTTGCGTCTTTTGTCACATTTCCCTCTTCTTTCATGCAGTAAAACGCCTCGGGTCGGAGGCGAGATTTAACCATCGAAGCGTTGAACAACGCAGTAGTTTTAAGACAAGATCCTGAAGCACCTCTGGCTCTGGAAAATCTGTTCACAAAAAAGCAAATGACGCCGCTCTCTCTCAGTCATACGCTGTGTGCTTTCCCTCCAGGTCACATCTTATTTTCCTCCTTCCTGTCGTCCCAGTGTGATCAATCACACAAGAAGAGATTGGAGCATCCAAGTGTGTGAATGTGTGTGTTGCTGAGAGTGGGTGTGTGCAGATGGATCACAGGGCAGATGCGAGGCGCCTGGGGCAAGTCTTGGTTGTGCGGGACTAAAGCCTGTTTTCTCTTCACGCCTTCAGTTGTGTGTGTGTCACTGTGTGCATGTATGTATATATGCTGAGAGCCAAGCGCGGCCCGTGGCAGACAAACACCATCACGCTGAGTGGTATGCATCATGGCTGCTCGTTGTGTGGCGGCAGCATATTATCATCTCGTTAGAGGCGAGGACAGAGTGGTCATTACAACCTCCTCTTCTGCCAACGGCTGCGTGTTCTGCCTTAATTTACACGCTCGACTCATCTGTCGTTTGGAGTGTGTGGCAAGGAGACATGAGCGAGATAAAGACCATGCAAGTGGCCAAAATTCCCTCAACATAATGCTTTCATTTTTTTCTCTTTCTCATTGAATTTTTTCCAGGTCATGGGCATGGATGAATACGATGTGGTGGATCTGGAGCACGAGACGCTGGTTTTAGTGGTAACCAGCACATTTGGCAACGGCGACCCACCTGAAAATGGAGAGGTATATCTGTCATGTTTAACGCCCACAGGTAATGCAGCGCAGCATAGATTACCCGCTAATCTCTTATCCTTTTTTCTGCTGATTTAGAAATTTGGAGCTGCCTTAATGGAGATGCGTCACCCAACATCCAACACAGAGGACAGGAAGTAAGTTTAATCCTGCTTTTCTGTACTTGTATATGTGGAAAATCAAAGTACAACTTGTCTACTATGCAGGTGAAGCAAACATCTTTCAGAGAATATTTACTGCTTGATTATGCATGTTCTAAGTTTTTGTCCAATATTTTGATCATGTGTGTATCCTCCCCACCAGGAGCTACAAGGTCCGTTTCAACAGCGTTTCTTCATACTCTGACACCCGCAAGTCCTCCAGCGACGAACCAGAGACAAGAATTAACTTTGAGAGCACCGGACCTCTTGCTAATGTCAGGTAACAAGCCCAGATTAAATCAAACTAGGGAGGAAGTACTGATCGTCATCAGACTGCTCTCCGAAGTTGAGGTTAAATCGAGGTAGCAGGTTATTAATAAAGATCATAAGACAATTTTCAATCTGTACTTCAGACAGAGCTGATATTGAGCTGTGCTCACTGAAATTCTAAAGGATTTTGTCACAATAAGCCACTATCATGTTCTATTATTTCATGTTATTCACTTGAACTTTATTCTTTTCATTTATCATGTTAACAAGATTGTAGATTAATGCATTATCACACAGAAACGTATTCATTGCATTCCCATCTGTTGTTTCCTGTACTGCCATATGGAATGAATAATGAATAATGACTAATGAACACAACTATCATGAACTGCATGAATTCCAAAGCTGGAGAGAGACGGTCTTTCAGTTCATATCGCGGTGTGAACGGAGCAGGATTACTGTCTGACTTTGAGCTGCGTTCTGACAGTCACCTCATGAATGGGAATCTGGATTCCGGGAAAATTCAGAGTCACGATGGATCGCAGAAAGAAGCTAAATCGATCAGTCCCTGCGAAAATGATCAGAAGATCAATTTGAGGTTGTAAAAACAGGTTCTTCCATCACGGCCTCACCTGGAAACTTGATGCTTTTGACTCTTTCTCTCTCTCTCTCTTTCACATTGGTGGATCATACACCAGGGCCTCTCCTTCACTCAACAACCACCTCTCTGTTTGTTCTCTTATGTTTTGGGAAGGTCGTTGAGCACATTTTTTAACATTTCAGTTGTTTACCTTTTGATGCATTTGCAGTGGTTCAGTAAATTCTCCGAACAACCAACTATTTCTTGCAACACTCTCCACAAGAGTGGCAGAACTGCCCCAAACCTCAATTTGAAAAGTGATCTACCCCCCATTTGCATCAATGTAAACTTAAGACGGACTGATTCGTCTGTGAATTACCTGTTTCCACCTGTTTGGTGCCTTTTTAAAAGACATGTTTCTAACGTGGGCTCCGTGGCGGTGTTTGGGGACTGCGTGTGTTTGGATTGTTGTTCTACCTGCCTCGCTACCCTCCTCACGTGTGTTTGTGTGTGCCTGTCACTGTTTAGATTCTCAGTGTTTGGCCTTGGCTCCAGGGCCTACCCACACTTCTGCGCCTTTGCCCACGCCGTGGACACGCTGCTCGAAGAGCTCGGGGGTGAGCGCATCCTACGCATGGGAGAAGGAGATGAGCTGTGTGGCCAGGAGGAGTCGTTCAGAACATGGGCCAAGAAAGTTTTTAAGGTTGGTTTCTCGGGTTAAGACCCTTTGGACTCGGTTAAGTGTGATGAGAAAACAGAGGGAAAAAACAGTTTGTTTGTTTGTTTTTTCCTGTCTTTTGGTGTTAATCAAAGTTCTGTTTTGATACTGTTGTTAAAACCAGCTGTCCGTGCGACCGCAGTGAATGAAGTATAAAAGTCATTCTCCTGTGAAGGAACCACAGTGTAGCGGATCATTCATACATAACCTTGGTGCTTTCAGTTACATCCACAGTCCTGGAGGTCATTGTTACAAATGCATCAATAAGAGCTGAGCAGTTGGTTTGAAAGGTTACTCCGTACAAAGGCTTAACTGTTTGCTTTGACTGGATTGTTACTTGTCAAGGCCGCCTGTGACGTGTTCTGTGTTGGCGATGATGTGAACATCGAGAAGGCCCACGACTCCCTGATCAGCAACGACCGCAGCTGGAAGAAGAGCAAGTTCCGCCTGACCTATACGGCCGAGGCCCCGGCGCTCACAGAAGGTTGGTAGTCCTGTGGGAAACCTGTTATGAACTGCTGCTGGTGTATCGATATTGAAGGGACAGAAGACTAATAAGCACTTCTGAACTAAATAACTGTGATTTATTTGTGGAGGATCTCAACCAAGACGTCACCTTCACCTGAAAAGAGTGGCTCTGCTGCAGAAGGAAAAAATTAAACCTTCTGCATCAGTTAGAAATTGTGGAAAAGGGTTCTGAGTTGTTGTTGTTTTGTTCTGGTATCTGCATAGATTAACTTGAAAATTGCTGTTATTCAGTGTAGAATGAAGTCAGTGAGTGGGGTTTCAACCTGCTTTGATAAACCACACAGAAAGTATGAAAACTGTGAGCTGATTTGGCAGATTCTTCCACACGCTCTGCTGCTTTTCCCACAAATGCATGTTTCAAATGTGTGTACATTTAAAAGAGATATAATCAAGCCTTCCAAAAGCAGAAGAGCAATCTTCTAGTTGGTTTTATACCAGCCTAAAACACTGAGATAGTGACGTTGATGTGTTATTTCATATGTGCATAATAAACAGCATGTGCAGTGTAGATATTCTTCACAAAAATACTCTATATTCAATGTTTCTCCAGCCTCAAAACAAAAAACAAAAAGAAATATTATGATTTTCTTCTGAGTTGAATTCAGCTCTTTCATTGAATTTCACTCTTTACTTACTGTTCTAAAACAGGAGTAGTAATGCTGTAGCTGCAACTTCTGTAGAGAAATCACATAATTGCTTTTTTTTGGTTTGAGCAGACTTATTTATAAATGCTGTAAGTATATACATCCATGTTCTGTCTGCTTTTAGCTTTATACAAGATTCACAAGAAGAAAGTTTATGGTGCGAAGATGCTTGAATCTCAAAATCTGCAATCTCCCAAGTCCAAGTGAGTATGTTAAAACATCAACCATGTGAAACAGAGGTTAGTTCCATACATGTGTACTTTTTGTTCCGCTTGATATTGTTTCTTTTCATGCCTCTCATATTCAACTTGTTGATTCTGTTTGCAGCGGAGAGTGAATGAACTGGAACATGCTGAAGATGTCACGGCGCCGTTTCCTAAATCTCTGATCTCTTTCCGCAGTCGCTCCACTATATTCGTGCGGCTCCACTCGAACAACCACGACAGCCTGAGCTACAAGCCCGGCGACCATCTGGGCATCTTCCCTGGCAACCACGAGGACCTGGTGACGGCTCTCATAGACAAACTGGAGGACAGTCCGCCCGTCAATCAAATCGTCAAAGTGGAATTCCTGGAGGAGAGGAACACGGCCCTAGGTGGGTGATGCTATCGGCGACGTCACGCTACTTAACGCATGCGGTGGGCGTGCAGGCAGGAAGGTCGCGCTCTGAAAACGCAGACAGGACGTCAAACTGGAAACGAGAATGAGAAGCAGTCTCTCTCTCTCTCTCTCTGTCTCTCTCTCTCTCTCTCGCCTCAGCAGGCACTGCAGAGTCACACTTCAGCAAGGTATCTGTGCCCAGAAATTTTCCTGTGAAGCCGCATATTGGCAAACAGTTGTGGTGACACTGAGTGACTTAACTGTGATTTTCACTGTGACTGTGAAACAAGGTGTTTCTTAAACACAGTATGTGCACTCAATCAAAATGTACCTTGACAAATTAAGCCATTATATATAGTTGTTTGCTGAACACCTTATCTTCCTCTGACAAACACTTAGCAATCTTACTAAATAGGACTCCTGAAGGAAAACATAAATCATTCTTTATGAACTGACATACTGTGTCATCTCACGAACCTTACTGCTTACACTGAAGTGAATAAAAATGGTTGAAAACTCCTTGAGAAAGAAAACAGTTTAGAAATGGGAGCACTGATGAAATACGTGTTTGAAATTCTAAAAAAAAAAAATAATAGTTTGGACTAAAAATAGCAGCTACATTTTGCAGTTTGAAAACATTGTGTTGCATGTTTTAGCAATGAGATGGGTGCAGACCACACTGTTAAAATATATGTAAGGAAATGGTAAGCAAACCCTGATTAAAAAGCACAAAGATAAAGTATTTGTTCTGCCAACATCAGAAGTTAACATGTCTAGTTTCTGTATGCAGGAGCTAAGCTTTATTTTTGGGTTCAAACCAGAAAATAAGACTTGTCCCACCTGTTCTTTACCTTTAGCAAAATAATTATACAGTTAAATTCCAGTTTTATAGTTGAAATATAATTCCTCTGACTTAAATGGTACTTTGATAACAGAATCACTATGTGACAGCAGCACCACCTCTTCTCACCATCCTCACTGTTACACATGGCAATTTGTTTCTTGATCTTACTTGCTGATCTCCTCAGAAGCAGTGTCAGACTCATGTTTGCATGATAATTTTTTCAAGTGGAAATGCTTCTGTTGTGTTTTAAGGTGTCTGTTTACATGACAGTGGTGCTCAGAGCCCTGAAAACACAGTCGGCTCTCAAGGTGGAACTTTATGAATAGTTGATGGTACTGTGATGGTCAAACATTTATATCAGACTGAATTGTAATTTAGCCACTCTGAATCACACATAGAATCATCGTTGTAATTGGGAGAAGAAGAAGAAAAAAACAATAGAGCTCATGTTGAACATGACAGGCCCAAAGCCAAAAACCTCACTTGTGACTTTTGCCAGAATTAAACCTCAGTCTTGCTGAATCCACATTTAGCGAAAATGATCCACAGTGGCAACTGAAATACACAAATGCCGTTCAGTATGTGTCATTTTAGGCTTTATTATGCAAAAGGCACATCTGACTGTTGCCTAATGACCAATCAGATCAATAAGACATCTGATGTGACGTTTGCTTCAACTTAGAAATCAACTGAAACACTGAATGACCCAACTTTTGCTGTAAAGAAATTGGCCATAATAACACATCTAAATGTGGTTCTTCTCAGTCTCCTCACAGGTGTGATATTTCTGAGGTTCATCCTTGGAAAAGTTATTAAAACCTGTATAAGGCTTCTTTCTATTGGGTGTGTTTGGGTAAGCCTTCCACCTCACCGTTGTTTGGCTGTTTTCCAAACCTGGAACAATTTACTCCTGCGACAACTTAATGTAGCATATGCAGCGTGCTGCATTTGTGACGTTGGGGTAATTTGTAAGCTTAGGTTTTTTATTGAACTTTGTTTTCCTCCAATGTTACCTGTTGTCAGTTGAACTAACGCGGCCGGAACTGTTCTCTTGTCTGCAGGTGTGATCAGTAACTGGACCAGTGAGACTCGTATCCCTCCCTGCACCATTTACCAGGCTTTCCAGTATTTCTTGGACATCACCACGCCACCCAGCCCAGTGCTGCTGCAGCAATTTGCTGCTCTGGCAACCAACGAACAACAGAAGAAGAAGCTGGAGGTCCTCAGTAAGGTAAATTCAATCAGTATTTTAGTGCTCCCATCAAAACGGACCTTCACAAATATTGATCTGCTGCTGTTATGTATGCTCAGTCTACCTTTTGGCCTAACATATAAGGGATTGCAGACTTTTTTTTTCCATCAGCCTCTTCTATAAAAAGTTATCATGCGTTTATTTCTCAATATAGCAAAATATAGGAGACAGTTCTGTGTCTAAAAAGTCGATGTGATGCACTTTGCACTGATGGAAATACGTACAGTAGGAGTTAGCTGGCGCCAAATTAAAGCCGCTGATCGTTCTAACCCAGAGCCATCCCCCCTCACAGTGCCTCCCACAATTCACTCTCCATTTTTGTCAATGTGTGGAAAAGGCTGGATGAGGCCAAGCAGTGACTCATCTGCTCATACACAGCATCATTGTCACAGAAGCAAAAAGGGAAGATGGAGAGCTCCTGAATAAAGAAAAGGAAACAGGACAGTGGAATCAGCACTGCACATCAGTTTATTTTTATAGGAGTTGAATCTCCGGATCTTTCCAGGACAGATGCAGGATCTTTTTCTTCTCTTCTCATTCTCATGCTGAGCTTCAGAATACATTTAAATCCTCTTGTCAGTCTCACAATTGTTTTCATGTTTTCGAAAACTTGCAAAAAATTAATCGAAACTGCAAAATCTATGACTTCAGACACGTGTCAAGTCCCACACTGCCATCTGTTCATCAAGGTTGAAAAGCGAAGGCCACGAACGAGTTTTGATGTTAACATTTAGCTAATTGCGCGTGAGGTGCTTCACACTGCGCTCCGGGCTGCGAGCGGAGACCGCACCAGGCTGCGTGGCTCATTAGCAGCTTGAGAACAAAGCAGGACTTGGGAGCATATCAAAGTTTCTTAGCCTGGTGGCAGCGCTCTAAATTCATCGCATCCAAATGTCAGCGATGACACACGAAAACAGTTGGGCAGTGAACGGCTCGGCTTGTGTCTGCCTCCTGCTCTCGAGTAGGGAGCATTTACAGGTCTAAAAGAGGAAACGCTTCCCCGTCTTTTCCGTTTATGTGGAGCTTAAACTTGCTTGATTAGGACGACAAATGAACAAATAAGCGCATTATGATTACAAACAAGAAATCGAAGAGATTTATTCTTTTTCTGTTCTTCTGTACAAAATTCACCCAAAAATATTTCCACAAAGGCTGAAGCAGAGAATTCCCCCCCCCCCCCTTTTTTCTAAATAAAGGTATGCAACTTCCTACTCAGACAAGCAGATTGCAGACTTTTGCACTTCTTTTTTTTTGCAGTTAATCAACAGTTTGATTTACACTGAACAAACCTGTTGAAGACAACATTTAAATGAGGGTTTTTACATGTTAGCACATTTATGTCCGTCATGCCAAGGATCATGATATCAAGAAAATTAAAGCGATACTTCAGCATTTTGGCAAATTGGCCCATTTAGCGCAATTCCTTAGTCATTTTGAACAGCATACTTACTTTTTTTGTGAGGGCGAGTTATTGTTTATTCTGTGGTGAGTCGGGGAAGGTTTTCGGGATGGACACAATGGAGGTGAACGGTATTTTTGTTCCCCCTCGTCAAACTCATCAAATACACAATCCAACAACCCCAAAACACTTTGGTGGACACGTTATAATCCGCACATTCACTACGCTGTGAAATATTAATGCAAAATTACCAGATTGAGTTGTTTATGCGAAGATTTCTAAGACGGAACTACTTACTAAATATGGGCGTAGTGATTTCAAAAGAAAAAGGAGTTCCCAGTATTTGCTTCAGTGTCGTAATGCTACAATATTATTTGTTGGTGTTCCACAGCGTAGTGAATGTGCAGATTATAATTTGCCCACCAAAGTGTTTTGGGGTTTTTGGATTTTGTATTTGATGAGTTTGACAAGAGGGAACAAAAATACCATCCAATTCCATTGTGTCCGTCCCGAAAACCTTCCCCGACTCACCTCTGAATATAACAACAGCTCGCCCTCACAAAAAAAAGTAAGTATGCTGTTCGAAATGACTAAGGAATAGAGCTAAATGGGCCAATTTGCCAAAATGTTAAGTATCGCTTTAAAAATGGCCAAAGAAATGCTGCTTGATGTTCATGTATTCGTCATTACGGTGTCTTCCAAGGACTTTCTCAGTACGAAAAAAAAAGATTTGGTATATTCAAACATTTAAAATATGCACAAAACACACATCAGTATTAAACAACAGAAAGCTGGTGAATGTTGACGGTGTCTTGGAAATAGATACCAAAGCATTCATTCTTTAAATATTTTTTGATAAATGCATGGAAAAGCAATCTAAATAAGTCCAAGCTGTCTAAACTTAAGCAGGTAGGTCTTATTATTCACGTTCTTTTCACTGGAGATCCTGCTGTTTAAGTAACCCTGGAGGTCAGAACGTCATACTTTTGTTTACAACAGCAACATTGTCTAAAAATGGGAAATGGATTTCAACTTCCTCAGCACTGATTCATCAGTCGTCCAGTACTTTCACCCATTCACACGTCTTAATGGTAGAAAATTTGACTAAACAAATCATCCTGTAAAGCCGGTATTGGAAGAACAGCAGCTGGTGTTGATGGCAGATATTCTGATCTAACGGTTAAAAGGTGTAACCCAACACTTTTATCCATTATTATGTATCTCTGAAAACTAAAATCTAATTTTTACAGGTACAGCATCTATCCATCCATGTTTTATGTCGTTACATCCAGCTTGATTTGTTTGAAATTCTCACTTTGAGGAGAGACTGGAGATTACAACATTTCACGCATTGTGTATTATTTTGAGTTGGATGATTATGGCATCCAGTTATTATATAAAAGTCTGAAAGGACAAGTAGTTTATATTGTCATGATTTTTTAAGATTAAAAACAATAAAACAGAAAGGGTTTGAATTTTTCAGTTTCAAGACATTTATTGAAAATCAACGGTTTGATTAAAACTTTTGGGAAACTGCTTTTCTCAGTCTAACTTTTGAGATACACCTGAAGTGTTTACAGTTTGTTTATAACGTCCTCCTCCTTTTTTTCCCCCTTTGTGTCCTTCCTTCTCTACACCCCAGGGCTTGCAGGAGTACGAGGAGTGGAAGTGGTACAACAACCCCACGCTGGTGGAGGTGCTGGAGGAGTTCCCCTCCATCCAGATGCCCTCCACCCTGCTGCTCACCCAGCTGCCCCTGCTGCAGCCGCGCTACTACTCTATCAGCTCCTCTCCAGACGTGCACCCAGGGGAGATCCACCTCACGGTGGCTGTGGTCTCCTACCGCGCCAGAGGTAAGAGCTCCTGAAACACAAGAAAAACCATCAAATATGAATTTTACTAGAAATATACTAGAAACAGCCATATCATCCCAACCATGGTGATACATGTTGCTAATTTCTCAATATTTCATTACAACTGAATATCACATTTTTAGGATTAATGAAAGTAGCAATCAATAATAAGCATATATTGCATGCATTTTTGTACTTATGTACATTTCATATCAAAATAAAAAACAGCCTTTCAAGGCTGCTGGAGAGACTCAGAAAGTCAAATGAGTCAGCCTCTGTGAAAACCCTCCGATAGCACGGAGAAAATGGATTGGAAGTTATCTTGGAGAAGCAGTCTGCTTTACGGAGCAGCCAGACCAAAAGTGTAATTACAAGAAACAGATTTACAAAGACCTCAGGAACATCCTGCATCGGTACAGATTCTATTTAGAGATATGAGCAACGGCATAAATGAAACAAAACGGTGTCTGACTGTAAACAAAGAGCATCCAGGTTTCGTTATTAGTTTTAATGCACTGTCTATCAAGACTCCCTATCCCTACCCTCTTGTATTCAGCATACATAACCTCAGTGTGTTCGGCGGTGGGTGAGCGTTACCACAGCTGCTCACAGCGGTTTCTTCCATCATGTGAGGTGTGCTTGTGTGAGCATATGACTATGATTGAATAAGCAACAGCTGAATCACTGTAATTTCCCTTAAGAGAGAAAGAGAAGTGGCCCTCGCCATGCAAACATGTTATGGCCACTCTTCCCCCTGTTAGCCTGCTCACTTAAAAGGAGTCGGAGGCAGAGGGGAAAGGGAAAAATAAAAAGGTAAAGTGCTTGCTTTGGTAATTACACCTTTCAGACGGCGCGGGCCCCATCCACCATGGAGTGTGTTCATCGTGGCTCAACAGGATCGAGAAGGGGGAGATGGTGCCGTGCTTTGTCCGAGGGTAAATATCTTTTCCAGGGAACTTCTAATTTTTAAAAAGTAAAAATGTCTTGTTTAAGAAAAAAAAAAAAACTGATTAATGTCTTTGCCAAAGCTTCAATGTGAAGATCACAACCACTCTTTAGTTTAAGTCACAAGGATTATGAATGCATGTGTTCAAATGTCCAAAGGTCAAAAGCCTTGTAATCATCACCTTGTATCCTGTTTGTTTAATGTTTGCAAAATCCGATGTGTAGAAATAATAATTCATCATTTCACTGGAAGTTGGCCAGTGTGTTAGTTTACTCTAAATAAACAAGATAAATGTGTTAATTAGTGAGCTTTAGTGGTGCTTGTAGGCGGTTTTCATTACCAGTAGACAGAGCCAGAAGAGCCGTTTCCAGGTTTCGTGTGAAGTGAACCGTTTTCTGGCAGTAAATTCCCTTTTAGTATCGCCCATTAGCTGTAACGTTATGACCATCTGCCTGACATTGTGTAGGTTCTGTCTTCGCCTCCAAACAGACATCTGAAGGGTTCCTGCTGGAGCAGGCTGAGTGATTATTATCGGCAGATTCTTTTTCAGTCGTGGAAGTTGTGAACTGGTGCCTCAGTGGGTCAGACTGTTTTATCAGGCTGTAATCTGGAGAAGTCAAAGGTCAACATCTTGAACTTGTTTCTCAGGCCATTTTTAACCAGTTTACTGTGTGGATGAGTACATGTTCTTTGAAAAGAATCCAGCTTTTGGACTTGTACAAGATCAATATTTAAGACGGCGATCTCACTGCTTCTGCTGAGAGATGCAACTTTACATTTGCATGAATGTTCTACAATGATGAGGCCACCATGAGTTTGGAAAAAAAAAAAAGGAATCTGTTGTTACATTGATGTATTTAATTTGTTCATGCCAAAACAAATATGACATTTTCACACAGATGGTGTGGGCCTTATAAAATCTGACCTTGGGCCGTGATTGGCCGCGATGGCTGCACTTTGAACACGCCTTCTGTAGAGCGATCTGCTGCCAGCCTTTTTTTTTTCCCCCTAGATACATACACAGCTGCTCATCAACATGATTTAACAAACATCCAACCAGGCTTCATCCATTGGTCTGTGGTCCAGGTGGTGGCAGCAGCGCTTTTGGAGTCGCATTGGGTTTTCTGACGCAACCAGAAAAACAAAATTCCATGTTGTAAATAATTACATTGGACAGGCTTCACTAGATTTGGCTGCTCATGAGCCAGTCGTGTTACTTGGACCACTTTTTGTTCTTACTTTTTAGTGTTGTGGCTGATTACTGCGCAGTCCTGAGAGTGGGATAAGCTCTTTTCATCTAAGTTTTGGCAAAAAAAAAAAAAATGATTTCACAAAGTTTATTATATTTTAACTTTTGTTTTTTGTTTTTTAATTTCTGTCTTTTGCATTATATTAGTGCCCCGTCATTCCAGCTTCCGACAGACAACCAAGCACCTTGTATCCTGGTGGGTCCAGGAACAGGCATCGCCCCATTCAGAAGCTTTTGGCAGAAGAGACTTTTTGACCTTGAGCACAATGGTTGGGCATATTTTCTTTCTTATTCTTCATTCGATTAATTGATAATTTACTACACTGAGATAGGCTTTGAGCTGTTTTTACCAGGTTGTGCACGTATCTGAAGATAGAATCTGTCATTATGCAGACATAGATGTATTTTTCCTGCTGTTGAAACTGAATTCAGTCATTTGCATCTCTGAGTAATCGTGAAAATTAGACTAAATACATCAAAGATGAATTTAAAGCACACAATATCACACTATAACTTCATCTAACTGTTATCTTCAAGGGATTGAATCCTGCCCCATGATCCTGGTGTTTGGCTGTCGGCAGTCTGAGATGGACCACATTTACAAGGAGGAGACCATCCAGGCCAAGAACAAAGGGGTGTTTAAGGAGCTGTACACGGCCTATTCCCGAGAACCCGGCAAACCAAAGGTGCGAGCGCTAAACTCTGCATAACCCTGGATGAGTCAGCCTGTCACAACTCTCTCTTGACCCGCTGTGTGGGTTGGAAATAAATTCAGAGTAGAGAAACTGCAGCTGTTCTATTCTGACAAAGCGTCCCTTCAGCTGGTATTGTATGTTTCCATCATAGTCCTTCAGCTCCGTTTTTTTACATTCCTACCATGTTTATTTTTCCCACTTATGTTGCCATCCTGAATGAGTCGGGTTTTGTTTACTACAGACGATGTTCCAAGGTTTAGATTAGAAAAATTCAAACGCTGATAAAACAGACGACATAGAGCAAATCAGTTCAAGGGCCTGAACTGCACTCAGACTGCTTTAACCCGTACATCCAATTACCATGGACTTACACAGATTTCTGTCATGCTTGCACACACTTTGCTAAAAACATAATATGAGCGATGAATGGACACAGAAAGTTTCACATTTTGATTTATTGGGCCACTGGATGTTTTTCAATTTCAACTGAGGCCATCTTAAAAGAGCAGTGGCCTGAAGGAAATGCTTTGCATCACACTCTTGTTTTGGACAAAACTGTGTTGACAGAAAATGGTTTAATGGAGTGTTTTTCGCCATTTGCTGACACCCTCATTTTAGTTCAACACTATCTGAGAGCCTGAAATCATGAACAATAAATCTAGTTTTGGGTCAATGTCAGTTTTATCCGGATTATGTTTAATGCACTATTTGTTCTTGTCGAAAGGTGTTGCACTCTTTGCATGCGCAGCCTTTCATGAACAAGTGAACTCAGTCTCATCCTCACACTCAATTTCTATGATGATGCATAATCATCTCATTCACTTGTGCTTAAATGATAAATGGACTTCACTGCTATTATGGATTTTCTACAGTTCAGCAGTCTCAAAGCACTTTGCGCTGTTAGTCACATTCAACCATTCACACACACCAATCATTATGGGTGTTATTTGAGGCTGTTTAGGGAGCTATGTGGGGATCAGTGTGTTGCTCAACGACACTTAGACCAGTAGTGTCAAACACATTTCAGCTGTGGATCAATATATGGCCTAATTTCATCTTGAGTGGGCCGGATCGCAAAAATAGTGTCACATAGTGTCTGGAGCCTCTCGTGAGCCGGTTTTGATACATGTTTTGCCACTTAGACATACAAACAGTTAAAGATGGAGATAATAAATGATCGATAACTCACTACTACTCTATATAGTTTTGAAATGATCCAAAGAAGTTGTTCCAGTCATAATGTGCTATAGACAGTTGTAATTAAATGACTGGCACAAACTTGAACTCTCTCTTCTTTTGTTTTTTTTTTTTTTTAGCATATCTGAGGATCCTGCTGCCTCAGTTTGTGCCACATTGTTTCTTTTCCTACTTTCCTCACGCTTGACTTACTTCATGCTCGCTCGTTCATCCCCAGAAATACGTACAAGATGTTCTACGCGAGCATCTGTCAGAGAAGGTGTACCAGTGCCTGAGGGAGGAGCGCGGACACATCTACGTGTGCGGGGACGTCACAATGGCCGGAGACGTTTTCAAGACCGTCCAGCAAATCATCAAGCAGCAGGGCAACATGAGTCTGGAGGATTCCGGCTTTTTCATCAGCAAGCTGCGGGTAAGAGAAACGAGGTCCACCGTTAAACTGTTTCAGGTTTCCATGAATGTACTGGTGTGGGTTTGACTGCTGCATGAGCTCTGATCATAAAAACTGAAGTGTTCCTCATCATTGTATTTGTGCCTTTGAGCAATACAATCATCCTCAATACAACAATGGAGGAAAAATGGCATGTTGAGTCATTATTTTCATCAAAAGGAATTGTTTAAAAATACTATCCACTGAATGATTTTCATCCTTGAAGTCAAGGGCAAAAAGGCCACAAGAGGATTATGGGACTCATCATCACATCCACTTTTAATCACTCGCTGTTGTGCTCATTAAATAAACAAGTGTTTATCCATGTGGTTCAAGGATTCTGCCATTCACTCTCGTGTCCACTTCTCCTTTCCTCTCGTGACCAGGATGAAAACCGCTATCACGAGGACATCTTTGGCGTCACCTTGCGCACCTACGAGGTGACCAACCGGCTGCGCTCCGAGTCCATCGCCTACATCGAAGAAAGCAAAAAAGACTCCGATGAGTAAGAACTTGGTTTAGTCTGCATTTTGCATGAGGAGGATCATGAACACTTTCAGACAGATGTTGATCAAAAGAAAACTAGAGATGGAAAATTGTCAGAATTGGAGGAAAAGAAGCCACACTGTGATGGACAGACTTTTTGCTGAGTTAAAATGTTTGTTAACTTGTGAAAATCTGAAAAAGATTATAACATATTATAACAACAGATCTTAGGTTGGAATGTTTACCACAAATTCAGTGTTGTTTCTAATTAAAAAAAAAACTATCTTGATGTCGTAATTTGATGACTCAGTCTGTGTTTTGCTCCTTAATTGGACTGCACAAATGAAATTAGACTTCAACATGACTTTCCTCTAACAGAAAAGCAAAACATATTCTAAATATATTTGATTTGTTTTGCTATTTGGAAATGGCGGTTAAAGTTCAGGATTTGCAAAACTACTCACATTCAGCAGAATTGCAAATATACTAAAAAAAAAAAAAACACTTTAGTATTCACAGACTGATTTAATTTATTAAACAAAGGGCGTTTGATGCAAGTATAATAGAAATATGACATTCTCTGACACCTCTATTTGGTTTGGTGAAAATATAGACATTTTCTTCATGTATACCAATTTGCAATAGAATGTTATCGTGGCTCTATTTCACCTGTTACCAGAGCTAAAATAAATCATTCTCACAGATGTCAATACAAATATGAAGGAAATGTGAAAAATCTTCAGAAAATGTTCAAATATGGAGGGTAAAAGTAAGTAAAATACCCAACAGTCTGTATGGAAGACTGTATAAAGTTGCAACATCAAGGCTGTGTTGAAAATAATGATCGCTCCTCCACAGTTTTACTCAGCTTCAGTTTTGAATAGATGAAAGAAAAAGTCCGAGGTAGAAGTGTAAAGTTTCCTCTTTACAAAGCCATCATTATATTTAGTTCATTCACAAAATCCAAAGTCAACCATCAAGTCCAGTTTAGAAATATCCTGTGACCCACGATGCTGCAGTTCAACGGACATCACGGAGGCTTTGAACGCATCATGGAACAGGATAAAGTAGGTTTATTAACATTGATTCAGGAGAAAGAAGAAAATGTTTAGCAGCTAGTTGGCAATGCAAACTAAAGGAAAAAAAAATCTAATATTTTCACGGTGGCAGACGAGGCATTGCTTTTTGCTCTCATTTAAATGTAACCGTGCATGAAATGTATGCCAGGAACTGTTTACGCAGCCAGAATTTCACTAATCTGATGAGCCATTAAGAAAACCTGGTGAATCAGACTCATGAATCATTTTTTTCCAAACTGCCAATTATCCACCAAATGAAAGCAAGAAAGCATCCCACATCAATGAGCACCCTCACTGGTTCGCTCATTCTCTTCTTCTTTGATGTACATTTTTCAGTAGATTTCGGGAGGTATGATCATGTTCTCAGTGTCTTTACACAACACCTAAAACCACCAGTGTCATCTGCGGCTCTGCTGAACTGTGTGGGAGCGCACCGCGATGTGATTTCTCACTGATTCATGTTCGCCTGGCGCATTTTGCCCGCCGGTTAGTCTCACGTGTTTCCAGTTGAAACCAAGATTTTGTCTAAAGGTTTATCTCGGACTTGGAGATTAAGCAAAGGCACTTTGGAAGTAAACTCCAATCTGCAACCTGTGGTTGCTGGCGACGCGACGCGCTATCGCCCCTCGTCTCTCACGAAAACAGAGCGCGTAACCATAGCAACCTGCCGACAAGGGGGCCTTTAAACTAACAGGATTAAAGTGAGAAGCGAGTGGCTCCGCTCCATCTCTGTTTTTGTTTCTGACGATATTTGTGCATATTCAAGATTAGACACTTCATATACCCTTGCTATGAGAGCAAAACAAGGGCCCTACATAGCCACTATGGCTCATTAAGTACCAACATAATGCATCACAGACGATGGCTCCTGTGTGGATTGTCACTTGAATTTCACATTTGGCCATCAAAGCCCCTGCTCGCTGAATGAGTAATAACTGTAACATCTCTATTTCTATGTCTCTGTCGCTCTCTCTCCGTCCGTCTGTCTGTCTCTCCTCTCGCTCTCAGGGTTTTCTGCTCGTAGGTCGACGCATCAGGGTTGCTCTCTGACAACAGCCAGTCTGGAGGACACATGAAAAGCTGGTTAAAGAATACTGTGCCAATTTTTGTACTGTAAAGAAGAAAAAAAAAAATAAGAAAAAAGGAAAAAAAAAAAGGATTTCTTTCTTCTTTTTTGTTTTGATACCACTTCAATGTTTCTGTTGGGCTCTGCGATTTTTGTCTGTAGCAAGCTGGAAATGTTCTGTTCTCTGAGAATCTGTTTTGCTTGTTGATGATACTTCCAAAAATGACGAATTGATCATTTTGATTCATAATGTGTGCACCTAGTGTAATAACCTGCCTCATTGTGAATGCATGACCAAGACAAGAATATACTCAAGAAATATATTATACTCTGTGTTATTGTTCAAAAGGCTTTTATTGAGGTTTTATATCTGCAAAAAGAAAAAAAAAAGTGTGACATTGATGACAAGCTGATATTTTAGTATGAAACCAGCCAGTGTCGGTTTGGGAGCTTCAGGACTGGTGGTTTGTTGTTGTTTTTATGGGCAAAGTTAGAAGAGTTGAATAATGTACCGGCGTGCTGACAGGTCACCCTGAATTATAAAAACATCCACCCTGTCACAGCCTCAGCGAACGTGATCTGCAGCTCTTCACTGGCAATCCATCAACACGCATCAGCCTGAGCGCCAGCGCTCTTTTTAGTGGCCTGTCCATCCTGTCACAACATCATAATCGTGTGTGTCCCAGCTGGTGTGTGCTGCTGAAGCAGCTGCCCAGGAGACAAAAAAATAAAAGAGGTCTGCCCTTCCTCTGATTATCTTCAGCATCCAGCCAAATTCATCACTAGTAAAAGTTCTGAAATCAGCCTGAAATCAAACTTGGTTTTACTTTAAAAAAGAACAGGGAACATGATCCTAATTCTCCCAAAAAGCCAGAAGAATGTTTCTGTTGTTTTTTGGTGATAATATCTACTATAAGCTTTGTTTTTTTTTTTATAATTTTCAACTAAATGGAAGCTCAATACAGTTGTTAAGAGTGAAAGAGGAATAACTTGAGGTGCTAACCTCATCTGCAGATGTCTGTGCAACTGAAAAAAATCCCACACATGGAAAAATGTACAAGTTAGAATTTTATGATGGATTTTATGCATCAGCAAATATTCAGAGGTGACACATCTTCAATAGCCTATGTGAGAGCATGTAACTTACAGTTTGATGGAGGAAATCATCTGATGAAAAAGCTCTAACTCACCACAAATATTCTTTTGATTGATTCTGTACTTTGCTTTTTACTCTAGAAGAATACACAAAATAAAACGTGTATTATCCAGCTTTAAATGTGCTAGTTGGAAGAGTATATCTCCTGTGTGTACATGTTAAAGAGCTGTTATTGCCTTTACTTAATGCTTCTTGCATCAATCTTATCATATATTGTTGCAACAAAGAGGGAATCTAGGGATTTGTTTTAACTGATGTACAACTGAATTACCTGTGACGACAAACTGTGGAGGACCAAAGCTGCCAAAATTGGCTCCTAGCAGATTTTTATGTTATTAGAGGCACAAAAAGCTGATAAAACTGGCCTGAATTTAATTTGCATGATCAAATTAAGACTGAGCTTTTTCAAGCATCACCTGATTTATGAAATGTTTTATTCCATCGTACATTGTGTTGATGAATATATTTAAAGGAAAACAACTTTCAGTTATGTTTTATCTCACAAGTGTTTTGTTTTCCTCAAAATCTTTATGCATTTTTTTTTTCTTATCAGCTTTTGTAGATATGTGCTTTATGATGCAAATGAGGGGCAGATGAACAAAGTGTCTTGAGGTATTTTTCCTATTCAATGATAAATGAATGAAAATCCAGTAGGAAGACGATTGGGAGAGTAAATGGATGACTTGTTCCAGAAATGCAAAAATAATAAAGAATCATTAAAGGCAGAACTCGAGATTTACGGTGCATCTCAGGCATCCTGTTATCTTAACGATTTGGGCAGTTCGGCTCCTCCATGATAAGAGACTCAGCTCAGATCATCCCTGACAGCTGTCAACATGTTCCAGTCACCACCTATTGATCTTTAGAGATTTGCATCTCATTCTTCCGAATCTCGCCTTACATCAAGTTCCTGCCAACATCCGGTTAGATCAATTCTCCGTGCGTCGTCCTGCTGCCCCTCTGGCTCATACTCCACCTCTTCACTGTGACCTGACACCTGCTCGGTGGCATCTGCACTCGTGCGTGCGCGTAAATACGCACTGGAACGTCCTCCTTGACGCGTGCTCTTCTCGAAACGAGTGGGTGTAAAACATGCATGATCTCAGGTGTGTGTGTGTCTGCGTGTATGTGTGTGTGGGTGATTTCTCTGCTTGTCCTTACCTTGTCAAAGTGGTGGGTATTTGATAAGAAGCATGAATCTGTTGCTCTTTGAGTCACACGAGCCTGCAAAATGTAACGTGGCAGATGGCGCCCACGCGGCTTTGTTAGCTTTGATCTCAGCTGTACAGTGTTATTCCGAGTTCCAGTGAGGCTACGCATCTACGGACAAGAAGCTGTGGTCATTTGCTGCTTTCCAATGAGTCAGGGTTGTAATCTGAAAAAAAAAAATTGTGCCACGTTGTTTTTATTTGATTTTTTGTTCCCCCTTTTCTTGGGATCAGTCATCAACCTGTGGCTTTCTTCTTCTTCTCAAGCCTCTCAGTCCTGTTTGTTCCCTTTGTCTCTGATTGAAATTAAAGACGACTGTCAGCATGATTCAATGTGAGTTTTGTATTTCCCCAACACCAGATTTTTTTCTTTCTTTCTTTCTTTTTCTTGACTCATCTGACTGAGTCTGTTCTGGATGATTGTCTCCTCTGTGTGATTTTATTTCTCATCATTTAGTTTCATCAGAATGAGAGCTGTCAAAAAATGTCTGTGATATTAAAATGTGCAACAGGAAAAGACCTGACACAAGATTCAGCTTCTATATATAGCTTCTATATATATATATATATAAATAAAGGAATATATATTACAAGAAAAGGTATAAACTATAAAAAGTACCACTTGGATCTTTTCTAAGAATGTATTTTGATTATGTAAATGAGCACTGCTTGATTTAAAAATGACAAAAAAGGCCTGTTCAATATGGTGTCCCTCTTGTCCTTTGGGTGTGAGGATGAAACGGCATTAAATAAATGCATGGTGATCTTCTGTCTCCTGTTCAAATTTAAGCAGATCTGTCTGTTTTCCAGCACTGTGCCCGTCAGTGAGACTGTGCTGTGAGGTTGTCTGCACTGTAAACAAAAACGTTTGTAGAAATTACCCTAAAAAGCTCAAACTTCCATAGAAAGAGTGCAACGTGGGAGTGCAAACTATAAAACGGGGGGTTTGTCTCAAAATGAAAATCAGGTTTGCATGTCAAAGAAAAACATAAAACACTGTAAAATCTAGACCAGATCTGTAGAACTTTCCATGACTTGCTTTTCTAATGTGTGTGACAGTAGGTGTTTCCTCCGCTGTTTTGTTTCACTGCAATGTTCAGAACGGGGGTGTACAGACTTTCCTTTTTCTCAGGGGGGGGCTCCAGATGGGGTGAAAAAAGGTTGGAAACCAGTGTGCAAAATGACTCCAGTAATCACGTGCCATGCTAATAAACTTGAGTAAACAGCTTTGTGTGGTTATTCCCGTCATTCCCGTCGGCATATGACAACATTTCTGTGATATTTTAATACTACCTGACAGAAATGGATCACATTTTAAATGATGCGTGACAGCTTCTGATCAAACAACCGCTAATTGTTAAAAAAAAACAAACTGAATTTAAACTCCCATATGTTCAATTATTGCAAAAAAAAAAAAACAAAAAAAACTTAACGGAGAGCATACGTTCAGTCAAGCATTCAAATTAATATTTGAGTAAAATTATCATAATAGAAAATGAAGCAACTTGGTAATCATAAAAATCTTTTTTTTTATTATTATGTAACTAACTGTAAATGAAGGTGTTTTTGACTAAAAATTAGAGTAGAAGAATGTTGTCTTTGTGAAAGTGCAGTGGAGCGTGAACTCCAGACTTTTTCTTTACAGTGCGGCCTCTCACTGCGCCGTTCCCGTTCTGTGTTTGCATCTCGCTGCTGCTGCTGCTGCTGCTGCTGCTGCTACCAACTCCGATCCAGTCGGCCTCTGCTGTGATGACCTCTGTTGTGCACTTTATTGAGGCTATTCCATTCTGATGCATCGACTCGCAAGGACTCTGCATTAACTTACAAATAAAGAGAAACATTTACAGAGCATGTCGACAGCACGTGCCCGCCTGGTTTATTTCCAGTTTGTGGACGGATGACGGTTTACTCAGACGGCGGAGGTCGTCTGAGGTGTTTTGTTTTCTCTCGAAGGTCACATTAAGAGCTTGTGAAGAGTTTTACGCAGTCATTTACCTCCTCCTCCTCGCTGTGCTTTGCTGGTTGTCATGGCTCTAAGAGCTGGCACTTGGCACCATGGCAACCTGTCAATAAAAGTCATCCAAACTTTAACCCGGGACTTTGATTGGCAACTTAAGAGAAGCTTGGAGGAGTATCTAAACAAACACACTGGAGCACAAAGCCCTCCCTTTGAGCAAGTTAGGTTGCATGAGCGCATACCTGCACTTGCACAAACAAAGAAAAGAGGCAGTGGAGTCTGCATAAAGGCTGCAGATTGTATTATTGTGGCTATCATGGTTCATGGGAAGAAGTTGGCCAAGGATCTGCTGCTGCCGTCTGTGGTGGAAGACGATGACGCAGACACAGAGAGAGCCGAGCTGCAGCCAGAGGAGGAGGTAGGAAGGAAGCTGACCTCTGGGCCAAGTCTGCAGACTGCAGCTAGGGAACTGTGAACAACCAAGTCGACTTAATGAAGTCTCCATGAAGGTAGACACAGGAGAGCAGCGTGAGCATTACTATGCACCTGCAGCAGTAGAATAGTTAATCAGATGTGGCACGTCTGGGCACTTTCCTCCCCCAAGGCAAGGAAATAAAGGCGCGAGAGTACATGCTAAAGACCAGCTGTTTGCTTTTTATGGATTGCTCTCTTGACCTGTGTAGCAGCATGAATCTAATGGACAAGAACACTGAGTATCTCCGTAACATCCCCAAACACACAGCGGAACACAAATTATTCAAGCCCTTCTGAGAGCGGTTTTCAAAGCGTGTGGCGCCAGGAAGCTTCGTTATGGGCGCAGTAGTAGGAAAAATTCAGAGATATGAGGGTTGCCTTTTACAAGCATGAATTATTGAAAACAAATGATGTAAATGGAAAGAAGACTAATGGAAATGTCTACATGATGATACTAAAACGCATTTTTTTTTAATACATAATGGGCCGTAAATGAAATAATGACATAGGTTTTAGCGCAAAACAATAAGTGTAACAATTGAACACAGAAAATAAATTTGTTATTTAGTTTTAATTTATATTTAAAGCTTTCATCAATCAACTTCTCGACTGTAGCAGCTTTCTCCAAGCTGAGATTTACTCGAGCTTGAGTGAATATCAACTTATCAGATTATTCTTAGCCAAGGTGAAATGTACATCCAGGACAGACAGTCATACTGCAGCATATCAAAACCCTGCAGTTGTATGGAAACTGTTTGGACTTAATTGTACATTTTTGGATTCAGTGTTGAGTTGTGTTGACAGACAGTGGTTTCTGAAGTGTTACTGTGCCCATGCAGTGAAAACAAAAATGGAACGCAGTATATACATTTAGATTCCTCATAGTCTGTGCCTATTTCAGCAGCTATGGTCACCATGGTTACACTCTGAAGTTAAATACTGGATGGTTGTTCCAGTATTTCAGTTCAAAGAGGCAAATCTTTCTACATCTTTAAAGGTGAATGAGCCAGTGTCCTGAATATGCTCTTTTCATGCCCATAGCCATGTCAAGCTACTGAAGTGAACTGCAGTATTTATAGAACAGTGTTTCTGAAAGGTCTTTAAATTAGGACATGCATTAAAATTTTCTCTGATTCCAACTATGCTGTGTTATCTTAGTTATATTTTCTTTTAAATTCATAATTTGAAATTTGCAAGCCTCCAATTTTGCTGTCAATAAAAGTGCTTTTTTTAGGTGCTTTTTTCTGTTTTTCTGTTTTGGGACTGCATGACATTTTTCAAAAGTGAGAAAGTATCTTTTCAAATACAAACTTTTGTGTCAAAAAATTGCAAACAGCTGTGGACCCAAGTGTCAACAAATAGAAATTTCTAAGTCAAAAAGTACTAATGATGTATGGCTCGACTAAGACACGTCAGTCTACTGTAATGAAATGATTTTGAGAAAAGAACGCTGTTTACAAAGAAAATAATGATATGTGCCTAAAAGAGACCTGATTAGTCAACACTGACTCACTCGTCTAAAGTGTGGGATTCAGATTTTATTCTCCTGGCAAAAAAAAAAACATCATCTGATTTCCTCTCTGGCTGCCAAAAGACAGCCAGATTTGACCAGTCACAGTGTCTCTCAATCTCCATCCAGCAAAAATGGAGTCAGACAGGGGTGGATGTGCATGAACCAGAAGATCAACACTCATATCCTGATGGACACGGCGCAGATGGAGGAGAGACCGACTGTGGAGGGGAGCGCCAGACCTCCGATGAGGCCTATGACACAGATTTGGAGCTCGGAGGTTAGTTGTTAGATTGCATGGTCGAGGGTGCGATGTTCTTTCGTAATATTCCGAGTGATATGTTTGAGATGAATCAAGTCCACATTGAGGGCACCACTTGTAGTTTGATGGTGATCGGAGCCTGCAGGGGTGCGGCGATGCCACCCCCACCCCCCCCGCCTCTCATCACTCCATCTGTTGATCTTTTTCCCCTCATGCTTTTCTGCTTTCTCACTGTCTAAACGATTTCAATAATCATGATAATAATAATGACAGAGAAACTCCTACATGCTGCCGCCCACACACGTGCGGTCCTGCTCTGCATGTTAATGATTTCATCTCAGCCTTTTGTGTCGGCCTTTTCTTTTCACCACAAGTGAAAACCATCTGGTATGAATGAGTTCTCCTGACAGGGGGCAAAATCAGACACCGGTGAGTTTTCAATATCACACTCCAGAAAGGTCCTCCTCTGGGAGAAAGTGCCTCATCTTTTCTTTTGTCCAAGGCCGCACTGACAGCGAACAATAAAGGCAGGTACTGCCTGTTGTCTTTATGTTGCAGGTGAGGAGGAGCAGTACGATCCGACGGGGCAGACGTGCTACAGAAAGGCCTGTGAAATGTTACAGGTGGTGCCTGTTTCTCACTTCCTGAAGCATATGCAATGTAGCGAGTTGGATCTGATGCACCGTGGGCTGGGGCCTCAGGTACCATCATCATATATCACCAACCATTTGATGATTATCACATTTTTGTTCATCCATATAGAGGAGGAAGCCTGAAAAATGCCTGTATTCATGTCACATCGATTTAAATGGAGGTCCTCAAAGTAAAAAGGGGGATCAGACCGCCCTCCTTAAGGCACTTTGCTTTTGTAAACCTTGAACACATTTTGCATATCTTACATGGCCAAAATGTCAAGAATCTGGTGAAACATAACAGTTCTGGTACGTCGCTGAAAATACAGGAGGTGGTGATTTAAAGAGCTGCATGCGGCATTCTTTCCTGGCTTTCAGAGTTTTGACGCCTTTAGATGTACGAATTTTAGATGAAATCAGGTCTTAAGTGTCCTCAAACCAATGTCAGTGTTCTTCATGCTAAACATGTTACCATCTGCAAAACTGTTTTTATTTCTTGTGGTTAAATCCTTATCCTGGCGTAAGCTTGCTCTTCACATTGACCACAACTCCTTGAAATTTCTATTTATCCATCCTTCCAGTCCAATGCACCATCCTGTAGCACAAACTTAAAGACTAAAAAAAAACTTTAGAAGGTAAATTAACAAGAGATAAAATGATTGACATGAAACTCCCAATATGTATATATATATATATATATATATATATATATATATATATATATATATATATATATATAACTATAAATATATGAAATCCTTTTTTTTTTACCATTTTTAATTCTTTGTTATATACCAATTACAATTTATTTATATTTGTTCCACAAAAATTAACTGAAATATTTCAACAAATAAATGAATGAATAAATTGCCACAGCACCAGCAATGTAGTGCAGAGAAAAAAAATTCAACAAGGTAGTGAATTGTTTTTTTGTTTAATTCTTTTTAAGTTCCTAATGACCAAACAGAGCTAAAACAGGAGTCCTGGATTTACAGAAAATGTGATAGATAATGTTGTTTTGACTGCTGCGCCCTAGTGGTGAAACAGTCACTGCTAGTTTGAAAGATCAGAAGACGTATGGTCAGTGAGAGCTGCGTCGTGTTTATAAATTCCAATAAATATTTGCTATTTCATATTGAGCATATGTAGGAGGCTCTCCCCACTGTCCTTCACTGGCTGGACGAGTTTCTTCCAGAAGGATCCTACAATTGTTTGAGCATCATCGTGGAAACACGTTCACTTGTCACACGTGATTAAAAAGGTCCATGTGAGTCAGAACAAAAGCCAAACAAGTTCAATGGGATTGTACTGTAATGCTATTTTAGATCAGCTCAGACCTTTGCTCAGCGAATGACTCATTAATTCAAAGTCACATTTTCCTGCAGGGCGACTGCACTGATCATGAGAGAGCACAGTTATGGCGGCATCAAGAGTTTTTTCAGCCCTTTTCCCCTGAGAAAGGAGCGTGTATTTACATATCTTTGTCTTTTTTGGTTTACATGTGAAATTGCACAAGTGGAGCCTATTATATAGATCCTACCGGTACACATTCAAGTGGAGAGTCCTTCAGCTCTTCGAAGGGAGGGAAGGCTGCTGGCATTGACTTCAAATGAGCTTACGATGCAAATCTTAAATTTTATTTACTTCTGGTTACATTTACTTGTTTAGATGCAGCAATACGGCAAATGCTTTCCACTTTTTAATCCACACAAAAAGTAGGAGATCTTAATGAGCAGAGGTCACAGGGGCTGCATTGGGCTTCCTTGAACCAGTATTTAATTCAAATTTCACACCTGCACACGTCAAATCAAAAATACAAAACAGAATTTGCTGGAGAGGATTTGCTACGTATAGCATTTGCACGACAGATTCAATCCATACTGAGCTATTTCAATCGACCACATGCTGGGATGGAGGTTATAAAATGGGCGGGACGGGATACATATCACAACTATTACATGTACGAGTACTACATTGAGAATGTTACCCACAATATATGCTGGCAAAGTAACATTCGACCTCCTTCACTTCAGGATGAAAAGTTCTAATAGTTTATATAGTTTATAGCTAGTTTATTTCTCTGTTTTCTGTGTGGCATTTTTTCAAAAGGTTGCCATGTAGTGGCAAAAACTTTTTTGAAATGAAAACATAAAAATGATGTGTTTTCACTTGAAACACTGTCATACAAATGCAACCTCGGTTGACTACAGTGGAAAAAAAGAAGAAAAGACAGCAACAACTCTTTGAAACAAGGATGAAGCCATTGGGTGGTAATTTGCAATATACTGGCACTGGGCAAGTCACTTTTAAAAAGTAATTATTAATAAATTGTTCTTCGTTCTTCAAAAAACTAACTTAGTAACTGAGCTATAACATTTTAAAAGTAACTAATTACTCAGCAAAGTAACTATTGCATAACTTAAAAAAATGTGTTTAAAGATGTCAAAGACTTTGGATCCCCTCTAAATGGAACTTTAAGATGCATATTCAATTATTTATTATAGAAATTGATATATAATTAATGAAATAAATGCACACTTGACAGGATACATTGCAAAAAGGAAATGTTACATTAATCTAAATTATTCAAATGTAGCCGTGTGATAATATGGGATAAGACAATAATCAAATTTAATTTGTAACTGTAGCATTTCTACATTTGTAAAAGAATAATAAAACACAATAGATGTATGTCAGTGGATTGCTGTGCTCCCATTTAAAAGCTGCCTTTGATTGATCAGGGCTCTCTATGGCTGCATATCTGTCGTGTCACATGATGCACTTTAAACCAATATGCTTCCTTCATTCTGTATGATGACAATATTTACAACTTTCCTGTCTGAGAAATTGGCAACAATGTATCAGCTCGAAATGACATCATCATCATCTAATTTGACCTAGATATGCAAATGAGCAGCTATGTAATTTGGGTGATGATGTCATCTCTAACTTTCCAAACTGAGAACCTGGCAACAATGTATCAATTTTAAAGGTGCATTCAGTAATATTGCGTCACATAATATACATCCCCCCCTCTCTTTCCCTCATATACATCTAGTCAACTGATGCCTTTACTTCCATTTAAAAGCTGACTTTGAATGACCAAATCTATCTGTGGCTGTAGCTCTGCCATGTCCTGTGACGCACTTTGCACTAATACCGTAGTTTATGATCCATTGGCTCAGCTGGATTCTGGAGGAGGAAAAAAAAACATGCCGAAAGCGTTGAATTACAGTAACGTTATCGTGCTTCATACTATTTATTGTCAGTAACGGTAACTGCGCTGTAACGCTGGGAAAAGTAATTAGTGAGATTACTCATTGGTAACACTGTAAGTAATGCCGATTATTTTAGCGCAGTTGCTCCCATCACTACCTGCATTTTGTGCATTTTCTATGTACAAACAATCATTTTAAATCCAATTGGGTACCTTCGACCAAGTCGGTTGATACAGTAGCTTACACTGTTTCTAGCCAAAGGTTATCACCACCTCATGTGAAATAGCAAATAGCATTTGTTAGGTATTTTTTTAACCGCTTTATCGCAACAATGTATACATATTTACTAATTTTTTTATATAAAAGCAACAAGCAAACAATAAAACAATGAAAACAGGAAAGTAATGTTCGTTTGAGCACAAAATCTAAAGAAATAGTCAAATTCCAACTATTAGCTGCTTTTACAGCATAAAAGCACAACTAAATGCATTGTTTCTTCTTTTACAATGCACAATATAGTTATTTTTTATTGGTTGTATAACAAAAAAATAAATGAAAAGAATCTGAAAGCAAAGACACAAGAAAACCGTAACTGATATCTAACACGTTTAAACCCCATACAGCAATCAATAAAAATTAGATCCCTTTTTAAATGTTAAATCAATACAAAATGCCTCTGTGGTTCCACATCTCTGACTGAGATAAGGGTACATCCTCTGCAAATGATTAGTGGTGTAAAAACACACAGGGTAGAGCTTACAGCAGCAGGTTGACATTTTGACAGCCTTCCACTGGTTTGTCGTGGTGCAAAAATGAAAGTTGAAAATAATAAACACATCCTTTAACAAGCCCTTTACCTGCGGCATCTGCTTCAAAAACATTCAGTCAGATTAAATTGGGTTTCGAACAAGTCTTCACCTGTCAGTCACAGAGAGTGGAAGTAAAATAACTCTTCCAAAGGAGATGTGACCTGTGCTAGAGTTGCAGGGTACTCCACATGCGGTACTCTGATCTGACTGGGCTGTTTCTGTGCTCTGCCGCCCCCCACGTATCCCTGTTTTTTTAAAAGATCAAGTTAACATAAGGCTTCAAGCACTCAACTTTCTCATTAGCTACGCTAGAAACTATAATTTTCATGTACCGCCAGCTTCATTTGTGACCCACGCCTCCACACGGCTCCCGTCTGCTGTGTTTGTATTAATATTGACCTCCCTCTCTCTTTCTCTCTCTCTCTCATCCGGTCTTTCTCTCTATCCACCTGCATCAGTGCATCTACTGTTTTACCCAGAATAAAACAAGAAAACACACTGCAGTGATAAAAACTGAAGAATTTCACTCTGAGGGTGGCGGTGCTGATGGTTGTGTGTTTGCAGGGCACCAAAGCACTGGCGGTTCCCCTGGTAACCAACACTTCAGTCCTGCGGCTGAACCTGAGAGATAATTGGATGGAAGGAATGGGCGGAGCTGCCATAGCCAAGATGTTAAAGGAAAACTGTTACATTACAGGTGGGTTTTTTTTTTACTCCAGCACACTTTCTCCTTCTTTACCATCCTTCCTCCAACAAATGCACCAACTCTGACCCGACTCCCACTCGTGTGTCTTTCTCACCCCAATTATATTAACAGCGCATGGTTTAACATCTGGGCTGGGTACCTGTTTTTATGACTGCTGAGTGTCATATTGCAGAAGTCATGGGTGCAGCTCAGTCATGTGGCGTAGCATCTGTGGAGGGTGACTCCCCTGAGTCACGCATGCCTCTCGTTGCCCGAATTATTTTCATCATCCTTTGTCACTCTGCGCAATTCTGCTTTGTTTCGTACGTCGTTTGACGAGTTAGCAAATGTTTACGCGTATGACATGTTTTTTAATTGATTTCAGATTAAGTAACTCAAAGGAAAAGCTCAGAATCGAGAGCCACAATGACTTCAAGTTGAATTTGTACTTCACTTTTTCCCTTTATTCCATTTGAACAGACACAGCTTTGTACTCCTTACTTTATTGAACGTTTCATGTTGCTTGCTTTTAACCATATTTTGAGAATTAATGTAACAATACAGAAAGAGAAAGTTATATCCTTACTGCCAGGTATTATGTTATTGGCCATGATCACCTCATTGGTTGTTACGGGGTCAAAAAAGAAAAAAAAGTTTTTATTCTTGTATTTACAGCTGTTAAGCCATATTTTACTTAAAACATGACACATAAAAACAAATTCCTACTTAAAACACCACAACGCAGTTTTTAAAGATATTACTACAGTATAGTAAATCATCAGTAGGGTTATTATTATTATTATTATTATTTATTTTGCAACTTACTTAAAGGAATGAAACACTTTCAATACCCATACACCCCAGATGAAAACATTCTGACGTGTTAACAAAGTTAACGCTGTTAACCACGACAATGGTTCTGAATAAAGTCAAAAGTTCTGGCTGTGTATCCACTCTAGACATTTTACTTCTTACACTGACCTCATGATGCTGCTGTTACGGCTGTTGCCGTATTCCCGGACGAGCCCCCACTTATGTTACGACCAGCTCGTTTGGGAGACGGGTGAAGGCGGTAACATAAAGACCACAGATTGAATGTGGAAATTAAAGTTATTTATTTAACAAAAGTAAGACCAAACGGTAACAAAAAGAGACTCTAACCTAGAGTTGTAAAACCAAAACACAAATCCAAAAAGGTAACTAAAAACAGAGATAATATAGAAAAACTCAAAGGATTCCTGAAGCCAAACACAAACCAAAAGGATAATTCAAAACACAGAACCAAAACTACAAATAGTCCAACCAAAACGAGTGCCTCACTACCAAACACGATACTAATTCAGAGCTCAAGAGGCACGAGAGCATGGCGAGCTACAGCCAGCTCCAGTCTGTGTCCTGCTGGCCGCTTTTATCCCCTCAGCTGCTCCGCAGGGTTGGTTGACGAGGTGCTCTCGGGCCAGGCTCCCCAGGTGCAGGCAATGGAGATGATTCCTGCAGCAGCAGCAGCCTGGGATCACGCACTCTGACACAGACACACACTCACATGGGGGGGGGAGAACCGAGAATACGGCAACAGCCGTAACACTGCATTAAAACTCTGAATCTAATTAGAATTCATCACTGAAGAATCCACCAGTCCTCCTAGACGTTTCACTCAGAACCCCAAATGTCAACCTGCTGCTGTTGCCAGATGAAAGCCAGAAGTAGACATAATTAATCTTCAGCACGTGATGAGCGTTTGTATCATTGCTGTTTCAGCAAAAAGCTGTTGAGCTATTTCGGCGTGGACCGAAGCAGGCGACCCAGAATCGCACAGACCGATAGCGAAGCGGTCGAACAAGAGACTGTGATTTTCTCCCCATGGAGAGTGGCTCACTTTCAAGATGACTTATCTAAAAGTCGTCCAACAGGGGAGTTCTTGGCAAAAAACAGAGGAGGTGATGGTGTGTGACTGACAGTTGTTACTAAAAATATTCTGAGTGACGAAAGGAAATGAGAACTGACCTGCTTTAGATGCTTTCATCACTCTTTAGTGGAATAATAGCCTAACAAAACTTCACTCAACATCTTCTGAACTCTTACCTGGCAGATTTTAATACTTTTCCAGGTCTCTGCTGGCTTTCATCGCTTTTATAAAATGTGTTTTTTTATCCCCTAGAAGTGGACCTGTCGGATAATAACCTTGGTGATGATGGAGCCAGAGCCATGGCCGGTATGCTGAAGGAGAACAACACCCTGTTGAGTCTCAGCCTGTCAGGAAACCGCTTCACTGACCGCTGCTCTGAAGACCTCGGCTCAGCGCTGGTCGCTAACTCACGGCTGCAGCACCTCGACCTCAGCTACAACGCTCTGGGGGAGCTCGCAGGTAGTGTATCATTTTTACTTTCAGATGCCAATGTTTTGATTACATATTATATGTAGAGACGAAACCAATACCTGACAATTAGCCTGAGATACCTAATACTTTGCAATCTTGCCTGGGGTCATCTTTACGGAGTATAATTAAAATGTTTAACTTCCTTTAAACCCGGGGTTTCAAGCGTAAGGCCTGTGGGATAACTGGCCGGAAACAGGCTCCAAACCAGCTCATCAAACCAACAAGGAAATTGCAACAATTTCAGAGAAAACACTGATTTTCTTTTTCAAACAAATTTGTATCATGAACACGACATTACTGTGAAACATGAGCTAACAGTGATACCGTCTTAAAAGGCAACCCGTTGCTGTAAAATGACAGACAAGAGAAAAATGAAAGTCCAACAGGTGATGACTATCAGACACTCAGGCACAAGTGAAACACATCAGGGCAGAGAACAGCCATCACCAGGAGCGGCCATCAAGGAACTTGAAACGAGAGACAGAGTTAGAACCTCTAAATTGCACAAGGAACTAAATGTGAACCATGACAGAATCCCTCTGTTACAAAATCATGGCTTCAGACCATCTAACTATTTTCTGAGCCGACAATTGGCCAGACTGTCGCAGGGCTGACACATACAGACAGACCATTCATGCTCACATTCACACCTTGGGCCAATTTAGGGTGACCAGTTAACCTGACATGCATGTTTTTGACCCGTGGGAAGCCAGAGAACCCGGAGGGAACCCACACACACGGGGAGAACATTCAAACTCCACACAGACTCCACTGGTACTTGAGCTCAGGACTTTCTTGCTGTGAGGCAAGAGTGCTAATCACTGCGCCACTTTGCACAACTTTGACCGGAATTCATCCAATCCATTTGGAACAGACAAGAAACACCACATGTGGATAGTGTCACTGCAAGTCCAGGAGCTTAACTGAAGTACCTGACATGAGAAGTCACTTCCTGATCTCCAAGACGTTCATAGCCTTTCTTCTAAAGATATTCAGTGTAATGCTGATGCAACAGCAGAGAAAGTGTTCTTGTAATAAAGAGCTGAGATGTTGGAGTACAGGACTGAAGGTTCTCCTTCCATGTGACAGACTGCAACTCTTCAATATTGTCAATAGTTTCCTTTAAATGTATTCACTATTGGTGATTCCAGAATGATCTTTCTGCCTTATTAAATTATAACTTAACATAAACAAAACCCTGACCAATTATTGTGAAGGGTCCAGATTCAATTACCAGAGCTGCTTCGTGTGCAAGCACTGATATGTCCCTGTATTAAACTTTTGGAAAAGCCATGCTCGTAAAGTCTTTGCCGTTATGGCAGAACCTCGTCTCTGAGCAGCCATATGGCAGCAGGCTGCTGCAGACTGTGGCATTCAAAGGTCAAGATCATTTCGCTCTCATTAAGACCTCCTTCAATTACCATGATGATGAGCTATGTGACAGACACTCGGTGGAAGAATGACATTGCAGGACACCAGCCATCTGATATATGTAATTGAGAGTAAATCTGTCAGCCGGAAGAGGGAGGCCGACGCGTCTTATTGCCACGATTCATCTCCACATATTCAAATCTGCATTCTCTGCAGCTGAAAATATCAAAGGACATTCTTTTGTGTTTTGAGAGCGCTCCTCGGTGTAGTAGCTGCCCGAGAGAGGCTACGCCAATCAAACACTCTGACATTCATGCCGTGATGTTTTTGCTTTTTCAGCCAAGCACATTGTCTCAAGTGGGTTTTTCTCCTGTGATTATGAAGGTCTGAGTGCGCCATACTTTCTCATGCTTGAGAGAAACCTGGAGACATGATGAAGGGTATATTTTTCATCTGTATGTCTCGACTGCTCTCACTCAGCCGTACTTTTTACACGATTGTAACGAAACATGCAATCACAGCTCTGCAGAAACTGCCAGAGATGTTTTTTTTTTTTTTTCTTCTTCAGCTCAGCCGTGGCAACAGGTTTAATGATTTTACAATTAACTAACTGAAGTGTTGTGTTTGCTGTTGATTTTTCCTGTTTGGTTTTTTCCTCTCCTCAGGACAGACGCTGGGAGACTCCCTGTCAGAGAACATGGGGCTGAGATCTCTAAGCCTGGCATGGAATTGCATTCGAGGCAGAGGAGCGTTGATGTTGGCCAATGGCCTTGGGGTAATCCACCTAGAAATTAATGTTTGCGCAATGCATTCATTTTTGAGCTCAGACAACACAAAAGAAGATCTTGAGTGCACAGGGAAAGGTTAGACACGGACACTTTTATTAGCTCTTGATATTAGTCAAATAAAGACTCACGCAGAGCCGCAAAATTGCTCATGTTATATTAAATCAATTAATGTGGAAGTCAGGTTTGTTTTGACCCGGCGTGTTCTCATTAACGGTTTATTATAGAACTAAATCTCACGAACTCTTCACCTTCACCATGGAGATGTTTACTTTCAGTCTGGCACAAAAACAAATGTTTAAAACAATTTATTCTAGAATAAGAACTAGTTGGAAAGCCGCAGGGAGCTGGTGCTTGTGTCCCCAACACACACAGTTCAGACTGTGTTTACTGCGAATCCTCATTTTCTTAAATCGCTACAGCTGGAGTGAAGAGTGGAAAGTTAGTCTGACACTCAGGAAGAATATACTGACAGTAATGGAAAATACGACTGATACAAGCTTTATAAATAAATAAAAGTGTTTGCCAAACAGCACAAATAAAAATGTTTGTATTTTGAATAAATTTTATGAACTAACTGCGCACACATTGCTCAACACCTCCAACTTTCTGTTTGTCCAATTTTCAACTCAATTGTCTCACACAATGACAGAATTTTGTAGTTTGCACAACTTCCCATGGAGTAACACGACCATAAGTCCTTTGAACAACTCAGTTGATATACACAGTAATATTTCCAAAGTTGTGTAAATATACTCTTATATATATGTATATATATATATATATATATATATATATATATATATATATATATATATATATATATATATATATATTCTTCAGCAAGTTGTGAAGAAGTCCAAACAAGCCTGCAGAATAATAAAATGACAGAGACATAACCCTGGTCAAAACACAGACATATTTCAGCCGCAGGTACTCTAACTACCAACCCGCTCCACCGGGGTCTTTTTATTTTTGATTTCCTCAAACCTGAAATGCATCCTGATAGGTTTACAGCAAAATAGTTCATGCTGGCACGGCTTGAATGGCAGTTACTTTTTTTAACTCTGCCTGCTGCACAGGTATTCCCCTCTTGACAAAAATGCCACACTTTTCAGTTTTTTTTTTTTCTTAGTAAACATATTTGAAATTCATGCATCATTTTCCTTCCACCTCACAATGGTGCAGCATGTTGTGTTGGTCTATTACTTGAAATCCCAATCGAATGAGTTTAGCAAAAAGTGGAAAAGTTCAAGGGGTTTGAATACTTTTACAAGCCACTGCATTAGAGCAGCTGCTTCTGTGTGCATATATCAGCTGCTTTTTAGTGTTCTCCTGATATTATTAGTGTATGCCTCGCTTTATTTTATGAACTCCTTACATCCAGATGATAGAGCATCGTTTTCCACCTACATGATGTACCTTAAGCTGAGTTTAATGAATTAATCTGTCCTTAAACTGTGCAGACCACTTATAGAAACATGTAAAATTGATTCAAAACTTTAAGCACAGCATAGTGAAAAAAATGAGCTATTTTTCAAAGAAGCAACTAGTAGTGAAACACAAATTTTTAATGGTGCAACTACTGATTAATAAAATAATTGCTAATTGAAGAAGGCTCACCTCTCCTGCTTTGACAAGCAGCGTTTTGTCAGGTATTCATCAAGCATCTCACAGCAGGAGAGACGGCGCACGTGCAGTTTTCCTTCCCACCGTCTTAATAACCGAGATGCTGCCCTGATCAGTATGCTCCGCACACAGGTGTGACTGATGCAGGTCCAGAGAGTCTTATTAGTTTCCAATTCTTCAAGATCTTCTCTGCCTCTTAATTAAAGTCCTTTGTTGTTCGTGTTTCTCTCGTTTTTCTCGCATTTGAAATCTCAGCACAGCATCATGTCTGCGTTGTTAGGGTAATGTTTTCCTCAGGAAGTTGGACCTGTCTTTTAACGGCCTGGCGAGAGAGGGAGCGTTGGCCTTGGGGCAGACTCTCAGGGACAACAACGTGTTGGAGGAGTTGAACGTGAGGTATGAGCTTTGGTTTTCTTATCTGTCTGTCAGATTAGAGGGAAAGACTTTGACCCTTTGTTTGGATTATTGTTTCATGAATCTCAGCGATATCAGCAACATATTAGAATATGATTATTGATCTATGTGGTTTCTTACAATCCTGAACCCCTTTGACTGTGAAGTTTCAACTTTAATGCATAAATCTTAAATATTGTGTCATTTTCTTATTTCAATTTTTTCTTCTAGCAAGACAAATTCAAATGCTTTTCTTTTTATTTGGAACTTTGATACTTGGATGAATGATGCTATTTAAAAAAAAAAAAAACTAACACTTTATGATTGCCTCTCTCACACTTCAGTGCACACTTTTTTTGTTCTCTGCATTTGTTTCTCGCCACAGTAACAACCGAATACCCCCTGAAGGAGCCATCCGCCTCGCTATGGGCCTCAAAGCAAACAAGACAATCAAATCTCTGAATGTAAGCTGCTGGAAAGAGATTGATTCTGGCTCCATGAGCAATGGGGGGCATCAATGGATAAAATGGGATAAGTAAATGGATCACTGTACTTTGTTTTTAATGTCAGCTGAATAGTCGGGGGTGCGTCTCAGCTGAGTGAAATACAGTTATGAAGAAGACACTATAGAGAGCTGAATCCTGAGCATCTGGTATTGATAATGTGTGAAACCCTGTGTTGAAGATGTTTCGTGGCAAATGCAGCGAATGCTTGTTATCAGTTTGAAAGCAAACTGATCAAGTTAGTGTTTTTCACTCTTGGCCCCAAGGATCCACTGCTGCATGTTAAATGGAGTCTGATTAATCTATTTCAACTTCAATTTGATTTACATGATGAGTTGCACAGCAATGGTGACATCTGCCATGTAAGTTTCGGGTAGCAGGTCGGGCCTCATGCTAACAAACCAACATGAAGTGATGAATGCAGTCAGATCACCTTACTGGACTCAATATTGCTTAATATCTAACATCAGTTCGATTAAACTATGTCACCATAGCATCAAGAACGTAGCAAATCGTATATATTTGAAGATTATGATTGATCCGGTAGAAAAAGGCAGCATTGATTTGCAGCCTAAACGTGTTCCAGGAATATCAGAAACATTTCAAATTTGGAGGGAAACCCTGAAAGATGCCGATATGCGGCAAGTTCTATCTGTACAATAAACAAAGTTACTATAAAGACGTTGCTGCTAACTTTGCTTTAAAACCCGGAAACCATCGAAACAATTCTGAGTGTCTCCAGTGATTAGACAATCTGTCTACCAGCAGCGGTACGGAGTACGGAAATTGCCACATGGCAATTATTATTACTTTGATCGTTGGGGAAAACTAAGCAAGTTTCCACTTTATGGATACTGTTCCACACTGCCTCCGAGGAAGTAACCGGAGCAGCCAGGACCCCTGCATGGACAGCAAATTGTCATTTTTACAACAAATTACATTTTGGCATGTTAATGAGGGAGCATTTGAAATGAACTGTGTTAATAGGGACTGCACAGATGTGAAAGTGGCATCAATACTGTCACAATGCCAGAAGGGCTTTGGAAATGTATTTCCCACAAAGTTCAACTATTCCGATGAAACCACTGGAAAGTGGTTAAAAGTGTTGAAAGTCATTAAATGTCAAAACATGTCAATTTATTTGGGCAGAAAGTGGTAAATAACCTTTAACCACCTTTTGCAAAATGGTTTTGGCCCACAGGCCTTATGTTTGACTCCCCTGGGTAAAAGGATGTTGAAGGATGATATTGATTCTATATCCAGGACTTTTTTTATTAATATAAAATGAGTCAGTGTATGTCTGACTATCCATCCTCACTAAAGCTCAAGGGTTAAATCGTTAGGGTTAGAAATACATTTTCTGCTACTTCTTTACATGACAGAACTTTGTCAGGAAGCAGTACACTAGAGCTTGAGAGATTTTTGACTCAGTACTTTTTACTTTTACCAGACTAATTTTGACAACAAGTCTGTCTCACTTTAGTAAACTGCTGATTGCAGATCAGTCGGAACCCCATCCTGAGCGCTGGCTGTTATGGGATCCTCCAGTCCATGCAGGACAACCCAAACTCAGCCTTGGAAGTATTGGACTTTTCTGTAAGTTTCAAATTCTGCCTCAACTGATTTACTTTTTTTTTCTTTCATTTCCCTTTCATAGAAGGCAAATAAATCCACTCTCCTCTGCTCTTTCCAGGACATCACAGTGAACCAAGATTTTGAAGACTTGTATTTATCCGTGAAAGAGACATTCCCAGCGCTCCAAGTCAATCACGGGGCAAAGTTGGCACATTCAGAAGTGTGAACATTTTACTGTAATTGCTGTACTTTCATCCCAGTGCTGGAAGATGGAAGAAATCTTGTCAAAGGCTTGTGGACATTTTCACGATACTTGCAAAAATGGTTTTTCATAAAAAGCATGTCTTTAAAAAAACTAAAATGAGTGGTGAGCTCATTTCTTGCTGAACAAAATGCACTTAGAATGAATAAAGCTCATTAAATACCCAATCAATTTGAAAATAAAGGTAATTCAGAGATTGTTCATTCTGCACAAGAGGCAGCAGTGAGTGGAATATAGTTTTTGATAGTCACTGAAATACAGGTATTGAATATGATCCTTTTTAGATATGATCTTAGTTGATGTTATATAATGTCAGTGGGTAGAATGATGGAGCACAGTATTGTGCATGGAAAGAAGCGAAAGTGGGCAGCACAAAAGGGATTTAAGTACTGCACGACCATAATAATAATACGAAAAAACAGCTTTGAAAGAATCCGCTATTAGATAAGAGACCTGTTTACGCAGTAGGACAACTCAACCTGTGTTAGATACCTCGTTGTTAAGTTCTTTCCTCCACGTGTCAATGTTGCATCTACATATATGGTAGGACAAAAGCTTCACCAGCTGAACATTACATAAAGCTTGCTTTCTTCCCATAATGCATCCTGGTGGTGGCGGTGTGTGTTTTCCAAGGTTAGTGACATACTTGTCCGTCCTTGTTCTGTTAAAGAAAGCATGACTCATTAAACCACCTACCTCCATTGGTTTGGTGCAGTTCTGCCTCACTTATCAGTTGTCTTTGGCCACTTCTGACTCTTTTGTAATTATGTCTTTGGGCCACTTTTGACACCGAACACCTTTTGAGAAGTTAGGACCCAAATCCTCGAAACATAATAGGTTCATCATTGTCAAAATCACCATCATGATACCCTAAATTAGCTTGTACCAATGACATTAAACAAAATTAGGCAATGGTTTAAAAAAAATATTGAGAAAGGATAAACAATGTGATGCACTAAAAAACAAAATAACCAAAGGCTGTTTGAATAAAAACGCATCGTTTTTGAATTTTCATTTCGGAAAAGTTTCATGTTATCACAGAAACATTTTGAAAATAATGTCCATTTTCACAGAAATGGCAAAAAAAGCTGAGATGCTGCGTTTTTTTTTTTTTTTGTTTTTTTGTTTTGTAATGAGAACTAATTACTACCGGTGGTGCTTATGTTGGGTTTTCAGCGGTTCTGAGCTCCACTGTTGCATAAATGGACTCCCAAAACACAACCAAAGTGTTATATTTTCACTTGAAAATGTTGTCATGTGAACAAGGCCTCAGAGAACTGATCTAAATTAAGCCTCCTCCCAAGCTAACTTAACACTCACATTTTATACATGGCCATGATTCTGCTTCCAGCACATCAACGCAGAGAACAACATGTTCATGAGCTGCCTGATATACTCCACCGACGATCAAGAGTGCCGATAAAGAGATAATCATTATTATTCACTTCATCTCTGAGGTGCACTGTGAAATGTTTATGCATTTCATTAAATAGATAACATGTTTTTCTTTCAGAGATTTCAGTTGATAAAATATCAATGTTTTGGAAAACAGTTTGTTGGGCTGAAACCTAATTTATTTGCCCTGGTGTTATAGATTTATTTAGCTTTCACTAAATATTACAGGCGAAGGGAGATCAAGATGTTCTTGTCTGTTCTGTGTGAAGCGACACTTGAGAGTCATTTCAACTGGGATAAATACAGTATTTCCATTTTATTAAGATATATTCTGTTTCATTATTTTGACTGTTTGTAAACTGTTTCTAATGCTTTCAAAAAAACATTTTTGTGTTTGTGACAATGAAACAAAAAAGTCAATATAATTATCTTGTTTTTCTTTTTTAAACCACTAATTGCTGTTTGCTGAGTCTGAAGGGCGCTCTGAACCATATGAAGACACAAGTTGAAGCAAATATTAGTTCCTACACTCCTTACCTGTGGAACAAACTTCCTGACTACCTGGGACGACTGGCACACACATTTTACACTTATATCTGTGAACTGCTTTGTGTCCGAATGGTGCTATTTAAATAAATGTGTCTTGCCTTGAGGATACAGAAGTTCACAAACTTGAGAGTGTTCACATAATGCTGAATATTCTTCCTGTTTTTAATTTTATTTTAACACAGGAATCATTATTTTCTTACCACTAATCAAAGTGAGTGGTAGTCGAATCAAGTTAAATAAGTTTTTTCTTTTTTTTTTTCAAACTAAGTAAAGAAGCACATGAGATTTATTGATATTGTCCAAACCACACAGAGGGGCGTGGTCTGGTCACGTGCAGGCAGGTAAACATTAACGAGCAATGAACGTGCAGAGCGTGTTTACGTGTCAGAGCGTGCCGTCACCTCACAGAGGAACATGGCCACCACGAGCTCCGCGCGGACTGGGGGACACATGCTGTACAGGTGTTCTGTTGGTCTGCAGCAAGCCACCAGGTAAAGGAAATACCTTTTTTAGAAAAAGAAATAAATGAATAAATTACTCATTAATTTGTTTCACCTTTATGCTGCATTTCAGCTAGTACAGAAGTTGAAATGAGCAGCACATGCAACTAAAACACAGGATAAATTGCTTTATATCTCTACATGTAGTATTAACTACGTGTTCTATTTTCCTTTTCTTAATGTTTCTTTGCTTAATTTTTAGTGCTTTTTCATTTTTTGCATGTTTGGCAAAAGAAAAATCAGACAACCAATATAAGTTACTAATAAAGTAATGTGCATACATTCTAGCAAGAGCAAATACATTAGTTATCAGAACAGATGAGATCGATAAATCAAAATAAAGACAGCTGAATACATATCTATATGCAGTAAATGTACCATGAAAATTTATCTAAAAAGAAATTACTCATTCAGTGTAATTGTTCTCAGTTTCATTGTACATAAAAGCATTTTGTTTAAATCTCTGTGCCTATGAAGCCACATCATGCATCAGATTTCCCTAATACTTTAATGTAAGCACTGGTTATTGACAAAGCCATAGGACAGTTTTCTCAACCCTGCTTTAATCATTTGCAGTACCTCTGAACTTTGTCCTGTAAAACTGCAGACAGCCAACTACCTCCGAGATTACACTTTCTCTCCGTGTGTTTTCACCCCACTATTTACTGTAACATCACTCACAACCCATTTCTTTCACTCCATGTACACCTTCTGGTTGTTAAAGAGGGTACAGTGTGGCATCCAAATTTAATTATAGTTCCCAGTCAAAGACATGCATTAACAGAGACATGTCTGTCTGACTTTGTAAGTTTCGGAATAACCAAAAGAAGGCATCAGAAAGTGTCAGTGGATGAACAGATGGCTTTGAAAACAGTAAATTGGAATAACATATGCACAATTATAGCTCTCTAATCCGTAAGTGGAGATACACCAACTATGTAGTCTGCTGCTTACACTTAACATCCGGCAAAAGGAGAAAAAAAATAAGCAAGAAATTGAGGTTAATGTGTCATTGAAGCAGATTTAAAAAGGTTTTAATAACGTGAGTTTATAAAAAGCCCAGAAAGTCCTTGAAATGGATGTCTTTATAAGCATGGTAGCTCTTTTCAACACTGGATATTAATGTTTGGCAGCACTGATTTTGTGCACTTACTTCAGTACACAGTAATACTTTGTATAGTACTAATCATCCAACACTGGACCCTGAAAAAGCACATACAATCATTTCAACCTTCTAATTTCTCAATGTAATGCATTAAAGCTCAACACTACCATCAAATTGAATCCTCCTCTGTGACCTGAAACATTATTGAATTCTTTTGTCAATTAAGTCTTAATGTGAAAATAATGTGCACAATCCTGTTTGACTGCAAAAACCTGCGAGTGGCTCATCACATTTCACAAATCAATAAGATCAGCAAAAGATGAGAAAAATGGAAAATCTCAAGGTTACAAAGATGTATGTGACAGAATAGTGAAACCATTTATAAAGCTTTTCTCCCAAGACTCTCAAATAATTTAGGAATTTTATAATCCATCAGACTTGAGATCATAAACTTTCATAGAGTCGTTGCATGACAGGGGCATGATCGAAGGGCAATGCAGAGTAACCCTGACCTTTGGTCTTCCTGTCTCTGCGTTATTAATGACAGACTCCATTGTGACAATATCCTTCCAGAAACACTTGCAGAAACCATTAACAGATCGAACAGCATTTATCCAGGAAGGTAATTATGTCATTTAATAGTCATTTGAAGGAAAAGTTAACAAGACAGAAACAGTTTGAGAACCATAATATCAACGTTGCAAACATGCACATTGGGATCACAGGGAGTTCAAGCCAATTTCAATACTTTCAAAACCAGCATCCATACTGATACAAAGGTGCATTGATGCACAATAATGGAATCTTTATTGAAGTATTTACAGGTTTTTAAGAAACATAACACTGCTTTTACCTCTTCTTCCCCACGGAAGGCTGTGCTCACACCAGCAAGAAAACTCCAGTGGTAAAAGAATGAGCCGGCCACGCCGACTTTGCAAAGTTATTCTTTGAACAAACATGGCAAACCTTTTACTCCTCACTTCCCAAACACTTCCCAAGTGTTGTTAGCTGAAGAGCTGATTCAGCACATCTCTGGTATTTCCAATTAAACAGAGGGTTTAAATGATTTGCACATCATTGAACATCTCGCTTTTTTTATGAACAGTAACTTGTTTCGGCCGTACTTTAAGGTCGCTGTAGCAGAATTAGCGTTTGGGTTATTCCTTGGTTGTTGATGTAGCTCTATTATGCTAATCGGCACTTTATTTCTTTTGGAGCAGCTCTTTGAAATTACAATTCAGTTCCTAGTTTTCTAAAACTCAGATTTTTTTTTTTTTTTTTGATGATCAGATGCTGATTTCACTTTACTGCAGTAGCCCTTCAAGTGCAGAGTAAAGACACAAACTGTAGCTTTCCACTCTCTCTAAGCATTATCTGCGTTATCAAATGATAAGCATGAATATCTCTTAGCCCATATGTTACACACATGTGTGACACTGTGTGTCCTTGTAAGTAATTCTTCTGTGCAACAACTCCTGCGTTTCATGTTTCTTTGAGCCTTTGTGAAACTTGCTTTCATCTCGTCTGTGTGTAGGAGGTTTTCAGAGCGCAGGGACAATGGCTGGTTGCGATCCTTATTGATGCACAAAGTTGACGCCAGGAAAGACGCTCACTCCAACCTACTGTCCAAGAAAGAGGACAGCAACCTGTACAAAATTCAGTGTAAGCCCCGCAGCTCTTTCACGTGCACGTGGCCGCTTTTTCTCTGCTATCCACTCACTTTTTTTTTAATCGTAATGAAATGGATTTTGTTTTGTGTTTCGACAGCCCATCAGCCTTTTGTCTCTGTACACAGCAGCTAAATAAATCATGCTAATTAAATCCAGCCTGTGCAGGACTTGCCGACCTCGCAGTCGAGCAGCACGAGAGACAAGCAGAGGCTGTTTGTTGTTGTCGTCTGTCACTGTGACTGACAGGGTCCCACAAACTCCACCAGAATATTTTGTTACCTGTCAGTTTAATTTGTGTGTTAAATGGTAAAAAGACAGCTTGGAGAAACATAATAATTCCACAGCAGAAACCTCCAGGAAGTGGATTGATCTCATATCATGACATATTTTATGCATACTGCACTACGCCATGAAACTTTGCCATGAAATTGTCTCATTTAGTATTTGAAATCATTTTCTGCCAATTCATGCATTCATTTATTCCAACCATGAAATTTGTACTGAGAAGATGGAAAGTTTTGGAGAGCTCCCTTTGACACTTATTTCCTGAATTTGCACTGGAATTGCAAAATAGTCACAGGCAAACAAAAACAAAGAGGTAGGTTTTATTAAATGGCATTGTCATCGAGCTACAGGAAGGAAAAAAGGAAAAAGTGTGGTGTGTAGAACTGGAGTGCATTTCCAAATTTAACTTCACACACACCTTTTTAGTCCTTTAATTGTTTTATATTAGTTTTATCTATTGCAAAATCATTAACCTTATGGTGATAAACACTGGACTTGTCAGCTGGTGTTTGCTCTCATATGATTGTTTTAAACTCATAATTGGGAATTTCTAAACTCGGATCTTTGCTATTTGGACATCTGAACACATATTGTAATCAGATTGGCCTTGCTGGTTTTTGTAGCTGCCAAACTATGCTAAATATAGCCTATTTATGTTCTATTAGCTAATAAAAATCGGCTATTAATTTCAATTCTTGGGTTTTGTCTCATGTTTTACAGAGCGCATCAATTAAAAATGCCATTTCCCATATGATGTATGAAGCCCTTCACTAGATCTAACATTTCTCTAGGAAACTTCCTTGTTTGACAGCTTTATTGTTTGGAGACAGTGGTGCTCTAAGAGGCTAGAGAAGCAGATTTAGCATTTGAAGTTCAATTCTGCATAATTGTCATAAAATTTGGTCCGAGATACACAGTTAAAGTGAGACAGAGAGACAAACATGCTGTCACTAGCGTTTTGTTATCAAACAGGCTGCAACAAGTTATCCGATAACAAGCCTGTGAAGTTTGGTAAAGGCAGAACGATTTTGTCTGCTCTTCTCGAGAGTCTGACGTGATAACTGCGTCTGTTTCTCCTAGAGAAATCTATCACTCTCGAAGGACTTTGATCTTTTCTGTGGCGTACATCACACCATGTGGCGATTTCAATTTGAACACTCTATCAGCCGTAGCCTATAACTTACTGCAAGCAAATCAGTTTTGTGTATAAAGTCTTTGCTGAATCGGAGTGTGAAATTACTTTGTTGAAGAATATGACTGTTGCCTGTATTTTTTTCTTTTCTTTCTTCTTCTTCTTCTTTTTTTTTTTTTTTTTTTAAGTAGCACCCCATTTCTGGTAAGGCTGACTCCGACCCTCTCCTTTTATTATTTTCTGCAGTTCACAATGTCAAACCAGACTGCTTGGAAGAATACAACAATCTACAGTAAGTGCATTTAGTGCCTGATGACCTTTCTCTGAATTAACTCCACTTTATATGCAATATTTGCTTTTTTTTATAGCATTATTTTCTCTAAAGCTAACATTTACACAACATTCTTCAGTATAATGTGGTGGACAGATAGCTTAACAGACACTTTAAATCCGGGACTAGCTGATTAGATCTTTTCTTTTGATGACGGTACATTTTTACAGTTCTCCTCATTATTGGGAATGGCTTTATTCCATGGTAATTTTATTCTTATAGGAACTTAAAATTAATTGAGCATATAATTGAAGTAATGGAGAAAATATGTTTTAGTTTAAGGCCACATTAAGTACATTTCAATGAAGGGTATTTTGCTTTTTCCTCTTCTCTTTCCCAGGGTGGCATCCATTTATTTGGGTAAAGGGGCAGTGTGTGTTAAACACACTCATATAATCTGCACGCTCACCCTTTTTTATGCTCACCTCAGGGTTGAAGTACAAAACAAGCTGAGCCAGGATCCGGATTACCCCTGTGAGGTGGTGGGAAGCTGGAATACCTGGTATGGAGAGCAGGATCAAGCTGGTGAGTGACAGAGGATACAAACTGTAACTCCACCACTTTGCAACAGTGAGAGTAATTACAGGTAATTAGAGGTATCTTTCCTCACACTGCCTCAGACTGATCACAACAGCTGTGTGGGCACGTTAAATTTTATGTTGCAAGGCCTCATTAATACTCTTTTTCAGTGGCTGTAGTGCTGCTGCTGGACTTTGCTGCAGAAGCCTCAAACAAACATGTAGATACAGACTTTTGTTCTCCATATTCTAATTTACAGCGTCCACTAAGATTATCTAGCAACTGCACAAATGAAGCTCACAGTGATGGAGGCTGTGCCTCTGTTGGTTTTATGTGGGTGGCCTCAGTCTTTATGTAGTGCTGCAGTGACATCTGCTGTTGTTTTCTCCCAGTGCATCTGTGGCGGTACAGAGGAGGATACCCAGCTCTGACTGAATGTCTGCAGAAACTTAGAATCAACAAGGTATACTTCTTTATTTCACAGACTTTAATGTGCTGAAAAATTCACAACTGTGAAGTTATTTATCAAGGGTATGCACATTTAATTATTCAGAAGTTAAGATGAAGAAATGCTTCTCTCTCTGTAATACACAAGAAAAATAATTAAAGTGAATTTTCTCTAAATTCAATTTAAAAAGCTCAACATTTATTGTTCATCTGTCTCTGTTTTTAATTACCATTTTTAGGAGTATAGAGAGTTTCGGAAAGAGAGGGCAAAAATGTTGATTTCAAGGCGAAACCAACTTCTTCTGGAGTTCAGTTTCTGGAATGAACCTTTTCCCAGGAAAGGACCAAATATCTACGAGATGCGCACCTACCACCTCAAGGTACTGGTGTCTGTTCTACACATACAGTAAAAACAAATGTTTAGCCACATGGTTTTCACCTCTTCTAATCATGTTCTTTTACACTTCAGTAGACGCCAAATGACAAGTCAGCCAGTGTATGATTAAAAACGGATGAGATTCACTGTCCTACATCTTCAGTACAAATGTTGAAAAACATTTGACTGTTGTGTCCAATAATCCGCACGGTGGCGCGGTGGTTAGCGCTCTTGCCTCACAGCAAGAAGGTCCTGGGTTCAAATACCGGCCGGGGCTCGGGGCCTTTCTGTGTGGAGTTTGCATGTTCTCCCCGTGTGTGCGTGGGTTCCCTCCGGGTACTCCGGCTTCCTCCCACGGTCCAAAAACATGCATGGTAGGTTAATTGATCACCCTAAATTGCCCCTAGGTATGAATGTGTGAGTGAATGGTTGTTTGTCTATATATGTCAGCCCTGCGACAGACTGGCGAACTGTCCAGGGTGTACCCCGCCTTCGCCCACAGCAGCTGGGATCGGCTCCAGCCACCCGCGACCCCGAAAGGGATAAAGCGGTGGAAAATGAATGTTGTGTCCAATAATCTTTCACCTTTGGATCATTCTGCTTTGCCAAAGCACCATGAGTAATTTACCCTTACTTATTCATAACTGATTCACTGAAATCACACTTAAAATGAAATCTGGTCTCTTTTTTTTATAGAAAGCCACTGAGCTATGAATAGGTTTTAGATTAGGTGATGTTTAACGTGTCCCACTTGTGTTTCAGCCTGGAACCATGATCGAGTGGGGAAACCACTGGTGAGCGGAATATGACGGATTCTCAGTTTATTTTCCACTGTTTTTGTCACCACTGTGAGTAACCGTTCTTCCAACAGGGCGCGGGCGATCCGGTACAGGCAGGAGAACGATGAGGCGGTGGGAGGCTTCTTCTCCCAGATCGGTGACCTGTACGTCGTTCACCATTTGTGGGGTGAGGGAAAAAAAAGCAACGAGCAAATTTCTATTGCGCAAATTAATTCATTATTCGAACAATAATTTCAATTTCGTATCTTTTAGAATAAAAACTAAAAAAGGTTTAGCGGTCAAGGTGGAGTAATGGTTTGGACCTGTGCTGAGGAGAGATATGAAGGATGTTGGGGATGGAGGGCAGGATTGAATCCTCATGACATGGCTGGTGTTAACTGCAGAGGAGGCAGGAGAGGAAACCAAAGCAGCTCAGCATTTTCAAAGTCCATTTACTTCATGTTATCCAGTCACGTCATTGAGCTAATGTTTCACAAAGCTGAGCAATGCCTCTAAGCACAGTTATAAAGCAAACGGAAAATCAACAGTTTAGCATAATTTTGCTGTGAGTCACTTTTCTTTTTAATTTGGGATGGACACATTTCCATCGATTTGATGCATCAGCTCTGTTAAATAAGTTTCTAAAAGTGTTATTCAGGGTAGTGGCCTGTTTAGCACGACCATTTTTACGGTGAGGTTTTCACAGAAACCTCTGATTTAGCATTTTCTTGCAGAAAAAAAACAGAAATCCTTTTGAAAAATAGATAATCTCACCATCTGTTGGCTTGTTCAGCATCAGGGATGTCTTGATAATTGTGCATATCTGAAATGTTGACTTTCAAGCTGCCAATTCAAGCAGTGTGGTGACGTATTGATATTTTTTTCATACATAGATAGCCTCCTATTTGAATAGTAAGGTTAAAAATCATAGTAATGGATACAGCCAGAAGATATATTCACAGATAATAGTTTTAGATAATAAGAGTCTTTCTTAGCCCATGCAGTTGTTTCCACTGCCAATTGTATGTTTTCATGCATTGTTGACGGGGGGGGGGGTAATGAAATAATTTGTGGTCAGATCCTTAAAAAGTCTTTACTTAAAAAAAAAAAAAAAAAAACTGGAGATTTTAAGTTTGGATTATTTTTTAGGAATATAAATACAGATAACTACTAAATATTTCAGAAATCCAAAAAGTATAAATGATGTTTTTTTAAAAACACTAGAGTTGAGAGAAGTTTAAAATGTTCTAATAAAAGAATTCTTGAGGCCAAAATAAACAATACCAGTGCCAAAAATGGCCACTATATTTTGTAGTTTCAGATGACACTGTGATGTAGAATGTTTAATTAAGCACCCATAATTTAACTAAACTCAATGTAATTTATTTTTTGTTAGTTTTCTTTCTTTGTTTCAATTGTTTATTCTATTTTTTTTTTTTTTCTAGCTTATGAAAGCCTCCAATCCCGGGACAATACAAGAAACTCTGCCTGGCTGAAGGAAGGATGGGATGCAAATGTGTATTATACAGGTGACACCAAAGCCCTCAGCCTACACTTATATGTACCTACCTACAGTTACGCTTATATAAACGTCAACCAAGCAGTCAAAGCTACTGAGGTTTCATGTCAGATTGATTGGAACTACTGTTTACAGGGGGTTCGTGGGTTAACTCCACACAACGCCTTTACACTTTGATTGTTTTCAATGATGGTGAAAACTATTTCCATTTTTGCAAAGCTAAAGTCGTGAAAAAATATTTTGTTCTTTGCTTGTTTTGAACCCCCTTCCCCCCAAAAAAATCCCTCAGTTTCTTACACGTGCAGATATTCCTTGCCAGTATGTTCTTGCACCTGTCTGACATTTGCCTGCAGCCGAGGCAACCCGCTCATCTTCCACTTTACATAGCGTCGCAAGCTAAATGTGTTTTAACAACCTCACTTAAGACCTCCATGAACAAAACTATATGGCTTTCAATGATTGCTATATTTAGATGATTTTCACTGCTGCCAGGTGCCTGGAGCTCTGACTCAGAGCACATCAGAGCCATCAGGCTCCACTGACGTAACCTGACAATCCAGCGAAGTCACTGATCTGGCTCTGTCTCAGACACTGTGTTCTGTAGCTTTACATAATTGGAGCTTGATGAACAAAAACAATAGCCAAAAAACTTTCCATTTGCTTTAGTTGTGCTAAAAACATGAGTTTGGGTCATGCTTCTGCAGAACTGGTCATTATTGCAGCACTCAATCCAAATATAATAACAGTCAAAAAAAGGTTCTGGACAAATCTCAAGAAAGTTAAACAACTTTGGTGATAGTTATTTGTAGTTGTCTGAGTGAGGGGTTGTCTGGAGTCATTTTCTGCTGTTTCCAGTGAAACAGTAAGTCCAGAAACACGAGGTGGTTTTCCAACACAATGTTGCACTCATCAGTTTCCTCCCATTTTCTATTAAGCAACAACTCTTATGTTGCAGTGTCTTGTGGTTATTTGGGTCAGCAGTAGATTGTAATACCATCCTCTGTGTTGTGGTTTCAAATGACTTGTGCAACAACTTTAACACAGTCATGACAATGTCAAAGAAATCAGAGACTGATCAGTGCAGTAAAATCTAATTCTGCTTCATTTTCTTATCTGTAAACAAATCAAAATCACAATAGATGAAGTTGTATTTCAGGATGCTGAAGACTTATGTCACATTTGTCACACTTTCTAATTCAAAGAGTCTCTAACCTGTTTCTGTCTTTCCATAGTGCCTCTGATCAGAAGTATGGAGTCCAGGATAATGATTCCTACTGCCAGCTCACCATTACAGTGAGGAGGTGACTGACTGCTCACTGATTGCCTTGGTTCACTCCACCTAATTGAAGATGCTTCTCATCTTCTCCTTTTTGTTTTAATCTGCTCAAAACTAAACTTCTGATTTGTAAAGCAATCATGTAGGATTTGTGTCGGATCATAAAATACCTACATTTGCACAGGCTTAGGTCAAATATATATGTGAAACGAACTGGACCTAATTGTATGATGCTATGAGTGACACACAACATGCTTCCTGCCTTCAGCTTTTATCCTGAGTGCAGGCTTAGTATCATGACTGTGCTTGTTTGATTGAACATGAATCACACTGAATGAGATAAGTAAAATGGTTGCTTGATATAATAAAAGCCTACCTCATTATTTGTGCTGACAAATCGCCAGAATGTATTACTATTATACTGATGAAATATTTCAGTAATATGAGCAGAGTCCAACAGGAACAGATCTGTTCTTGCTGAACATCGAAATGCTGTTGTGTGGTTTTAGCATGCAGAATTAACACAATACATGCCACATATACTTTGGATGTTTCAATCTTGAGTATTTCAAATACCTGAATAATAACTGCTGTGATTTTGAAAGTTTGACATGTATGCTCCAATTGGACATTAAGAATATTTTAGTACATATTAAAGCTGTTGGTAAAGATAAAAAAGATCAACTCTAATCATCCTCTGAGACTTGATTACATCTTCACTGTATTGTTTTTATGTTTGTTAGGATGTATTTTGTAATTTCTATATAATCATGTCACATCTCTTGAGAGTCTTCTTGTCTTTTTGTTGTCTGTCTTGTTTTTAATCTCTGTTGTATTGCATCCATTTGTGACTTTTTTATGGCTCTTTCATGCTATTGTGGTCCATTGATGGGATCAATCAGACACAATTCTACATTTGATTATTAGAAAATTATGATCGCTCATTAATTAAAAAAAATCATTTTGATTTTGCCATTGACTGCTGTGTCCAGGTTAATGTCCGAGCTGCATGGAAAGAAAAATGTTGATGCCAGATGTCGTGGGTGAATTAGAAAATCATTAGCATTACCGTGTGCTGTATGTCTGATACAGCCTGGATAGTTCATCACACAGGGATCACAAAAACACACACATTTGCCAACATGAGAGCTCCCACTCGATCTATGAAGCCTCTTTACGATTGGGAACAGATGCAGGAGTACCCATGTAGGCAATGGGTGAACAAACTTCAATGTCTACAATCAAACTCAGTAATTATACCAACAATAATATGAAATGGATCCATGCAACATTTGCTGCAAATTCTAGAACCAAAACTTTGTACAAACTTATTATTTAGTATATTAAAATCTCTGAGTTTTATTTGAGGTTTGCGAGTTACAAATGGGGAAAATGTTGAGTTATTATTATTATCATCATAAAGCTCAGGGTCAGAAGTCGTACTGCGTCCAGACGGTCAATGCTTGCATCTTGCGTCGTGACGCTTCCCACATCACAGGCACGTGTGTTCAAGCGTTCAGGGACCTGTAGCTTTAAGAGGAGGGGGCGTGTCGTCCTGCGGGGCTGGTCCTGCCATTTGAATATACAGTAGTTGAGCTGGGTCGGACTCCTTACGTCGGATGTTTTTCAGCCCCGTTCAGCCCAGGGAGCGACGGAACAGCCGCGGGACGTGCGCGGAGCTCTGCGGTCGTCGGTAATGTCCACGTCCCGGGCCCGTGTTTAAAGGTGTCGCTCCGCTCGGGGAAGGCGTTTGTTTTCTGCTGCGCGCGCACGCGGGGGAGCGGAGACTGCCGCCGCTTGCTCACAAACAAGAACATGGACTTGCACATACTGGACCACAGGCTGCGGGTCACCAGCATATCCAAGAGCGGGCTGGTGAATTTCACACACCCCCTCATCAAGCTGATCTTCCTCCGGAACAGGACACGGTAAGGGGGCTCCCGGTGAATCCTCCCCAGCGCCTCTTCCTCTCACAGCCATTGTGGGGTTTGTGCCCGAGCATGCCTCCTCCTGCATCTGTGAATGATGCACTGCAATTCATATGTAGTTACTCACCTTTTCTGTATGCTTGCACAATAAAAGCATCACTTTGATCTGGAGCGAGTTAATATCTGCTTTCCAGTCATATAAAACACAAACAATATTGTTTCAAGCATGCAGTCTGTTACATATTTGAGGTTGGTCTGAGGTCTGCCCCGACCTTTGACCTCTTTTGATGAACGCCAGACCCCATGTTGGCATTAGTGCCAGTTTTCAGTTAATCCCTGGATTTCCTCTCATTGTTATGTAATTGTTTATTCCTCTGGCTGTCCCACATAAGCAATGCCACAAGAAGAGCCTGGCATCTGTCTTCAAGCCACCAGGACAGGACAGAACGCCAGGCCTCTGCCACTGCTCTGAATTTGAGTTTACACATGATCATTTGCATTCTCGTATCCATTTCCGAATAGCTTTTACACCATGGTGTGCGACCACTTGGTTCGGGTCCTGTTTGAGTTGGCCAGCCTCTCTGTGTGGATGGATTTTTTTCATGGTACTCCCACTGTCCTAAAACTTAAATTTGAGACAAATATGGAAATCTAATTTACAATATAAATATTCACCGCCAAAGAAAATTGACAGCTGTGTCTTTATAGATTCTAGACATGTATGCGGCTGCACAATATTACTCCATATCTATATTCAGCACAATGTCATATATCACAAAAATTCAGTTTCTCCACAGAAAATAACAAATTCAACAAACTGCTCCTGTTCTGAAATGCATGATGCATGCATAATAAATTCATAATAAGAAAGAACAATTGAGGATGCCGGAGGAGAAACTATCACTAGCTGTATCAAGCAACCAGGACTTCAACCTATTCAACCACTATTCATGTAGGTTTTATGTGACCTTGACACGATCTGAAAGACTTTTAATACTTTGATGGAAGTGGTAATTTATTCTGAAATATTGTCAAAATTTCAGGGTTTCAAAAAAATTGTTTTGTTTACTCAGACATACAATCATTAGCCCTTCAAATGCAGTCGAACTACAGGAACATGTAAGAAAAGTAGCATAGCAGTAGCCAGTACGAAGACGTCTTTGCAATAACAGCATGGTTTAAGCCTTGTTTCCTTGACGATTTCAAGTAACGTTGGTAAAGTTCTGTTGCATTTTGATGGTGTCTTGCAGCTGTGGTCAAAGTCATTCAAACATACATTTTTGAAAGTGGCATCCAGAGTACAATATTTTTTTCAGTGCACCAATCTCCGCCTCCATAGAAACAGGGAAGGCACGACTTCTGTGAGATATGCAGTGCTCCACATGGACACTACATTCACAGGAAATAGTGTTTTTCCTCAACAGCAATAACACTGTCAGATTTCAGAGTATTTCTGGCGTTACTTGTGGTTCTATTGCAAAATCACAGCACCAAATCTGATTTCAAGTGCATACTGCTTACTAGTGTGTTTTCACAGTTTCCTGTATTTTTATTTATTTATTTATTTTTTGTTTATGATAGAAAGTTTATAACAAATCCTGTGACCTGTTTCTGGTCTAGGAAGAAATTCTGGATCCCCCATAAAAAAATACACAGGCCTCACTTCATTCTATTACCAGACTTGCCTGTTTTTTAATGTGTTGTTGTTCTCTTGCGGTATTGATGTGTTTTTCCTGTTCTTTTTCTGGAATGGGAGCTTTTTTTGTACCCACCCCCCCCCCCTTCAATTACACTATAGTTGATGTATAATAGGGAGTGGCGGAGAAGATTGAGTTCACAGCAACTCAAAACAATCGGTGGTAGGGAGGTGAAAAACAGTCCTGATTGCCCCGGATGGTTTTAAACCATCTCCCTCCTTCAGGCCTCTGCTATTCATGAGAAAACAGCTCCCCGCGTGAAGCGAGCCCAAAGCAGATCTGAGCCGAATTTTAAAGAGGTGAACACTGGTTGCAGTGCTTATCACATATTGTGCGATGGTCTTTTTCTTTAAGCACCCACTACAGATGGACGCTTGCTGCGTCAGAGGACAGAAGCCAAAATGTAGCAGTGCTTTTGCCAAAGAGATGATGAGAGATAAGCCCATGTACAGCACATGTGCCATCAGTTGCATTGCCAATTTTGTTTGGAGAAGACTTAGGCCCCATTTACACGTGTTCAAGTGAAAACAGAAAACTTTTGTTGCATTTTTGGCATGAAAACAGTGCTGGGAGTCATTGAAAAAAAAAAAAAAAAACATTGAAAATGCTGCTACTGCACATACACTAGGAGATGGACAATAACAACAATGGCAGCGTCCGGAGTGTCATGAGTCCTGGTCCATATTCTCCTGGAAGTTGGTAGTTTTTGTAGTTGAGAGTTACCCGGAATAGCATTCCAACTTGGTCCTCTGCCCACATGAATGTCCGTATGTTCGCCATTGTTAATGTTCACAATGCACTGTTCTCTGTGTGTGTTAGTTCATTGCAAAACAACTAACAATGCCAGCTTATGGCCCAACGCTGCATTTCCAGCATAGTTGATGCGTAAACGCAAAACTTTTGTGAAACAAGAATGCAAAACACTGCATTTTCGCTAGCAATGTGTGAACGGGGCCTAATATCAGTTAGCTTCAGTAAAAACACTCAAAAATGTTGATAATAGTGTCACTTCGTAGGTGTCCTTGAACTCGACTGTTGAGGGACTCTTAAAAGAGTGCTGCCTGTGAACGAAAAGGTTGAAGCCAGTTCTTTCATAGCATCATCCTGAAAGGGTGTAAACGTCTCTGTTTATTTAAGGCTGTTTGTTGAATTTACGTTGGACTTTGAACATGGCAGTGGATCGTGCTCGAAGCAATGGCTCATCTTTGATTAATTGCACTGCGCTTCATCTATTGTGAGAGAGGAGGGAAATGGGATCTCATCTGAAGGGCAGTAATGGTTCCTACTTCTTACTAAGATCAAGGAACTGAAAAAAATCCATAGTTTTCCCAGTTGAAAAATTTCTGAAAACCCAAGTTACCTCCAAAGCTATTAGCACTGTGAAAAAGTCTTCATTACTACTTTTTTTTGACAGGATTTCTGTGTATTTCTGGCTTCAACAGATTGCCTTTTATGTTTTGTAGTGACGGGCATCCATGCCTGCAGCTGCATCTTTTTTGAGATATTCCCATAGACTTGCTACAGTGGTAAAGTTCTTTGTTCCATTTATTGCACACTGTTGTGCACACTGTCATCTCTGTAATGAAGTAGCAATAATTTATTGAACAAGAAATTTTTGTACCAACTGAAACATAAAAGCATGAATCAAATTTTCTTCAGTCCAGTTAAAAAAAAAAATGAATTCCTACTTTTTATCTCCGCTTCTAAACATGGCCTGTGCTCCTCTGGCTCTGAACAGTTGTAATTGACCCATGTGAGGAAGGAAGCGGAAAGTTTCCATGATTATGGACTAAAAAAGGTCTCCACAAACAGACTGATGTGGACTGAAGAAGCTTCTCTTAGGACTGACACGTACTAAAAGTGGAGCCTTTCAGGTCTTCTTAGAACTGTCGGAAAAAAAAAAAATCCTATTGATGCTAAATTCCTGTTACTCAAGGGACTCAAGTTCCTAGAACTGTCTGGTCTGAAAACCCTCAGCTGGCACTAAAAGGTTTGATGACTGGACTTCGTGTGCTTCGATTGGAATCTGGCCTTGTGTTCAGTTGTTGCTGAAACTCATGGGTGTTGTACTAATCAAAGCTCAGCTTTGGGCCGATATACAGTACGTATCTCACCGCTTTGTGGCTGTAGCCCTGCAGGCACACACAGTCCTCCTTTCTTGTCCTGGGAGCCTAACAAGAGCCGATGTTGGAACAATGCCTCTGCTGAGCCAGAAACCCAGTTGGGAGTTTTTCACTTGTCTGCTCCAGTGGTCCGTCACGGTTGGGGCTCTCGCTCCATTTATTTACACAGGACTGTAGGACTTCCTAGCACCTCGTCCCCCCCCCCCCACACCCTGTCCAATACAGAAAAAAACAACAAGACAGGAGGCTTTGAAAAAAATCTATAGATTGTTTTTCACAAGTCTTGTAGCCGACAACTCACTTTTCCTCTTATGTTTGGACCAAGGCACTTCAAGGCTCATTCCTCTGTACTTTCAACCTCGCTTTTCTCAGCCTTATCATGTTTCCTCAGCTGGAGCATCAGTTGTAAACGTCTGAACAACACCAGCTCCTCGCTCCCCGACTGTTGCTACCGCCTGTTGTTTTCTGCCGCTGGATCAAAGTCCACAATCTTTGAATGCTCGGTCTTCATCTTTTCCGCTCGGTCGTTCCCCCGATACCTGTTGCTTCCTCGTCTTTTTTTTTTTAGTTACATCCCATCTCGTCCCCGTCATCACCCTTCAACAGAAGCAATTTGTTTCTCAGATCACACATTAACAATGGTGTGTGTGTGTGTATGTGTATGTGTATGTGTATGTGTGTGTGTGTGTGTGTGTGTGTTTTAAGATGACTCGGGATGATTTTTTTTTTTTTGTCCCTTTTCTGAGGCTGAAATCAACTTCATGTCAGGATTGGTCGGCCTGTGTTTGAACTTGTCTTTCTCTGTGCCAATATGCCTTCGAGGAAAGTCTTCAGAAATTATGCCACGCGTTTTTAAAGATTAAAATGTGCCTCTGAGTGGAACCAGTTCTTCAGTGCCTCACAGTGTGTTCCAAAAGCTGACAACACACTGAACACTGTGAGTCTGATGGAGCCTTCATTTCACTCTAAAGACAATGACTTTGAAGTTCCTTCTGCCATCTGAATCATCCCGTGTAAAGTCATCAGGACGTTACAGAGGCAGCATTGATCTCCAAGTGATCTCACTATAAAATCAAGCTGTGTTTGATTTTAGCCTGCCATGAGTTTTTTTAATTGAATACTCATGTCTGTAGTAACTTCAGTTCAACAAGTGGAAAGTACCAAGCCATACTGCATGTCACAAGAAGACTGAGCATCAGTCTGTGTTTACATGTGTGCTTACCAGGTGCTGTCATTTTATTTTCTGTTCACTGCTGATGCTTCCTTCACGTTCCTCGAGATTTACTTTCAGGTATAACATCACCAACCCCACTCTCTAAAAACTACAAAGCCTTATACACAGACGAACACACACACTCAGACTCTACCTGCAGGAAACTGAGCCGAGGAAGGTGAAGGGTCAGTAGGAAACGAGAGGAGGGGGAATTAAAACACAATGGACTAGCTTGCTGGTAGCTTGGGTTACCTCTCTCTCTCTCTCTCTCTCTCTCTGTCTCTCTCTCTCTCTCTCTCTCTCTCTCCCCCTCTGTCTTTCAGTGGCGTGATCATCCCAATTCGTGTCAGGGATTACTTTTTTCTGAGTCAGCAGTTTGACAGTCTCACCCTTAATATCTTTAAGCCGGCCAATGAGCGGAGGAGCAGGCCGGTCAGATGTTTTAAGGAAACAGGAATGTCTACCACATCCTTTTTAGGGACGCAAAGATAAAGCCAAGTCATCCGTGCAGAAACTGCTTTTATCCTCTTCTCTGCCCCAAACTGGAAGCTTTACTAACTTGGCTGCAAATATTGTGAAACATAAATGTTTTTATTAGATCCATTTAGCTGTGATACAGATGATGGATCCATTAATGGATACACAGTAATAGTGGATGAACCAACGCGTTAAAAAAAAACATTGGTGATGTTTTATTGAGCTCATCCTCATTAGGCCTTGGATGATCTTAACTGCCAAAACTATTATAATGTTCTCCGCCTTTAATTTGTGATTATAGTTAAGCTTTTATTCAGACATTCCCCAAACTTAATAAGCCAGAGTAGTTAGAATTTGATCTAAAAAGTTGGAAACCTTTGAGTTGGACAGATTACTGAGGGGCGATGTTGTCCCATCAGAGTTTCTGTTAACGCTCTTTTGGAGTACAGAGCGGCTGCGGGCCAGCTCTTGGGTTACATATAAATCTGTTCTCTCTGTATTCAGCCCCTCATCCAGTCTCTCTCTCCGGGGAGACAATTGTTTTGTGGAGCTGAGTGAATTTTCCTCAAAAGCTAAGGAAATGTGTGTTCGCTGTCTCGTTTTCTTTTCTCTCGACCTCAAAATCTCCTACAGCCCCTCTTCCCCCCCGCTCACTCCCCTGCTTATCCTTTATCAACGTTTCACAAAGAAAACAGTGAGTAGGACTGAATACCAGACAGACCAAGAAGCAGCCTTTGAAAGCAAATGTATTTCGTAAAGAATAAGGTATAATAAGTGTGTCGTTTCACAGTGAATGTTTAACCTCAGCAGGCTGTATTAGATGCACCGTCTTTTTAAATAGTCATTGATTATGTCTCTTTCCTTAGAACAAGCTTTAAAAAAGACCACAAAAAAATCACCTCGCTGAAATCTCATGAAAATTATGCAAACCTACCCATAAATTTGTAGGTTTATTATGAGCCTCAAGACTCAACATTCATCCTTACATTGCTGTTCAGTTGGTAAATTGACTATGAAATAGGAATATAAAATTTTCATGAATATGCCCTTTTTTTAAATGCATTCCAACGATACAACTTGATGAAATAGGTTGCTCACTGGGTTTTTAATATGTTTAGTCAGGCTGCACAATGTATTGTAAAATAACTGTTTTTACTCATAAGAGAAGCACAATTAATCAAGATCTGAATTTGCATAAATTCTCTGATTAACTAAATTTCAACTAGTTGTACTGAAAACACAACTTTTTGGAAATGCTGCAACTGCACACGGACACCGTGGTTGCGGTAAATCATTGGCATGACTCCATATTTTCCTGGGACTTGACACCTTTACAGTTGAGAGTGACCTGTAATAGCAATCCAACTTTGTCGTCAGGCCGTCCAGTTCTCCCTTCACATTGTTGATCTTTTGAGTGGTTTTTCATTCCAAAAACAACCAGCAGCGCCAACTTATGACCTGACGTGCTAACGACATCATTTTCAGTGCTCCAGTCATTTACAGACTTGTTGACGACTGCAGCAGTGTTCCAGTTCGCTTTGTTCCCCATCACTTGCCATAAACAAAGGCCCGATGCCGACATAATACCGAGCTTTGGACTAATTGAGTGACATCCAGTCCTGAAGCCTCTGAAAACTACAGAGAACCTCATTTACTTGATTCTTAGTAGAAGTTCTGAAAATCTGAACTGTCTTCAGTTGGTTGCGGATGAATAATGATCATCTCGCCCTCTTCCCGTTTCATTTTATATTTTCTCTAATTCCAACCTCACTCTTCTCATTCTTTTGTACTTTCAGATGTAAGTTCTTTAGCCTGACGGAAACACCAGAGAACTACACCGTCGTCCTCGATGAGGAAGGATTCAAAGGTAAAAACCCTTTTTTTCATTGAATAATATTTATGTGCCCACAATCCTGTTCGATTTATACTTGATATTATTAGTTATGCCCTGTCCGTTTGTCTTAGTATTTGTAATTACCTTTCATTTAGCATTTTGTTACAAGAGAAAATAACACCTCAAACTGAACCACATTGTTGAACAGTGTTTTTTCAACACTGTGGTGTGACTTCCTTCCTCCCCTGCTTCCCCTCACAAATATTACGCGGTTTCAGCAACTGTATCATGCAGTGAAAACAAGAAGAGCTAACACTATACCAAGGAAGTTCTCCTCATATCGACTGAAAGAGTGTGTGGATTTGACTCGCTCACTGTTTGATATGAGAGAAAATCCAGGTTCTGTGAAAGCTGAGAAGAGGTGCGACATTTATTCTCCTTCATGTCATTAGTATAAAACTTTACAGTCTGATATGGGGGTTATTGTTATACTTTCTTCATGAAAGCAAAAGGCACTTGTTCACTTGAGAAATTATAAATAACTTCACAGATTTATCATAAAATCAATATTGTCATCTAACATTGGTAAAGACAGGATATCAATAAATTATGTGGATTTTATTCACTGTACATTCAAGCTCTGCAGACCAAAGTATTTGGCCAATCAGACAGAGCCATAGGCCATCGGCCCAGTTGTGTGTAGTTGAATCACATGTTTAGTTAATATTGTGATGCACTAAACTTTTATGGGCTTAATTCTGTGGATTGTAAACAGATTCGTGTACTGCAATCCTCAAGATCTCCCCAGTCAGCTAATTAAGCTCATCCAGGCACTGACAGTTCAACATCGCAGAGACTTTCTCTGTAAATTTGGATGCATTGCAATTTGCAAAAGTGCTCATAACAATGATATTTCACTAAGCAGGGCTAAATATATTAAAACCAGTGGTCAGCACATGCAAATGTCATTGTTTAGTTGGGAAGATTAATTTCTTTTGTCTGACACTTTGAGGCTGAATCGTCACAAACTAAATGTTACAGTCTTGCACACTCCTCATCCTGCAACTTTTCTCTCAGTCCTTCTGCCCAGATGTCGATTTTAAAGGCATATGTTGCCTCAGGGGTGCTTCGTCACTCTGTCTCCTCTGCTCTCTTTCTGAGTGCCTATTTTAAGAGGTGAAAGCGGGTGTAGTGAAACCACAAGGGGCCGTCTGTGACAAATTACACCAACCAGAACAGCAGCTCTTTTGAAGGGGAATAAAGAAAGAGGAAAGGATGATTTCTACTGTGTGAGGTCGGGATTGTCTGGCAATGCTTTTAGTTAGCTGGATGATTATGAAACTACAACATACTTGGGTTTTATTCTGGTCTGTCAGGATGTGACGGCCGCATGTCCTTAGAATAGAACCCATTTAAACTTTGACCCTCTTTGCAACTCTTCAAGATCTTTTTGTTTGTGAAATGTGATGTGTGGCAAGTCACTTGAGTATGTTGCAGTGCTGTAGGTGCTGCTGGACTCTCCTGGGCATCATTTTCACCTGCAGTAAAAACAGGGTCATTCTATATCTTAACGGCAAAGACACAAAGCGTATAATGTTTGTTTTGCTTTCATGCTGTTAAAAGAATCGTATTGCAGGGCTGCGTTCCGCTTGGAATCACATCAAGTTGTATTTGTACCACAATCCTACAGTATTGAACCTAATGTTCAGCTTTTCCCCCCCTCTCCTCTGACATCTCCGCCCAGAGCTCCAGCCGTCGGAGCACCTCCAGGTGGAGAGCTCCATGTGGCTGCCGCTCAACGTGGTCTCCAACGGCAACGCCTCCAGCAGCTCGCAGGCCGTCGGCGTGACCAAGATCGCCAAGTCGGTCATCGCGCCGCTGGCGCAGCAGCACGTCTCCGTCTTCATGCTCTCCACTTACCAGACCGACTTCATCCTGGTGAGTCCCCTCTGCTTTTACCTGACCAGTCTAAAGAGGTTTTCGCTGAAACTTGGAGTGACTTGTTAAACTCCCTAAGTGCTCTGTAAGCTCCAGGCATGTGAAACTTTCACCTGCTGAGATCTGCCAGACAACACAAGTCACGGAGTGTGCGTTTTGTCTACTCGCCAAGTTTTCAGCGAAGGCATTAACTCCCAACAGAGCTGAGGGCACTAAACCGGCGAAAAAATAAACACCCCGGCAGACGGTTGTGTCAGCAACTGTATTAATGGTTGACATGCAGGCTGAAGTGTTTCCTCACTGAAACGAGACCAGCGGTGAGCACGTTCCACGCATGGACAGTTTGCAGTATTTCTCTTCTATAGGTAAGAGAGAAAGACCTGTCGGTGGTCATCAGCACACTGGAGGAGGAGTTCAACATTTACAAGGAGGAAGGAGGAGAGTCTGTCCCCGTGCACTCACAGGATGTTTCCAACGGTCTCCAGAAGAACGGCAAAGACGGTACGCATCTGTATCAAACTAGAGCAAGCACTGCACAGGCACACACTGTAGCTCAGTTAGTAGATCGATTCATCTGTCAAACCATGTTTTTTTTTTAGTATATTATAATACATTGTTGTTCGAGATTGTTGAGATCTATGAGTAATAAAGTGATCTGTTAAGTCTGTCATGCATGATTTTAATAACTTTAATAATTTTAATAACTGATTTTAATACCCTAAATACAGAATGAGCTGTGAATCGGAGCAGAGTTTGAGCATTTGGGACATAAGCAGGTCAAAAACAGAGCAGATCCCACCATGCCATTTCCAGTACTTGCTAACATCTTGATCATTGCAGTGGACTGGAAGCATCAGTTTGAATAAGTATTATGGGGTTTCGAGGCATAACCTGATAAAACCAGTGACTTTATGAAGCGTGTATGTATTGATCTACTGTTGGGAAGAAGAACTCGTAGCTGTGATAACAAAGACGGTACACAATGAAACAATATATGGGTCATGCTGCTGTACAAGAGTTTTTTAGTTTTAAAATGTGTGAGTGTTTTAGAATTTATGTCATTTTTAGAATGTGTGACTTTAGAGTAACAGGGGACATTTAAAAAGGGTCAAAATAGTGATTTGTTTTATATCACAATATATATCAATATCGACTGATGTTAAAAAACATATAATGGCGGAGCTTTTAGCCATACCACCCAGCCCTAATCACTGTCCAGTCCAGAACATGCTGTACAAGGAGGACTGCAAAATGCAGTCACTCGTTTACAATCACTGTATCTCTGAAATGCCCGTGCCTTTCAACATGATACGGCATGCGAGGCAACTTGGCTGTCAACTGCTTCACTGTTTTCATCAGAAAAGGCTGTGAAATCAGATCGAAATTTTGACCTCAAACCTGGGCAGAAATAGTTCTCAATCGCAATATGAATTGTGAAGGTGAATAGGTTGGTAAAACAGCTATCAGTAATGATGTTTTTTGTTTTTTTTTAATCATGAGAAAAAGAAAAGACGAGGCAAATTTATGTTGTACATAGTACCATGGGAATTCAATAGGCTTTACATCAATAGCAATGCAGCAAAATATATAAAAATGAGATTAAACAGCATGGAAAATAAATAAAATATAACAGTATGAAAAGTAAATTGAATGAGAGTGTTAAAAACTTCCATCCATAACGTATTGACTGTGGGCAGAAAATGGAGCACAAAGGGAGAACATGCAGACCCCAAACAGAAAGTCCCGAACCAGACTGGAGAACAGTTTTATCCCACATCTGCATTTTGGATGCTCTCGCGCTTCTTTAGTGGAGCGTGACTGTTGTTGTGTTTGCAGCCATCCACCCTACGGTTCACCCGGTGCTGATCCCCCTCAACCAGTTCTGCGTCATGTCTCTGGACCCGGACACGCTGCCGTCCATCGCCACCACCCTCATCGACGTCCTCTTCTATTCCAGCAGGTCACTTCCTTTTCGCCACACCCAGCTGCAGTTCTCCACTTCAGCACGAGATGGCAGCACACCATTCACAGTAGAATGCAGTTCATTCTTCAGGCTGTTGTTTTTCACTCATAAGTTATGGATAAAGGCTCATTCCTTATAAAACCTTGCATTTGTCTCTTGTTCTGTAGTCCTAAAGAGGACAGCCAGTCGTCTCCGAGCCAGGACTTGGACTGTATCAAGTTCTTCTCCTTCTCCCTCATCGATGGATACATCTCACTGGTGATGGACACCGAGGCTCAGAGGCAGTGAGTGGGCTCGTCTGACGCAGTGTTTGCATCAATAAAACACTTGGCCCACATGAGCAAATGACACTTTTGCTACATTATTTTCAGAGAGAGAAAGCATAAAATAATCCTCCACACACAAAATGTTTAATATTTACTAAAGTATCCACAATAAATATGTTTAACAGCAGACCCTTTTTATTTTCAGATTTTCATATAGTTTTTGCTTAAAGTGTGTGTTCTCCTGTTCTTCAGTGTGTACTTGGTCGCTTGGTATCACTTCATTTTATCTTTTTTTCTCAGGTTTCCTGCTGACCTCCTCTTCACCAGCTCCTCCGGGGAGTTGTGGAGGATGGTTCGTATCGGGGGACAACCTCTGGGCTTCGGTGAGGCCGCTTAGATTTTTTAAGATACCTTAAAAATGCAGCTTGTTCCAAACTGCCATCTGTTGTATCTTTGACTTCTTTGAAATGCTTCTCCTGTTGATGCTTGATGACTGAAGTAATCAGAGAGAAATCAAACCACATGATTGTGACACGGAGTCGCTTGCTGATTCTTTTTTTTTTTTTTTTCTTTTCCAGATGAATGTGGGATAGTTGCCCAGATATCGCAGCCTCTCGCAGATAGCGACATTTCTGCCTATTACATAAGCACCTTCAGCTTCGACCACGCTCTGGTGAGCTCGACCACCACATCTGTTAAAAAAACGCCTGAAATGTGGGAAATTCATACAGAATATCATATGATATATATAAGCAAGTATTTTTTTTTTTTTTAATTCAAGAAGAAAGAAGCATTCACCTTCTTCCTTTTTAAACCCAGGTCTGTACTCTGAAGTGCTTTTATGAGAAATACGTAGATATGCAGTGCGGTATAGATCTGTGGTGAAGATTTGTTCGACAGCTTAGTGCACCCCAGCCAGCTGGTGCTCTCATCCATTTCTGCCACAGATGTTGGTGCAGGGGAGAAACCTTGCAAGCGGCATGTGTATTTCTGCTGAATGCAGAATTATTGAAGCACCAGACATTTCAAATAATTATATAGAAAGAGAAAAGTAGATGATTTGATGCGGAGATATTCTACTAGTATGTTTTGACAATTGTTTGGTACCAATCAATCACTCAATTAACAACATGCTAAATAAACTGAGAAATTTTCATTTGATGGAAGTCTTTAAGAATGTTAATTGTTCGAGGCCACTGTTCTTCTGGTTGTTTTGTAGATTACAATGTTCTTGGGACTTTCTCAGTTATAGCAAAGATAATTTGCACTCGTTGGCATTCTGAAATGACTATGTCAAAGCCTCCTGACATCATATGAAATATCATTTTTAGAATTGACACATTATCTATTTGGACATGTTTCGATGAGCCTCATTCACTCAAGTTCACTTCAACATGCTGAAGTGTGATCAGAGTTGTATTTTGTCAGTCTCCTTTGAAAAAAAAAGTCCTGCTCTCACTCTGTATTTTCCATCAAAGCAAAGTGAACTTGGTGATACTTTCCACAGTTCACGGGTTTTTTGCTAGCCTTTATTGAAGCTCATTCATATGCATGATTAACATTTGAATTGGTTGATCTTATCTATATAAACTTTCACATACTGTTATTACTTTGCTTCTATGGAAGGTGGAAAATATAAAGACGTTGTTCTTAAGACACCACCAGCGATGCTAAAACTTTAATTTAAGTGTCAGCTTGTAAACGTTACTAATAATTTATGCAATCCAAAGTGATTACAAGTATATGAAGAATGTTTTCCGTACGTCATTTGTTCGTAATTCTGTAGAAAGTTATCAGAGAGTTGGTCTGGAAATTGACCACCTACATTCTTCTGATAGATAAATTCTTCCTAAGTTCTGTTCTGATGGCGTCATGTTCTTGTACAATCAGTCATCCTTGGGTTATGTCCTCTGTTTTGCACTCTGTGGTTACCACCACTGTGTGTCAATCGCTTACATATGCATCCTGTCAGTGTGGAGCTAAAGAGACATTGTGTACATATCATGTGACCCATTTATGTTTGGTGCATTTATGAGGCCCGTGTTGCTTTTTGTACATGTAATTGTGAGCATAAAGCTCCAACGTCTCACAAAGACTCCTCACATGTCCTCCTCAAAGAATTTCAGAAACAAGTGCGTAACTCACTTTCATATCTGCCTTGTGTCGCCCAGCTTGTCATTTGGCTTAATTTAGCAATCCAGCGTCTTACTCAGATAAGGCTGTTGCATTACTTTGGTGTCATGAAATGCCATTGTTGCACGAACTTTGAACAAACACCTATATTTGTAAGCAGGTGTCACAAAATAACAAATTCCAATGAGTACTAATGGAGAAACTCAATGCGTCACAATGACTGGGTGCTGCAATTCAGTCAGTTTATCTGCGCTGTGACATTCAGTAGTGATCATTCAGATTTTTCTTTTTTAAACAAAACTCTGCTCCTTTAAATATGGGAAGAGTTTAATGAATGAAATGCAGAATGAAGGATGCAGAATATATCTCGAAGTCATGCAAAAGGTTGATTGCAGCGTGGATTTACGGTCTGGGAATTCAAAAATGAAACCAAAGTGTGGTTAATGAGGCACTGTTATTTGTAAGATCAGAGGGTCTTTGATCAAAGGTTTTGGGAATCATACCGTTAGTGAAATACTCTGAAACATAAATGTGTCTTATAGTCTGATGTAACCATGTAATCTTCTGAAAACCGCTTAACGGAAACAGCAGAGGTAATGTCCTAAAACTAAAACTGAAGAAAGCAAGACTGCGTCATTTGAACATGTGAAAACCCTTGTGAACGTTGGGAGGTGACCAGCTGCCTCATATTTTACTGTATCAATCATGATTTTCGTGAAAGACGTCTCAGGGAAATTCCAGCTGACATCAAGTAAACAGATGGATAAAGTGGATTTCCACTTGTTTTAATGGAGAGCTGGAAAACTAAAAATCTGGATGACATTGTCACTATTGTGTCTTTTTTGTAGCTCTCCATCGCAAATTGTCGAGAGGGTCGACTGGTCAAGAATGAAATTAAGTCATTTGGATCTATGATGGACTTTAATGAGTCTCGGTGATTGTAGAGCATCTTATTCTTATTGTCTACATGTTGCTACCTCAGAAATTGTGCAACTTCCTGTTGCTTTTGAATTTTGTGCTTTCTTCAATACTCCTACTAGGTGGAACTTGACTCACCAACCCGATAGCCTGGTAATTAAAAGACAGACTTGTTTCAGCATGACTGTCTCGGTTACCTGTGTTCCAGTGACGGAGCACAACAGGACACTGACTGTGTCACTCGAGGCCGTAAGCTCACTTTTAGCTGTGTTGTCCATCGAGTGTTGATCCAGAGACTTTAATAAGATCGGTTGCGCGCTAAATGTCCCCATAAAGACCCCTGTTCTTCCCTGAGACGGCCATATATCAACGCCCCCACAGCCCCATGCCACCGAGGGAGGAATAAACTGAAGGCTAATGTGTTGCTCGAAGTGCACTCAAGGAGTGTTTGGAATGATTTAATGTAAAAGAAAATTCGTACTCATCTTATTCAAACCTCTCAAGTCATTTTAACATTAAATCCTTGAAGTCAGAGGTGTCAAACATAAGGCCCATGGGCCAAAACCGGCCCACAAGAGGCTCCAATCTGGTCCATCAAACCACCAACAAAATTACAAAAATTACAAAATAAACGGCAACAAAAATATTTATTTATCTAAAACAAAATTATTAAGAGTAGCCATAACTCAACAGAGACTCAAGCTGAGATATCGGTGATGCTGCCTTGAAAAATAGCAACCGTGATATGAGCAAACTAGCATTAGCTTCAAAGGCATGCTGTCAGGGTGAGTTTGTGAAAACATGCATAAAGCAACAGCTGCAGGAGAAGTTTCTGGAACATTTCGCTGTATCTTGCATCACTAAAATGGACTTTATGTTGAGATTTCAGAACCACTTGTTTGGTTTTGCTAAAATATAGACTTTTCCAAATGGATATTCTGCACCACAACAAATAAAAACTTGGAAAGTTTGAATTTAAGAGTTATTATAGCACTATTTTACTGGTCCAGACCACTCAAGACAAAATTGCACTGTATGTGGCCCCTGAACTAAGAAACTTGTTATAATTTGACACCAGTTGATAAAAACCTACTCATGGCTGAATAAATCTGAACCTTCTGATCATTCACGATGCATTCACTGCCACTAAATCACCGTTACTTGTCTTCCACAGGTCCCAGAGGAGGACATAGTGAGTGTGATGGACATGCTCCAGCACCAGAGGAAGGAACCGGCGTCCAGCTGATGTGTCAAGTTTGGGCCGAGGCTGACGATCCTGGTGCTTCTCACCTGCGTCGAGGTGATGGGACAACAGGAAACGGAGGCCAAACTCTGTGCCTATTTAAGCACTGCATTGCCAGCAGTATTAACAAGCGTGCATTTGCCACGAGCACCAGAAGCACATTTCAGTGGCGTGTGTGTGTGCATGTGTGCACGCAGTCTTGTCTTAAGAGGCCTCCTATCATCACCTGTGCCATTCAGGAAGTGCTGAGACTGCAGTGGGCCTCACATGCACACATCACAGTGCACAATCTCTTCTGAAACACACACACACACACACACACACACACACACACACACACACACACACACACACACACACACACACACACATTTTTCAGCCATGTCTGATGGGGTCTTCCTCCTTTCTACAAGACTTGACATCTGTGTTGACAATAAGTTGTGCTCAGAAATTAAATGAAACTTTTTTTTTTTTGCGGCATACAATGGAACACACTCCATTTCTAACTTAGTCTTCCAGTAGTGTTTATGTGCTAAACATATGTGTCTAAGCTGTTTGTTTTTTGTTTGTTTTTTTTTTTCTTTTGCAGGTATTTGTGAAGCTGAATGTGTGAACCTTGTGAGATTGTTACAGTACTTTTCATACAAAATAAAAATGGTGACATACTTTAGATTGAGAATAAGCAGGTTGTTTTTGCAAATGCTGTTGGATACCCCTCCCCCCACCCCCACCAACCAGTAGGTCAGCATTTCTTAACGATAGCGTTACCCAAGGTCAACAACACTATGTCTTATCTTTTGTTATTTGCACAGTAAACTTTTTAATTTAGCCAGTACAGTCTCCGTGTTTTCTTTGGTACTGCTACATTTTATACAATTTGAAGTATTCTCTTGACATTTGTAACTTTGTGCTGCTTCATTCAATAAAAATTGTGTTTCAATAAAATCGGAGTCATTCGTGGCCTTTCCTAGCTGCTGTGTGTTGACATGGTGCATTCTAACTGGGCAGTAGGGATAATGGATCTGTTGGCACTAACACACTTGACTCTATCAGAACGAAGAGAAGCGACAACATCTGCACAGCTACATCCATCACCTGTACTGCTTTATTCATCTTAGACCCCACTTACAAAATACATGAAATGATATGTCATAATTTATTCTCAAAACTTTAAAGGGAAATATCCTGCTTGGAAAAAGGCATTCCTCTTACCCCAAGACTACTCCTGCCGCTGCATCCCTGAGGCCTGCTCCACACTTTAAGAACCACAGACCGACTTGGTTTGATAACAGTCAAAGTAGTAAGCAGAAGTAAACCAGTTCCCTATTGCAGGGGAGGCCTACATGGGACATATTTGTCACTTTTTTTCAGTAGTGACTCCCGAGTGTCACAGATCTGAAATCTTACATCACATGTTTAACATAAACTCATTCCTGATGGAGAAAGCCCTCTTGACTCGTTTTTTTTTTTTTTTTTTTTTTTTTTCTTCACGTTTGAAATAATTCTACAATTCTACAATCTTATTTAGCAGACACTTTTGTCCAAAGCGATGTACACACACATTCACACACTAGTGGAAGCGGCTGCCATGCAAGGCACTCAGTCCGTCCACTGGGGGCACCTGGGCGGTACCTCCTCTACCAGAGCCCTGGGAGCTTGAGGGTTCTGCAGGATCTTAGCTGTTCCTAGCAGTGCGCTCTTCTGGACAGAGATGTCAGATGTTGCTCCCGGTACTTTCTGGAGCCATGCATCCAGCTTGGGGGTTACTGCCCCTAGTGCCCCGATCACTACTGGCACTACTGTTGCCTTCATACACCACCACCAAGGATATTTCCCTTTAAAGTTTTGAGAATAAACCATGGCAAAAAAAGAGGACAATGCTATCATTTCATGTATTTTGTAAGTGGGATCTAAGAGAGCGCAGTTGTTTTGTTTTGTTGTTTTTTTTTTAATATAACATTTGAGTTTTCTGGTACATTGGCCATTGATATGAACGTGTGTGTGATGGATGGGCGAGCTGTCCAGGCATATTCTGACTGGGACTGGATGCAGCGTAGAGGAACTCTGATACATGATAAAATGGTATAGAAGATAGATTTGCAATATTTTTGTTTGCGATCAACACCAATTTGACGCTCAGCCCTCCGGTTGATGGTGGATCTGTGGTTCAGTGTATGACATTTACGGGATTGAACCTGCAACGTTGAAAGGCAGCCCACTCTACCGCTGATCCACGGCTAGCGTGTTCAAGATTCAGCATTCAAGTGAAATTGATACACGAGACAAATATGGAAAATCATGCAATTTCAAGAGAAATTAATGACAAGGTGATGACAGGACCTCATGAGTGAGGACAAGAAAATGACAAACACGAGACAAGAAAGAGGAAGAAAAACAGTGAATACAAATACAAAGAGTAACCATTGAAAATAAGCTAAATTAACAATTCAGTTTTCTGTCGAAGAACAGAATTGAATAGAATTATAAGTGAAACAGGTTGAAATATGAAATGTGAGGTGGAAATCTCTACAAAGAAGTGTCACACCTTTCTGTCTTTCTAAATTCCCAGTCTCTCTGTCATGGCGAGAATGATGTTTTAGATAAATGTTGTCATGGGGCTTTGTCATCCTCACGTGGGATTGTGTGTGGGATTTTAGATGACTGTCCACTCACTCTATATAAAAGCCGGATACTTACTTGCAGAACTTACATCTCACAGTTTTCGCTCGAGGTGCTGAGCATCAGGTGTATACATATATACACTTAATACAGTCACAATGGTTTGCAAATCAACTGGACCTCTATGGAACCACGGTAAATATTTTTTTTATTATTTAAAAGAAGTATATATTTCAGCTGTCGAATTTCAAATAGTAAATATTTTTGTTTGAACAAAGTTATGAGTATGTTTGATAAAATCTTTATGATGAAAAAGAAAACGCTCATGCGCTTAAACCTCATCAATCAAATTCCTGTGTATGAACGGGAGTGTCACCAGAATGATAACAGGAGAGACACTAATGAATCATTGATGGATTCCATTCCACAAAGTTGATTTATTGCAAGTAAATCTAAATCTGTCATGTTACGACTAGACCCCGTTGCAATTTACCTGCCCACCTTACAGCAAACAGCTAAAATATCAGCACCACTAACGGTAAAATACATCACCAAGATGCATAGAAGACATTATTTAAGTTTGAATGGTGGTGCTAAAAGGCATTCAGGGCTTTTGGGAAAAACAAAAAGAAGTTCAAATGTGATACTCTCATACCTGAAAATTAGGGTATTTCCTCCACAACCAGCAGTTTTGGAGGAGAAAGGACTACTAGGTCTGTTGTGAGTGGATCAAGTTTGTCAGTGATGCAACTGGACATGCTACAACTGATCCATCTTACTGGTATCCACAGCAGTATGAGATTGGTTTGACTCTTTAAAAACATTGTGAAGAAACCTTATCAAGTGATTCTATCTGACGTCCATTTCCACTTGGCCTAGCGATGGGGTCAAGAAAACTGACAAGCTGTTAATCGGTTCATTGAATGTATAAACATATGCCAAATCTTTTTGATGTATCAAGACTTACCTGTTTGAAAGAGAAATGTCTTGTTGCTTGTGGGGAAATTATATTTAATTGATCTTTTCTCAGTGTTCCTCTTAATGTTCCTGAAGACTCTGTGGATTCTCGTCCTTCCTGCTCCGACTCCAAACACATGTAAATGGAAAGAAAATTGCAACCTCATCAAGCTGCTGGAATTCGAAGCACAGCAACTCAAGGAGACATATGTAGGTAACACACTGCGCCACTGCTCTGACACACTTCCTTTGCTATTTAGCATAGTTGAATGTAGCACTTCTCAGGAAGCATGGGGTGAATGTGGACGTTTTGACAACAGTCGCTGTGTATTTAGACCAAATCCACACCTTTGTATCTGCTACCTATATTATTTGATTTAATCTGATATGATAAAAGACACAATAAGACATAATATGATACGAAACAATCCAAAACCATAATAGATTGTGATACATTGTGATATGATTTGATACAATATGATATGATACAATACAATGTGATACAATATAATAAAACAGTATGAGAAAATATGATGCGATGAGACACAATGTGATACGATACGATATGACACCGATGCAATGCAATATTGTATAATACCAACACAAATACTTTGAACAAAATGCATACAGAATCCAGCATCTGTGGGCCATTTATACAGTTTTATTAGCATCACAAATAGCTTGTGGGAGTAGTAATCCCAACCCGAAGAAAATAAAATCTAAATGAAAAAACACTGTCTTGAATGTCTAGTAATTAAAATGTAAAAATCTAAATAGTAAAATATGTTCAGGCTGAATTCACTTCATTCATCTTTGTGTTCCTACAGGAAAAACATCACCAGAGCAGCGGCTATTCACTTCCAGAGGACGTCCCTACCGCCGACATATCCGGCAGCAGCCTTTCCGAGCAGCTGCAGGACATCTACACGAAGGCCTTTCTGTTTCGTTGGCACATTTCAAATGTGGAAATATATGAGAAGGACCTTTTGCCCCATCCAGAACTCATGGTGGATTCCTTAAAAACTGTCAACAGTAGGCTGGAACAGATAAACTACAGTCTGCAGAACGCTGAGCCAGAGCTGGCCGCCCTCTCAACACCAGCACCACCACAGCTGTCACACGATGATGATCACTACTTAAAGAAAGTCTATGTGTGGGGAGTTATTTATACACTGAGAGACTGGGTCACACAAGTTCTGCAGCTACTCAAGTGTGACCAAGTGGAGGATACGTGTGACAGAAAATAAGCAGGAACTTGACTCACATAGAAAAATTGCTCCACCAGTTCAAGAAAAAGCTCAACTCTTTCAGCAAAGGTTCTTTTAAAGCTCTTTCATTTCTTTAGGTTGTTTTTATTTGATTTATTCATGGTCGCTTTTCATCTATTCGGATGATTTTGAAACTGTACTTGCCTTGTCAGCTAAATTCATTGTTACTTTTAAAAGACATGAAGACATAAAGTCGCTTGTCTTTAACATTCCAACAGAACATTCTTGCAACTCCACCATCCGCCACTAGGTGGTGTCATGAGTCACTCCAGTATTGTAGTTTTAAAAGTTTGGATCAGACCACCAGGCTGGTAAAGCATCAGAGACTTCCAGGAGTTATAACAGAGAATCTTGTTGTTTTTTTGTTTGTTTTTATTTTTTTTTTCTACTTTTTAATTTTTGGTAATATCTATGAAACATATATTTTAAGAGTTGATTTTAATGTATTGTGTGGATTTTACTTTGTTCAAATACATTCTTGTAACGTATTTAATTAGTGTTTACCAGATGTTTTAAATTAAAAGCATCTGACTGACTTCAGATGAGTTCTAGTTTTCACATCAGAAATATAAAATATTTCTGCCAATACAAACTACAAACATTCAACCAAAATTACTGACTGGATCGAAGCGTCCCACATTTTGAAAACACCATTTTGCACTTTTAAATAGCAATCGTGTATTTGTGCACAGTGTTGTTAAACACTTTTTTCCCTAAATATGCTACTGCTATGTATTTATGTTTAAATGTTGAGCAGACTTTAATGTAGCTTCAAACAGTATTATTTATACTTTGTTGTTTGTTTGTTTTTTTGTTTGTTTTTGTTTTTATTCATTGTGTTGAAAAATCTTGTATTATTCAAGGTATTGTTAATGGTGAAACAGTTTGGCACTTCATTAAAATATCTTTTCCCAAAATGGAGAGATGTATCACAAGGATGTGTATTTCATTTATACTGACCAACATTTTGAGTTTGTTTGTTTGGCTTTTATTTTGTTGTATTACTAAATGATGTTCAAGTATAAATAGGTTTGCATCGGGAGGTCAGACAAACAGTGAAGTACAATTCCTGTTAGAGAATGTCCAGATTTTCTTCTATTCTTGATATTCTTGTAAAAATGCCTTCCTTTTTGGATGCTTATATTGTGTCAGCATTTTCAATAAATAACAAATGACTTTTTGTGTGTTTTCTGATATAATACAATAGGGGAGAGAAAGTGTTACCTTCATGCTACTTTTTTTTTTTTTAATTTTAACTCATATATTTTTATAAAGCTGTATAAGCCAGTTGAATACAAAAAAAGAAGTAAATACATGAAAAGTGAAATGTCATAAATGCATGCAGAAATAATGTAAAAACAGGTGGTCAATTGTAGTTGCAACAGACTGATTATTTTCTCAGAATAACAGCCACATACAGGAAGTGAAGCATGAGATAGGACCAGAGAAGAAATTAATAAGCCGTATGTAGTCATAAGAGGGCCTGAAGCCTGTACAACGAAGCTGGATTAACATACCGGTGATATCTCTCCATGATCTGGATTGACAAAGCCAGACATTCGCAACCTTTAATAAGTGAAACCATGAAGCAGGTTATCAACTCACGAGTTCGAATCAGGTGTCTCCAATCATGATCAGTGCTTGCTCACATAAAAGGGGAGGTGTTTGGAGTGTCTAACCAATCACAGGCATGGAGAGGCTCTGCAGAGCAACCTATTTTACCATGGAGAAGCAATCACTCTCCAAATATATGAAGAATTCAAACACATCCTGCAGGTCAAAACCAACATTGTTGCTGCATGCGACAAAAGGCAGGAAGGAGGGTGGCAGAAAATTTCGACTCTGTTAATGCAGAACTTTGTAAGATTATACAATATAATTGAATCACACAGTTTAAACGGGCAGTTTAAACATAAATTCATGTTCCTCATGGTAAATGGATTTCACTTATAGAGTTTCTCCACTGCTTGAGCCGTCCCTAAAGTGCTTCACAATAACATTCAGTATCTTGCTCAAAGACACTTCCACATGTGGGACTATAGGGAATCGAACCTTTTGTAAGAATGGGCAGGTCCTTTTCCAACAGAACCCATTCATTCAGGAGGCTCGATCTCTTATCAGTCAAACTTTATTCATAATGCACTTTTCATATTTTAAAAAAAAACAACACAAAGTGCTTATCCAGAGTGTAACTTGCTCCAGAGCAGGCTAGCTGTTCAGCCTCAGTTACCATGATGATTTATCCCAAAAAGAAGTGAGCCTGCTTCGTAAAACGGAAAATCCAGGATTAATCCCTGAAGTTTTCTCACTAAGAGAACATTCTCCTGCATAGTCCAGGCCTCTGATTAACACTGATACTTATTCACTAGAGTATTTTAAATACAAGCCTGAAAATTCTGTTGGTTTTGCAAAAAAAAAAAAAAAGAAGAAGAAGACAAAAACAGCATTGCATTTATTTGCCCAGTGTGTACATGCATTGGTTTCAGCAAAGTTTGTGTTTAAAATGTTACATATTGTTAAAAAAAAAGAAGAAAAAAAAGTTTTCATATAATCATTTCATTATTTGCACAATTTCATGCATCAGATTTGTAAGTGCATGCTAAACGTTGTACATGCCACAGATCAGAGTCATCAAACTGTGTGGGGAATCTGACAGGCTAACACAGTTTGGATGGCCAGTAGATGAAATAAGAGGTTAAGATGGACAAACAAACAAAAATGTACCTGAATCAACTCAGGGATATGTGACCTACAGCATAATCAAAGGCTAAACCTTTCTGACATCAGTAATCTGTTGGTATATTGTGTCCACAACAGCAGGTAGAAAAGCTTCTTTGATCAGTATTTTGTGACTAATGTGTGATGACTACATATGATTGAACTACATTTGCTTTCATGCATGAAGTTATCTTTTATCTGTTGTAACTTGCTCCATGTTGCCTGTTTGTCATTCACTCATCTATCTTATTTGTATATGTTTTCTCTCAAGTTGCAATGCCGTTTTTTTAATTTTTTGACTGATGTTTTGAATGGTGAGTTGCTTGCAACTCTGCCGCTACAGTAGTAGAGGAATTTTTCTTTTTTCAGTTTGATGGTATTAGTTACTATTTTCCCTTTCTGTGTGGAGTTTACCTGTTCTTCCTGTGCATACTGGAGTTCTCTCAAAGGCAAACATGTATTTGTGGGAGACTGACCCTTAAAAAAAAAGGGCAAACCTGTCAGAAGTCGATTTTGGCTAAAATCCCTGATATGATGTTAACTCTTGGTCTTTCAGAAGATGATGAATAAGTAAAATGTAAAATGAGAAGTATGGCCGTTAGTAATTAAATACTTATTAGATATTTCAAAGTGAAAGGATCCAGCAAATAAAGTCAGAGTGTGCTGTTTATTATTTATGGATCCCAGCTTCAAACAATCGGTTGTCCGTTAACATTGTGATCTTGGCAATCTCAGTTAATGTAAATTGTACATATTGTACTACAAAAGTAAAAATATTCATTAAGCAATTTAATTGGCTTCATCAGAGCCACCTCAACTTGCTCTGGTTACAAAATACTTTTACTCGGAATACTCTGTTGATAGTGATAACCATGCAACATGAGTTTACCAGATTGCTAAATATTCTGTCTGCAAACAGAAATCCTCCTCAAACCAATTCTGCTTAAATATGTGACGCCACATGATTTGACTTTCTTCACACTTCTGCAACCTCTTATCGATAGCGAGGGTTAGATATTAATCATCTTCATTAGAAATCTGCTATGTTTCCTTTCATGGAAACAGCGTGAAAAACCAATACTACAGGATGCTGACTAGTTGATTGGGTTACCTTCTTCGTCAAAGGATATGACCGAGATAGGGATCAAGATGTTTATCTTCACAAATTCTACTTCACGCCACCTCAAAAGATGAGTGCAAGCATAAAAGCATTCCTTTGTGACAGGTTGCAAGGCAGTACGAGTGTCTTGATATTACACAAAACGATTGAGTAGACTGATAATGAACTACAGGACAGGTATGACCTGGGAAATTATTACTTTGTTTTTGTTCTAAAGGAAAAAACCTTAACATCAATCAGACCTGTTGAAGTAATTTTGCGCTTTGCTTCAGGTTTTGTGTGTGTCTGGATTTTCACCTTGATGGCAAATGGAGATGCAAGGCGCTCTCAAAGGAAACACGCGGCCAGGGTTTCGTGCAGGCCCAGAGAGCTGATCGCCCTCACCAAAACCCAGATGGAAGCCAGCCTGGCAGCTTTTGTAAGTAAAAGGTTTACATGAAGGTTTTAGAGTCAATATGAACATCTGAAGCCTAAGTCAATGAAAATCGCTGTGCAGGCAGCAGGATCAAAAATTAATCATTAATTCCTGTAAAAATGCATTAACATGGAAAAATCTGGCATCTGTAAGAATAAATCATAGGAATATACAGTATGTCATTGTTAACACACCCTGCTTATAATTACTGAAATGCTCATCATCCAATGTGAGTTTCTCTGCAGGTTTCAGATTTTATTATCTTAGATAAAATGTAACTCCATCATGAGAATAGTGGATGTTAAAGGGCAACTTCGGTTTTTTGACACCTGGACCTTATTTCTAGGTGTGTGCATGCTCACGTACTCACTCAGACAAACATCGTGCAGCTCGGAGTCCTTCAGAAGTTATTTAGATCCAACCGATAGATCCAACCGCGGCGCGGCAGCTCCAGATCTCCGCTCCCAGGCGGAGACGCGCTCCGTGCCGGCCACGGAGCACGCGGGGACCCGCCACATAACCACGGAGGCGCGTGAAGCAGGCTGCGGCACGGCTGCTGGAGCTCTCCCGTCGCCGCCGTGGAGCAGCTCCGGGCTGTTTACCCAATCGGCCCCAACTCGGCCCCTGGAAGTCAGGCACCCAGGCGCCGTGACAGCCGAGGCTGCTCTCCAACGTTCCCATCCGAGCTAATTGTGGCTAAGTCAGCGAAAACTGTCAGCTGACCCACCTGAAGACAGTAGACGACCTGACTTTATGATAACACTGGCGATGGATGAAAAAATACAGCCGAAATGAGCGATTTTGCAGAGATTATGTCCCGCGTTGAAGCTCCCCTGCCGTGGCCCCCGCTAAGTGCGGCTAAATCGGTTGGATCTAAATAACTTCTGAAGGACTCCGAGCTGCACGATGTTTGCCTGAGTGAGTATATGAGCATGCACACACCTAGAAATAAGGTCCAGGTGTAAAATAACCAAAGTTGCCCTTTAAGAATGAAATCTGAGTCCCTTAATTGATTAAGACAAACAGATTATGTCTCATGTCTCTGGGAAATTGTGTTTAGGGAACATGGCATAACCTAACATAACATAGACCTTGTTTTTTTGTCTTGAGTTGAACTATCATAAACTGCTATGTGAATAAGGCTCATATGCATGCAGTGAGAGCATTATAACCAGAAATACAATGCAAAAAAATTAGGCGAAAATTTGAATCTTACATTTTATTAAAAAAAAACACACTCAATGAATCAGAATAAGAACGTTTCATTAGATATTTGGCATGTTTCTTGTGTATAGTGCATTGTGTATAGTTTTACCTAGTGGACTGAATATTTGCTTGACTGATGATTAACTAACTGATATGTTAGTTGGTTGTTTGACAGACACACATTTATTCTTTCATTCATTGATTTATTATTGATTAATTGGTTGGTGGTCAGTTGAATAAATGGTTTGTTTGGCTTATTGGTAAACTGCTGGATGGATTAACTGATTGATTTGAACATGCTGAGGGGTCAGTTTCCCTGTCTTCCTGTAGATACAGTAAGTAGAGTTTGTATTCTGTTTATATGCTATTGTGCTGCTCTTTTCCAGGACAATACCAACGGGAAGCACCTGGGGACGTGGTCCCCCGGCTTCCCCGAGCTCAAGGTCCACCGGGACTCCCCTGTCAACGAGTCAAAGGTGCTGTGCAGCCTCTCCTTCATGGCTCAAGGCCTGGAAGAAGTCTTGGAGGACCAGAAAAACGACCTCAATCCAACCGCCGAGTCGCTCCACAAGAAGCTGCGGGACACCATCTCCACCGTCAACATGCTGGCAGCGTGTCTGCGGAGCGTCCTCCATGGCGAATGCTCCCCGGAGCCGTCGCCGCCCACGCTGCCAGAGCAGGCTTTCCAGAGGAAGCAGTGGGGCCACACGCTGCTGAAGACAGCCAGGGAGTATCTCAACTGGCTGCAGCACAACTTTGTCCATCGCGTTACACAGATCAGGGTGAGGAACGGGAGACACAGGGGCAGTAAGCCCCGCCAGTACTTAGAAGGGAGCGGGTACCACCTGTAGCTCCCAACTCAGTGTCTGTAAACCTTTCAAAGCATTTCACCAGCTGATAGAATGTATTTCCATAGGAATGCATTTCCTTTTTAAAAGTACAGATGGAAGGTTCAGGAAAATGAAGATGTTAGATGATGAGATTATTAACATTTTCAGATTTGTGCAGAGGCTTGAAACAACTGAGCAACAAATAGGATCTACCAGCCTCGCAACTTTAACAACTAGTTAGCTTTGCATAGCATGGGAGGGGAACTTCTCAGTCATTCATTATTTAAATGAGATAACCGGGTGGGACATTCAGCTCCTTGCTTATTTTTATGGTATTTTTCTGAGTATGTATCATGATGGAAGACACTCATCGGCAGCAATTTGTAAGAAAACACCCACACTCAGCAAAAATAACAATAAAAACACTCATCTTCTTTGATGTAGTTTTGTTCATGGTACAATTTTTTTAACCACACACTTCTTTTCTTTTCCATCGGCCTGAGTGTATTTTTCACTTTCTTTCCATGCTGTGCCTCTGAAGTCATTGCATCTCTTTATGGTATCTATTTTTGGGTATATCGTGACCTCTCCTGGTTGCTTCTTATCTCTGAGGTCATTTGAGTTTCTGTTGCTCTCTGTTCCTTCAGTGGCCTCTTTTATCTCACTGATAATTTTTGCCTCTGTTGGCGGCAATTTTGTGTCACTTGGTAAGTGGATTTTAAGTTTGACACACTGGGCGGCCCTTATTCATATTTCTGCAATTACCATTAAAGATATTGATAATATCCCCAAATTTCCAGCAAGACAGCGGATGCAGTAATTTCCCAAAATGAAATTAAATCAGAAACGTCTTGGTTTTATTAAATCTGATCGCTCACAGCGGTCGACATGCTCCCATGTGATGGTAATTAATCAACTTGCCAACAAAGCAAATGAGAAAGGGCTCTGATACATTTCCTAATTACAGCGGTTTGTTTTCGCGGCCTTCATTGTGATTAATTGTTTTGCTCTGGCCACGTCTCCCCTGTGAGCCGGTTCCGCTGCCCGAGGAGGGACGAGCGGCGGATAAACATCACCTTCTGGGAGCCACCAGCCTGGACTCCACTCATTTGGTTTCACGGTGAGATGTGGGCACAGATGGACGGAGCGAGGGAAGATAAGTCTGTCAGAGCCCCATCAAAGCAATACATTACAATGACACCGTTAAAAAAAAAAAAAAAAAAAAGATTAATGTGGGTCTCCTCCTCGATCAATTAATGTTGGATCAGAAGTGTTAATGTTCCGTTGTTCACTGTGTCATTCAAATGACTTCTCATAACGCTAAGGATTGCTTATTTTATTTGTAAAATTACATATATAGTAGTCTATATATGATCAAAATAAAGTGGGTTTTTTTTTAGTTTATTTGGCATGGTTGATATTATTTTAGAACAATGGACCAACATCATTTCCCTTTTTCCTTAACAACGTCCGTCTTTCATCTTCTGAAACAACTTTCATTGTTTTTCAAGGCACTCTGCATTCACAGTGACGGTGAAACTGAAGGAAAACGTCCTAATTTACACACAAAAAACATCAGAGCTCAGTCAAACACAGATAAACCTCTGAGAGGCGACAACTCTGCTGAACTGAATCAATTTTTTTTGGTAGATCTGGTAAAACTGAGGATGCCGTTAAGACAGCAAACCAAGTGTTTGCAATTCATACTGAGAAACGTAACAGCCACAGGTCCATGAATTCCACTAAAACTTAAAAAGGTCACTTCACCTGTGGTTTTAAACTGTTTTTTGTACTATCAACTGTGGAAGAGCGATGCTTTTAGATGTAATGAAACATGCTGAGCAAGCTTTGAGAAGTCTGAATTTGTGCTTTTGTCTAATGAGATAGAATTTCTTATGTCACTGAGTTTTCCATCCAAACTGAGGAGGCATACGATGAATATAATAAAACAATCAAAAAGTAGTAACCAGTTATAACATCCACATCAATCAAATTTACTTCAATATCTATGTTTCTGCAATATCCAGTCAGTCCTGCTCTTATTTTTACTAGATTGATAGTTCGTAGTAGTTATATTCACAAAGTAGGACATCTGTTTCAAGTTCAGTTGAACTCCAGACATGAAAGTGACTTATTAAACCATCAAACTGGAATTATGAGACTGTAGAAGCCGACAGACACTTCAAAAACCACTTTATCAAGACAAAAAAAAGAATGTGTTCCTTTGATAAAAATAGAGAGCTATCATAAATGTTTGCATGTGAACAACAATCACGGCAGGTAACGTGTCATTTCACAGTCACTTTTTATTAAATATCCATTTCAGATGCATGCAATATACAGAGATGTAATGACACATTCTTTGCCATTATAAATCCATCAACAAAACAAAACAATGACGAAGAAGGAAGCAAATCCTGCTGGATGAGTTCATGTGGACCTGGTGATCATCACGGATGAATGTATGACGCCTTCGATGCACTTATGAAGTGTAAATAATCAAATCACACACAGCATTTGTCCTTTCCGAGTTCGGCCTCGGTTGTCTTCGTGTCTTAACAACACGGAACAATCCGTGGCAGTGTTTCATGAGTAGAGTCACCTTCAGTGTCCTCAAGTGTCCAAACACAGACGTTTTATTGACCTGACGCTCTTTCTGTCCTCGGAAACGGAGAGTAAATCAGTCACACTGGAAGGAGCTCTGGAGGACTTTCGCCATAACAGTACTTGGCCTGAGGATTTCTGTACGTGTTCTCATGCTGGACGCTCTGCGAGAGAGGAACACAAGAGGAAGTATGATTATGACAACTGAGCGAGAGGAGAAGAAAAGCATGTTCAGTCAGATACATTACAGACTCCATTTTGCTGAGACAGACTCTGTGCTACTGAAGAGAACAACAGGTAAAATTAGCAGTATGTTTGTGGTGGTGTCCTCTGATGCAGATTCTCTCAGGTATCTTACTGCGTGTAAAACTGGTTGTGCATGTGGCAATTTCACCCACACTTGCTTAAATTTTTTTAAAAAGTCCTGTAGATTTATTTACAATAAAAAAAACAATACTGTCGCCAGTTTTTTCACATGCGGGAAAATACATTCACACTCATCAACATCCATTATTATGTTCATAATGTATCAACCGTCACTGTCGTGCTTATTGTGGTGACGCATCTACGTAATCATCGCTTTCAAGATGTATTCACCGTTTCAAAATGAAACAGTTAAAAGGACAAGCTAACAAAGCTTGTTCTTGTTCTTTCACATCGTGACATACTTGTGACGACGTCCTGCATTTGGCCAGGCACAGCTCGAAATGGTCCTCCACGGCGGTGAAGAGGTTCTGGAAGCCTTCAGCCGCTCGATTCAGGAAGCGCTCGAGGAGAGGTTGCTGAGTGACAGCACACAGATAAAAAAGTGAGTGCGAGCAAAGCATTAAAAATGCAGATGTCAATCTGTCTAAAGTGTCTTTAGAGGCACGTCTACATATAGAACCTTCCTCCCAACAATGAGATAGCGTCTAAATTCTTGCAGTTCAGGATAACCTATTGCAACATGAGCATGCAAACTGCATCAGTAGATGTAGCTAAAAGACAGCGGAGCGTGACGGTGAAAAAACACGCTGACCCACCATGTCATGGATTACCTTATCGGGCTGAAGGCAGCAGGACACGCAGTACTCGTAGATGCTACAGCAGCCGTTGGCCAGGCAGCTTTTACAGATGTACTGCCTCGTGCTGGGAGCGTTAACGTTACAGCATCCGTTGACCAACAAGTCGTTCCTCTCACAGACGTAACCTGAGGCACACAGCAGAAGCATACACATGAAAACGATGTTACAGTTGCACTGTGTTACCACGACTGTGTGGCAGCCTTCCAAATCCTCACCCAGCTCGTCTGTGAGCAGCGTCTTGCCCTGGATGGAGTTTCTGCACTGGGTGATCTGCCGGCTGCTGTTTCCCAGGTTGAAGCGGACTTTCCAGGGGATGCGGTGGTCTGAGTCTCGGACCTCGAGCAGCGTGCGGTCCCGAATGGTTCGCTCCTCCTGCAAGAAGATGGAGGAGGAGAGACGATTCAAAGATCAGTGTGAGAATGCCTGGCATTAGGTTTGGTCAATGCAGGTATCATTGATTTGAGGATAAGCAGGACAGACTGGAGGATGACTGAGAAGTCCTTTATAACAGTGCTGACCAGGCAGTTGACATTTGCTGTGCTAAAATTGCATGAGATTTTGTTTAAGTCAAAAAAGGGAACAACATTCACGTTCACCTAAAGGTTTTTGGGTTTTAAACGGATATATCAGGTATACAACACAAGTTTTTAATGACAGATATAACTTCATCAGATGTACTAATGATATTCAACTCGAACGTGCCAGGCTGGTGTCGATCCCTGCTAACTATAATGAAATACCAAATTACACACTGGACAGGTCACTGGTCCATCACAGGACAAACAGAAAAACAGACACATTCGTGCCGACACCTCATGCATGTTTTGGACTGGGAGAGTGCCTGGAGAAATCCCACTAATGCACTAGACTCAATCAAACCGTGGAGATCCTCCACTCAGGCCCAGTGACATGATGCAAGATCTTCCATCTTTGCATTTATTCATCAAACTTTTCAGTATCTCACTGTTGCATGCATTCCCCAACAGACCAATAACATGCATGTCAGTTCAATAGGTGACCCTAAATTGCTCCTAGGTGTTTGCTCTGCGGTGGACTGGTGACCTCTCCAGAGTGCATCCTGCTCCCACCCTGCTATCCTAAAGCAGTGAAGAAGATGAATGGATGTGCAGGAGAGGACAGAAGCAGGAGGGTGTGTGTGAAACACTCGGCCGTGTGTGAGCGATACCTGTTTGAGTGTGCTGGTGAGAAAGTAGATGAGAGACAGTCCAAACACGACTCCCAGCACCCAGCGCTTCCTCAGTAGCCTCCGCAGCACCATCATGGCATGGCTCGGATGGAGATTGGCTCATCAGCAGCTAGCTAACCCATGCTGCGGGTTTTCTTCCCTGACACGAATGGTAATTTGCCAGTAGCTTTTTTTTTTCTTCTTCTGGAGCTGTGAAGAGGGTTGTTTATGCTTCGGAGAAGCTCCGTTACGTGCTAGCGTAAAAGCCTGCTTTGTTAGCCTGCGAGCTACCAGATGTCAGCAGCGGCTAAACCTGATAAAATACACGAATATAAAGTCCGAACACATTCAGTCGCAGCAGAGTGATGCGGTTTTATACCGGCCCCGTTGCATCCAGGATCAGACTTGAGGACCAGCAGCTGCTGTGAGGTCTTTTTCCCCCCTAACATCCACAATTAGCAAAAACACATCTGCAACACGGAAGTGACGTGGTGTGACAGGACGTGCTGATTGGGTGGATGGCGCGGTCTGTGACGTCATGCCGGAAATTGTGCCTCCTCCAGCATCTGCAGCATCCGCAGCTGACCCATCGCATCCCGCTATGACAGGAGCAGAAGGCCGGTGCACGGAACAAACCCAGGTAGGAGGCCGAGGCGTCCCTCCGCTGAGGGTCCGAGCCGCGTGATGACTCCGCTTTGCGCCTCGCAGGGCTGCGCCATGTGGTGATGAGGGCTGTGCCATGCAGAGGAGACACAGCAGCAACACGGATGGCATGCCCTCTGAAAGGTGGGGTCTCAGCTGCTTCTGCACATCCCTATTGTACCTTGTTTTCATTCCCGACTCAGTCTGATGAATGTGCACCTGCAATCACAGGCTGTTCTGAGCAGGCCACCATGCAGTCCTACAGGCCAGAGTTTTCTAGCTGAATGAACTTATTGGCAACTTGTGTTATGGAGGTGACATACTACTGAGGTGCCACCATCCATCAGTGCACAGGAAATGTTTAAAAGAATAATACACATCAGAACATTTAAAGTGAGAGTGTTGCCCTATGGTTTACCAGGTCCGTCCACCCCTCCATCGTAGAGAGACATTGTGCAAATGCAATTTTTGCAACCTCAGAACAGACAGTGTCTCGTTCTCCCTCTGAGATCTCCTTCCCCAGAGCCACTGCTTTACATTGTCGTTATCCAATCAGGAGTCGAAGCCAAACCCTGGGATCAGAGAGCAGCCTGGATGAAGGTGGCGTGTTTGACTGCCTGAAGTCCGACTCGCCCGCTTCACCCCAGCAGATCTTCTCAGGCCTGGTGGGAGTCCCGTCCGGCTCCGTCTCCTCTGCCCAGTTCCAGGCGGCCGGCCTAGTTTTAGGCTCGCCCCCTGAAGTTTTCATCCAGATGACGGCCTCGTCCAGAGAAGAAGGCGGCCCCCATCGCACGGAGGGCGGGCCGTTCCTCCCGCGGCCGCCCCAGCACCACCACCACCACCACCACCACTTCCACCACCAGCCCCTGCAGCACCGCACCTCCTCTCTGCTGCAGCAGGCCACCGTGCCGGCCGGCTCCGAGAGGCACGGCTCCAGGGAGGAGGCCCAGGAAGATCAGTCCACCCCGGCCCCGGCGCTGTCCGAGCTGAAGGCGGTGGTCACCTGGCTGCAGAGGGGCTTCCCCTTCATCCTCATTTTGCTGGCCAAAGTCTGCTTTCAGCATAAACTAGGTACCCCAGCTTGTAACGCTTATCTCATCAAAGTGTCATCACACGGTGTTATTTAGCCTCTTCTCTCTTCCAGGCATCGCTGTGTGCATCGGGATGGCCAGCACGTTCGCCTACGCCAACTCCACCTTTAGGCACCAAGTGTCACTACGGGTAAAGAAATGAAATGAAATATAAATAAATCTTCCAGCATTAGAAGATAACATTGTAAGTCAGATTTTCTTACAGAACATCAAATTATTGATGTTTGTAGCTACCTCTCCCAAAAGCCTGTTTTGGGAGAAGAGCGTTTTGGATTGTTTCAAACATAAAAATTATGATGTGATCAACTGGCAGGTTTATTTTTTAGCTTTATAATACATTAGGGCTGTTTAATTCACATTAAAATGTTCAAATACACATTTTAATTTAATCAATAAACTCTTTTATTCAACAAACAATAAAATTAAAATCTTCACATCAAGACATGTTAATGATTCAGCCTGAGTAGTGCTTGCTTGTGTGTGTGTGTAGAAAAAAATCGACAAACAAAAAAACACGACAACAAAAAAGGTCAACTTGAATAAAAATTCCATCACTAAAATGAAGAGCCTAAAACAAGTAAAACAGAATTATGAATAAATTTAAATAAATATTTAAAAAAAAATCAAAATAACATGTTTTATACTGAGAATAAATAACAGGAACACTAATTGTTCGAGATGAAAATCAAACAATTTTTGTGTAAATTTTACACTTTTTATCAGAAATTTGTAATTTGTAATTTGTATTTGAAAAAAAAATCAGATAATTGTAACAATGAGATGCCATTTGGCAGCATGCAAACATGCATTCGTGCAATAAAGTCATTTTTTTGCTAAGTAATAAATCATTGTGCTTTAATTCAGAAGTATTTCTTAACATGAATACATTTCTAACATCACTGCAAAGATGAAGACAGTTGAGTGTTTCTGTTAACCTTGGTCTGTGGGTCTGTGTCTCATCAGGAGGAACGTTCTGTGTTTGTTGCCATGTGGCTCTTCATATTTCTTGGGGGGAACATTCTGTATATCTACTACACGTTCAGCCAAGAGGAGCTGCACAACAGGTAGCGTACTGACAGGTTTTTTTCACAGCAGCTATGTGTGTATCCGCCTGCTGAATGATTTGGAGTTATTATTTTATATCTTTTTTTCTTTTCCCACTCATTTTATGTTGTATGAGGATTTTTTTTTTTATTATTATTATTTGTACTTTCATTTCCTTCAGGGAGTGTTCCTGTTCTTGTCTGGTCTTGTCCTGTGAGTATTTAGTTTGTTTCTAATATAATTTTGTTTGTTGCATTACGTTTGCCATTTATCGCTCCCCTTTGTAGAAGTGAAAGAACCAGACCTCTGAAAACGCAGATCGCTGAGAGATTGGTTGTTTGCTTCTCTCTCGAAGCCTCATATTTGCGAAGCCCAACCTGAACAGCTTTGACTTCTTCGATCTGATCTGGGCGGTGGGCATCACAGACTTCGTGCTCAAGTACGTCACCATCGGCCTGAAGTGTCTGGTCCTCTTCCTGCCCAAGATCCTACTGGCCTTCAAATCCAGGGTGAGAAAGTCTCTCAAGTCTTCTGACCTTTACATTTGCATTGTAGCCTCTTAGTTTACTTGTAATATGTGGGCTATTTATTGGTATTTTTTGTTAAAAGCGATACTGTACAAAACCAATACTCATCCTCATGGTGCTACAGCTCTTTATTTATAAAAAAATATAAAAATCACAGTCTCTTTTTTTCATCATATAACTTAGAGATCACACTTGCTTCAAGTTGAAAATTCCTGGTTAATGTATTTATATTCTAGATTTTCTAATATTTATCAGATTTTTTTCAAGTAGTCTCAATTTTTTGGAAAGATATGATAAAGCAATGCTTGCACAATTTGAAAATCAATAATCTACATAAAATATACCAACGCCGTTTTTTATTAGGATGCTGAAAGTTTAACCAGTCTGACCAGAAATATAACATCAACACTTTGATGATCAAAGTGTGGTATAACAACGCTTAAATTTAATTTTAATTTCTTTTTTTCATCAAGTAAAATACAAAAATGCTGGTTCCACCTTCATAGCTTACTTTTTACAGCATATAATGGTTCTGTTTTATGTCACGGTGGACTCGTTTATGTAAGTCATTGTCTCCCTGATTGCTTTCCCCCCTGGAGTCCCAGACAGTCCCTCAAAAAGGCTGCGCACTGTTTTTGTAATCTATGATTTGCCAAGACTTTAATGAGACTTTATTCAAATTGTATGAATGGAATATGAGACTTATCTCTTGATGGAGAAAGATTTCTGGATTTGTTTTGTTGACTATAGAATTTTCAAAAAAGTTTCTACCCCTTTTTTTCATATAGACTTTACTTTCAATGCCTGGTTGTTCTTTGATATTATTTTGTTTGTTTGAACGTACTGAGAAGCTAATTTTTTGATGGTGTCTGACATTTTAGAATTTTGTAACTGAGCAGTCACAAAGAGAAAGTCTCTTAGACAATTTAAAAATGTAAATACAAATTTAAAATTTCTGTTTCACTTTTAAATTAAAATTCTAAATTTGCCCATTTTAATGTTTTTAACATTAGCTCCCAGCTAGAGTACTATCTCTGTACTTTTTCTACCAATTTGTTCAATAGAGTCTTTGGGTGTCAGAGAATTTGTGTCTTCTGGAAAATTAAACGTCAAGGCAGATTTCAAACTATTTTTCACCTAAAGATATCATTAAAATTGGCTTCATATTGAGATTATAGTAATTTTCAGAAATATTAAAGAGTAGACATTTTCATCACGTCGACTTTTCACAGCAACAAAGAAAAACTTTAAAGTTTTAATTGAAATGTCAACATCCCTGCTTTACACAATTCCCAGGCTTTCCTGGGATTTGCATCGCACACGTAAAAGATTGGAAAAAGGCAATTGAGTTACTGGAAGGCGTAATTCTCCAAGTTATGATGTGGAAAAAGAAAAAAAAAATATTGTTAAACTATGATGAAATACTCTGCGGAGTGAAGAAAGTGCTGAAGGGTCACAGTGTGAAACTGTTTTGTATTCATAAGGTTTTAAATGGTGCTCCTTAGGTGAGCCCGGTGCACGTGGGTGTCTGCGTGTGTGTGTGTGGGCTTTCAAGCCCGAGGCTACACACACACACACATACACACACACACACACACACACACGCGCGCGCGGACACAGATTTTCATACAGGTGCTGCACTTATTTCCTGTGTGTGTGTGTGTGTGTGTGTTTGTGTGTTTGATGTCTGAAGCGGGGAGGGGTGAGGAGGAGTTACAAAAGTATTAGGATTAAATTTTCCACTGATAAACAAACCTTGAGGCCTATCAGAACCGCACCAGCCAGCAACTGAGCTCATTTGCCCTCGAGGGGGTTGCAAGGGTGAGGTCATCCCTCCCTGGAGCTGGACCATTACCTGTATTCTCCACACACACACACACACACACATACACACACACAGGATTTGACAGATTTGATGGGACACATGTTGAGTTGCAGGAAGCTCCAGATCTTATCATCTTTTTTTTTTTCTTTTTTTTTTTTTTATATCCCTGTTCGTTGAGGCCAAGCTGCCTTTTCTGAAGTGACACACAGTTCATTACGGCGTTCAAGCGCGGATACACTAATCATCCTTTATAATCCCCGCCGTCAGCACCAGCCTGCACAAACAGCAGCAGGCGTAGATTCAGAGATCCCGCGACGACTTTGTTTTAAAGACCGGTATCTGCCGCCTGTGACTGCATCCTGTTAATTGTGTGCTGATTGAGCACGTGAGCGTGCTCACTGTGAGCCAAGAAAATTCTTTTGGGTTATGCAGCAGTTGTTTTGGCACTCGTGTTGCTTTAATTGTCAGCTCTGTTGGCCTGGAGCAAGATTTAATAAGTTTCTATAGCTGAGGGAAAAGATTCAAATATGAGCTCTTTTTAAAAAAAAAGTGCAGCAATTGCTTGTTTAATCAATTAGTTGATCGGTAAAAAAAATAATTTTCCTGAATAATGTCAAGTAGTTTTAACCATGCTTAAATTTTCTGGCTTCTTATACATTGTTTATGATAAAATACTGAGAATACGTTCATTGAAGCTCATGCATGAAACAAAAACGGAACATTTCAGGCTTTACTGCAGACTACTTCAGAAAAGCTGAAGTGAGGTGGGTGTATCATTTTGCACTTTGTGTAGAAATCAGACCTTGAATCTTCATGGTAAAACAGTGTCATGTTGGAATTAATGAAAATGTTTTTCAGATTAATGTAGTTCCTTGACTTCCAGACATTGGAAAATGTGGCTATCTATAATTCTTTATAATGTGTCGGTGGTAGACAGAGGTAGGATTCATAGGGTGGATTGGGAGGGGGGTCTTTATGTGGAATTCCTGGGGGAAAAACAGTAAATTTCCCAATATGCATTTTGTGAATATCCGTGAAAGTTGATAACCTTTCTTTATTTGTCCCCTGAAAACATTGATAAGGAATTTCTGGCCGGTGGGTCGAGACTGAGATTGTTTTTGGGTTGGGAAGCTTTTAGTGAACAAGGGTCGTGAAGGTTTTGAAATGGAGGAAAAAAGTGAGGCGGAAAAAGAGAGAAAGAGGTTACAGGCTAAGTATTTGGATGCATCTGGTTTGGTTCCAGAGAAGACAAAGAAAGGGAAATGTTTCAGGTCAGGAGAGTGTTGGATGGAGAAGAGGACTGGGTTCATGTTCACATGAGGATCTGTTCACTCAGGATCCAGTGGAGTTTACATGTCTTCCCTAAACATGTACTTCAGGTCATCCAGCCTCCACCCACAATCCAAAGACATGCAAGTTGAGCTAAATTGTGATTCTAAATATTCCCTTTGTGATTTTCTGCCTGTTAGCCCTGTGATGAACCTGTTCACAATGTGCTCCCCTTAAAAGATACAATCCATGAAGTTCTTTTGAAACAATTCAGTCACCTAAAATTAATCAACAGAATCATCAACCATGAAACCATTGCAAACATGTTTCTTTGTTCTTTTGTACAAATATCCCTGAACTCACTTATTTCGAGTTTATCCCTTCATGTAATACTGCATTATCCGACAAGGTGGTGTTAGGAGTCGATTTAGCATGAAATCCAACAGTTTTAAAATTGTTTTAGTTTAGGTGCTACACACAGCTGTAGTAGTACATGAAGAACAGTCGTATTTCTACTAAATTAAATCATTGTGACAATATGTAATATTACAGAATTGATAATCTTTCCTCTATTTGTTGGAAAAACCTCTCTTCATTCTTCTCGCTTGCTTTATTTATATGGAGAGCTGCTGCACCTTGTCAAGATGATTTTGAGTGCCTGTTTTAATTCTGTGTGGTTTAATAATATTTATTATGTTATTAGGACTAAATAAGTCTCCTTTGTGAACTGTCTGCCATTAAGCAGTTTGGGCTGGTTGTAGTAGTTTCTGTTTTGCAGGAAATCTACAGGAAAAAAAAAAAAGTGATTATTTCTCTGTACCAAAGCAGACAATAAGAAGTTGTGACAAATTTCTCCTCCGCGCTTTCATCCGTAAAGTAAATATGTGAAATGCAAAATTAACATTGTTGCAGAGAAGCAGTCAATCAGAGCCTGCGGTGGAGCTTACTCAGGCCGCCTGGCTCCGGTCCAAACTTTAAATTTGACAGTTTTCGCGTGGGCGTGATGGGCACGGTGGGAGGCAAGGCTGAGGGGACAATAAGGAAGATGAATTAGCAGTTAGCCGAGGTCTTTCTCCCCTACCGACTCGCCCGCTTGTGCCTCTTCACCCGCAGTCATCAATCTTTGTCAGCCACCATCCAGGAAGTCATTATGCGAGTGGAGATGCCAGGAGGACCATCGGGGAATCAAGTTTGCCTTCGCTCCTTGGTCGCTTCTGTGTTTTTAACTGTGCCCAATTTGCTTAAACGTGCTTTGCGGCGGAGCCGGACGGAAGTACATTTTCTCTCTGTGATTGTGAAAGGAGGGGTACGTCTTTTTAAAGATGGCTAGCGAGCCCCTGTAGTGGCGGGCTCGACGTGGGCACCCGGGCAGCAGGTGGAAAGAGCCGCTGCCAGTTTCCCTCGCAGTGCGGGGAAATTGCTCGTGCTGCCGGGGAGCCGCTGAGAGCTGGACGGCGGCCATGTTTGGGCCGGAGGCGTGCTGTTTTAAGCTTTTAATACCACACTGCTCTTGACTAGATAGAAGAGCGCCCCGAGGCTGCCGAGCCCGCCCCGCTTCTGGGGCAGTTAGCGAGCGGATCAAAGACAGAACACATATTGTCTCAGTGTGGATGCAGCCTCTGTGATTCTGTGTTTCTGCTTGCATGTGTGTATTCTCACAAAGTTTGGTTGAGATGGACTTTTGCCGGTCTGTGTCTCCGTCCAGGGTAAGTTCTACCTGCTGATCGAGGAGCTGAGTCAGCTGTTTCGGGCCCTGGTGCCCATCCAGCTGTGGTACAAGTACATCATGGGAGAAGACCCCTCGAACAGCTACTTCCTGGGAGCCTCGCTCATCATCATCTACAGCCTCTGCAAGGTAATCGGTGTCTGGGAGGAAGAAACTTTACCAACTACCTAAACGTTCAAAGGCATTAATGAAACAAAGGACCTTTTATTAAAAATCCTTTGAATTAACATAGACTGTTTTATCTTAATGTGACAGTAACAGATTATTATTATGGTAATAAAGAAAAACTGAGCACTGTCAGTCTTCCATGCACTTCAGGCTGAACTCTTACACCCTCACTGAGTTTATCACATATGAAAGACAGTTTACTCCAATTCGTGACAGTCCAGCAATCATACAATCATGCAGTCTGTAGGCTGACATCTTTACCCTAACTCACACAGTCCACACACGTCCTTATTTAAACTGTACCTGTTTGAACTGCTTTGGTTCTCTTCATGAATGTGTGTCATTGGAGGCCGGCTACTCAGAACTGGGATAGCAAGTCCTCTCTATAGTACTGCTCTCTGAATTCTCTCGGATGGATCGTAACTTCATCTGTAAAAAGCTCTCTGCATCATTCTGGAGTCCAGAGAATTCCTTCAACATACAACAATAAAGACTGTGGAAAATGATGTACCGTCGCTGGATCGTGTGCAGTGGAGCGTCTTGAGCTGAAAACACCAGACTCTGATACAAACCAATGAACTCAAAGTAACCTATTAACACCGTCACTGGACTTCCAACTAACTGGAGCCTCTTTGACTGAATTGAATGACTCAGTCAGTCATTATGGTGTGGACCCAGCTCAGCCGGTGTGTCACAAACAGCAAAACAAGAGTGAGCACACTCCCAGGAAAAAGAGGCAGTTAAAAAATAGATGCATAAGACAGATTTCATCAGATTTCCAAATATAAGACGACCCTGGTAGGAGGATGACTCCCAGCTGTGTGTACAAACACACTTAACAGCACACCTTCCCTGAACTTTGTACAGTCTCCATCCTCAAGAGGAGAAGTATTTTTCTTTTTTTTTTTTTTTTTTTGGACGTTTCACTGTATTGTGAAGTGGAGCTATCATTAAAATGAGTTTGACCCCCCCCCCCCTTCCCCGGTTCAGTAACAAACAGTGAACACAGGAGATGTTTTTCCGTGGTAATATAAGTGTTGTATTTATTAAGTCTGGTCCCCGAGCAGATTGTGAATATCAATGAATGCCACTTTTTCTGAGCCTTTGTATCAACTGCTGAAGTGCAGAACTGAATTCGCTTTCACAACAATGTCGGAGCTCTTGAACATTTGTGTTTGTGGCTCCACAGATGTTCCCACAAAGGCTCTCAAACCGCCTCAGTGACGACCTGAAACGAGCAAAAAACCGTGTTACTGCTCTGCCGTGGCGGGACGCACACCTTGAACCCGTGAAACTTTACTCATGAATGAAAACACACAAAGAAAATAATCACCCAGAATGAAAGAGACATTGTTTTTAGAGAAATGAACCTATAAACTATGCCTCCAATATATTTGCTTAGATTCCTTAATTTTTTGTGATGGTCTTTAGACTTTAACTTGGAATGAATTTGAGAATAATTAAAGGAATTGTTTCTCCATACAAGCATTGGTCAGAGGTGAATTTTAGCATCAGAGGGAATCTGAGAGAAATGTTGTGCCACCAAGATCATCAGGAATCATCTTCTGAGGAGTAGGACCATTACAGACCACTCTTCAAGACCACCTAACCCGCTGTCCCATATTGCTGTTTGATAAAACCAGTTGAAGTTTTTGTACTAAAAGGTGTTGTTGAATAACTTTGATGGAAAAGATTCAAACCTCGTCATAAATTCCTCACAAATCAATGTCTTCTTGTTTGGATCAAAAGGCCTGGATGAGTGTAATTTGTGGCTGCAACAAAGGAGAAGTCCATTAAAAAAAAAGAAACAAAAAAAAAAAAAAAGCAGACTTCCAGAGTCAAATTTAGCAACAGGATAGAGAGGAGCTTCGAATAGTGGAACTGAGTAAAACTGGAATGAATCATCCTCTGGACTGATCCAGCCATTATTTACATGGTAGAGCTGATATTTATAGTTAAAGCTTCCTTTTATTATAACCGTGATTCATCGGTTGTAGTTCTTGATGATGACCTTGTTCAGCTGAACTGGGAGGATAGTTTACTGGATGTGCACCGAGGTGCAACCGCCTGGTGTTTTCCAGCATCAGGCCACATGAACTGTGCTTCAGTATCAGTCTGAGTTGTATCCGTGGATGATTCACTGTCGTCGTGTGAAATCAGGTAGAAGTTCAGAGGTTCAACTTTCGATTTAATGTAAGATATATGACAGTCATTGATGCGTCGGTGCATTTACTTTCCTGATTGGTCAAAGAAGCCCAGACCACCCTGTCCTCCATACAGACGTATCATTTCTCCAGTGGGGTCCTGGTCTCTCAGCTAAACTATCCTGGTGAGACTGGAGAACTGTGAAGTCTGATATGAGGAAGTAGTGCATTGTTCATTATGAGAGAGCAGGAAGCCACATGGGGCCATGGATCCCTGCTGCTGGAACCGCTACAATACAGATACTATGTTAATGAATTGGAGATTTATTTCGAATAAAACCAATTATTAGTTCTGTCTTCTCAAAGAGAAGCTTTTTCGAAAGGTTTTAAAATACTACAACATACAGCTACATGCAAAATCTGTGACTTTAGCTTGTCATCAATATAGTAAACCAAATGATCTGAAAACTGAGCTTTTTGTCTCAAAGTAAGTATTTTGGACATATAATTTCAACAATGACAACATCAGTATAATGTACTAAACATTTGATCATTTGTTGAGATTATAGCTTTGAATATTCTACTCTAAAACTATAAAAGATTTGAATAGTTCAGCTTTTTGCATTTTGTGTGGCACGTATGTTGATCCTCTCTTTTATTCTCCCATTTTATTCTTCCTCATCATCACATTCAAAAGAATGTTTCACATAGCTGATTTGCCTTTTTCCTTTTCTTTCTTTTTTTTCCCATTGGCAGTCTTTTGACATCTGTGGGCGTGTATCTGCGATACGTAAAGCCTTGGTCATGCTCTGCAGTTCCCAGGTCAGACGCAGGTTTTTTTTTTTTTCAGCACAAATATGACTAATTTTTTCTGTTTTGCTTGTCCAATTCCCAGAATAAACCCAGGTTATTTAAAGTTCAGATCCATGCAATGCCTTTCTTATTTATTTTTTTCTCTCTTCAAGCAGAGTTACGGTGTGAGAGCCGGCAGTCAGCAGTGCAGCGAGGCGGGGGATGTCTGTGCTATTTGTCAGGCTGATTTCAGAGACCCCGTAGCCCTCCTCTGCCAGGTAATGCTCCTCTGAACTGGTAAGAGACCGTTAGAAAAAATCAATTCACAGCATTTTGTTGAAAAAATTTCAAAGATTCATCTCAGCCTCCAACCGTTCAGCCTTGTAATACCAATTTGTACCACAAGTGTCTGGAAAGAAAAAAAAAAGAATGGATACTTTAGCCTCTGTCTAAAATTAGAAGAGAAAGTTGATGAAATCGACAAGCGTACATATGGTCAGTCAGTTAAAATCATCAACGTCACAAATAATTATTTTTAATGAAATATATGTGGGTTTGAAAATGTTGGGCGGCTCCCATGTGGGGAACAACAACAGGAACATTCTCGCTATGCCTCTTTCAGGCTTGATTTTTTATTCTTTTAGGTTTTTTGAGAAGAAATCACGATTAATAGAAACAAGATGAGAGCAACACTATAAATTATTTTATTGAAACTCTTTTTTTTCTGATCCTCCCTCATTTATAAAGCTCATGATGCAAACAATAACCAAACAGACAAAACTCTTGAAGTAGAACTGATAACAGACTAGACTCTACAGTGACTCACCTCTTTCTGTGTCTTGTTTTAAGATTTACAGACAAGATAAGCTGGAATGACATGGCTTATCAGTAGTTTCTGTTGTGCCTTTATGTCATTATTTAAAGAGTTTTTGAGCTGAATGTGGCCCCTGAACTAGAATCTGCTTAACATCACTGTCGTTCATATGAACTCACTCTTGTCAACCATTCTGAATGAACTGTGTTTCCACAGCATGTGTTCTGCGAGGAGTGCCTGTGTTTGTGGTTCGATCGTGAGCGGACGTGCCCTCTGTGCCGGGCCACCGTCATCGAGACCCTGCGCTGCTGGAAGGACGGCACCACCTCGGCTCACTTCCAGATCTACTGAAGCCCGCCGGCGGCGAAGAGCAGCCGGAGAGCCGCGATCGTGCTGCGATGCAAGCGAGGCAGTGGGGTTTCATCTTCTCTCTGTAGACGTTCAGGTGATTATTCAAAACTGAAGAAACACACAGCTTGTAGCTGCAGTTGCAAAGGTTGAATGTGTAAATTTCATTGCTGGAAATTCACGTCTCAATTGGATTATCGACATAATGTCCCTAAAAGACACAGTTAATTGCGCTTCTGTCTTGCAGTTCCATTTTGTACACTTAGGTAGAATTCTGAAATGTAAATATAAGATTTTACACCGGAAACAATGAAATGTTCTTAATTGATTTACTGTGTTGATGTAAAAAAGTTACTGCTTTTCAATTTACGTTTTATATTTATTACAATTTGCTTTCAGTCTTAAGGGTTTTATTTTTTAAGTAATGTGGATTTTTTTTTTTTATGTAAATGTACTATGTGGGATTTAGTAGAGAACCTACAGATTTGTACTTTGATCATATATGACTGAGAGTGGAACTCACCATCATTTTTTCATCCAAGTCTCAGGATGAATGTGAAGTTTGAACAAGATAAACAGTTTTTGTTTGTTTATTTTTGCTTGTTAGTTTAAATCCTGAGGTTGTTGAGTGATAAAGTAATGTGGAACTTTTGGTAATCCAGCCTATAAACCGCATTTTGTTGAGTTGATGATGTGGTCACACAACATGTTTTTATATTTTTGGTAACTCGGTCCGGTTGATTGATCCACTGTGGTAATGTTTTTGACTAAATACTATATTAGTCCAAACATGCCAAAGGCGGGCCTTTTTCTTCCTGTGATATAGGTCAGGAAAAAGTGGTGATGTCTTCTAGTTGGACTAATGCGGTGTTGTTTAATCAACTGTATATTTACTGAATGTTGTTTGATCATCAATCACAATGTGTGGTACACTGTGTGCAACAGCTAGAACAATCAGGTGACTTCAGAAATGTATCTCACTTTATGATCCTTCACTGTTTGGTCATGCCACATCATCCAAACAAACAAAAAAAAACATTTAATTTTGAATCGATACTTTGATATGATAACGATAAATCATTGAGTCCACAGTTGAAGAGATGTTAAATGCATTTCTATTATATTTTAACAGCACATCTGAAATTGTTTTATTTTTTACAGTTTTATTTAGCTGGTCTTTTTATTTATTGTTGCTGCAAATCATTTCTGTAAAAATGAGTTATGCCTGAAGGTACAGCTTGTAGTATGTTGTTGAAAGCATTAAAAACACCTGGAATATTCAACTAAATACAACAGCTAGTATCTCTTTTGAAATATCTCAATAATTTCAGTGCACAGAAATACCTGACCTCATTACCAGACAACACCAGCTTGATCAGTCTTGCAGTATCACTTTACACCAGAAGATGGAGCAGTCCCAAATGTCGATTTTCTCTGTTCACACAGTGGATCAGATTCTTGACAACTTCTATCAATCTAACCTAAACATACCACAGAGTTGAAATGAAGACTAACCGGATTCTGCAGTGGCTCACAACAGCTGAGGTTTTACACACTGTACCTTTAAGGCTCTTGCATATCGTGCTGTACATCACTGATACTTTTTCAATTAAAGCACTTTAGCTGGCATCGTTGGGTGTATTTCTTGTCTGAAAGCACAGACATCTGCAACAATAATAATCAGTAAAAGTTGTTTATTATCATCGCTGCTAAAAATCCATATGAAACATTTCAGAAGTATAAAGAACACACCATTTATAAAAGACTGCTGACAATTACACTTGATATATCAGAAGAGAAGCTTATTTTCCAGAAGTCACAGACAGCATAACAGCATAGGTTCTTCTGCAGAGGTCCTGCATTGTCTTCAGGATGATCACTGTCCCCAACAGATAATGCAAAGCACAGAAGATTGTGTAAACAATTGTCTAAAACACTGTAGAAAACACCTATAAAAAAGACATTCATCCTCATTATTTACATGATCACTCTTAACGAGTAGCTTATCTTAAAAAGAAAACAAAAAATACAGTGCATTATGAAGCTTAATAACAGGTGTATTCCAGTGCATCATCTTTAAGGGTTGCAGATGCGTAAAGAAGTTCTGATCGGTTGTCAGCACACATGGAGGGAGGTGAAAATTCAGAGGCTGCACTATTAGCAAGCTTTTCCCTTGCGATGCACCGGGGGAGGATTACATCACCGGTTTGTAAATGGGATGACAGAATGGGAGAGTCGCGGAGGGGCAGGACGCGCCGCCGCGCACTGCCTGCTGACGGCCCGCAGCTCGTTATCCAACTCCGAGCGCGTCCTCACCGGGCCCCGCGCGCGAGCTATTAAGGACACGCTATTCAGTCCGACAAAAACAGCTCCGACCTTCAGGACACACACAGACGCACGCGCGCACGCACAAACACTTCCTGGTCCACTCTTGTCGGTTTCATGCGCGCGGCTTGTGCGCGCACCTTTTCTCCGGGAGCGTGTCCTCCGACTCTCCGGCATCTCTTGCTTCAAGTGCAAACGATGTGAGCCCGTTGATTCTCCTCATGAATGATCCTAAAGGCACCGTCTATAATAACGAAGCAAGGAGGAGCGATGAGAAATTAATTTAAATGGATTAATATACTTAAAATACAGATGCCTAAATAAACGAACTAACAGATCACATTAATGCACTATACATTATGCAAATATTATCACCTCATTAGATACAGCGTTCCGTTATTCTATAAATCCTCTGAATGTGGCCCCTTTACTCATTAATGATGGCTCTCAAGACAACTTTACAGTAAATGCATATTAATTTTATCCGAAATAAGTTTAAACCTCTATAATGTAAAAAAAAAAAAAAAACTAATTGTAGGATTCGAAAGTTGTGCAGGATATTTTTTTAAAGTATTACATTGACTATCTATCTATCTATCTATCTATCTGTCTGTCTGTCTGTCTATCTATCTATCTAAATGCACACAATTCTTAGCAACAACTTTTCAGTAATTTCTTCTGAATAAGTATGTAACAATGTTGAAAACAATGTGTAAACGTGTTTAAAAGAGATTCAGACTTGTGTTTTGTCAAATAGCATCACATGGAAGTATTATAAAATTTGAACATGAATCAAAATTGATCTTGTTTTTAAGTTAAAAAAAAAAAAAAAAAAAAAAAAAAAACAGCACAAGACGCTAGGCTGGCCTGCTGGTGATACTTCTACTTTGAATACCTTTCTCACCAGCAGGTGTTTGTTGACTTAGGCCTTGCTGTTTTAATGTAATATGATACAATTTAGTGTAATGTTACAAAATGTCATAAATTGTAAAACTGCGCCTTCTGACTTCATAACACGTTTTGAAGCTTTTCCTCCAGGTCACGTCATCCCTCTCCCCCCCTCGTGCAGGTGACGTGACTCACCTGTTGCTGGTATTGCAGCCTCGCGCCCTACAGGTGTCGCCTCGCGACAAACAGCACGAGCACGGTGAGGTGCACCGCCATGCACAGGAAGCCCTTCAGGTGGCCTCCTCCGCTCACCGCCGGCGCGTCCCCGCAGCCGAACCCGGCGTGCGCCTCCCCGGCGACCGCCCAGCGCTTCTCCAGCCGGTCGCCGATCCTCCGCAGGCGGGCGGCGAGCAGCTGAGCCGCGGAGCAGGGCGAGAGCCGGCGGGCGCCGCAGCTGGAGCCCCCCGGCAGCAGTAAAGGCTGGTCGGTCCGCAGCCAGCACATCTTCTCGGACACCGCAGCCGCTCCTGTCGCTTTCAAGTGCGGAGGATATATGACCCGCCTTCTCTTCTCTCATCAAACCTTAACTGTGTTTGCGTTCCCCTTTCTTTCCCCACCTCTCTACTGTATTATTCATTACAGTGTCACATGGTTTGGGGTTTACATCATCTTTTCCCAAAGAGAGCCGCAATGGTTAACTCTTGAATCTCTCCTGTTTGCTGAGGAGCCTTTTGTTGTAGGGACGTCCAGGACATTGTGTACTCTTCACTTTTTTCAAACTGTATAAAACACACTTTTATTATCATGTTTTGGCATAGGCACCATTTGGATATTTAAATATTGAATACTTGTGCGTTTATAGTTGCATATATTTGCTGCTTTGTTTTTCCAAAAACAGTCTAAGCTTCAATAACCGAAGCGTCTATAATAAAAGTGCGGAATTAAAAACTTGCGGAACCATCGTGCCGCTTCTCCGTTTCTCCTCGGACTGTTTACACTAAAGGACCCGTTCTAATTTCGTGTGGAAAAACAATTCTCCCGAATGGACCTTTTTAGTCTAATAAACTCTGCGCTTTAACACTCAGAAAAAGGCATTTCTTTAATAATGATTGAGAATAATGGCGGAGAACGAGCTCGATAAGTTCAGGGAGCGCTGGAAACAAGAGTTAACAGGTAAAAAAGAAGAGTCGCGACCTGTTTGTGTTCCTTCATCATCTTCCTCCTCCTCCCTGGCTGCTGCTGGTCAGTCACCCAAGACAAAGCTGACGAACTTCTCCAAAACCTGCAATTCGTCTAAACTAGAAGGAAGTGGCTGCACTGAGCATGAGGGATGCTGTAGAGGAGGAGAAGTTGCAGCAGAGACAGAGGAGCAGCCTGAGTATGTCTCCATTGCTCGTAGTCTGCTGGATGGGAGGACCAGTCCACTGCTGGACCGACTAGAGGAGGAGAGGAGCAGGAGAAAGAGGCAGTACCACAACAGAACCAATGTCTGCAGTGCTGCTTTACAACGAGAGGAGCCTCAGAGAAAGGCCAAGAAAGAAGAGGAGCTAGTGGATCAACTCATCCAGGATCTGGTATGAGAAGTATGGCGGTGGGCCATAATCAGCTGTGTTTATTATAGACTAGACTGTACTGTGTGATGTTATTCTTTCTTTTTGCAGAATGAGGTTAATGACATTCCCTTCTTTGATGTGGAGCTGCCCTACGAGCTCGCCTTGAATATCTTCCAGTATCTTGACCGTGCTGAACTCGGCAGGTGTGCTCAGGTGAGCTTCCCCATTAAGTGCAGGTGAACGGGTTTGAAAACTACAAAAATACAAATTAATCTGTGTGATACAAAAGATATCAACCTTAATATTCGTTGACAAGAATCTCATTGTGTAGAAGACACCATCCATCCATCCATCCATCCATCCATCTATCCATCTTCTATACTGCTTTATCCTGTGCAGGGTAGTGCAGTGTTGGAGCCGAGGGCATCGTGTATCCTGGACAGGTCACCAGTCCATCACAGGGCAAACACACAGAGACAGACAAACACACATACACTCACACCAAAGGGGAATTTAGGGTCAGCAATTAACCTCACATGGATGTTTTTGGACTGTGGGAGGAAACCCAAGCACACATGGGGAGAACATGCAAACTCTTTACACAGGCTCTAGCTGGTATTTGAACACAGAGCTTCTCACTGTGAGACAAGCGTACAAACCACTGCTCCACTGTTTGGCTGAGTCACCCATATTAACCTTAATTAATTGATGTTGCGTTTTACACGCATTTTTGAATTGCACACCCGGAATTGAATAAAATAAAAATATGATCATGTGAAATCCTTTCACGTTATGCCTTCTGGAGTTTTAAATTCTGTTCAGATGAAACAGAGAGAAGGTGATTGGCTTTGTCTCATTGACTTTAAAGGCAGCTAGTGGGGAATAGTGGGATTTGTTCCATTTCACTAAATTCTCAAAAATTACGAAAAGAAATGCTGTTTGGTGGTGGAGAATCGGAATGAAAAGAGCTTGGAGGCTAAAACACTTTGCTGGATGGAAGTGAGCCAAATTGCAGCCTCTCTCTAAGAATGTCGCTGCTCTTTCAGCACAGCGTTTTCAAATTGTTGATGTCATTCTTTGGACTCGATACCCTCAAATTTCTGGTTACCTTGCACTTCTTTAGGAACATGCTGAATTGCTTCGATCATCCTCTAAAACCTTGCCTGAATTAATCAGGCTGTGATTCGTCAATTGCATTCCGCGTGTGGTCGATCTTCATCATGAGACGCACGCAGGCTCTTTGGCAGGCGGCCTGGCTCGTTAAAGACAAATAAGTGACGCAGGCTCCTAATGTATGCTGACTCACTGTTCCATCTCCTCCCAGGTGAGCAGGGCATGGAGAGTCCTTGCAGAGGACGGCGTTCTCTGGTTCAGGATGTGTGTGAAGGAGGGTTTCCACCAGGACGCCAGCGTGTCCGACTCCCCCTGCTGGAAGAGCACGCTACGGGACTGCAGGAATTCGGCCAAAACCATCCGCTCCAACTGGAAGGTGGGTGCAGACGTCTACCTGTCAGAGACAGTCATCAGTTTATGTCACTGTGCAGCGAAATTTGAGCAGAATATTATTTTTCTCCTAGAATCGAGTGGGCTCCATCAGCCAGCTGCAGTTTGAGTTGGGGAAGGTGCTGTGTGACGTCAGCTCGTGTGACAACTTTGTGTTGGCCGGGTAGGTTTCAAGGATGTTGGACTGTCACTTTCCACATCTGACATATGTTAATGTGCAAGTTTGCTCGTATGCACTCATGTCTCTGTCACTCCAAGTTGTCTCGTATAAGTCTTGGGGTGGAATAAATCATGCATATAAAATTTAGCGCTCAGTTAAAGATATATGACTCTTCATTATTGATCCAATCTCAACGCAGTGATTGATGTTTGAGCATTTTCAAAGTTGAACCGTATGAGCAGTGATGCATTTCTTGCAGCTTCAGAGGTGGAATTATTAAAAGAAAAAAAATATTTGAGGGAAATAATGCAGAGCCGGGTGGCCTAGAGGTTACAAAATATCTCAGGTTTGAATCCCATTGCTGACGTGCAGTGAGGAAGGCCCTTAATATCTCAATGCCCAGGTGGCGTCAGGAATTCTGTCAGGCATAAAAGTTGTGCCAAATCAAATATACTTATCACACGATCAGCTGCGGTAAACCCGAGCCCCAAGGAAAGGAGCTGAAACACACTGCTGCCAGATGAAGAATTAAACTGCAGACTTAGCTGAGTTATTTCCTGCCAATCAACATAATCCTCAAAAGTGACTGTTTGCTGGCATCTTCTGAGAGGAAAAGGCCATTAAAGGTGCTTTATGCATTTTTTACAAGAGTGTCTCTGCAGGCAGAATGATGATAACCTGCAGCAAGGAGGAGCAAGTTATTACTTTTAAGTGAGTAATGCTTCATACCTGAACAGTTGTTGAAATGTTTAATAATTTGCAGTATCTAAACATTCAGAAACATTTATTTAATTATCAAAATAAGTAAAACATTTTGTTCTCAGAGACAAAAGGAACCAAAACATCTGAATACAAAGAAATCAAAAACTTGAAACAATGAAAGTGTCCTTTCTTGATTTGATAAAGATCTTTCAAATCCCAAGACATTTCTGAAAAAGAGAAATCAAAAAGCCGTAATGATTAATGTAGAGGAATAGTTTCAAACCACTGTCATAATGATGCATGAGAAACATCTGAAAACACACTTGAAACCTGTTGAGAATTCAGAAACAAAGAACACCAGCTTCAGGTTTTGCTCACAAGATGATTGACACTGACACTGACCCTTCAGTTGACTTTAGTTTCATAAAGTTTGGTTGTATTTATTTCAATAATTACCTCACCACTTCCTCAGTTTCATAGATGATCATAAAAATACATTTTTTTAAAACTTTTTTTTTCCTGAATAAGGTGCATTGGCATGTGTGCACTTTGTCAAACTTTTTTTAATCTTTTCTAAATTTTTTTTAAAAACACGTGTCTAGTATCTCTACATCACATTACATAATGAGAGAAAATCAACTTTTTCAGGCCAAATTTGGGGCATCAGAGGGTAGACAGTAAAAATGAATGTGTCGCATCATCCAGCCTGAATATAAATGAGTCTTTGCTGATCAGATAAAATTGATTACTTATTTTCTAGTTTACTTTTTCCCATTTTGCCTGTTTACATAGAGTGCTGCTGGTGAGGGAAGAGTGGATGAAGAGCTGCCCGAGACAGTGATAGATTATGTTGGACCACAATAGACCTGATAGACTGCTACAAGGACATGAGCAGCGTCTCCAGGGAACGGTGTGATTCGATTCCCCTCAGTCCCTGCTGCAGCCCACCGGAGAGGACAGCATGTTTATATACTCCCATCTCAACAGACGCCAGATACACAGCATCAAAACAGTCCCGACATGAAAGAAAGCTCACTCAGTAACGTGAACCCGCGATTAAATCCTCTTTGTACCACTGATATAGGCTAATTTACTTGTGTCAATACTTTTCTCATTATTGGTATTTAAAGTGGGGGTTTAGATCAGTGTTTATCGAGAGGATGAATCAATGGCAGTTAAGAGTGATCAAGAGTTATTACCTTGCATGTAGTAAATCATGTTAGAAAGCGGTCTAATGGAATTTAGCACTAAATAAGCCACAGTGTTTAATCATCCAGCTCCAGCTGAAGTTACACAAAGTCGGCATAAAATCCACAAGTACACCATCACAAAACATGAGCAAGATTTTGTCTTTTAACCCAATGACAGTATCAAAAGGAGTGGGTAGCGCCCAAAGAGGGCTTCAGACTTTTCCCCAATAAAGATAAATAACAAAAAACAAAAAAACTGACATGATACGTATCGTATACGTATGATCCACAAGAAAGAGTTTTTTTTCTAGTTGACTTAAATAATTATCTGCAAGTTGACTGGTATGATGAAATGATGATGATGAAGCTTTGTATTAATGGTATCAAACTGTAAAACAATGCTATTTCACATTATTCAATTCTATTCTGACTGCCAATATGCTGATAAGAAGAACTTTGCGTTTGCACAGTTCACGATGTTTTGGCAGCTAAAATAAGAGCAGAAAAACAAATAATTTGACAGAACAAAAGGTGCAAAAATAACAAATCAAAGTGTTAAAGCTAAATTAATCAAATAAAAATTAATAAATATAGTTAGTAAAGAGTGTAATCATAATGAAGAATTCAATTAGGTCTATAAAAATATTGAAGAAACTGCTTAATGTCTTATATTCCTTTAGTCATTTTTGCACAACCTAAATTGTGACACTGGTTTTACTTGTGTCTACAAAGGTCGTCCAATCACTGGATTGATCAAAACTACTTCAGTTTTTTTTTTATACCTCAGCAGATTTCAAAGTTTTACCCTCAAGAAAAGTTCACATGATCAACTTGTAAGTTTCACCCTCATCCTGTCGATTCTTGGCATGGCGTCGAAGTGCCAGTTCAGCCGACACAAAGCGGCGTGCACACACACACGAGAACTGGCTGATGAACTGTGTGACACACTGACTGCGGGGCAGGAACTCGCTCACACACACTGCGATCTGTGGAGGCGGCAGCTCTGGCAGCGAGTCGGCTCCCGCGGTGAGAGGGGGGTGATGGTAGGAGGAGGAGGAGGAGGGGGGCTGAGAACAGAAGAGAGAGGAGGAGGAGAAGCCTGTCGGTGTGATGAGATGAATCTGTTTTGGAGAGAAAGTCATTCACAGTTAAAGCCACGATGCTCAGAACCACCAGGTCACATTTCAGGCTTTTGAAGAGGGTTTTTTTTTTTTTTTTTTTTTTTTTTTTTTTGATAAAATGTGACTTTATAAGCTCTTCAAGTCACATTTTATTTTTTTCTTTACCCCTTTTACATCCATCTTAGTTGTTTGACAAACTTGATTTTATGTTTTAGTTAAAAATTTAAAAAATTGACCTTTTTTTAATTTTTTTTATTGTGGTGATATGAATTTTCAATCTATTTCCCAGTTTCTTTTAATACTTTACATAATATGTTTTTTTCAAAGCCAGTTCTCCTCAGAAAGGCTGATTGCCAAGAAGTCCTTCAGTTTTTTTTCTTGTTGGAAATCTTAAAAAACGATGCAGTGATGATCCATTTATCATTAAGCTTGTTTTTCATTTTGGTCTTTAATTTGTAATATTCTGTCAGACTCTGGTTCAAACTACATCCTGTTTTAATCGCTTGTTCTTGTTTTAAAGGTTGTATAGAAGATCTTTATTACTAACAAAAATGAATTAAAGCTAAAAAAATGGCATTATTAAGCTGTATGGCAGCCTTGTTTTTATTGTGATCAAAAAAAAGAAAATAAACATGAATCAACTCTGGAGGTTGTAAACCAACATTACTTTAGCCAATCAATAGCGAGGTACCCTCGTTATCTATTGGTTTTCTAACGTGTCAATCAACCTCTCTACATTTGTAGCGTAACTCTCATGCTCCTATGCCCTTTTCGTACCCCCCTCCCCCACGCTCCCCCCCGCTAGGCTCTCCTGCCGCTATCAACACCTTTTCACCTGTAGACTTGAGACAATTTTTCTTAATCATAGCTGCAACGTGCTTGCCATTTGGCAAAAATGTATGTTTTAATCTTAAAACAAGACTTGTATGAAAAAAGTCTGGAGAGTGAGAGGAGGAGGGGGTGGGTTTGTTGATGCCTCCCTGCTGCAGCGCACACACAGATCAGCTGTGAGCTCTGAGCGTCTGCTCCAGTCATGCAGCTCCACACAAACCTCCCCGTCCTCCTCTGATCCACCTGAGAGCAGGGACGGCTCAGGTACAGGATTTGGCGCAAGTGCAGGATTTTACTCATATTCGCTGTGTTTTGTGTTGTTCAAAAGGACACATTGGTAGCTATGTGTTAGCGCTATGATGCTAAGTTGCTACATGCTACTTTCTGCGTAAGGAGGAGGCATTCCTCCATAGAGAGCAGGGTAGGAGGGGATGTGGGTCACGCATGCGCAGCATTTCAAAAAAGACTGTCACTGGATTTCTCTCTCCATGGAAAATCCTCTATACAACCTTTAAGTTGAAGCCTGTTCAAGTCAGACCAGTCAACTGTGTCTGCTCTCATATGAGAATAGCTGTAAGAGAATAAATCACCCACTTTCTGTCACTTTGAGTGGCATCACATAAATTTAATCATCAAAAAAGATACCAGAAAAATCAAAGTCCCGCCCCTCCCGGGTATGTCCCGCCCCTTCCGGGTATGTCCCGCCCCTTCCGGGTATGTCCCGCCCCTTCCGGGTATAATCCCGCCCTTCCGGTATGCGATCATATCAGGGAAAAGGGGTGGGAAATGTCAAAGGTATTTCCGTTGACGTAAGTTGGCGTGATGAAGGCCGGATGTGAGACAATGAGAGGCGTATTTCCTTAGATATAATCGAGAGGACCTAATTATTGTGGGTGGGGGTGATGGCGTCCTGATGTCGGAGTGGGGAAATGGGTGTGATTTATTTACTTTGAAGGCAGGATGTAAGATAATGAGAGGCGTATTTCCTTAGATATAATCAAGATGGCCTAGTTATTGTGGGTGGTCTGATCCCGTCCCAGTGTCGGAGGGGGAAATGGGCGTGTATTGTACTGTACAGTATATAAAACATTTTACATAAGTGTGATAGTGGCTGTGAAGTGGTTACTCGGCGGGGAAAAACATGGAGAAACATCTGTTGATGAAAAAGACTTGGCACCTTGATGGTGATCGTGCGTTTTTGGCAGCATTTAGGAGTGGGGTAGTATCCCCATACGTCAATCTATACAGCTATGAAACCACACCTGAGGTCTATCATCTGAGAATCTACCCTAAAGAATTTAAGGGTCTGAAGGATGCTATTGAAGAATTTATTGATTATATTGAACGTGTTGACAGTCGTGAGCGTGTACTACTGGGCTTTGGGAAGTCTGCCACCTTGAATGCCAGCTGAATTGGGTAGTAGCGCTCTTTCTCCATCACCGTCTTGGGTCTTTCTTAGAGGTGGAAATCGCGCCGAAATCGCACCAGCAACCAGATGTGAGATCTGGAACAGTCCACCATGAAAGTGCCACCTAGAGGACGAACTTCACGATCAGTCCATGTCAATATACTTGCAGGCAAAGAGCCCAGTAGTACACGCTCACGACTGTCAACATGTTCAATATAATCAATAAATTCTTCAATAGCATCCTTCAGACCCTTAAATTCTTTAGGGTAGATTCTCAGATGATAGACCTCAGGTGTGGTTTCATAGCTGTATAGATCGACATATGGGGATACTACCCCACTCCTAAATGCTGCCAACAACGCACGATCACCATCAAGGTGCCAAGTCTTTTTCACCAACAGATGTTTCTCCATGTTTTTCCCCGCCGAGTAACGACTTCACAGCCACTATCACTCTTATGTGAAATGTTTTATATACTGTACAGTACAATACACGCCCATTTCCCCCTCCGACACTGGGACGGGATCAGACCACCCACAATAACTAGGCCATCTTGATTATATCTAAGGAAATACGCCTCTCATTGTCTCATATCATCACGGAAACTTACGTCACCGGAAATACCTTTGACATTTCCCACCCCTTTTCCCTGATATGATCGCATACCGGAAAGGCGGGATATACCCAGAAGGGGCAAGACATACCCGGAAGGGGCAGGACTTTCATTTTTCAGTTTTTTTTTTTTTTTTTTTGATGATTAAATTTATGTGACGTCACTCAAAGTGACAGAAAGTGGGTGCTATATTCTCTGCCGTATTAGACAAATAATTTATTACTACCGTATTTCATTGTACTGTACAATGAAAGTTTGCACAAGTTTGTCACACACTTTGATTTCTTTCTGCTGCTCGATTTCTCTTCTGTGCTGTTTAACTTCTTGTTTCAAGTTAAAAAAAAACAAAACAAAACAAAAAAAACAAGTGAAGCTTTTTCTGTTTGGTGAACCTTTGTTTCCACTGTCAAATGCATGACTGTCTACCACTTACTACAGATATTCACTATATGCACATGCAGGAAGACTGATAATGGTTGGGAAAACACAGAGGTAAAGAAAAAAATGTGACACAAGCCAACAAAAATGTGCCAATCTGATGTTTATTTATGAAATGTTGAAATTCCCTGTTAAAGTTTTGCGTTGCTCATTTTGCATCATTGTCACACTTGTTGCTTCACCAGTGAACAAAGTGTGAAGTTACCCCCGAATATCCACCTCACAGTGATCTTTAACAGAGAAAACATGCAAATCTTCACACTGGTGAAAATAGGCTGTTTGGTGAATAGCTGCGTGTTAAAATAGTTGACTTTTGGTTTGGATAAATTGGGTGCTGAGGTTGTGAGTTAATCAGTTGGTAATTATTAGTAGAACATTTCATCTTATAGTAATTGTGATTTAAAAAAGACCACCGTTTATTTAATTTGTCTAATTTAAGGTGTTTTGAAATCTCATGCTTATTATTAAATAAATTACTGCAGATATCCAACCGTACATGAACCATCAGCTTTGGTCCTATTTATTTCTCAGTGATAATATTTAGTTTCCACTGGTAATGGCGAGATTTCAGAGCGAGTGTTGTTGACTTCGTCGGTAGCATTTGATGTTTTGGAGCGAGGCGGGGTGAAATGTTCGGCTTTGTTTCGCCCAAACAACACCAACGTAATCCTCCAAAGTTCATGGAACAAAAAACATTAGAAGACAAAGTAACAAGTCAGAGTGAGTAAAGGACGAGAGTGCGAGCGGGGAAATGATTCAGCGGTGAGAGGGTGACGTCAGGTATTCACCAAAGACTAAACTTCTAATTCCTCACAAGCCCCCCGGGAACATTCACCATCTTTTCCCCCAAGGCCTCCTTCTAAACTCTCGCCTGTTTCTGTCAAAAGGTACACGTCGGGTGACGTGAGGCTGTGGGACACGCTGCACTGGGACTCGGCGGCGTCGTACCTGAAGGCCAACGGGCTGTCGGCGAGCACGGACCCCAGGCCGCACGTCAGCCACGTCCAAGTCAACGACGCGGTGGCTGCCGCGGCGTACGAGGACGGTACGTGTGAGGAAACAACGGCGAGCCGTGACGAGTTTCATTTCCGTAACGCAGTGGTCCCCACACTTCCTCTACTTCACCCAGTTTAAGAAATGCCAACGTTTCCATGGCCTTCCAAGGTCTTGTTGTCAATATTGCCTAGTATCTCTGCACACCTGCGAGGGTTTAAACCTGGTTTGGAGTTGGCGAGAAAAGATGCAAGGGTAATTTTCAAACTGAAAGATGTGATTGTTCATTTTCATAATTGAATGCAATTGGAAAATAAGGAAATGAATCTGTATTTGGAGTGACCGCCCTTCGTCTTCAGCAGCATCAGTTTTTAGGAAGTTGTACATGACTAAAGTAGTTTTGGAGAAGAAAGCGCACATCTTCTGTGGGTCATCTGCGGTCTGTTTCATCCTTCAGTCTCGTCATTTTAACCCACACAGACTCGATTATATCCTGATCAGATCTCTGTGGAGGCCTCACCATCAGGTCCAGGACTCCTTAGTTCCTAATAAACACCGACTGGATGTGTGGGTGTTTCCCATTTTTCTTTCCTGCTGTTATTATGATGGATTATGACGGATTAGTATCCTAAAAATTCCCTGGGATTAATAGTGTTTTCTGTTCTATGTTTAGTATATTACACCTACTTAACACTGCAACTCTCTTCTTGGTTTACAGTAATCTCTCCATCGCTGTTTAAGAGATCAATAGGGGTCAAAAAACTCTTTATAGTTGTATTTCAAGCTCCTAAATTGGAATGGAAACCCATCTTGGGTTATTTAAACTGAAGAATGACTGTTCCTCTCTAAGCTGGCCACCATGTTTTCTCGTGACTTCACACGTCTTACCATAACCAATGTGTTTGACTGTGGAAATACAAATGTGCCACTTCTAAAAATCTTTAAAGATTTATTGAGTAACTCCTCTTTCCAAATAAACATATCCTGCCTAATTATTAATTACTACCGGAAGGTCGGGTAAGCCTGGTGGTGTAGTGGTAAGCACTCCCACCTCACAGATGGATGACCCAGGTTTGATTCTAGGGTCTTTCCTTATGGAGTTTGCATGTTTTATTTGTTCTGTTATGTATTTTCTTTGATTAAGTCCTGCTGGGTAATGCTACAATTAAAGGTGAATGGATCAATATTGGTCAGATCTGGTCATTAAATTGGAAAATCAGCCTTGATAAATGCTTTGATGAATCTGCTGCTTGATAATAATTTGAAGTGAATGTGTTTTGGGTGTAGGTTGTGTCGACCTGTGGAGCACAGAGACAGGCGGCGTTCCCATCCATCACTACCAGAGTGCAGGACAGGTCCAGGCTCTGGCCCTGAGCCCCGACAGCCCCGCCCTGGTCTCCGCCTCTGGACCCGACGTTCGGCTCGACCACGCCAGCGACTGCGGCTACTGGAGGACCGTCTGCCGGGCTCAGCTGCCCAAAACTGTGAGTCAGCCTCCTCTGAGTTGTCATATGGATAAAATACTTCAGGTGTTTTCCGTAGTGTGCCTGTTATCAGTTGTCCAATAAAGCAAAACAGTTATTTTTTGAAGCATGTTTACATGAAATACTTATAAAACAATCCACCATATCGAGTGAGATCCTAGATGAAGTCAGTGATGCTCTGAAAATCTCTGAAACTGTCTCTGTTGTTTCTAATGCCAGGTGGAGAGTGCGGCAGTGGTGGCAGGTAGGGGGCAGCAGTGCCCCCTGGCCGCTCTGGCTGCTGGAGAGACCGTGTACATGCTGGACCCTCGGGAGGAGAAGCCGTGGACGCTGCACTCTGTCTACGGTCATCCCGTCACCTGTCTGGACGCCTCCGACTCCCACGTTGCTTTTGGAGTGAAGCGCACGGGCTGGGCCATGCACGACGGCGGCAATAAGGTGGGTTCCATCTCTCTGTGCAGTCAGAGATCAACAACGGCACCAGCATTGTAATTACAGTGTAATAACCCTTTGCAATATGGGACAATAATGTCAAGAATGACTTGGCAGAAAGCCTGATCACGAGCCTCTTTGCAGTTATCATACAGTTATTAAATGAAGGTTTTTGCTATTGATGGAGAAAAAAAAATCCAAACCTTTCTGAAAAAGTGATTGCCTTATCCATAAGTTTGGACTGATTTATCCAAGGGGTCAGCAGAGCCCAAAGTGCTTTGCAAAGCAACAATAAATCAGGAACGGGGCAAACACCTTTTCACACCACTACCTATCATGAGGGAGTGTGTCATGACAAACACACGTGGTGTGTTGGGGGTAAAATGTGATCCTTGGGGGGGTCTCATCCTCCTACACTTTGATGACCCCTGTTATAATGATTATTTAGTCCATTAGGTACAGATTCCCAGTATGTATATGGAATAACAATCTCGTCTTTGTATGTTAATGGAATTGATGGAGCCGTGTCAAGGTTTTTTTTCTCTGCTGGGTGAAACTTCCTGAAAGACAAATAAATCTAACAACCCTTCTGCCAACGAGACGGCAAAGGCGCTCCTGTCGGATTCGTAAATGTACTGTTAAAAAAAGAAAGAAAAGCTGGCTTTACCGCGCAGACCGAAATGAAAGGTTTCCATCAGAGTTAACAAGGTCACTTGTGCTCTCAACAGGTGCATAATGAAAAAATGGGAAGTTGCGCCCGCTGAATAATTTGGTTTGCTTAAATGGAGTGACGCTTGTTGTTTTTACTGCGGATCCGAGTCACGGAGGGCAGAAGGGAAAAAAACAGCGAGGACAAAAGTTCTGGCATCTGGCCATCATTGGTTTAATCAGCGGCTCCGAGCTGAAACACTCATCTTCCCTGTCCTCCTAAATGAATTAAGCTCTTCTGGGAATAAGATGCTTTGAAATGTGGAGCACTCCTCTTACGCTGTTAATAATGTAGAAAACCTGCGCTGTTTTTTATGCCTTTTTTGGAATGTGTATCCATTTCAAAGAGTGTGCATCTGTGCAGATGCATACTGTCTGTGTTCTCGGGTTGATCATGATCACTCTTTGTCCCCCCGAGTCCTCTCAAGTCCCTTCAGGAATGAATGTGATATACCTGGAGGAGGGTTGTTTATAGTACAAATAGCTGGTTTAAATAGTGATATGCCCCCCTTGGACTCTGCTCCTAATTACTACAACCTTTAAGTGTTGTTGCGTCTTTGTTTGCTTCTAATAATACTTTGTTTCTAAGGACCCTGTGCGCCCTAATTGACTCTAACGCCCTTACTTAGAAAGTACAAAGAGCCAAGAGACAAATAGTTCAGTTGGGATCTGCAGGCAGGCTCTCATTATGCTTTCACCTCATCAAAGGTGTATTTTAGTCCACTGCTGATGGAGAACTAATGTAAAAGTATCACTGTGATTTCAGACGGTAGACATCAGGTGTGGCGAAGTGGGGTTTTGTTTGGAGTTGAAACTTCAGAGCGAAGCAGCCGTGGCTTTGAGACGGACGTGTTTTTGGCCACGCTGAGAATCTGAGATCATCTCTGTAAGAGGAGCACAGCTGGGACGCGCTCGCGCTCGTTCAGCAGCAGCGCTAAAGCACCACACAGTGGACCGAAGGGAGAGTAGCACTAAGACCTGGATGTAGGACAAATGCAATCAGTCTGGACTGTAGTTTGATTTGCCTTCATCTGGAGTCATATTTTAATCTGCTTTGTCTCTTTCTACATTTACCTTTTCTGGTATTTCTGATTAACCCTGCACATAAGGGTGAGCAGCAGAAGAGATGTATAAAAGATGCAGGACAATGCTGGACACAACTGATCCAGTCTCTGTTTATATCTGAGACTGTTCTGTACCATTCATCCATGGTATATTTACTCATAACTGCGGTCAGAACCTCAGTATAATCCATCGGCAGTGAAATCTGACGTAGAGAGAATGTGATGCATATTTTATCTGAGACAATATTGACATATTGAGTTCACTTTGTTTCTAGAAGTGTCCACTGCCTAATTGCTTATTTACTCGTACTTGTTTTGTAGATATGAGGATCTTCTGTTTGTGATAAAGATAAGCTGCATTTGTTTCCAGTCGAACACTGTCGGAGAAACAGATATTTTTTTTTTGTTGAGGAAAAAAAAATCGGTGAAAAAAAAAACTATGATCAGTTTTCTTTGCGAAAAAGCAATTTGGGATTTCAGGGTTGTTTTGAAAAATAGATGAGTTTTGGTTTGTGGAGCTGGACCCAGCTTACCGTGGGGGAAAGCAGGGTCCATCCTGGACAGTCTATCAGTTCATTACAGGGCAATCACAGAGAGATAGAAAACCGCAAACACTCATATTCAAACCTGGGGCCAGTTTAGGGTCAACGATTAACCTCACATGCATGTTCTGAACTGTGGGAGGAAACATGAGTTCTCAGAGAAATCCCATACAAATTCCACACAGAAAAGTACAGACTTAATACCTTAATCATTCAGCATAAAAATAACTTATGGAATCAGTCGTTGTATCTGTTTGAAAGCTTCACACGCTAAATGGGATGGTTTTTCTTCTTACTGGCATTTCTACACATGTTTTTTCCAAGCTGCTCCCAAACCTGGGTGAAAGGTCGATTACATCCTGTACAGGTCACTCGTTCGCCAAAGGCGGACACACACAGACAAACAAGCACTCGCACAAATGAACGGTTTAAAGTCACTAATTAACCTGACATCCATGTCTTTGTGGGAGGAGAGCAAACACTGAAAATAAAATATCAAACATCCTGCTGTGAGGTGAGAGAGCCTCCCTCTGCACCACTTCACACTATTGTAACAGACAGGAAAATGATAGAGCACCTTTCGCTGCTACCTCGGTTTAGCTTTTGTCTCCAATTAAGCTTCACACATCTGTTATTTTAAATTTAAGCTTTGTAATATTTTCTCCCTTTGTGAGATGAGACATTTCTGTCTTCCTCTGCATAGTTTTCTGAAATTTTTGCTAAAACGAGGGAATGATGCTGATCCAGTACTATGAAAGGCTCCTAATCCACCTGTAATCATACTTTACAGATCATCAACATCAAAATATCCAAATAATGAAAAGTAGTAATTAATGTCGCAGTGAGTGCTGCATTTTGGTTTGTCAGGTTTTTTTGTTTTTTTTTTTTTTTGCTTGGCGTCTTGTATTGGACCTTTTTGTTTCCATAGCGAGCTCAGCCTGAGCTCCTGACTAAATTATTCCCGTTCACGATTAGCATACCTCTGTTGCCTAATTAAAACATCTTGCAAATTTAATTAACTGGTCTGTCACTTTTGTCACGCTCCTATCTGTAATTTTGTAGCGCAAAGGCGGACAAAGCAGGATTTGGCTGCAACCATTAGTAATGCATTTAGTGGGAAAACATATGCTTCATTAAAATCTGTCAAAATGCACGGCGGTGGTATCCAAGGAAGTCATCTCACACCTTCTTTCACACGGAGGAGTGAAACATTTTCATTTGCAACACTTTTGACTCGGCTGAACCGAGCCAGAGCGCCACGTTTTCGGGCTTGGTGGTAATCACCGACTCCGCTGCAGAGTTTAAACTTCTACAGCCACTTTGTGTTTGAGATTACTTCTCATTTGTTGGATCACGGTAAAGCTTTTTCGCCTGCCTGTCTTCATCTTTGAGGATGGATTTGCACATGTGTGCATGTGTGTGGTCGAAGCCAGTCTCCAGATCCTCATTACTACTGGCCTTCATCTTGCCAGTGGATCAGGGACACACAGACCCAGGCAGCCGCCCAGCTCGTGGCTCTGAATTTAACCAAGCTGGCATCCAGACTGGCAATCCATCCTTTCTCTGCAGTAGATCGACCACAGAGCACAAGTGCTGTCAGAGAAAACCTGTCATCTACTCATTGTGCAAAGTTCAGAGGGCTCTTTGGGCTTGGAAGACTTGGTGAATGGCTCGATGGAGCTGTTATCACTGACCGACTTCAGTAAATATCGATCATTTAGAATCAGAATCAGAATCAGAATTTCTTACTTTTTTTACTCAGTAAAAGCTTTGACTTTGCATCAGCAAGAATGATGCCATATACATAATAGTGTACAAGCTTTAGAGTTATATTTGTCACAATCTATGACAAATAAATCCAATATTAAAACATCAGCTTCAAGTTAAATTTTACGGATAGACGTAATTATGAGGAGTCAGAACAGTGAACTCAGACTCTATCAAAAAGGAACAACCTCAATCCTGGACTGTGAAACAATTAAGGTCAGTTATGATTATAAACTGATGAGAAGCACAAAGGAAAGGAGTTGGAGAAGACTCCTGAGTAAAATTGTTTGATGGACAGTGGGTGAAAAGTTCTCACTCCCCCAATGAAAGCCTCTGACTAGCACAAGTCCCAACATGTCATTTATTGATTGTGAATCAGCGGTTGACAACAACCTTTTCTTGAGAAAATAAAAGAAGTCCAGCAATCAGTCAGAACATTTTATTCATGAGGGAAAGCACATGCCTCATGATTGGGTGATCTTTGGCTGAATGTCAAGCAACATCTGCATTTTTTTGAATATAGGCTGCTAACGCCTCTGAAACAAGGTTGAAGGAATAAAACTCTGTAAAGTTCATTTTAATCCATTTTTAAAAATCAATTAAGCCTCTCTTTATTTTAAAACAAATGTATTTTACCATGATCGGAAGGATCTCTAACATCTAAAGCAATGAATGTGGAATGCAACAGCTGTAGGATAAGTATTTGGAACATTTTTGCTGTACTTTCCAGAAGGCATCATTAAATGTTTTAGGTCCTTTTACCAACTGACGGTTTTCATTACTAAGACACTTATTTTCCTGTTCCTTCCTCTGCTCCCTTCGTGTCTGCCCACAGAGACTTCAAAACCAACAAGAATCAACAGAGCTGTGCAAATACGACAAGGTTTATATGCTACAAAATTATAAAAAAAAAAAAGAAATTAAAAAAAAAATAGAAAAACGAAAGCTCAAATGTTGGCCTGAAGTTTTCTGAAAGTATGTGCTCGCAAATAAACAAGCAGCCGTGGAAGTAATCTAAGTTCGGGACTCTGCTCCGCCCTGTGGGATGTGTTGGAGACGGCATGGGATCACAGACCTGCCATTGTCACGCATCTGGTCCAATGTGCTAATCTCTGTTTATTCACATGGTGTCTAGACCGACTGTAGCTGTGATTTCTTATTTGTTATAGACGTGGGTGTTTATGCAAGGCTGCGGTCGGTGGGTGGGCAGGGGGCAGCGGGGAATCAGGGTCCACACAGGAAGCAGCGGTGATTTCACCAGTGACTATTTGACTTGAGGGAGAAATCAGCTGGTCGGTGATATGCACCAAAGTCTTTTTCATCTTTTTAAAAGCATGGAAGGAAATTACATTAACATCCCAGTACAAGCCACCATTCCAGCTCCTTTTGTCTGCAGGCCTCAGAGGAGCTCCAGCGAGTGCATTAACCTAACAACTCCTCCATAGCCGTCCTCGAAACAGCTCCTTGGCCTCCCTCCGCGCCATTTCTTCATTTTTGTGGGCAGATATTTAGCAGAAATATCTTCCCAAATCTGCAATGATTCATTGAGAACAGCAGGCCCAATCTAGTTACTGTGCCCCCCCTCCCTCTTTTTCAATTCGCCGCCCCCCCGTCTCTCTCCTCCGCTGTCCAAATCCTATCAAGCTGTCATTTCAAAGTCCGGTGTGATTTGGGCTTTGCCCCGGGGTGGTGCACAATTAAAGCTCTGCTTGGCCCAAACGAGGGGCACACTGAAACTGTTGGCGCCTCCTCAACACTTACATCATGCCGCCTCCGTTTTTTCATCCTCCTTGATGATTTTTCTGTCTGCTGCTGTCCCTCCATCAGCCTCTCTCTCCTTCCCTGCCGTCTGTCCCCGGGTGTCTGTCCCTCTTTTTCTCCCTTACCTTCTCTCTCTCTCTCTCTCTCTCTCTCTCTCTCTCTCTCTCTCTCTCTCTCTCTCTCTCTCCCTCTCTCCCTCTCTCTCTACCTCTCTCTCGCCACGCTTTAATTTCTTTGTGGTTTTAATTATTCAAAGACAATTTTGCCTGGCGGTTATCCTGTTTGTTCTGTCTCGTTTGGATGAGAAAACACCAGCCGCTAATTGACCAATTAGACCAGCTCCAGATGACATCATTTGTGAGCCGTGTGGGGAAAGTTTCCTGCAGCCGCCGAGCCAAAGGCAGCGAGCCTCCTGAAGTTTGCCTTCAGGTTGTTTTCACACATCCTCAGTTTGAATGCTGTGTGCCGTTTCTGCTGCGCTTCTAACTCGCCGCCAAACATTACAGTTAGCTCAAACTGCAGCGCTTGGTTTAAGGATCCATCAAATGTATTTCATTTCGCGAGAGCGCTTGAAGACATGCACTCATTGCAGATGGGGTGGGCAATATTATATCGTTGCGTGTTGAATCTAAAATCATAATAGCAGAAGAAATACAAGCCTGAATGTTACCACCATAAAACACGTCACAAGAGAGCACAGAGGTTCAAACATGTTTTTTTTGCTTCTGTCAGTCATGTACTCTCTTCTGTCAGACATATCATCCGAGCGCACATATTTGTGCTGCTGTGACACATTAGCTGAGGTTTCACTGTGTGGGTCAATCTGATCTCTGATTCATTAGAGCCCAGCTGGAGTACACACACATCATTTCTGATCAGTTTGAGTTAATTAGTCATTAAAGTGTGTGTGTGTTGCACAGCAGCTTGGACCGAGTATCTGGACACACACACACGCACACACACACAAAGTAATTGAAGTTTGATATTTTCTACTTGCCATGCTTCCAAAATATTGACACCGTTTTCAGCATAATTTAGAATACAGCATAACATCGGAACGCAAAAGCCAACAGAAAGAAATGGCGGCTTTCCACCAACCAAAGTGACAAACTCAAGGAGACTTCAGTAACTGTAACTGATCGATACATTTCAGTTCCTCTTATGACACTTTATTTCCAACACTAATTCAAGGCTTAATAAAAGACAAGAATTGCAGCTGTAGATTGAATGATTCTGCTCTTACAATTGTTTCAAACTTTTAATTTGCAAATTCCCCTTTAAAAACTCTCTAGTTGATCAGAATACGAGTGATATTCACCGGGGCACCATACCTGGGATTTGAGTTATTTTTATGCCTCCACTTGACAACAACTGCAAGCCAGATGTTTGAATTGTTGATCTGTGCTTCCTTCTGTCTGTCCCAATTTTACAAATGTGATTCTTTTTTTTAAACAAACACCCTGAAGCAATTTCTGAAAATTTAGATCAGTTAATTAGTTTTTCTTTTCTTAAATATCAAAGATCCAAAGACAAGGTGACTCACTTTATTCATTTTTTTTCATCAGGAATGTTTTTGAGCCTTCAACTCAGTAATGAACTGGTTAGATTCTGACGGCCGCTGTTTCTTTTTTCTCACCTTCTGGGCGTTCCGTTCTTGTGCGTGTTGAATCTCAGTAACTAGTAGTACATTCCCAACAACTGAAGTACTGCAGCGATGTGTCAAGGGTGAATAAGGATGATAATTTGAAAGCAATATTTTATTCACAAAACAAACTCAGTCAGACACCAGGTTGAAACTTTTAAGGAATGTTCACAACTTCATGTAAAATATTGCCTGATTTTTATTTTGAGGCCTGCAATACATTTCTAGAAATTTCTTTTAAATTGGCATTATTTTAATGGTGAGTGAGTAATGAATGAATGAATGAATAATTAGTCTTCTCATCTATTTACACTTTCTAATGTGAATTGACGTCAAAGATTTCACATTGTAGAAGAAAACCCACAGTTTGTTTTACATACTGTATGCTTATAGAACACGACAAAACAGAGTCGAATATTAGAAATGGATTCCATTATATTGAAGACAAAAAAGATATTTTGTGCAGCGAGGTATTTACAGGAGAAAGAATGAAGCTTTAAAGCGACACTAAGGAACTTTTCAGCCTTCATAAAACATTTTAATATCTTTTGTGATGATACATCGACTTACAACTAGTTGAATGACCCCTCTGTCACGGGCTGAGGGCGTCAGTATTGCTTCACTTGGACTGAGCAGCTGTGAGGAGGGTGGTAGGAACCCTGCTCACTAAAAAACTCCAAATGTGCGGACTGCTTTACAGCATGCGTCACATCATGATATAACATTGTTTAGCCACCGTTAGATTCATTTAGATTCATTACCTCGTCACTATCCGTCCTTCACACAGCCACTGGAAACAAATGAAGGTGAGTTCAGTCCGACAGCACGCCACCGGGAGCAGCATTTTACCACGCCACGCGCTAGGCCTCATGGGAACTGTAGTATTCCTTTAGGCAAAACACTACCGCTTTTGTCCACTGGTGCCGCCAAAATCAACGAAAACTGAAAGTTCCTTAGTGTTGCTTTAAGACTGAAGGTACATTTTGAAATTAAATCTCGGTAGGAATCAATTTTATTTCATAATTCTACAGAGTTGTGAGAAGTTTTGGTTTGAAACTAAATTCAACTAATTGAGATGAAAAGGTAATATTTCCCTCACAGTATGCCCTCAGTTTGCCATGTATTGTTAAACTTGACATACTGAAATAATCTATTTGACTCTCACAGGATGTTTTAATCCAATGACCTGAATAACACTTTGACATATAATTTGAGTTTCTTACATATTTAACTTTATTTGTCAGGATAAACTGAAATTTACTGTTCAGTTTGTCACGCTGTGTTGTAGTTGGGAATGAAAAGGGGCTGCACGGTCAAAGCACTGGTTCGTGGTTGCACCCGGAGGTCGACTGACGTTCTCCTGTTCTCCAGATCCACGTCTACAGCCTGGAGACGAGCAAACCGGCGGCTTGTGTCGGCAACTCTCCAGGAGATTTCACTTGCATCGACCTGAGAAACAGCCCCCCTCATCTGCTGGTGTGCGGAAACAAAGACAGAAGGTAGCACATTTTAAAAACACACACACACACACACTCTTTGATGCAGATGGAAGACACACAAATATCAGGCATGAGGACAGAAATCTGAGCCAAGAAGTTAAGCTAAAAAGGAAGCGGCGCGCCTGTTAAATAGTTTTCCCACAGTGACAGATGATGAAGGAAGCTGAGGCTACTCGAAAGTGGAGAACAGGTGTTTAGAGAATGTGCGAGAAGACGCGGCTCTATTCAATTTGTGTATTATTCACACCTCAGAGGCTATCTGTTGCCTTGGAAAACAAAGCTCCTGAAAGCCGGGTGAAAAATGAATGAAAGAAAGAAAGAATGGCATAGAAATGATGGATGAAAAAAAAGGGAATGTTTGCTTCTTTGTCCTAAATTGAAACGTTGCTCCTCTGTCTGCTCTATCACCTGGAGGATGTCACAGAGGGAAAAATTTGTCTTGTTTTTCAGCCAGGAGCAACACACACACACACACACACACACACACACACACACACACACACACACACACGCTCTGTTGCCACATCGCTAACCTGGCTCTCCAGCGGAAGAAAAGACACATAAAGGAGCCATTCTCATCTATTCTGCACTTGTTAGCGGGTGCTGCAGAGCATGAGCTGGCAAGAGGGGAGAAATCCCTGGCGCTCCTGCGTCCAAAGCTGCCCCCGCTGCTTCTATTCAGCACCAAATCCATCTGGCTGTTAAGTAGTTGGCTTTCAGTAAAAGACAGACCACGTCGCATTGTTTGGGACGTTTTTGTTTCTTTTTATCTCCCCTCCGTGTTCGTTCTAACTCTTCGTACCTGTGTCAGCGCGTTAAAAACGCTCGGCTGAGGATGTTTTTGTCCAAGAAGGGGGCATCGGCGTGTTTTTGATTGTCAGAGGAATATTCCAGCGGCAGCATCTGAATGAATAATTCAGTGCTTTGCTTTTGGACTTTTGCTTTGTGTTCAGATTTTGTCCACACAGTAGCTTGGCTCCTCCACTTTGGCCTCAGCTGATGCAGCACACAGTCAAGGGCAAATAAAAAATGGAGTTTGGCGGTTTGGGGAGGTGGGGGGGGGGGGGGGGGGGAGTGGGCTGAGGGACAGTCGGCAGTCTTGGCCCTTCAACAGGATGGCTGAAGGCCAACGCCTAATGCATCTCTTTCTTTTTTACCCGTCCAAATGAGTTTTGTCCCTCTGTTTTTTGTTGAGATCCAAGGAGCAAATGAGAGGTCCAGTTAAGGGCTGCGTGGACGAAGGCCACGGCGGTCCAAAACTGAATGTAATAATGAGTCCTACCTGTGGCTATCAATCACTGAAACTTTGAGAATGACCTTCTGAATAGATCTAGATGAGGAGGATGGAAAACTGCAGTGCAGAGCACCATTTACAGAAAACGAAGAAGAAATGGGAAGAACTTAACATAATTCAAAAAGATATGTGACTCCACCCACACACACTCAAACCTATGCATACTTTAGATTCACCACTTCATTTAAATAATCATAAAAAAATGAAAACCTGTACCTTTAGATCAGGGTTGTCAAAGTCATAATGGCTCAGTTTCAGCATGCAGTCTGATCTAAGTTGGTTCCTCCTTTAGTGCTGAAAAACACAATTACACCTCTACACTTGTTTGCTCACTTTAAAGCTCAGTTAAATCCATTTTAAACAACATGAAACTCACTGGACTCAAATGGTGTTGACTTGTAACTTGAAGTGTAAAAAGTGGTCACTGAATACACAGAAAGTTTGTGCGGTAACATTACAGGAGACAGCGTGGCATTGTATGGCATCAGTCTAATTTACTGGAGGTAAAATCACCATATTGATGGCTAATCCTTTAATACAGCCTGATCCTTTCTTCTGCATGGGCAGTGATGCGAGTCACTAAAACCAAAGATAAACGGGAAGAAATCCAGATAATGATGCTGTCAGCAGCACAGCAGCTGACATATGCTGCAGCCGGTTTTGAGGATACGCAGTCATATAGAGCCTCACCTACGAGTTAAAGCCGCCCGTGATCAGCCACACGCGAGATGGAAGCAGACTCCGATAGTGATTAATGTCTCCCCCTGACTTTGGGGAAATCGCTGTTCAGGAGGAGTTTTTCTGCGCCGCTCCTACACTTGTGTTATTAGGCAGAGCTGCTCTTGATTAATGAAGAAGAGTCTGGCCAGTGACAGTTCGCTGCAGCCTGAGCCGCCTCCAGCAGTAGATTTATGGCTCCCTGCGGTCTGCCAGTAATGCTCAGTCCTCATTGTTTAAACGTGTGCCTCCATCACGTAATGCCACTAAACTAACTGGAGACAACAGGCCCGCGGTGCCCATTTAGCCATTTAAGGCTGATTCCTTTAAAAAGTTTTGGAAGCGAGAATGAAATCTGTTTGGGGTCCCCAGAGTGAATTTGATTATGGTAATGAAGTCTTGGAAGGAGGCATGGAGGCTGGATGGAGTCATGTCCTGGATGCTTTCAGCTGCAATAAAGCCACAACGACAACAGATGGAGCTGAAGGTCCCCTGGGCTCCCCGGGCTGATGAAAGCCACCAGGCAGGAAGCCGCCTCTCATCGCCGTCCATCCACCAGAAATACTAACACTTTAGAAATGAGTAATGATAATAATCACAGTCATCATAAGATCGTAAAGGCTTATTTCAAGCCTTGATTGAGATCCTTAAACAAATACAACAGTTAGAAAAAGTTTGCATCTTTGATCATTTTTGAAAGGTCTAAATAAATCAATATGACAGTTTTTAAATACTACCCAACTTTGAGGAAAAGTTTATTTATTTAGATTACAATGACGTTCAAAAAACATTAATTTGATATAAAATAGCACAAAGTATCAAATGCTAATAGACTGCCTTTCACCTTTGTCACTAATCTGGATTCTAGAATCAAAATATTTCGAGAGCTTCAGTTCACTGGAAAAGTCAGAAGTCAACAAACACTATTTAGGAAAAGACAACACTGCACAGCAGTCACATAAAAAAATCAGGTAATTTTTCCTAGTTATTAAGATTTTAAAGATTTCTGTCATTCTAATCTAATAATGGAGTTTTTAAGGAAATTATTTGTTGAGACAACTTATTAAAGGTAAAAATGATGGTCTTCATTTTCTGAATCAGTTAAATAACTTAATGCACATTTCCAAACGTTGCTGTTTTCATTGTTAGCAAGATATATATATATATATATATATATATATATATATATATGTATGTATGTATGTATGTAGATATATATATATATATATATATATATATATATATATATATATATATATATATATATATATATATATATATATATATATATATATATCTGTTTTAATTCTTTTAAAATAATTTAGGCCTTTTTTGCTGCATGTTTTTATTCTCTTTTATATTTTTCCTGAATCAAAAAGGTCAATGCAACAAAGTTTTTCTCGTGCTTAGATGAGGAAATATCTATTAGAACCTGGTCAGATTTTATGGGAAAATGTATCTTTAAGTTTCAGCTTCTTCTCGCTCCTTTTTGAACAAATTAATTCTTTTCAATTAAGTCTCTTGTTGTTTTCATTTTCTGTGAAAAGTTCAAAATAAACTTTCAAATCTCAAATCTTTGGCCTTAATTTGTTTGACTGAACCTGATTAATTGCACAGACAATAAAAATCAAGCAGTTTGAAATTAATCAAAATTTAATCAATTCAAATTAGCCATATGAAAACAAAACAAAACAAAAATCTGAACTGATCTGACGCCTCACAAACTCTCAGGTAGCGGTTATCTCGACCATGTGTTTAAGTTTTAATTATGTGCCGATTGGATTATGGTTTGATCAAACTCTTAGTAATTCATAAAAACCGAGACCAAAACAAATCGTTTCCATGAATGTGATATGCTTTAAGGTGGAAATGCAAAATGGCAATAAATCAGATTTGATAGTCAGAGTCAGAGGTCAGCTCCATAACGCTCACACACTCACATGGGTTGTGCTTCAAAAGAAAACATGACGATAAATATTGAATGTCCCAAACATGCTGGTGTTTGAAGAGATCTCTCCAGATTTCACATCTGCTTCAGTTTGTCTTTGTTTCCGGGCTGGATGGTGAAAAGTTCTCCACCTCCTCGTGCGGCTTCCTTGGAGAAGTGAGGATAGAGAGTCCTTTTGTCTGTAAATGAAAGCGCCTTTGACAAAGAGTACTCTGGGCTGTGTGTTCGCCGTATTGGATCCCTGCCTCTGTTAGCAGGAAGTGCAGCCCGAAATGAGCACGCTCCACTGGAAATGACTGACGCTATTGTCCTCACTTCACTGATTATTTCTCTGTTGCGCTCGCGGTGTAGTATCACAGAAACTGTACTGTACGTGCACAAAGAAATCGCACATAATGCCGCAAAGTGTCGCTTTGAAACTGAATCATAAAGGCGGTGTAAATCTTCCCCCCACAGGGTGAGGGTGTTCGACCTGAGAGCAGGCTCCTCGGTGGCCTCGCTGTACGCCCACCACCTGGGAGTCACGGCGGTGCAGGCGGACGACTGGAAGATCGTGAGCGGCGGAGGCGAAGGGCTGGTGTGCGTGTGGGAGATGAGGATGGGAGCCAAGCTGTGGGAGATGCACAACAGGTGGGGGCTGCCGCAGGAGCCACGTTCAGAAGTTTCCCGGTGACGGCCATGAGGGCCGGTGGAGAAGAGGTGAATCTGTTGTCTCTGCTGCAGGCATCCTGTACGCCACGTACGCTTCAACACCGCCACGCTGCTCACCGCCAACATCCCTGATGACAAGTCGCCGCGTGGGGCCTGCATCACAGACGACGACCTCACGGCTCATCGCAGGTCAACACCCCACAAACACACACACACACACACACTCAATCTTTCTACAGTTATTGATTCTTATACGTCTCAACACCTGCAGATTCTTCAATATTACTGAGAGTTTTAGTCTGTTCTCTGTATTTATTACTAAATAGGTGCGAAGTTCTTTTTTACGTCGTGTTTTCTGATATTATCTGATTTTCATGAGTTGTACAGAAGCCACATCCTGTCAGCAGCGACAGGATCGGTATCAAAGGGTAAATATGAAGCCGGGAGCCTGATAGATTAAGGAGTTAGGATTGCTGGATAGAGGCAGAATGACTCAATCCAAAAGCCACAAAACACATTAAGTCCTGTTTGTTTATTCAGCACAATAAAATAAAGTGGCTTCCAATCACTCTCTGCTCCTGGTGCAGAAATACTTTGCTGCTGTAAAACCACGTTTTTGCACATCAAACTCAAACATTCAAACAGTTTTGCCCTCATCAAATTGCTTTTTCACCATGTCTCATTGTTTTTCTTCAGCATCAAGAATAGCTTTTCACAACTTTTCCCCACAGTTGTTTAAAAACTCACGTTCCCTGGCCCCAAAATCAGCTGTTTCAGCTAATTTCACATTTTGTTTTGACCACCATTTCCTGAAAAACAGTGGCGATTTCCCAGCTTTCAGTTTCCCTCTGTTCCACGAGACATGCCTCATCAAAAACGTGTAATTTGACTCAAGCCTCGTTGTTTTGGTAGCTCTAGTCCCTTAGGGCAGGTGGCCATAACTAAAGTTTGAACAGGAGTTTATATTTAGTATGAAAATCCAGTGATTGCTACAGGTTTATTCATGCGTGCTTTATTGTTGGCTGCTTCTGACGTGACTGTCTCTGTGCTGCAGACACCGGGGAGTCATCTGCCACTACGACTTCTCGGAGGACGCGCTGTCTCAGGAGAGCGTTCTGCCCATCTGCAGGTCAGACTACAGCGACTCGTACGGCTACAACTACAACATCGGTCTGGCCGTGCCCTACGACAGACTGTCCGGGTCCCACCCGTCCCACTGACACACTTTTAAAAGGACTCGGTGAACTGAGCTAGAAATAAAAGTTTTGGGGTTTTTTTTTCTCTTTTTTAATGTCAGCTGTTTTCTTTATCAGTTCAGTTTAATCGGGGGGTTTAGACATGTGATAATGTTCAACCGAAATGAGGATCTGAAGTAGTGCATTTCATTTGAAAACAGTCAAAATGTATGGGACTTACGTCAAATCTCTTGTGTGTTCTTATTGGTTTTTATGATTCTGAGATGAGATTTGTTTTTGTGTACAGAGATAAAAATGTGTGCATTCTTATAAGAACCTGTAAATGTCTGTCTTCAGTTCTGTGTCAGAGAATTCTCTCACCAGGCTGGATTGAGCTTCTCTTCTTCTATGATAAAGAGTTCTCTGTAAATAGGGTTTTCCTGTTCTCAGTTTGGACACACAGGCTCAGATAAGTCCGATCCAGTACCTGTAATGTTGCATTTTGGAATCACAGAGCTTGACAAGAGCGTTTCCAGTTTTATGAAGGTTTTTAAGCTAAAGGGACACAGTGCAGACCAAGTGTGTGCCTGCCAGTCAACACCGAGGGCAAAAAAATAAAAAATAAATAAATAAAAGCATAACCTCTGTCATGGTAGGAGAAAAACTATCTGTAAAAATCCAGCTGGATGAAAGGCTTGCCTGAGGTAGAGGTGAAGACATTCACAGGTCCTGGTTGGCTCAAATCTGATGTATAAACATGAACAAAATGTTGCACAAAGTTTATACAGATAAATCAAAAGATACATAAGTGATTTTGCTACAATGTAGCATACTATGACACGTAATAAACATGTATTTCCAAATGTCATTCTGTTCCTAAATACTTTTTTTGCAGTCTCGAATAGTGGTAGTTCACGTAGCTTGTTTTTATATTCAGTTCTTATTTTGCTGATCAGACCTCCTCCTATTTCTTCAGGTTATAGATTGTAGTGAAAAGTGTTTGTTGATATGTATGGATATTCAAAAAAGAAAAATACCAGACACGTCTTAGACACAGATTTCCTACATAATATCTTTAATTGAATTTGTTTAGTGCGATAATTTGTCACGTCGATCGTTGTGTGTGTGTAAACAGTGTGTCAGAAACGGTGGGCTCTTTGGAACTGGTTGGTTACACAGACTCTCACGGGAGCACAAAAATGAAAAGTGGAACTATTCTGGAGCTGCACAGGAATGCTATGCAGTGCCTGCAGTCTCTGGACGTCAGTCATAACAGAAGTCCTACCGATGCCACGCAGCACGACGGACTCCACCCGACACGAGAGCCTTCCGATCGAACAAGCCTTCATTTCACACGCACGGCCGTCTGAAATGTCTAACACTTAATACTTTCAGGATCATAAAATATGCGGAAACTGCGAGGGCGGTATTCCGTAATTGATTTTTTTAAAAGTCACCTCAACTAATCACATATTGAATTAATTCAAAATCATTTATATAAAAATGTAGTAATATAGTGTATTAGCTCTTAGAATTAGTTTCCTCAGTCTAAAAATATATTAGTGCATATCAAAAAGAGTAAAGCTTCATTCCTTTTAAGGCCCAGAGTGGTTCTGCTAAAAACAGCAGCAGCATCAACATTTTTCTTTTGAAAAAAAAAAAAAAAAAGTTTCTTTAAGTGGTCGATTTCCCACAACGCATTGTTGTTGTATCCACGTCCAGAAAGCGAATGTGCATCCTGGTCTCCATCTCCAGGCCTTTTAAGATCTGTGGGCAGAAAGCAAAGTGCTCCCTTCAGTTGAGTGGCTACATGAGGGTTTGTAGAAAAAAAAAAGGTGCATTCTGGGAAAGGATGAACCTGCTCGAAATGCTCAAACGTGATGCCTTCGTAGAAATCATCCGGCTCCTGAGACAAGACGGACACATGAATGTATTGATCTGCAGGTAGTCTGTGGTTACGGCTCGGCTCAGGCGGGTTCGGTTACCATGTGCGGCACATTTGTGCTCGCCACCTCCAACATGGCGGCGTCCGCTATCGCCCGGGCGGCCTCCTGCCCGATGGCGCCACTTTTGGACAGGAGTTCCTCTACGACCTGAGAAGAAAGCATGGGTGGAGAGTTCAGGATCATGACAGGTAAAGAACAGGTAAGCAAGGAACAGGTAAGCAAACCAGCTCAAGACAAATCCTTGATTTCAATCTTAAATCGGCTCAGTTTTCTCACTGTAAGGTTCCTCCACAGCCCACTAATACAGCGTTTTCATGTCTTTTGGCTGATTGCGCCTTTTTTCAGTAAGATGTGGTTGTGCACAGCCCGCCCCTCTCACCCTCCCATTAAATTGTGCTTGTTTGTTATTTTGCACCTGTTTGGGTGGGAAGACTTGAACCTAACAATTTAGGAAAATACCAGGTACCTCACTGATGAGTGTCTTTCTGGATCCGCTTACTTTGCACTGAGAAAAATATTAATTAAGTCTGGAAAAACTGCATGTTAAGAGATCTGATGTGCAACCATGTGCTTTTTCAGGTCAATGATTTGTTTCTGTTCACCCATTAAACAGTGATGTAGATTGAAACTAATTAACCATTATTGTAAAATGGCACTCCTCCTTCTGAATTTGGAAATCTTCATCAGTATGATTAGGGTAAAGAGTCGTGTCAGATTTTGGTAGCTTTTGTTATAAAAAAAAGTGGAAATGAAAGTGTGACAGGACCAAAAAAAAAAAAAAAAAAAACTAAGGAAACACAGGTTTGCAAAATTTAACTTTAGTTCCTGTCTCGTAGATTCAGGCTGTAGGTCATCAGGTCAAAACTGAACTTGTGGTATAAATTGATATGAAACTGAAGGCAGAAGATTAACCTTTTTTTCTTTTTTTTTTTTATGGTGCCAACTATAAAGTGCCTACTTTCTAATTGCTGAGATCCAGACAAGAAAAAGCACATCAGACCAGAATGATGAATGTGTCTCACCTTCCTGTACTCCTCCAGCGTAATGGTGCCGTCATTGTCCGTGTCGTGCATGTTGAACAGGACTGGAGACACAGAGCAAACACATTAAGTGGTTTAGACTGACTCCTGAGGAAATTTCTGCCATCAAATTACGAGATCCTCCTAATGGAGCGGAGGAAGCTGTGATTAACTGCGTGTTTACGATGATGCAGAGATAAGAGAAGCACAATAACAGGCGAGCCCTTCAAGCTGTGCGAGTGAGTCTGCACAAACCACACAGCGACAATCAGACACCTCTCAAATGTCACTGCTTTGTCAAACGTGGTGACATTTAGTAGATTTACTCCCAGGACAAACAGTCGGTTGTAACAACCAGCATGAACAAGTTAAGAAAGGGAGGGTTGATATTAAACTGGCTAACTCACCGTGATCAGTGATATATGTTTTTACTTTGTGTCTGTAAATATAGTTGAAAGTATAAAAATACATTTATTGCTTCGTGAAACTCTACCGTCCCTTTGAGCTCATGCATCTTCACCCCTGACAAATCACCCTCCGCCCTCCTGGGAAGCTGCGCCTCACACATACTGCAACTAAAAATAATGACATGACAACAAAGCGTGAAGTGAGGATTCCTCCCAAAAAAAGACCAGAATCCGGTGTTGCTCAAGAGGCTTGGTAAATCTGACCTATGGACTTAGCTGCAGTCAGCAGTCCTCAGAGCACTTCCTGACATTTAGTTAGAAACAACTTACAGCGAAAGCAATGATCCGGAAAGATCTGACAACACGCCAAAGGAAGCTGGAAGATACCAGGAAGTCAACTGGGACATAACTCCTCACGTTTACATTTGATTAGATATACCATGACACACAATGAAGACAACTGTCACCAAGAAAGAAAACACTGGACAGCAACTCTACTTTACCGTGAACTGGACATTTCTCTAAAAACACTAATTTTCCTACAGTAAAACACCTTAAACTTATATGAAAATATACCTTGTAGTCCAGTGAAAACAAAGCCTTTTCAATCTTTATCCAATAGGGTGTGCCTCAACAACACTGATCAGCACACTACTCATTGTGAAGCAGGGTGGTAGCATCATCATGGTTCAGGGTTGCTTTATGCCTGCTGATTTGGAGATTCATCATTATGGTGATTGAAGTTCTAAACTACAAAAAATGTAATTGTACCTCAAGCAGTACTGCAAGACATTCAAATTCAAATCAAATGAAGCAGCTTTATCAAAAGCTAATTTGAATAATTTTGAATTCCTCAACCAGAGCTCAGGTATGAGATCCAACGGCACTGCGCAATGAAGCACATTTGAAATAAAGAGTATACAAAAACTGACATGCTCTCTAAAACAGCACATGTTTTACAAGTTATAAGTCTCATTTGGGTTAATAGTATTAAAAAACTACGACTCCTTTTGGAAGAGCTTACTCAAACAAATGAGTTCCAACTATATGTTCATTTAAAACAAACACAACAGCCCGGAACGAATCGAAAACAACTTGTTGTCTCAGATTCTGTACCTTTAAGCCCTCTGCCCCTCAATCAGCTGTCTGCTGTTTCTCAACTTCCAGGGAGTTATGTATTAACAGCACCGAGTCAGCCAATATTTATAGATTGCTTGTAATTTGACACTATCCTCCTTATTCTACCCACATGTTGTTGAGAGGTGACCAAGTAAGAAATGTTTCTGTAGCCAAATCAGTCACATTAATAACTTTTAAGAGGAATATCAAACATAAATGTAACGCACACGAGACATACACAGTAAGACATGACTGATCTCATTTAAAGTCTGTCAGGATGCAAAGTCTGACAGATTCATACCTGAGGAAGAACCAGAGAAGCAAGGCACTCGCTCTCCCTCATTGAATTTGCTTTAATTTGACTAAACACAAATCTGCTCAGGGAAATTGTCATACCACTGTCGGTCAGTACCTGCTGGAATAAACACAAGGAGGGACTCTCAGTGTTTAGATGATGTGGGAAAATTATGTGAAGCTGGCCCATTTCCGGAAATGTTTGTAAGTTTTTGGATTAATCGCGAAACTCGTTTAAGGTGCCACATCAACGCAGCTCACCATACAAACACCTGTCTTGGAAATCTGATTCTCTTCTGCACAGTTTTCCCTGAAAGAAACAAGTTTACATTCCTTCGACTGAGTTGACAAAAGTAGTTCAAGGTCAGTTTTGGCCACAAGCAAGTACATCCCAAAATACCTCCAGGAAACAATTAAGAAATGTTTCATTCTATGCTGTCGAGATATATTTGGACTGTATATGAGTTGAAATCTGCGGCAGCAAATCACGCCTGTCTTGTTATTGCTGAGGATGTGAGGCGGCTGGTGTCCTGGCCTGGTTCCCAGCGGAGCCACTCATATCTACAAGCTTCTCCAACGTGACAGTCAGAGAGGAATCCGCTGCTCATTCTCGCTGCTAGCGCTCTGTATCATCACTCAACACCGTCTTTATGGCAGCTCTTTGGTGACTGAATTCAGACACGTCACCCATTGATTATCCTGCTGTCGTTTGGGATGGCAGAACTTTAGGCTGTTACTGAAAGGTACTCACAGCGGAGCTTCTCTCTCCTCAGCTCCTGCTTCTCCTCCTCCGTTGTTTTCAGGGTTGGAGGTCGAAAGTGGGACATGACCATGAGAAACTGCTCAAAGCCGATCTCCTCAAAGGATCCCACCTCATTCTGATGCTGGTTCCTGGGTAACAATCAAGAAACAAACACTTCAGCATCGTTTTGAAAACTGAACTGAAACAGCTCCACCATGACCACAGATATGCTGGATGCATGTTCAGGTTGGAATCCATATTGGGTGAGGACCCGTTTTGCTTTGTGCACATTCACTTCTATTGAGGATATATATATGAATATGTGAAAGCTTGTGATGGACCTTAACAAATGGGAAGCAAAGAAGCAGAAAAAGAAGAACATCAGGTGTAGCTCCATAAACATGGTGCTTCTCAGTGAAAATATGTTGGAAGGCTGATCGTGCTAACCATCCACCCAGCTTCGGTGCAGCTCTATCCAGTCAAGAGTACTTTACCCTAACAATGGGAGAAGGCAATTTACACCCTGGACAGGTCACAGACCATCAAAGGACAAGTACATAGAGACAAACAGAAAACTGTCCAGTCAAGCATGTTTTTGGACTGTTGTTGTTTTCAGATGCACCTGGAGGAAACCCACGTACACACAGGGAGAACATTCAAACTCCACACAGAAAGATGGGATGAGAACCTGTGATCGGCTACAACAAATACACCAAATTGCAATGAACCAAATTGAACATTTTGGTTCTCACGAGCAGAAGTAAAAACAGCAGAATATTTAGAGTTATTTTGTAAAAGTTTTACCATTTGTGTTGGCTTTGATTCAGTTGTTTACATGATGGGAACCAGAAGTCACATGTAATCCCAGATAACTTGTTTACTGTGGTTTATTCCATCAAATGTATACTTTCTAAAGCATGGGAAATGTCAACAAGTGTCTCTTTATGAGGAAAAAAGCATGCAACCTTTACTGCAGCACTTAGTGAATGAATAGGTGGATGGATCACATGTTCTCCTTTCACATCCAGCGATGCAGTTCCTGAGAATGACGACTGAAACCCACAATACCATGCACTTCTCTTTTCAATTGCTGCTGTTTGCCTGAACAAACATAAAGCATGTATTGTTGTGATCTGATTACACTAAACATTCTTGGAGATCATACACAGTAAATCTCTCCATGCAATGATTGCATTCTCTAATCGGGCGGCATCAGTTCTTTTTCTCAAGAAAGATTTGATTAACAGTAATAGCATCATAACTCGACATAAAGTAATTTCATTTTATCATAAGCATAGATTGGAGCAGATAGGGAAATGCCATTGCTTGGGAAAATCTGCCTTTGATCATTTAAAACATTTAAAAGTGAAAATTACTTAACTATGGTTCTGAAATGGTAAAACTACAGAATTGTTGAACAATCTTTTTTTTTTCTTTTGACAGTAGAATTTTTTAAAGCACAACTTTCAAAATTGTGGAATGATATTTGGATCTATAAGCTGCAAAAAGCACACTTCTTCTAGTGCTAGGGAGATCCAAATCTGAAATCTTTCTATATAGTTAGCAGCTGCCAATCAGAATTGAGCCAAAGTTACACTTACAGTTTTGTGCAGAAGCTGATTGTAAATGTCAGATTAGTTTCCGTCTGCCTCAGGGTTGTTGACCGTTCCACGATGAAGACTTTTAAGTTATGTTTTTAATATCTCCTCCTCTGATTGCAGGTTGGAGGGTGTTTTGGTGCAGGCTCCTGGCATCACCCGATGTTTGTTGAGAACTTTTTCAGAACACCCCCAAAAACAAAGTTACTAGATTTTTCCATCAATCAGTTTCAACAAAAAAGTCATTGAGTGGATTTTGACATTTGGCAGATTTAGCAAGACATTTGCCAAGTTGGCAACAATGGTCAATTGTTCTTTCTGCTGTGGGTGATTTCAGTTAGATTTAGTTCTGACAGCCGCTTTAGAAAAGTGCAGCTTGGCATCGCTAGAGGCGTGGCAGTAGAAGGTCACTTTGAGCCTTTTGCTGCCTGTTCAAGATGAACTACAACTCCCAGAAACCACCGTGAGTCTCACAGGTGTAGACGCTTAAGCCACTGAGGAGGTGAGTGTTGAAGAGGCAGAGAGGAGGAAGGAAGAAGGCAGGCAGGCTGGAAGCAGGGGCCTGGAGAGTCAGGGGCAGAGACAGCGATGATGAAGCAGGACGTTTTTGATCCCCATTACCTACAGTAAAATACAGCAGATTTTCTTTTCCAACAAGCTGATGGGCGTGAGCTTTGTCTTATTCTCCTGCTTCAGCAGAAACCTATAGAAACTATAGATGTCATGACTCCAGTACCTCTGCCATGTTTTACAGTAGATGAAATATGAGCCACATTGTGTTCTGTTTAATTTAGACATGAGTTCCCCAGACTCCCCAGACAGAAGATAACAATCCCTGAAACTTCTGGATTCTAGAATAATTTGTTGAAGCAGGAATTTGAAGTTCTTTGAAACATTTTGACCTTTAACGCCTTGCTGCATTTTAAGTGTTTGTTTCTATTGTAGAAGCTCTTCAGATGCTCCCAGTCTATCTCAGCTTCATTACTGTCTGAAGTACATTAAAACTAAACCATTTCTGTATAGTCAGTGAAGTCGCTCTACAAGATTTCACTGTTCAAGTCTGTAGTTTCTGAAGGGCAGTCATTATTCTCTTCGTCCATATTTTATGCTCACTTAAGCCACCGGAAGAAGAGACAGAATGTGGTGTAATGTGACTCTACCAACCTTTTATCGAAGAAAGCCTCAATAATTTGCTTTCGGATAGGGTTGTTGGCGAGCGCCGGTATGCTGTTCAAGTTTTCTCTGCTGCAGTGCGACAAGAGGAAGACCATTATCATAAAAAAGATGCAACATCACCATCAAGCATATCATGTGGGAAGCGAACCATCTCTATCAGAAAGTAAAGTAAAACGCCGGCGCCCTGTCTCTTCTGTTCTGTCACCGTGAGCAAACACCGTGGCATTGTGTATCCAAGCGTGTGTCAACTCCGTTGAACTGATTGCTACACTGTATAAACCTAATGTATCTGGATTTCCTTGTTTGTTCTGGTGCCTGTGCCAGAGATGCCACGAATGCCCACAATTCCTTAGCAGCCACAGAGTCACCGAACTGCAAAGGCTGAGCGGTTAAACCACATTCGGCTGACAAGTCCAGGTTTGTCACATGTGATGTTTGTGATCACAAAGAAACATTTACCTTATTGTCTCTTCATTTCCACTCAGGTGTTGGAATCTTTTATGAAGGTTTTTTATTTGCTCCAGTGAAACTGTGAAGAGGCAAAACAACAACAACAACAACATGAGCACACGTCAAGGATACACCCATGAATTAACAAGCCTCTTTGCACACAGTTGTTACTCAGGTCTGTCTGTGGAATAATATATAGTTAACACACAGTAGTAAACAAGTGATTAGTTACTCTCTTCAAATTGGTACCTTTTCTGGATTTAGTTTTAAGCAGGAGAACTCCACACACTATATGCATGTTTTGTTTGAAGCATGTGAAAACAACTTAGAATTAGCCACATAAAGAGATATTGTCATATTGTCATATTGTATTGTGTTAAAGGTTATTCAACATGTTTGTGATTTGCTCTAGAATACAGTCAGTAATGTGGCCTCAGAGGAATGACCTCGATAAAAATGCAAAAACTGTAAAAGAAAAAAAAAAAAAATCAAAGAAAACATTGCTTGAAAGCCATGCTGTCAGGGAGAGGTTGTAAAAACATATAAAATGTGTTTCATATCCCTCCAATGTCTCCAATAGACAGTCAATGGTGAAGCAGTTGTTACTCAAACTGTTAAAAATGTCCAGTAGACTCCACAGTGACTCATTGCAGCCTCCTTTTGCGCAAACATGCTTACCACTTCTATACTGCAGATCGATCAGGTGCACCCCATCTATCAGTCTGAAGGCAAAGCAAACAGGGTGCTGCACCCTTTATGACTTTTCAAAAGGCTCCTTAAATCATTAACTCAGTGTGGAGTGGCTGCTATAAGTTTACACAGCAAAACTGCCTACTGTGTCTGCTGCCATACCAAACACATCTGACATTTTCAGATGTGTTTTTGTTCATGTCTCTCTCTCCCATGCAGCAAAATGAGTGTTTGGAGTAACAGCTGCACCTGCACAGTGTGGGGGGTGAGGAATATGGTGTTACATTGTGGCTTTAAAAAAAACATCAAGGTCTTTCTGGTTTGGTTGGGACGTTTCAGCTCCAAATCAGCAATCAGTGCAAAACAAATAGAATCACTGGTGGAGCATTTGCACGCTGGAACATTTAGAAGCTCACGGAAATCTGCTGCTAAGAGAAAAGGGGTCAAAGCCCCACCTCGAGGAAATGCAGGCAATAAAACAGTTCAAAGTCTTAAGCCACACAGTCTTGTAGAGATGCAATCCTTATCCGGTTTTCAGACTGCGTGCTGCTGCATGCATAAAGTTTCATTTCAAGATCTAGTTCCGGTCTAAAAATAGAGCTCCTCACTTCTTATCGTTTCATTTGTCTTGGAAAGCTTCCTTTCACTTTGCAGCCATTATATTTAAAAAAAGTGTTTTACACCAACTGTACCACAAAGTTCTGAAAAAGCTGCACAAATGTTTCAAAATTATTTGAGTTAGTGTAAGCCTTAAATGAATTAAATTTCGGTGTATTGTTTATGAGCGCTGCTTGTAGGTAAACCGTTCAATAAACTTTGATTTGGTTTGGTATTGACAACTGCATAGGTGCCTATCATTTTTCACGTATTTAAGTGTCTTCACCTCGATTACTCAAACGCACTGTGCGAAGTTCCAAAGTTATTTACGTTCCCATAATAATTCCCAGACGATCGGAATGAGTCTCTTTCGCCTCCAAATCGAACTACAACAGTCTTGAAGTGATCTGCACACTTAGAAATGACAAATGAAACACTTCTAATTGATAATCCCTTCACTTACATCCGGTTTTTTCCACCAGGTGTTGGTACTTGTGCTCGGTGCGCGTCTGGGAAGCTCCCATCCTGCTGCTGCTGCTGCTGCTGCTGCGCGTCAAAGGCGCACGGAGTGAATGCGCGCTCCTGCGCGCCGCCGCAGCTTTATCACTGCGCTCATATCGGCTCGGCCTCCGGTTAACATCTGGCATCCTCAAGGTCCTAAATCCACACAGCCTTCCTGTTTTCAGTCTACTGTAATACACTTTAAGAGTTGAGGTTTTTCAGCAATAAAGCCATTCATTTTTATTCAGTGCGCAAAATAAACAGGAACGAAAACTTGAAATGCTTTATTTTTATTTTGTCTGGAAGTGTCAGAGTCATTTCTGTTCCAATCAGCATGTTACAGGGCTCACATAGTAGCAGACTGACTTGTGCATGGAAAAGTGTGTCCAAAACAAAGCCTTTTTGTAGATAAATACAAAGTGTTTGTCTGAGAACATGTAAAGTGTCGACCTTCACCGAGAAAAGAAAAACTCATCAGCTCTCTCAAGCGCATTTCTCTAGTTTTCTAGAGTAACAAATAAAACCTTAAACTACTATTTTTTTAACCACTCTTTATCAACTTCCAGCCCCACTCTGTAAGTTGTATCTGCACCGTGTCTCCTTGGCTATTCAGCCTTCATAAAACTAAGTAACACTGTAACAGTGCTTGGTAAATTAAAATAATAAAAAGTGCAGAGGAATGCAAAAGTGAGCCCAAAAGTCAACTTTGAGTTCAGGAACCCCTGAATCCACAACAATCTCAGTCACTTGAGGGGATACAGATGCATGGTTCTCTGATGTAAAGGATTCAGGTTAAACAAGACACCAGTCTGTCTGCATAAGACCACCACTTTAATATTAATTTTAGGCTTTAAGGGGCGCTGTCATAAAAAAAAAAACAACACCAAAAAGTAACATATGAAGACTACAGATGAACTCCAAATACTGGAGCAGGAATAGGATACTGTTCTTAATTTCCTGTTGTTACAATCTCAGCAGCTCCATGAACAACTCTGTATTCTGCCTCTGTTGTGTTGTTGGTCAGCAGGTTGGCTCATGTGGGTTCAAGGAGAAGTGGGACGAGTGGGAGGAGGATGTAAACATTTCCAGATTTCAAATTTCGTGGTGTGACTCTCTGGAAAAGCTGGCTGTACGGAAAGCCTCTCATTGGAAACTTAACCAGGGCTTGAGGTGAAGGTGAAGACATTTACAAGTTCTTAAGACCACGTATCATTCTCCATAGACACATTTCTTCTTCTTCAAAGAAAGAAAAAAAAAAAACGCTCACAAACTTCAATACATGCATACAAATCTGGGAATGGTGCATTCAAGTCATTCTGCTATTGTATCAGCCCCACGGTGTCCTCATCCTCTCTTGCTTTTCTTGTTTTTCCACTGAGGACACAAATGAGCCACAGCAGCCATCTACAGATTTCACTAGTGAATTTACAGACAATGAAGATCCTCTAGAAATGTGAACGTTAACACTTTCTGTTAAAAGATGGCAAATTAAAAGTTAATCAATTTACAAGTGGTTGTGTGTCCACCGTGGGGGGGGGGGTCTCTGGAGTTGCAGACCGGTGCTGGATGGATGCAGGGTGATGTGGATAAAGGAGCATTCCTTGGTTGAAGGAAAATGGAGGATTTACAGCACCTGGTTACTCTCTATTTAACTTATTTAATCATCCACTGAACTGCTGACTTTAGATCTGTCTTTGTTTTCCTTCATGGGGTCTACTTCTATTCTAATCCGAGTTTTCCCGAACTCAGCACTTTGCCTGAATCAAATGCCATCTTTGGACCGTGATGGAAAGCATCCCCGCAGCTGAGAGCTGAGCATTGTTCAGAAAGTCAGTTCCTGTTTTGTTTCAGCAACAAACACTCTGGAAAATGTAAATGTTTGAACCCACCTGCTGTAACTCTTTTTTTTTTTTTTTGTTCTTTTAAACATGAGCTAATCTCAAATATGTGCAACAGGAGCAACCACTGCGTGGATTTTGAGCTTATAAAAGGTGAGTTGTGATCGGTCACCTTGCAGGACATGTATTCTTGCTACATGGACATGGTTTGGTGGTTGTTCTGTTCTGTGGCGGTAGCCTGCTGCTGCTGCTCCTCCGCCTCCTCCTTACTCCCCGAGCCGGCTGCCAGTCTGTGATAGAGCTCCTGTACTGTCAACAGGGTCTCATCCATGTCCTCCTGGTATCGCGCCTGCAGTTCCTCGTTGGCAACGTAGTGGGTGCCGGCGAACTCCGAGAAGTAGCGTCCCACCTCCGGGTGGCCGATCTCCAGGGGAGCCGAGTGGGGCTCCAGGTTCTCTGACAGGCGACAGCGAAGAGGTGGAGAAGAGTTAATGGACATAGGGTCACTGGAAGAGTGTCAGTGTGTTCCAAAATCTCTCAGACACTCTAAAACTATTTACGCATCAGTAAAAAACAAACAAACAAACAAAAAAAAAAAAAGAGTTTTTAACATCCAAATGACTGAAATGACATGAATGACAAGCCTGGATTAAAGCTTATTAGAGGGTTGATCTTCAGGGACTTTATCGCTGTTCTGAAGAAAATTAAGTATTTGGGACCAGTGATATTTTCAGTTCCTTTCGCTCAGTTTTGGAAAACTTTGAAGTTTCTCAATCAAGTCGTTGTGAAAGAATAAAGAGCTTTTAGTTCAAAAATAAGTTTTGAAAGCAATCCAGGATGTTGAAGTTGACCACTCAGAACAAAACCCTTCAGTTTGTTTTACAGACAATTAAAGTATTTCTGAAATAAATAAAAAAAAACAAAAAAAAAAACAAAAACAAACTAGCTGGCTTCCTTCTGACTCTTTAATACCGGATGGTGTTTACAGGTTTTATTACTAGTTTTTCAATAATTCACTTCCACACTCTGTGATTGAACCTCAGACTGGATCATCCAGACCAAAATGAAAAAGAAAGCATGAAGTAAATAAAATATATCTGGCATCAGAGCTCCGAGCTATCAGTCACTGCAGAGCAGAGTGATCAATACTAATCCACCTCAGGGTTTGTGGCGAGCACGCGCTGCAGATACGGCGAGGCAGTGAAGAGCACAAAGATAAGGCGAACAAACACAGGCAGCTGTGCTGCATTAACAGCAAATGGCGGTGAGGAACAGAAGAGCCACACTCTATAGGAGACTAAAGGGTATGCAGAGTATTCACTTCAGAAGCAAGTTAGTATACAGTTAGGTTGATATCCAGCGCCGTACCTTGCGCTGCGTAGCGGCAGGTCCCGTCCTGCACCAGCACGTTGTAGAAAGGCTGGTTTGCCCCGTTGGGCAGCTGGTGGACCCTCATGGTGGTGATCCACTCTTGGCTCATGGTGCATTTAGGGTCCCAGCCGTAGATCACGCAGTTATAACCTGACCTGGTGGAAGGAAGTTGAACAGAGGAGACATGCTCAAGTGATGTAGCTTGTTTTGATTTAATTTTATGAAAAAAAACAAAAAAAAAAACAAAATTACACATGTGATTAAAATGCATTTCTCTTCAATGTTGATTTACAGCTTTCATTCGTAAAAGTCATCTTCGCTGTCCTAACTAGATGTAACTGACCAGAGGTCCCTCTGCATCATTCTATCTTAGCTTCACAACACTAGAAGACGCAGTAACAACTTCTCAAATTGCTACTTTTCTTTGTCAGTGTGTGTCTCTCTCTATGTGCTCAGTGTTCTGGAATAAAGAGGACACAGAGCTGAAAGACAAATCTCTGCATTTAGCAATGATCCTACATTCAAACCCCCAACTCTGGTGAGCTGATGAAATCTGGGTCATGAGCAAGAGGATGATATCACAGACACAAGCAGCTGAGAGGAGTTTTATCTGCGTGGTGGCGGGATCATTGTTCGTGACATGGTGAGGAGTTTGGCCGTCAGGGACGACCTGAAAAAGTCATTCCTCCTCCACGTTGAGAGGAGCCCGCTCAGTTGGTTCAGGAGTTAAGATGCTTACGATTTGGCTCCAATTAGATCTGTATTGGGCATGGTCCACTGCAGGGGTGAAACGTAAGGCCTGAGGGCCAAAACCAGGCCGGAAGAGGCTCGCAAATGGAAAAAAAAAAATCTCAAAAACATTAGTTTCTTTGTTTTTTTTTTTAAACACATTCTTAGGAGTAAATGGCACAACACAACACTGAAACAGACATATCAGGGATGCTGCCATGTTAAAATGTGCTTAACGCAACAAGCTACAGGAGCTTTTGAAAATTTCACTGTATTTTGCGTCAAATAGTATAATTGAAATTGGTCTTATGTTGAGATTCTAGTCATTTTCAGTAGTAATTGTTTGATTTTGCTAAAATATACACATTTCTCTCACAACAAACAAAGAAAAACTTTAAAAAAGGTTAAATTTCAAGGTTATCATGGCACTATTTTACCACTCTGCTCCAGTAAGATGAAACTGGCCTGTATATGGCCCCGGAACTCAATGTGCTGAGACACCCCTGGTCTGCTGGATTGAGAGTTTTAGGTTGTATCTGGAAACACTCTGCTGTGAGTCCACGAAGACCAGAGTTTCTCAACTGGGTCCCAACCTTTAATTTAGAAAATGCTGATCCAGATTAAGATGGATGGATAAATCTCCATACGGTCGTAATGTGAGCTAGAAAAAGTGATCACATCTTAGTGTGAACACAAACCGTGCAGCATCGGTGTGACCTACCTCTTATGTTTCATGATAAGGCCGACCGAGTACTGGACCTCCAGGTGTTCTGGGGCGCTGCGTTTCTTTGCCTCTGGAGTGACAGGATGCTTCTTGTGCTGGATGTGCTCCAGTGTGTGCTGCACCAAGTAACCCACAGCCCCATGCTGGGAGGGGTCCAGCGCCTGAATGTGCTGCAGGATGTCGAGCACCTGGGATCGAACAGAAAACCACAGCGGGATCAGGTGGGGTGCGTGACCTATGAGTATAAATGCGCTACAGGAGAGAACGTTACGCAGAAACTAATCGACCGGAGCACTTGTATCAGGGTCACAAATCAGATCTTCTCTTTAGAGTCCTGACCTTTTCTGGCCATATTCCCAGGTGGAAGTAGAGTCGCGCCTGCAGCAGCAGATACTGCACATTATCTGGGTTGATGGTGAGGTAGAGATCCAGCGAGTCTCTCAGCAGCTGGTAGGACTTCTCATTGCCCTCCCTGAAGGAAGCCACACGACGCAGACAGTGACAGCTCAAAAATGGAAGACAGGATTAATCTCCTCAATTAATTCAAATGTGTTTGAATCATTTATTCTGCTCTGAGGCCATTTACACCTCTGGGAGGCTGCTAAGTACTGTCATCAGACGACAAGACTAAATTAAAATATTACTTTAGTAGGAGGGAAAAAAAAGTGCTTTTTATCACTGACAAATCCATCATGGCCTCCACATTAACTGATCCGGTGGCAGAAACTTGGATCCCGCCAACAGATCCTCTGCCAGCGGTCGTTCATCTCTCCGGCTCGTCTCACCCTCTCTTGCCGATGTTGAGCAGGTTTCCCACCATCCGGAGCAGCACCTCCGTGGTGCTGATGGCACTGTAGTAATCTGCCGTCACCTGGTGGCCGATGAGGTACTCGCACTCCTTCGCCTTGAGCTGCTTGCCTTTACCGAAGGCGTCGATGTAGACGAAGTCGTAGATGTCCTCACTCCTGGTGGGATTTTAAAGAGTAACGCAATTTGTTTTTGTTTTTTTTCTCATATATCTCTGCTGAAAGGATTTTTTGCAGTAAATCTCAATAGACTTAATGGAATTATTCTAGTATTTTGCGATTTAATACATTTGTTATAAAACTGCGTGATTACGTTTCAGTGCAGAACCAAACAGTTCTCTTGTCTAGAGTATGACATGTAATTCCAATGTGTAGAGGGTCGTTTGATGTTTTCACACGCTCGTCTTGCTTTTTAAGAAAATCCCCTGTGAATGTTTGCAGTAATTACTTTTGGTTGCCGTTCACACCTTCGCACTGCAGCAGACGCGATAACGCCCCCACTCAACCTGATCTCCGAGGTTGGTTTGTCAGTTTATGGAAAAACTACTCAAGCAATATTCATAAAATTTGGAAGAAAGGTGAAGAGCGGCTCAGGAAATAACTACTTTTAAAGGCAGATTTGACTAAATGTGGCTAATATGGGATTTATTTCTCACTTTTTTTTATATTGCAAGAAAAGGTCATTAACCCTGCTAATGCCATTCATCTTAAAATAAAGTAGATGATAGTCAAGCTAAATACTGGCAAATCAGGTTATTATATAAGAATGACAGGTGTTCAATTAGGAGATTTGTTGAGTTTGTCATTGTGGTCATTGAGGTTAAAACATTACAGTCCCAGACACACTGCATTATCCACAGCTGAGTATTAATATTATGCTGCTTACAATGCTTCAACAGTCTTATGGAGGACTGAAATATATTCAGAAGAGGACTTCAACTGTTGTGTCAACTGTCGTGACAAGCAGAGATTTAACAGCAGGTGAGGCACTGGTTCGTAATATTTGTATATTCTGACTCTGATTTTGCAAGTTCTCCGCAATCTTGCTGGTTATTTTTATATGTGAGCCTGATTTGCTCGTAGATGTGAATATATGTATGGCTGCCTTTCTTTCTGTGCTCAACCTGTTCATGGTGCACATTTCTTTCACTCATTAGAAAATGAAATTGGCTCCGCCACCTGACAACACTGAAGTGAATAAAACTCGGAGGACGGATATTTAGCTGCTGTCCCTTCAAAGCAGGGTTTGTAGCGCTTCAGCATCTCTATAATGTAACTTTTACAAAAGTACATGTACATAAACTGCTACATTGGCGGATAGTTTGCTGTGCAAAATGTTCAAAGCTAAACCAAATTAAAAAAAAACAAAACACTGACCCTCACTTAAACCATGAATGAAAACAGAAGATAAAATGTAGATAAACTTGAGACATTTAGTTTCTCATTTTTAAATATTTGTCCTGCATGTTAAATATTCAAACTTTCGTCGCCTTCCTATTTGTAGAGATTACTGATTTATTTTAAATCCACCCATCAGTGCCAGTTTATTGATAAAAGTTGACTGACTGACTACTTGCTAGCCTATGAGTGAATCAATTTCTTTGAAAGTAAAACATGATTATTTGGTGGAAAAGACAAAAAAAAAAAAAAAAAAAAAAAAAAGGCTGTTTTGAATAATGTAATAATGTCCTGATCGGCTGTTACGCCAGGTTTAGTTACAGGTGTCTGGATCTAAAATGTTTTGAGTTGTACCCTCTTGGTTTTTGGCACCAGCGCAGCAGGAAGTGACTGGGAAAGTTGACGGGTTCCAGCTGAACGCCCAGCTTCTGAGCCAACGTCATGTAGAGAACAGAGAGGCTGATGGGAATGCCTGTGCGGCGGAGTAGCACCTGGAGGGAAAACAGCGCATAAACAAACACCGTTTGGAAATTCTGATCTGATATCAAGATGTTTTGCATCATGCTGTGAGAGGAATACCTGGTGGATGTAGGAGTTGAGGGGGTTGTAGTAGTCGCACTCATTGCCTTTGTACTGCAGCTGCTCGTACAGGACGGCGTTCAGCGCGCTCACCACCTGCCTCTGGAGCTCAAAGTCCTCCACGACGGAACAGCCACCTACAAACAAAACAAACAAAAAACACCTCATGAGAAGCCTGCCCGACACGGAAAGTATAGATTTTGTCCAGATGAAATCACTGCGAAACAGATTTACTGCTATCGACTCTGTGCAGTGGAAGTGGAGGCCTGCGCCTCGGGCCTCCAAGTGTCTGCTCTTGATAAAACTTTAACACGATAACTGCATGGAAATAAAACATGAAGGAAAGAGAAAGGCACCTTGGGCGATTCGCAGGCTGGGGTGAGATGGGTTTTTGATTCTCAGCATCTTCTTGACTTTTTCTGTGATCTCGTCCAGCTGAGCCGATATGCCGTCCAGCGTGACGTCGGCCAGCGGGTTGCAGTACTGATCCACCAGGACGGCGCCTGGAAGGGCAGACAGCGCCAAGGGACGGACAAGGCAAGAGAGAGAAAAAAAAATTATGCAAACTGATCTGTATACCTTTATGAGGGTATATTAAATTTAAAACTCTTCCAGAGTGTCAGCTTACATTATCTTCAAAAGCCAACTTGTTACAACAGAACTTCAGTGTTCCCTTAAATATTCAGACATTACTACACATAGGACTGAAAAACTCATGAGGAGGTTTCACTTCAAAAGTGTGGTTAAAATCTTCTGAAAAAAACATGAAACTTGAACAGAAAATCATGTTGTGCTTCCTTTTTTACATCACACTGGTTAATCACTTAACAAATCTCCATAGGCCCTAACCCTAACCCGAAAGACAAAGACATGTAACCGAGTAGCAGTAAACCAAACAAAAAGTTTAAAAGAAAAGGACAACTTTATACTGAAATGAAGTATAATGACTTGGAAGGTCAGTAATGGGTGGTATTAAGTTTTTAGAAACTTAATAAGTAAGTTTAACATTTAAGGATTTATTTTAAACAATTATTTGGGGAAAAATATGAATTATTTTCATTTAAGTATCTCCATTTTGATTAAACACAACTCTTATCTTTCAAATATAAATGTGGCTTTAACCAAAAAGACGACTTTGGAATAATTAGAAATATTGTTTTAAAGCAAGAATTGTTCATTTTATTCATTGTCTTGCTTATTTCTGATAACAGGTAATCCAATAGTCCTTCCTGGCATCACCTAGCCAATCAGAGTGGAGCTGGATGGAGAAACAATGGTGATCATGGAAGCTTCACCTTCGAGAGCTGCCTGCTGCTCTGCCGGCTGCTCCAGAAAGGCCTTCAGGCTCCTCAGGATGTTCTGCTGTCTCAGGAAGTAAAGGATTTTCTTTGCATAGTACTTCAAGGTCAGGCTTTTCCTAATGAGGAGACGAGGGGCAGGAGACAGACATCAACAACAGAGTCATATAAAACTTCACTGACAGCCACACTCAGCATTAAACCGCAGTCCACTCTCACCTTTTGTCAGAGTTGAGGATGAAGAGGAGCTCATCTTCGCAGAAGTGCTCTGGCATCCCAAGCGACTCGATCTCTGCAAAGCTGTCACCGAGCACCTGCCCTACGCACGGCTGAGATCAGAGTGGAGTTAGTTTAGAGCATACATAGGTGGAAGTTTGCTTGCATTATTTATCCACACACAAACCAAACTTTGTTCACCTCATCCAGGCCTGTAATGCCGCTTTATACCACATGGTGTCATAAATCACTTCAGCCTCCAGCAAATCCAATTCAATAATGAAAAAAAAAAAAAAAAAGTGTGAATGCCAGAGGATAAGATCCTTTTCTTCAGCTTTGAAGTGAATGATAAAAACTGGTTCTTGGCTGGCAGCTGAAGCAGTTTTTTTTTTTTTTTTCTCAAACATGTATCTGTACCATGAAGCAAGATGAGCATATTAAAACCTAAAGCAAACTGTGACACCAAAGCCCAAAACACTTGATAATTTAGAAAAAAATATATATTTTTTGTATATCGCTGCACCTTCATGCTTTTACACTGAAGACTTATATCTGTGCAAATACAACTATTTCAAAAGTGTTTACGACTCAAGAGTGGACACATACACATGCACTGTGATTTCATTTATACACAAACAACAGTCATCACTGGCATGCCCAATTTGCAATGGATCACCAAAACATTGTCTAAGGAAGCAATATCACTTCAAGATGGAGATTTCCTTAATAACTCATGTACATCATCAGATCAGGAATCTGGGGTTGACTTTATCACACTAGTAGGTGGCCACGTAAAGGTTGCTTCACTAGACAGTGAGTGCCACTTCGTTGTGTGTGTGGGTGTGTGTAAATGTAATAAATCAAACAATATACATGTTTTCCTACTTGATGTTGCAGTGATTCCCAACTGCACGAAGGTAGCATGACTCAAATCTTTCATATTGCATCTTTAAAGGAGGTGGAGTAAACATTTATTGTTGATCATGTAGCTTTGAATACTCACAACTTCTGTGAAGAATCTCTTGGAAATGGACTCCACGGTCCGCCGTATCTGTATCCCCACTCTGTGGCGTGTTTTGTACTCTCTGAGCCAGTCACAGCACTCGTTCTGGCGGTAAAACCTCTGCAGTCTGGGCCATCTGTTGATGAAGCAGTAAATAAAGTGTTATTACGTGCACAGTGGTGATCAGTTCAGCAGCCTATTGCTCCAAGCTGCAGCCACACGCGTCCTCCTCCGAACTAACGCATCACCCTGCTGCAGACGTGGGCTTCTCTGAGAGAGAAAAATAAATATATAAGAGGAAGTCAAAGCCAAGTCAGTCAGGAGGAGGGCTCTGCTTCTGCCAAGAGCAGCACTCATCTCTGCAGTTTGCAGAGCTGCGCGCAACACTCAAGGTCACGGGCGTTCATTTTGGGGATGCGCCGCTCGAAACTGAGCACGACTTGCAAATCATGCAAGGAGAAACATGCAGGAGGCGCACGGCAAGTCTGCGGCACGTGAAACGACGCGACGGAGGATTTGGTGCATCAGCAGAATGTCAGCGGCTGACAGCCGCCTGCCAGCCCGCAGCAGCAACGCACAAACCCGCCTCCAAGTGGACTGGCGCGGGCTGGTAGCGCCAAGCAAAGCTAATGAATGGTTAACAAGGACAGCCCGGGTGCCAAGCATAGTTTAAAAATAAGACTTAATCCAGAAACTGCCCTCCAGTAATCTCAGCACCTGAGTTTGTACTGGTGTCCCCAGACCTTTCCCCTTCCGTGGCAGACGTCGTGCAGCCGCTTGCAGCAGCAAGACACGTTACAAATGTCGACATGTTTGAGGACGGGGAAGCAGAGGATGAGCTCGAGCAGCTCGGTCGGCAGGTCGGTCAGTTTTTTCGTCTGGGGGTCTGAAATAATCCCGTTTAGACTCGGCTGCCCCTCTCCGGCTACAGACGTCGCCATCTTTACTGTTTACCCCGATTACCTCATCGGCTTCGTACCGCCCCTTTATGGCGCAGGGGGCCGGGCTAAGGCGGGCGCGTGGGGCGTGTGGTGCGCCTTGATTGGTTGGTTCAGTCAGAAGGGAAGACCTTGGTGGTGCGTTCTTAACCAGCGTAAATTCTATACTTTGCACTATTGAAAAAAAACAGTTATCCGAGTCAAAAAACATATTGTATATGAAATATTTCACTTAAGCCCACATGAAGAAAATGTATTTTTAGAATTCATTTACAATCTTTATTTTTGTCTGTATAATGTCAGAAAGAAACATGAAAAACATCCACAGAATTGTTTTGTGCTTGTCATCAAACAAGCAAAAACACAACTAATGTTATTGCCCAAGACAGCATGCTCCTGTGTATTATGTGAATAATCCAGTGACTCTGAAAGATTTTCCTGTATTTTGTGTGTATTTTTGTTTTGTTTGGCGTGCCTTTTGATGAGGCAATGGGTTAAATAGTTCAAATACTCTAGTAATTTCTAAGCATTGATTTAATTTACTCATTCATTACTTCTGAGAAGTATTATTTCACAAGAAAAATGTTAAACTGTTTATATTATCACACGGGTTTAAAAACAGGAAGTAGATGTGTTTTGAATCTTAATTTCAAGAGTGGGTTAAGAGGGGGCTGAAATGCTGAGACTGAGTCAAACCAGCCTGAGGCCAGAGTATATACTGTACTGGCGAGAGCATTCGACAACCAAGACTTTAAGGGACAGAGACTGAGTCAAGATCAAGACTTTAAGGGGCCGTGACTGAGTTAAAACCGAGTTAAGACCTTGAAAATGACGGCTCTCAAACACTTGGATAGGATCCATACTTGTGGATCAATAGGCCTCAACTAACTCATAGTATTCCGGACTGCACCTGAACGCAGCACCACTCTTTGGATGAGCTCGCTAACAAGTGGTTTCACGTTTAGCTCACTGCTTCTGTTTCCACTTTACTGTTTGTGCCACAACAGATACATTTTAAAGTCTTTCGAGGAAGTGGACAATTCTCTGACGTGTCTGTGGGAACTTTGGCGGACTTCGCGGTTTGGAGACTGTGCTTGCGTGTTTACTTCCGATACATTGTTAATGTTAGAGCGCTGACTTTGTTACAATGTATCGAAGCTAACACTAGCATTCAGACACTGTTGTTTGTATGCTGCCGTCAGCTGCACTTAATAACTTGTTTTGGTAGTTTTACGTGAAATTACAGGAAAAACTGCCTAATGTACCTAATGAACGAGGTATTTACTACACAGTCATGTTTCGGTGTAGTCTTTTGTAAAGTTTGCTGCCTCTTTTTATAAGCTGGATAGTCTCGGGTGCAGTTTTCATCTGATGTCTCAATAATCTATGGATGATGTCCTGAGAGAGCACTCTGTTTTTATGTGCTACAGGACGTGTAAATTAGTTGGTAGTTTATTAGCTTTTTGCCATGGCCAGTGCCTTAGCAGCTAAGATGGGCTTTAACTCGCTTTTGAGAAAACCAGCTCGGAGCTTCAGCGTGAGGATCTGCACCATGGAGTCCGACATGGAGTTCAGCTGTGAGGTGAGTTTGGAGTGTTTCTGCTCGATTTCATTCAGGAGTCTCCTGCAGTGACCCAGACTGCAACAGCTTTTAGCACATCAGAGTCCCTCTGCTGACAGGTTCCCCCAGTTTCATGCATACCAATGCCTCTGGATCTGCAGCAGTGAGATCAGTCAGTTTACTCACAAAAGTTTTCTCAGTTTTTGGCACTAGATGGCGTCAGGTAGCTGTGAACAGCTACCACTTCGTGTCTGTTGCACAGAGGAGCATCATGAGTTACAATTCATCTCTGTCCTATGCAGCAATGGCATCAGAGGCTTCTCAGTTTAGAGCTCACTGCAGTGCAGGACTCTCTGAAAGGCTGTGGAAATCTGACTGCAGTGTCAAGTGTGTGAAGCAGTCACATTAGCTGCTATCTTTAAATATTTTTTGGCTTTCTTGCAGGCCTTGTGGGGGAGTTCATGGTTATATATCAGAACAGAAACACACTTAAATTGCTACCAGACACAGTCCCTATGTTTAAAAGGGAGGGACCCCACCAAAGTTTGCAGCTGGTAATTACACGGCGGCCTAATGTTAGTGGCAGGTCTCCATTTCCTGCACTTGGAGCATGATTGTATCAATTACCAGCTTAGTATATATCATTTTACAGGGATTGGTGATATAGACAAAAATAGCTTATGCTTTTCTTGGGCTCAGGTTGCACGGTTCGTATTCCAGCCCCATTTATTTCTGGTTTTTCCTTCTTTTTTTTCCCACCAGTGCACCTCTGGTGCAGTTGACAGTAGTTTGCACCCACAGGTAGCGCTGATGCTTGAGATGAAAGCAATATGAATTGGATATGTGTGGCTGATAAACCCCCTACCCCACCCCACCCGTCGCTGACAGCAGCATGAGGAAAACAAGTATGCTTCCCTCCAGCTTTCGAAAAAATAGTGATTTTCTCATAGTGCTGGTGAATGATGCAACTCTTTTTTTTTTTGTTTTTTACTAAAACACTGATAAAAGAAAATAACCACCTGTGACTCATTTAGTCCTTGTATTCTATTGATAATTGAGTTAGTTTAAAAAAAATAGATGCATGTTTTCAGTTGGATTCAGTCAGGACTTCACACAAATGGGACATGTTCATGCTGCGGTGTGGCTGCAGGTCTTGTTTTGCTGTCTAGTGAAGTCAAACTTATAGCACCAGACACCAGAGTGAGCTCAGTCTATGGGGAGGAAGGTGAAGACAGTCAGCTGGAGGATATCTTGGGAGATGCTGGCTAAAACCCAGCTGCGAACTACTATGTGTCGCAAAACTTCCAGGAAGCAGATCATAGCTCCGGTGGTGACAGGTGACCTGACAAACCTATACAGCCCAACAGGTCTCCAGACTCTCCATCAAATCCTCATCATTTGTTCTTCCCACTCTATGTCTGTATGAGTGGAAAGCACTGCAGTAATCCAACCCCTGTTGTGCAAGGTTTGAGAGACAGCTGCAGGGTAGATGAGGACCTTGCTCTTCTTCTGAGAGCTCTTGGTAATGGAGATGGCTGCAGCTCTCAGCTGTTTCCAGGTAGGAAGATTGGTGCTCTGCTCCAATACTCCTTACAAGAGGATCTCTGAGAGCTGTTCCAAGGTGACGTGGAGTGTCTGAAAAGATTTGTTTTGCAGTGTGTTTGATCACTCAGTGGCCATGTGAATGGTTAAAGCAGGTGAACTTGGTTTGTTGTGCAGTGACCATGAGCTGTGAGCCGCTCGCTAACTTACGGATGCACCAAGATTTACCTGGCTATGAATGCTAAGAGCTGAGATTGGGTGGTCTGAGAAGTTTTCAAGAACCATACTGGTGCTGCGTAGTTGTGTTTGGGTCTGGGAATTGCCTTAATCCATCATCTCTTTGTGTGGCATTGGTGCTAATCCTAGCTGACTATGGATGGGATTCTACATCTTGGATAGGTCACTGTTGCATTTTAGGGCAAACAGAGAGCCAGACCTTTCATGTTCCTGCCATGGTTCATTTATGGAAAGCCCATCTAGTCCCTGCAACTTGCTTGAACTTCGACAGTAAATCTAGATCAGGAGATCCTTCCTGCTAGACTTCAGGCATGTGGTCTGAAAATGAAGTCAATGTGCCAAGTGACACACAGGATTTTAGCATTTCACCCACTAACCCGTTGACACCTCTTTGGAGACAGTTGTAGCCTAAGAGGGGAAAAAAATCCTTGCATATAAAGTGAAATCTTTACTCATTCTCTGTTGTTTTGGCACATTTTTATTTTATTTAGTGCTCAGTTTGCAGGAAGGCTGGACTAACATCCAGTCACTTTTAGCTATAGCACAATGCTGTTATTTTTCACGCAGAAGCGTCTATATTATCATTTTTTCTGATTAAAGCAAGGGACAAAAGTGCATCCCTTTGCTCTACATGCTGGCTTTAAACTGTGAGTGAATAACATGTTGTATGCTATCCCTCTGAAATCCAAAACAAGACAGTAAAAAAGAAAAATAAAGAACTTGCTTCACCCTAATTACCTGAAACATGAACATATTCTGATTCTACTTATGCACTGAAGGGGTCGTGCTGTTTGAGAGGGTGCACACAGAAAAAGAAAACTTATAAATAGCATCAAAACATCACACAAGAACAACAAGAAGTATAATAATTGGATGACAATCTTATATTATAGAACAGGTTATGGGGCTGGTGTTTTGTGCAATGCTGTGAATTAATTGAATTTGTAGAGTTGTGACAGTTCAGTCCTGTGACTATGTGTACAGTTCAGAGCCAACAGAAAGATGTTATTCTACTGAGTCTAACCTAAATGATCTGAGGCACAGAGAACACACTTATCTCTGCGTCTTGCTCTTTTTTTTTGCCCTTTATGTTTGTGTGAAAAACAGAACAATCTCAAAAGACTCAGAGGAGCAGGAAAACATGCACCTCACTCATAGTGCAGAAACATCAGTGCTGATGCAAAAACTTGTTTGTGTTTGGTTTCTTTTTTTGCATGTTTGAATTAAAAATGCATTTGTGAATGCAAAGACGAACTGTGCTTACAGACAATAATGACAGATGTGATTTGAGCTTGTATTTCATTCCTCGGTCGATGTTCTGATTTTAACGTTTAATATCTTTTGATTTAGTATTTTTCTAAATGAGCAGCTTACAAGGTTGACATTTTGCTTGTGTTTGTTTTTAGTTGTTGGCTGTTATTAACTGTAACACCACAAAATGCTGAGATATTTCTTCATTCCAGGTGAAGTGGAAAGGGAAAGACCTTTTTGACTTGGTGTGTCGGACTCTGGGACTGAGGGAGACGTGGTTCTTTGGCCTCCAGTACAACATCAAAGACACTGTGGCTTGGCTGAAGATGGAGAAGAAGGTGAAGCTCGTGTTGAACATGTCATATGTTGTGTAAATATTCTTAATGCACTGCATGTGAAGGTACAGTGGAAATTAAATGCATGTTTTGCTGACATTAATTTTTCTAATTGCAGGTTCTGGATCAGGAAGTTCCAAAAGAAGAACCTATCACCTTTTACTTCATAGCTAAGTTTTACCCAGAAAATGCCGAAGAAGAGCTTGTGCAAGATATCACACAGCATCTCTTCTTCCTCCAGGTAAATACATATGCTGTTTGTCATTGCATTTTCATGCATTTCCAGCATTATATCTTAGCAGGTGGCTCTTTTCGCTTCTTTTGGACTTTCATGTAGGTTACCCATCTTATCGTCCACCTGTTTTCCTGTTTGTTTGTGGGCATCGCTTTCTAAAGCGAGCAGGTTTGCCATTCAAACTCACAGTGACGGACACATTCTCTATTATGACTGCTGCTCTACAAGCTGCAATTGCTCTCCTGAAATCCAACGTGGCTCTCAGTCTCAGAGGAGGCTGCGGAGTACCACCAGGTGAGTGGCCAGACACATTTTTTCCCAGGGGTGCTGTGTTTGAGCCTCTGAAAGGGAATAAAAGCACAGTGATAGCAACATATTGAAAGTGAAACAAATTAAATGAGTCCAAACTGGAGGCGACAACAGGGCTATTTATCTTAAATGTTTAGCATCTCTGAAGAACAAGACACAGGTTAGAAATCCTACTGGTGGCAAAATGGTGCAGAAACTAGATTTTTTTTTTTTTTAACATACCTTTCTATGCACTTTGATAGCATACATTGAAAGGAGCAGTGTGAAGTCCACTTCAGTCTTAAGAAAAAGTAATCCGGCAGTGTATATTCATGTGTTCACAGGGTATCAACACTAGGCTGAAACTAACAAGTCTCATGACATTTATGTTTGATTCTGCTACATGACAAGGAGACCAAAAAAAAAAAGGAGAGACAGACAAATAAGAGGCCATCATGATGGAGTTGTTTCATATGAGGGGAAGCAGAAGATAGCAGCAGCTAACTATGTGACTGAATATTTGCCGTCACATGTTACTGTAGAAAGCCAGTGTGTATTGTGCCTCCACAGACAGCTGAAAATAGAAGCCGGGCTATCCAGTCTTTTCACAGAAAGTTGCATGATAAACAGGAGTCTGGTGACACAGAACTGTCTGACCAGCATTAAAGCTGGAGTTCTACTGCAAGGTGACAAATTGCAAACAGAATTATCATTTTTGCAGTACCTCAAAACCTTCCCAGCAGCAAGCAATTACCTTATGCCTCAGGGCCTCAGAAATATTAGATTTTTCTTTTAATAATTTTTTCACAAAATGCTGTTAAATTTTCTTTTTTTGTTTGGGGAGGCAATAGTCAAATCTCCATCATCATGAATCGTGCCTTCAAGCATGTCAGTCAGGGTTCTTTGTTTCTGTTATGAGTTCCATTACGCTTAATGTCTGATGACAAAATGACAAAATGATTCCTGGATATTTACTTGGTTAAGAATGATCGTCTTGCATAAATGTGGCATGATATTTTCCTGACATTTTTGCATCTGTGTATCATTAGGATATTAGGTTCATTTGGTGGGCATCTTCAGTGACTGCTAAAAATATTGCCAATAAATCCTTATGAGTTGTTCTCAAAAGCCTGCCGCTTCTCAGGGCTGTTTCATGCTTTCCACGTCTGTGTGTCTGCAGTCTGCTTTGGAGCATACATGGACCACTGACGGGCATGCTGTTCCTCTCATGCTAAATTTTGAGCTAATGCATTCCATGCGTGCGCACTGGTCCACGCATCCCTGTAAACAAACAAGCTGCACGCATACACATGTATAACGACAGTGGCGACCTGGCACTCTGGCACATGCATGACCAGTCACAAAAATTGGCCACAGAGGTGTCCCCGCAGAAAGTAGCGCACAGGGTGGATGACGATTATTATGCCAGAGTAGGCCGAGCAGGCATGCAGATTTGGGAAGCATGGACAAGCCTTCAGGCTGCACAGTTTTTGCCCTCTCTTCTCTTCAATGTAGAATTTAGCATGCATATTTTATTCAACTCTACTGTACTCCTTGCATGTACTGTAACTTTACTGTAGTTACTAATTTGTTGCTTTGTACTTTTGCTTGTAGTCAAATGCTTTTAGTGAAAATGTTTTTGCATTTTCGTTTCTGAAAGTTTTCTCATTTACACAGGAACATTTTGGAAACGTGTCAATTTACACGGAAATGACAGAAAATCTTGTAATTAGCAAGTTGGTCCACTAGTGGATGCTGTTGTTTGCTTTTCTGTGTTCTTGCATTCAAGCAAGAAGAAGCACTGTATGATAACCTTGAGATTTCAGCATTGACCCATGTTTTTTTCACAGCATCCTGGAGTCCTCGTGTTCTCTCTGCTCTGAAGAGAGAGTGCAATTTGATCATGACACTAAACTAACACCTGATTGAAATCTATAACAGAGTTCCAGGTGTTAATCTCATCTCTCCAGTCACCTGCCATCTGTAACAGTCCTGTTCATCCTGAGCGCTCAGTTACCCTCCAGTGGATGCCACTCTCTGCCTAAATTTACCGCTCTGGTTATTTGACCAGTGTATAAACGACATGAGGTTTTTAGCAACATCTTAGAGGCGTGATACGCTCTCGATCTCTGTAGCTATAGAGCTGGATTGGTAAATGTTATGTACAAGCGCACCACATAGATGTCAGCAGTGATTAATGTGGGAGGAAAGAAGGAAAAGTCCCGATCCATTAAAATTAGGTTTCTTTATCATCCTCCGCATCAAATCATCTGAAAAGCACTTTAGACTTTAAACAAATGTAATGTTTTAGAAAGTTCAGTATTCCGTGGATGTACGACGTCACATCAATATTAATGATCACCTCAGTGAAAGTCACTTAATGTAGCATTTTAACACTCTCAACATGGTTTAGTGAGCTGCCCTGTGTCATTGAATCAGCACCAAGCAGGATATTAATGACTAGCCTGTGTTCTAGCTATGTTTGCAACCAGTTGTGAGAGAGGTGCCTCACTGAAGATTTCAAGCATTTGACAATAGAGTGTAAGATGTAAACATAAGTAACCATAAGTAACATTTTTTTATAGTGTTGTAGTTCCATGTTTCCTCATTGGTGACAAGATTAGAATGATCTACCTACATAAACACCACATACTGTATATCACACAGATGTGATCAATGATTGCCATGGAAACCAGTGGATTGCTTTAAGGATTTAAATGTGATGTAAAATACTCCCGCACAAAGCTAATTCCACAATAATACAACAAATCCATCAACTCTTTAAGACAAATGCCCCCCAATTAGTATGCAGACGGAAACAGAGTAAAACGATGCACTAATCATCTAATGTGGTGGAGTCATCGATCAAATTAAACTAGAAAACCTCAGCTACGTGAATATAGAAGCCGCTTTTTACATGCTTCAAGCACAACTCGGAACACAGAGGAAATGATCTGCCATGTGAGGATATATGTCATTCTTGAGTAGGAATCTAATAAAATAGATTTAATTTCTCGCTAATGCTTTTACTAATCTTGCAGCTTGGCGTGTGTGTCAGAGGAACTGGGCTCTCAGCAAGGCCACATTACTACAATCAGATAAACAGATTTTTGATTGACATTCAATCTTATTGGCCACCTCTAGTGTAGACTCAACATCCATTTACAACAAGAAGACACTCAATAATTCCTTTATTCCCTCAGATGGGGAGTTTTTGTACCCAGCGTATCCTCTAGCCAACTGTTAAATAACAACAAAATCTGTATTAAAATTCAAAATATTAACTCGTAATAACCTAATATACAAATTTACTGAGGTAGACAGATTTTTCTGTCTATGATTTATGACAACTTACTTTTAAGGGAGAAAGCATTTGTGTTAATATTGAACTGGTTAAAAAAAAACTACTCTAAGTCATTCACTAACTGAATGAATTAAACAAAATCCGTTTCAGCACGCTGCATGATCTCTGCAGCTTCTTCGCCGTTGCGGCCATCAGGGGGCACACGTCCACAGAGTTTCCCCTCTTGAAGCTCTCAAGCTGAGCACTCTTTGCAACGCACTTCTTCCCATTGTCCCGGTCTGATTGTGTGCAGCCATGCGGAATCAATGCACAACATATTACCGCTGCCCTTTCTATCCACTTAATACTCTATGGGGAATTCCTGCCGAGCCTGTCGCAACAATTCCCACCCGCAACACAGATGAGATTTGTAACGGCGCACTCATCGTCCAAAAGCCACCGGCCACATTTATCAATTACCAATTAGGCTTTAAGGACTCTGTTATTGGCTCAGCTAATGACATATTCTCCGTGGGACGCTTGTCCTCTCCATAGCTTTATAGTCATATCCAACCCCGTTTTTCTGTTACGTGGCTCTTGACCGCATTCCCCAACATTTGTAGAAAGTCTCTCATCTATTCAAAGCACATAAAATGTTTCTGTCTCCGTGATTTGTTTTAAGGTGGCTGAAAGTGATTTTTATTTATTTCAAAGGGAAGCCTTGCTTCAGGAAAATTACTCATCAGTTAGATTTGTACACAACAGCACGAGGGGAAGAAGACAAATGTGTAACGCTTCGCATCCTCTTGTCTTCCCATTACCTCACTCTCATTAATTCCCATAATGTCAGGAGCCAGCCTCTGTTCAGATAGTGTCACAGGCATGACAGCTGGATTAGTGTTTATCAGAAATGATCACCGACCTGGGTACACACATATATACACACACTCACAACCCGCAATCTCCATAACACCGGAGTCTCATTTGTAAGCCAGATCGCAGCCGCGTCCCCTCTCAGTGCTCGCCGTGATTAGGGGGCTGTCACCTCCCAGCTCCACACCTTTGTTAGTTCAAAACAAGAGAAGACAGCGTGACAGGGCGGCGCGAATGATCAGGTTTGAAGCACTAAATTGGCCACTTATGTGACTGCAGCTCGCAACACGTTCGCCCCGTCGAACATTACAGATTTGTTGCTCCATTTGCAGAGTTTGTGATTCAATTAGCCCAACGGGGGATGGCTGTTTCAGGTAGTCATACCTGGAGCTTTAATCCAAAGGGAGCTTGTTATGGGTGGGATTGATGCCAATTTCAGGAATTCATGTTGTTTTTGTGGTTCATGACAGGTGAGTCAACACTTGAAGCTCAACACAGTCTTTTTCTAAGCCACAAACTGCAGGCCTAAAGCTTCAATTTGTCACTTTCTTTGACTGGAGCGAATCCACAAGCACAACAGAAGCTACCTCGGGGATGCAGAAATAACACGGATTATAAAAAGGCACGGCCTTCTCCCTCAATCATGATTAGGTCCTTAGTGTGACTTTCTGTCTTGTCGTTATAATCTTCTGATTTACCAAGCAGGTTTTTGTGGAGTAGCCTAATGATCATATGAAATCTTGTTGGTTTAGGTGGTGTCAGGTTCCTGGCTCTGCCTCTAATAGGTCCCTGTGTGACTGCAATGTTTAAGTCCTACAGTATTTTCTTGGCGGTGTTCATTCTGTTCCCAGACCTCTCTGAAATGAGCAAGTTGCTGTTACTGTAATGAAAAAGGTGTTAAGGTAGTTTGTTGGCTGGGTAATAAAATAAGGGGGAAGAGGTATTTTTTATGTTTTTGACTAGAAACAAACACTTCAGTCTATTTTCTAATGAATTTAGGTAAAGACTGGAAACATAACTGCTCGTCTCAGGAGTGCATGTAGTCTCAGTCCATCTCCGAGTCCGACCTGGTCTTGATGTTCAGCAGCATCTGGTACTCTACAGCTTAACGCTTCAGGTCGGCCCTCAGCAGAGCCAGCTGCTCCCCCAGAGACGACACCTGCAGCTGGTATCTGGAGAACTGCACGACGTGCCGTCCATTTAAAAATGCCAAAAAGAATCTACCATATCTTCTCTTTCAATTCTATTTACTGCTATTTCTTGGATTGGATGAACCATGCGCTTAAAACTGATCATATTCTGACTTTGTCTTTGAACTCCTCAGGTGAAGAAGAAAATCCTGGAGGAAGAGATCCACTGTCCCCCTGAAGCGTCGGTACTCCTGGCCTCCTACGCTGTCCACGCTGAGGTCAGTGCTTGTTTTGAAACTTTGAATTCAACTATTGTTTTTGAATGTGCATATTGTCTGCTTCTATTTCGGTCCTGAAAGTTTGCTCTAACTTGACTTTAAAGACTGCACCGTCAAAATCACGACTCATTAGCTAAATAAAGACATTTATGACTTCTTATCTCTTATATCAAATATCATTTGACTGCAGTTGAATATAAACAACCTATGTAACTATAAAACTATATAAAAAAATTCAAGAAAAATTGTGTAAGACATGGATCACCTGAATTTATTTTATTCAATCTAGAAAGTTGATTGTAAACTTCACTTCTATATGTTAGTCCTCAACTTCAATAATCTTCCCACATAAATGTGACTTTCCAGAAGAGCCCATTAATCTGTCACAAGCTCTGGAAGAAATGTCTTTGCTTAAGCAGCGTCTTCCACTTGAAGCTGCCTCATCATAGATCTAAGGGCAGCAAAACACAACAAAAAAAAACCAAAAAAAAAAATCTGAGCAACAAAAATGAAAAATGTCAGCGTGTCGTTTTCTTAATGTGTGATCACAGTAGCTGCTGAAGATGAGCGGTGCAATTGGAAGAAGGTGTTGAATCTGTGGCTGGGCTGATACTTGCCCTTTCAGGGATGTCACATCCCTCTGGAAAGTAGTGTCATTGTGAGACAAAGTGAAGGAGGTTTTGTGCGTGTATGTGCGTGTGTGCGTGTTGGGGGTGGGGGGCTCATGAGGAGAACACGAGATAGAAAGGGTAGATTAGTGCAGCACCTGCAGCTGTGAGACAAAGGTAACAGAATAGCCAGTACATCAGATCCTCGCTTGTGAATATCGGAGCCACTGAGTTAACAAGTTAACGGTCACAAGTGAATGAGCACAGGTGCAGATATGTGGATGATGAGGAGCCAGTAAAGGTAATTATAACATGATGAGTCTGACCTCCTATAGTGACTGCAGTGGCTCTGATTACCTGCTGGTTCTGAGGGAGATGTGATTGAAATCTGTGCAAGTAATCGTAGCTTCTCTCTGCTAAAGTATCCCTGTCTGTTTATTGTAATATAGATTTTTCTGTCTTGATGTCCAGTCTGAATCAAAGCTGACCTTTTTTAGACCGGCTTTTGCCAAGAGTGTGTTTATGCTGTTGCGACTGTTGCTCAGTTGAACTTTTTCTCCAATGTATCAGGTATTTTCTCAATCATTTTACGTACTTTTTCTTTTTCGGTATTTATTGCGCTTGTTGTTAGAAGGTGAGAAGTCAAGTATGAACATGAGATGGATAAATATGGAAAATACTTTTTTTTTTTCTGTTGATGTAAAGAAACAGACAAGTATTGGATGGCACTCTCATAAAGTTGGATTTTCTGTCTCGCTTTTGCATGTTCTTCCTGTGCATGTTTTTTTCAAAAACATGCATTTCAGGTTATTTCTTGTCTCTGAATTGCCTGTAGGTGGGAACGTGTGTGTGAGGTTACTGTTTGCTGTGTTTTAGATTGACAGCCTGTCCAGAGTGCACTTACTTTTATACGGGATTAGATCCAACCCATTAGTTAGGCGATGCAGAAGATGGATTGATGAACGCACAATGGTCATATGAAAGGAACAATTTGTTTTTATCACAACTGGAACTCAAATTACAAGCAGACGTTCATGATTTTATACCTATGATTTGATGCTGAAGACGTGACCGGTGTACTTGGTATTCTCCAAGACCACTTTTATTTTTTTAACACAAGCCCAGCATTGTTCAAAATTCATGTGCTTATTTTCTATTTCTATTGGAGTATTCTCTCCAAAATCATTTTTCTAAAACTTAATAAAGGTGACTGAAGCTCAGGACTCATTCTGCACCACAAGCATAGGAACTGCTTTAGACTGTGTACTTATTTCCTGTCTCTGGAGCCCTGAGATGTGCAGCCACTGTCTGATCACACATGATTTTAAAACCAATACTCCCATGGACGGAGAAACTTCCTTAAGTAAATCCAGTTTTTAAACAGTCTGGATGAGAAGCAGACCACTGTGTTCGTCCAAAAGCACTAAAGAGATCAGGCCCTTAGATCTTGGAAAGATGATCCCATGAACTTTCAGTAAAAAGAGCTGCAGAGGCTAAGGGCCTCTCTGAGACTTTCATTAGATGCAACCTGAGTCTGGAAAGGTATATAATGATCTGTATATATTTTGACAAAAAAAGGAAAATAATCTGTATTGAGGTATCAAACTGATGATTCATTCACCTCATGTGTTCATGTGTTTTCATGTGTTTGATTCAAAGGACGTCCACGAAACACTTAAATTTGTCAAGCAAATAGATCCAAAGACAGTATTTTTGCTTGTTTATGCAAATTGTTTTACAATGTCACATTTATTAGTGGTAGATGGTTCTTGACTTATCAATTTCATTGTGTTTTACATAATTTTGTGAGCACATTGTTGCAATGTCAACATGTTCATTACCTAGTTTTGCAGTGGGTTTGCTGTTCAATATAGATTGCATCCTTCTGCACAAGAGCCTGTTTGATTGACTGTTTGAAGAGTTACCTGTATCCTATGGAAATCACTACACAGGAAAAAGCTCCCTTAATAAACCTCGAGCGATCTCAGTGGTTTTGGTTGAGGGAGCACATCTTTTCTGAAATCCCCCAGAAAACGATAGCAAGGCTGAGGTGCAGCATTTCTGACAGTCCGACAGGGTCTAGTGAGACCGGGAGCTCTACCTCAAAGATTTGGCCGAGAGCCCTCTGAGACTTGCAGTTCCCCTCGCCAATTTAACAAGCGCGGGTTAAAAAAGGCCGCGTGGATCAGGAGAAATCTGCAAATCAGCCTCAGTCCCGTGCTCTCCGGTGTCAGCACCCTCAATCTGGAAGCAGCACAAAATATGGGGCCGCAATCTGTTTCCATTTAATCAGCAGTCCACTTTGATCAGAGTCAATGTAAGTAAATTGGCATTGTGAAGAGGAGACAGGGTTAGAGATACGTACCTGTTTAGGAGAGCATCTGCTGAGAGGTTTTTGGTAGACTTTTCTCTTCTCCTCTCATCATGAGCTTTTTTTTTTTTTTCTTCTTTTTCCTGCAGCGTTGCCAGCGATGTAGAGTTTAATACACAGAGGGATCTACTTTGGTGCCCTGACTCATCTTTAATCATGATTATTGCAGCCTGAAGATAGCAATAAGGAGAGAGTAAAATGTATTCTGAGACAGCTTTACTGTTCAAAGGAGATTATTTTAAAGATAAAAGTGAGTCAAGGTTTTGTTCAGGCTGGAGATACAAGGCTCGTTGTCAGTGATTAGAAATAAAGTTCAGTTTCATTCAAGAAAAGGAGCTGTGGGAGACCATAAAAGATGCTGACAGCGACTCTATAGATAAATTCTTCATCTGTGATTAGTGGAAGTGTTAAAACTGAATCCTTAACAGCTGTTACATATGTTTTGATAGGAAAATGAGCATTGTTCACACGATTAGGTTTAAGTTGGTGTGTATGGTGTCTTTGCGCACTATCTCCTCAGACATTTTCTTCATCTATGATCTAAAAAGAAGAAAAGGTCAGTGAAATGTCTTTTAATATTAAAACCTTCAGATATTTGTCCCATGCACACAAAAATCAGGCACAATTTAGAAAATAATAAAAATGTGCGAATAGTTGATATTCTCAATCAGCAGGGGTAAATAATTAGCATAATTAAAAATAATGATCTGGATTTGTCTCGTGGCTTCGGTCTATAACCTCAGAATATTTAACTAATTAAAACTGAAAAATTATTTTTACAGAAGTGTCAACAGAATTATTGATTTTGCTCCCTGTATTTAATGCTTTCTCAGTGTCTGTAAGTGATAAACTCAAGTGACCCTCAACATTGGCATTGTATGTGCTTTATTGTTTTTGTTTTTCATTATAATAAAAGAGTGTTAAAGACAAATGCATCTCTCAGTCAGAATAGAATTCAAGGTACCAGATTATGTGTAAGCGATTACATCCTGTTTTATCTATACCTGTCACATTCACCTCTGCTGTTCTTTTAAAGTGTGCGGCGCCTTCATGCTAAGATTGAAAGAGCTCTTTAATTCCCTCAGAAGAAAGGCTGTGGAATCCCCTTTGAGTCTTTGAAAGACTTTAAAAGATCTGCAAATCAACTAAAGTCAAGCAGTTCAAGGAAAATTATCTCTAAGTGGTGCTGATTTTAAACCACTCTGGAGTTCATTATGAGCTGGAAAATTCAATTAATCCAATTAACGCAAACTGAGACACTTGTGTGTAGAGTTAAAAAGACATTGTGCTCTTTTGATGTGCACAGACGTTAGCTCCAGTTCTGTCACCATTGATGTAATAGAGCACAATGGATGAAAACAAACCTTTGCTTTGGGGATATTAACATTCTGGTTCAGTGTTGTTTTACTTTATTACAGACAGAGCAACTCACCCCATGATGAAGATCTTGAATGTAACATGGGAACATTTGCATAAAACCCAAATTTGGACTAAAAATGTCTTTGTAAGTGAATTCATTTTTCTTATGTCTAGAGCCCACCACACCAAATGGTGCGCCCTCATTCAAGTACCACATCGAGGATCCATGTGCTATTCTTGTTATCATTACAATCTGGTTAAGGTTTGGGTTAAGCCAAGGGTGTAAAACAGATTTTAGTTCAGAGGCCTCATACACCCCAATTTCCTCTTGAGTTGCTGGACAAAGAAAATAGTGTCATAAAAACCTTTAAAATTCTTTAAAGTTTCTTTTTTTTTTTTTTTTTTTTTTTTTTTTGTGGCACAAAGTATAGATGATGAAAATGTCTATATTTTCACAAAATATAGATGTGTGTCCATCTTATTCTGTCACTGTGGGACCAACACTCTATGAACATCTTACTTTAAATCTCTATTGGATGGAAAATAAAATTACCAATGTTTCACATGTATTTAAAGGTTGATATTGATGAAAGGATGATAAGGTTCATAAAGTTTTCGGGTTAAAATCAGAGATTGAGACTTCCTCTGTTACTCCCTTTCTCTGGGTAGTTAAACCTTTTAAGGTTAAACACTTGTAGTTTAACTCTGCCTTAACCATCACAGTAGTGGTGGTTAGCTCGGGTAAGGAAATGCAGGATGTTAATTGGAAGGCCTCATAAAAGTAGAGGTGTGTGTGTGGCATGTGTGTGTGTGCTTGCTCCTTTAAACTTCTTCCAAATTAAGAAACTTTGCATGGAAGACTGATCAAAGTTTCTGCAAGTCAGGAGTCACGAGTGGTGAACACTTATCCAAACTGCTTCTGAAAACTTATTTCTGCTGAACTGTGAGACTATTTTTTTAATGCAAGGCATACACTTACCTCCTTTTTTTTAATTTTTTTGTGAAGATACTTGTTGAAACACTGATTGTTCATTTCGGTCACCTTTAGCTATTGGCAGCTCTTCAAAGGGAATCAAATGTTCGCTTGTGCGTGACAAGAAAACAGTTTGGATGGAAGGTACTTAATTTTTCATGACACCGTGTTAGCCAGGAGTTCAGCTTCTGTGGGTCTGCAGAGGTTTCAGCGTGAACTGTTCTGTATTCTGAGCGGGTGTCGTGCTACAAGGAAGTGTTGACGGGGAATTTCAAGAAACAGACACTGTGGGGAAAAATGCAGAGGGGGTCACTTTGGCACCGGGCTCAGACTGAGGTCATCTCCTTTGTCCAGCGGACGACAAGCTTACAGGCATGAATGACAAAGGTTTCAGTCCACATGTGGGTTCAGCAAAACTCGCACCTTCACTGAATGTTTGAATTGCAACTCTGGGTTATAAACTATATTACAGTCTACTATATTAATCCGTTTCCACCCCACCAAGATGAAACTGGGCTGTATGTAGCCCCTGAACTAAAATGTTGTTTGACAGTCCTGCATTAGACGAATGAGTCTCCATCCCAGGACAAACACTTTTAAAGACATCGATTCACACCGTGCTTTTTTGGGACTATGGCCAGAGACCAGTGTCTTGTATTTTCCGGACTGTAAGTCGCACCTGAGTATAAGTTGCACTGCTGTGTAAGAAGAATTAGATTTTTCAAGCACAGAAGTAACGGCACCGTCAATAAGCCTCGGGCAGCAGCTGCTCTTCAAGAACCGTCTGTGGATTTGTTCCTCCAGCTCTGGCTGTCATGCTTTTAGAAGCATGGTAACAGTTTCTCTGCTTTTCTCTGTCTTTTCACAAGTTTCTAAGACACGCCAAACTCTTCCTGCTGTTCTTTTTCTGTTTTCTATTGTTTATATTTTGCAAGTTTTAACTTCAATTCTGCCGTGTAGCTTTATCTTTGGTTGACATTTGTTCATTAGTGTGGACAGGCGACCAGATTGGAGAGCTGTTACCATTCACTCTCAACTATAAAACTACCAAGTCCCAGGAGAATCAGGACCGGGAGTCATGCAACACTGGAGGCTGCCTTTGTTTGTGCAGAATAAATATTTACTATGGAAGTGGTGCTCATGCACGGTACCAGCATTTTAGAAAAATTGTGCTTTCAGTGATTCAGCATACTGTTGACATGTAAAACCAAAAACGTGAGGAAAGTTTTGAGGGTCATAGTTTGTGGGAGCCAGAGAAACTATGGTTTATGTCAAACAAAATGATCCAAAGCTGCTGCTTGGAGAAACATCCATTTGAATGATTCCATGAGGTGTTCCAAAATCACTTGTAATTTCTACAGAAATTAGTTTGTGTTGCTGTGTCACCTGCTGTGGCGAACAAGACTTACAATGATAACATAAAGTGCATGCAAATTTGAAAAAAACAACACTATGTACAAACAGCAAGTTATTCCAGGAGGGCATGCTGTGTGATTTAATACATTTTATAGATAATGCACGGGGAAAGTATAGGGCTGTAAATTGATTTTTTTTTTTCTCTCTTCTCAAAGTCGACTGTGTGAGAAATACATTTCCACCCTCATCTCAGTGGGGGCTCCGCTGCTCATAAATATATCTATTAGTCAGCAACGGCCTATGAGATTCCAATGATAGTTTTTAATTAAAATTATTGACACGAGGCTATCCTTCGAGAATCGATTTCTGCTGTCAGTTTGGGGATGTCAGAATATAATTGGAAGAAGGGAAGGTGAGCAATCAGAATGTGTGGGAAGCTCCGTCGCTGGCAAAATGCCACCCCGTCTCTCCCCGAGCTTGAATCCCAGTGGTGCCGTAATGCTGCAATAAGTTTATATGTCATCAATTATGAAGCAGTTAAAAACAAACAGGTGACGAACCAAGAGAGGCAAGGACGGAGAAAACCGAGAGGAGCGGACCTAATTAAATGGCCCTGAGCTTCTTCGGCCTGTTATCCACTGCATGGGTGTTCCAGGGTCTGCAGAGTTGAACTTATTAGATTCAGGCTGGTTAGCTGCTGTCGTTAGACTGCTGTGCTCAGCGATGAAATCCAAGATGTAGTCATTAGACGAGGCTGAATTTAATAAACACAACAAAGACAAGAAAAAAAAATTCAGACTTAGTTAGATCTTACCGGATATTTGGATAAAACAGTAATTTATCTCGGCATGTGGTACATGTCCTTGCTTGAGCACTTAGCGACGTGTTTCCTTTAGCACAAGATGTAATGTCACATCGAAACGCATTATTTTGATTTCAGTCCCACCCCCCCTACCCCAATACAACGCCTTTGTTAGGTGCGATTTCCTGCTCTTCCTGGTAATTGACCGACTGAAGGTGACACCGCAGTGAAATTTAGGGCAATTACAGTGACACTTGAGCAGCACCTCAAGGTTGTGTGGCTGTCTCCTACCTGAGATGGGATGTCAGATTTTTGGAGTACGCCCTCAGTAACAGGGAGAGGAAACAGGTTTATGTACCTGTTTCCTACCAAAATTATTTCAGTAAGTTGCAAAAAAAAAAAAAAAAAGGCTTTGTGCAATGGCAGGCTCGCCAATTTTTGGTGTCAAACTATCAAAGACAAGTAGAAAGGGGTTTTTTTTCTTTCTTTCTTTCCAAATGTAATTTTTGCATGGAGTTTCATGCATATTCTGTGTTGGTGTTGCCACTCTTGACTGTGAGCCTCTGAAAGCTATTCACCAAAACAATGCACTATGAAAAGATGCTTTACAATTGGAGAAGAATTATCGCTGCATCTATAAATTTGTGGTGAGTTGGAAATTACCATCATCAGCTGACAGAGGCAGAAGATATGTAGTAATAACAGGTGGCTTCACTCAGCGTTCCCACCAATACTAATACAAGTAGTGCTGAGAGGCAGTGCATCACATCACTTCAAGTCTTTTCTGTCTTTTAGAGTTTGATTCCAATTTAAGTGTCTGAATTCTGACACAGGGATTTAGTTGCCAACAAAGACGCGAAATGTCTTTTGGGATCACCTTTAATTTGGACAGTTACATGTGATATATGAAACGTATACACAATCAGAATATCTATAAGTAGTTTGGATTACAAAGGAGGTGTAAATCCATTCAGAAAGAGAACATTTGTGAATTTGAGCTTTTGCTGCAGTAAATAGTCTTTATCGATCCATTCACCACTTTAACATTTTCAACCCGTGGGAGGTATGCTCTTGGTTTCTTTACAGTGCTAAGCAGATTATTCTGGTTTTGGTATGTTGTTGGCTTTGAATGAAATTGGAGTTTAATTATCACTGCTAAATAGTTTGCACTGTAAGTCATAATAGAGCACAAGTCACATCAAAGCTGCTTTCAGTTGAGATAGATCAAAAGGGAATAACAAGCCCAGAGAATGTGAACAAATGTTAACCTACTTCCATACATTTACAGTCACATCCCACTTTTTAAAATCTCATATATTTAATTTATACTCTTCCACCCGTTTTACGGGATCCCACAGGAAATTCTCACTGCCACTCAGTCATGTCCAGTCCATCGATATCGCTCTACAAACATGTATGATTTGGTCTGTCTGTGATGATGACTCTCTCGACACTCCCAGATGTCTCTAATAGCATCATCTCCACCATCTCCTAATAACCGGACAACAGAGTGTACTGCAGTGTGCATTACTGGCCCCCTGACAGACCAGCCTCCATTCATTTTCCCAGAGACACCTTTTCTTATAATTGTTGTAGTTTCATCTTGCAAACGGCTCCCCAGAGACGCAGAGTCTGCCCTGTTATTGGACAGCAGGTGAATAGTGGCCGATAGTTGGGACTCATTTTAATCTTTTTGGCACTTTCCCTCTATTTTACAGTACGGCGATTACGACCCCGATGTTCACAAACCTGGATTTTTGGCAGAGGAGGAACTGCTGCCAAAAAGGGTGAGTAATTATCACCTTTCACAACCAATAATGGACATACCCGTCTTATTATTTGGAGTTAAATGTGGCGTCCTATGCTTCATTTGTGAATGCTTCTCTCTTTCTGGCTCCGGTTCAGGTGATCAACTTGTACCAGATGACTGCAGAAATGTGGGAGGAGAGGATCACGGCTTGCTACGCAGAGCACAGAGGCAGGACGAGGTGAAAAACTGCTGCACTCAACTAGACGACCATGAAGTTTCCGCCCTCATCAGCACTATTTAACTTCAGAGTTCAGATAGGATGTGCTTGAAACTCAAAGTCGAGTGCAACACTGAAGTTCTGGCAGTCATTGAAATGCATAAAGAGTCGCTTAAAAGTAGTTGCAGACCAGAAAGTTTCTATATGCTGCTTAAAAAAAAAAAAAAATCAACTTTAGATCGCCATTTCAGGCTTTTAAACATTTAATGGTGACCAAAGCATGACAGTAGCAGGTTAAATAGAGATGATCACATCTTCTAGCACATCAGTTTAGTGTATTAGAATGATTCGTCTCTCACAGTGATGTAGCCATTGTGGAGATAATGCTGACGTCAACATTTGTGCTTTACACTTTGTTCCACCACTAAACTGAGTAGAAAATGAAATGGACCATAGTGTGAGGTATGTTCAGAGTCTGAAAAGTCTGAGTGGGGATTTGGGGGCCTGAAAGTGAGTCGTAAAAAGGCTAGAACCTCAGCATTTGGGAAAGTAATAACTGAGTCACTGGTGCTGATCAATATCCTTTTTAACCCCGGCAGCCGTCACACCTTTAGCATTTTAATTGTTTTGGGAGTGAAGCAGAGCATTGGAGGCACAGAAGGGCCGTCCCTGTCTTTCTGGTGTTTCTAGAAAATTAATGTGAGCTCACGCTGTTTAGCACAAGTCTAAATTATGATCCAGTGAACGCACAGCCAGTCATTCATCGGATTCTTTCCTGTGGTAACTATATATCTGTTATAGAATGGAACAGAAGGAAATTTGAAAAATGGATACATGTTGAAAATCACATAAAAGAAAGACATGAGAGAAAAAAAAAAAGCAAAACAACTCTTAAAATCAGGAATGTTTAAATTTGATGAATTTTAATACTCATAGTATTTAAGACAACTTGCCAAAGTAATAGTGAGTTTCCAAACTCAGACGTTCATAACTGATTAAGAAGTACAGACACAACATTAAATAACTGCCTCACACCACATGTGCATCTTTCTGCTCTTTCAAAGAGCTAAACTCTTCTGTTTTATGTTTGAAGCACAAGTGAAGCTCCTCAACCCATTTTTTTCCTGATCCACTCTCACGTCAGTGTTTTCAGGGTCCAGCCTATTTAAGATTTGTGTACTTGGCAGAACGCTCGCCTTTTTCTTTAAACTTTGATGAAGCTTAAATTATCAATTTCCCAGCCACCCATATCAAACAGCCTCTTATTAAAAGTTTTACATCACAGCATGTCCTGATTTATCCACAGCCATCAAAGTCCACTGATGTTCTTGTTTGTGTTTTTACTGGGATGACCCCGAAACCACAACAGATCTGCCAAGACGCTGCACAAAGACGGGAGAGAGGAAAAGAGTTTTTCCTCTCACATTTGCCGCCTTTTAGAGTCTCGTACTAATCAGAATCAGTCTTGTTCTGCATCAGGCATGACCTCTAAAGCCTGTTATGGCGTTATAGTTGCACTTTGTGCCTACGTTGTCATTCTCGGAGGAGCTGTGTGGCAGAGTTTTTATAGATCACACAATGCGACAGATGCTACACACACAAAAAACAGAGGAAACAAGCTCTGATCTCCTTTTTTCCCTCCACTTCTGCACTCCCCCACCCTTCTCTCTCTCTCCCTTGAATCCCTTTCCATCTTCTTCCTCTCTCTCTATTTCTTTGAACAGGGATGAAGCCGAGATGGAGTACTTAAAAATAGCTCAGGACCTGGACATGTATGGCGTCAATTACTTTCTAATCAGGGTGAGCCAACGCTGCTTCATTATGCTATTACAAAGCAAGCCAATGTGGGATAATAGGAGGCGTGTGAGTTATGAAATGAAGCGGTGGAAATAACAGTCTGACTCACCTGTTTGTGTTGTTATTTGATCTATTGTTTGAATTTTGAGTGTTTTTTTGAACAGGTAAATGACTGCATTTTTCTCTTCTTTTTTCCAAGGCGAGTATTCACCTGAACCAGGGGTGTCATTCATTTTAGTTCAAAGGTCACATGCTGTTTGAAAAATATTTTGTATTTCAATCCTCAGAGAACCTTAGAGATCAGGCAGAGACTAAAACGTCAGTAAAATGTTGTTATGGCTTATATGTGTGTTTGTTTGCAGGCACACATCCTTTTTTGACAATTCTATTTTGAGGTAGCTCGCTTCAGTTGTTGTCTCACTGACCCCCTCGGCTCCCTCGTGTTATGTTGTCTACTCTTTCTAAAACAGTGCAATCTCCAGTAAATAAATATGCTTGACACCCCTGGCCTGAGCAAACCTGTTGCAGCTCTTAAAATGAAATTTACTCGAGCTTAGCTGCGGCCTTGATCAATGTGTTCTCTAAAAGGTGAAGACAAGGTAGAATTCTTCCAAAAAACTAAAATCCAACTTGAATAATTCAATTCTTGTTTTATTCTTGAAGTAAACAAGCACAGACTGCTTATTCACCCCAAATCTCGCTTTGTTCTGCTCTGCTCTAAACAAATAGTCACCACAAGCCACTGCTGTCAAATACAGGTAGAAATGAATGTTGGCTGTGGGCTTGGTCGCACAGCTGCCTGCTTAGACTCCTTGAACAGTCAGGCAGCAGAAAAGCGTTGTTTACTCTGCTGTCGTGCTTTTAGAATAAAAAGGGAACCGATCTCCTCCTGGGAGTGGACGCCTTGGGACTGCACATCTACGAGCCGGACAACAGGCTGACGCCCAAATGCTCCTTCCCCTGGAACGAGATCCGCAACATTTCTTACAGCGACAAAGAGGTGAGAGAATCTGCCGCTCGACCAGGGATCACATAGAGTCAACTTGAGATTCAGTTACTCATTGATATTTTGTCTGTTAGCTTCATAAGTCCGCGAGTTTCCACAACTGATGCAGAATCTTATGTCTATGCTGTATTTTGTGAACCCTCATTGGCTGCACATTGAGCACCTGGACACTCTAATGAAACCATTTAATAACTATATCGTTAAAAAAAAAAATCGAGGGCAGTCCATCGATGTGCAGCTTGTTTCATGCATGCTTAATATAAGGAAGCATTCCAACATTGACTTAAAAGTGCTTTTAGATTTTGAGATTAAAAACAAGATAAGGTCAATATCTCTGTAGCTCTCTGTTTATTTCTTCTTTCTTAAATCTGTTTTTCTTGGACCTGCTGTTTAGTTTACCATCAAACCTTTGGACAAGAAAACCAACGTTTTCAAGTTCAACTCTTCACGGCTGAGAGTCAACAAGTTGGTGAGTTTTTCTGTAATTGTCTGGGTTTTTTGGCTTTCTCCAGCAATTCGGCCGTCACACGTGCCAATTCAGTCACCTGGAACACAATCCTGTCAGACATGTCATTTTGAAGAGGAATAAATAAGGCTGATGGTACTGGATTGCAGTTGTGACCTTCTAAATGGCACGGAGCCCATTATTTTGTTTGCTCTTGTGTAGATCCTCCAGCTGTGTATCGGGAACCACGACCTGTTCATGCGCCGGCGGCGGGTCGACTCACTTGAAGTGCAGCAGATGAAGGCGCAAGCCAGAGAAGAGAGGGCCAGGAAACAGGTACTGATGTAAAAACTGTGTGAGCTGGGGGTATTCTGTCAAGCGAATTTTCAATATTTCAAAGGAAACATTGATTTTCAGACATTTCACTCTATTTTGCACCAGAAGGTATCAATAAAATTGGCTTTTTGTGAGTTTCTGTTCATCTTTGACTGACATCAAACACAGAATAATAATAAACGTTGCAGTTGAGTTTAGAGATGTGTGTGGTTCTCTAAATACATATGCCTATGTTTATTTCTTTTATGACAAATCACGAATTGAAAAGTCTTTTTTTTGTGGGGGGGGGGTTGCTTTTGCTGCGATAAGCATTCAGGCTGAAAGTGTCTGAAAATTGAAATGAACAATGCTGCATCAGTTGCTTCCACAGTGTCTGCCTGCTGCAGAATACCGCTGCTCATGTGCATCTCTGGGCAGAGATGAGAAAGAAGAAAGAGAGATGCGTCACTCTGTCGTGAAACAAGTCTGGTTACATTTGTGAATAATAACATCCGTTGCAGTTCTGTTTTGTGATGCAGCATAGACTGTACCCTGCACCCTTATCTCAGTCGCATTGCTCAGTAATTTGAGCGTGATTTGAGTGAATAATCTCAGGTGTTGGTTTTCAAAGTGTGCGGCACCAACAAAGAGGTTTTTCTCTACTGCTGCATCTGGTGCTGTGTGTCAGGGTGATGTTTTTTCATTATTACAATGCAAAGGAAGTGAAAAAAATCGAGGGGAAAAAAAGCTAATTCATTTAAAATAAAGAAGTAAGAATTCACATGTACACATCATTATCGCATATTTTACTGGGAATTAATTAATTCAGCTCCACACAGATGGCCGAGATTATTTAAATAAACCGTTTTGTCCCTCAGAGGTTAAATAATTCTCAGCCCAACAGGCGTCAGTGTAACTGGATTGTTAGTGTACTGCCTCTCTCAATTTTAAGACATTTTTTTTCTGCCAAATATGAGTTGAAGCAAAGCACTCAGATGGATGATAATACAATTTGCTGCACACAATACATTTCCTACAGACACTCACATTTTGTTTCGCCCTGTAGTGGTTCGTGCCTTTCCTGTGTGATGCAGCTCTCTGCACTAAGATATCCATGCACTTTTCTTTAAATGAAAGTGATTTATTTCCAGGAAAATTCCCCATCGCCTATCTCAAGCATTATGAGTTCATGAGAGAGGCAGCCTCTTTGTGAATTTCTTCTCTCCGCTCCAAAATGTGCTGTATTTATTGTATTTTCATCCTTTTTCATACATGTTGCTCCTTCTTTTGGTCGGTATTTTCAGTCATTGTCCCCCCCCCCTCTTTGACCACGCTCCAATGTCTGTGCCATTCAGGTGGAGAGGCAGCGTCTGCAGAGGGAAAAGCAGCTGCGGGAGGAGGCCGAGCGAGCCAGGGACGAGCTGGAGAGGAGGCTCATTCAGCTGCAGGACGAGGCTCACATGGCCAATGAGGCACTGGTGAGACTCACTCCCATCTCAAATCCACAATTTTGCTGACTGTGCCCCACACAGTATGTGGCCACATTTCAAAATAAGAGCATTCAAGCCTCTCTCAATGTTATCTTCTGAAAATGTCTCCTTTTCCAGGCCTGTCATCAGACTTATATGCAAATCACTCCTTCTACTTTTGTTTGGTTGCTTTCTCTGTGCCTTGTCTCATATTTTCTTCCCTCCTTGGATTTACTCCCCCCTTCCCGCTCCCTATGCAGCTGCGGTCTGAGCAGACGGCAGACCTGCTGGCCGAGAAGGCGCAGATCGCGGAGGAGGAGGCCAAGCTGCTGGCCCAGAAAGCGGCCGAGGCCGAGACGGAGATGCAGCGCATCAAAGTGACCGCCATCCGTGGCCAGGAGGAGCGCCGGCTGATGGAGCAGAAGATGCTGGAGGCAGAGATGTTAGCCCTCAAGATGGCCGAAGAGTCTGAAAGGAGGTGGGGAGGAGAAGGAGAGGGAGTGAATGAATGGCCGTGCTGCAGTGATTGTTCATGGTGTAGTTCGAGTTTCTCTCAGCAAGCATCTTCCATAATAACATCCTTTCTTTGCTCCTCTCACTTGCATGCTTTTAGCTTTAAAAGGAACCAACTGTGCTCATTTTCAGTTTTTTGAGTGATATTCGTGGACACCCCAAATAGCTTGTTTATGATTCTGTTAAAAATCTCCTTGTTTACCCTCTCCATTCACCCTCTGAATACAGGTTTTATTTGTGTTCTCTTTCACCCTGCCGTGCACATCTCAGACTGATGAGATAAAGCTTTCTATTTCCAGTAAGTTTGTTTTTCCAACAGCTCTGATCAGGTTGGCACAGGGCAAGGAGTGCTTGTAATTTCACACCAGCCTTATTATCTTACCTACTGCGACTGTTCCTGGACACAGCAGTCATATTAATAAGAAAATGCTTATTGTTTGTTTCTGCAGCAGCATTTTGATGGATTGATGCTCAGTCGTCTGTCAGGTTTTAATCAGTCCATCTGTCACACTTTCATCCCGCTTCCTAAACAATGAAGTCTGATCTGAAACATCTGGATGGAGTTTGCATGTTTTGCAGAGTTTGCAGCAGAAAGAGAGTTCTTTCTGTCTGAGAAATTTGTGTGAGACTGATGAAAAGCGGATAAATAGTTTCAATAATGCAGAAAAAGAAGAAGGTTAATTATGGGTTAAAAACGTGAGCAATCATTTCATGTGCTTCCAGAACAGCAGCTGCTGAAGCAGGATTACTGACTGCATTTACAGCTGGACACACCAGTGGAACTCGTGTGTGTTTTCATTTTAGCCACTCATACTGACGTCGGTACAGAATCTTAGTGTTGGAGATGTCTGGATGAATTTATCATCAGGCCCTTCTTATCCTATGCAGCAGCTATGGCATTAAATGGGACTGCACATCATCCTTTGAGCAGAGCGTCTAATCGGTGCAGGAGAAGCAAAGCCATCTGTGTGGAGCTTTTAACATTTTAACTACCACTTTAACAATGGCAAAAGTCAAATTAAGCACTAATTATTCACAATTCTTGTTCTGATTGCTGCTCTGATCCCGTGATAGCAATTGAAGGCCGGAGGAAGTTCAGTGTTTGTGGCACATTTGTGGAAAATTTTCAGTTTACTGCCAAAGTACCAATTTTTCACAATGTTTGAGTGATCAAGGCAGATAAGATTTCACGTGAAAGAGTTGTCCAATTCATGCATCCATATTCTGTTCCATTTAGTGTCACCATCAAATGCATTTTTATGGCCTGCGGCAGTAAACTGGAATATCTGGAGAAAACACACGCGCACGCACACACACACACACACACACACACACACACACACACACACACACACACACACACACACGAACAGACAAAACAACTACACCACCATGCAGTAAAAAGTACAATTAATACCCTACGTTTACTAACACCACAACACTTCAGAATGCATGTAGTAATGTTTTCATCAGTCAAGTTAATCACCTCTGTTACACATTCATTGTACAACGGCGATATAAGTGACTTTAATTAAAATGAAAATTCAAATTACTTAATTAAGCTGTCTTACATGCACACACATTCGAGCAGTTCCTAACTAAGTTCCCACGGTGTTTTATCCTGCACCAAACACTGAGCTCACATCAGCTGCGAAGGGGCCAGTCGACGTGCTCCCGGCACTCTGTTGGAGTAAATTGCTCCATCAAATGAATAACAACTTCAGACTTGTTTAAAATCATTTAATTTCAGAGGCTTTGTTCTCACGCTGCAGCGAGAAGCAGGTCAAATCCACCTTTGCTGCAATCGAGTCGGAAAATCTAAAGGCAGTAAAAGCTTTTGTTCTTCTTTGGAGGTTCAGCAGTTAACTTGCACCGGTTAATTGCAGGCAGTTCTATTGATTTTTCTGCACCCAACAGTCTCTTGGAGAACAACTTCAAGGGTTTGTGTTTTTATTGGCGCTTACGAAGCAATTTTTAGCTTCATTTTCGTTTTTATACCTCCAAGAGTGGATGGAATCAATCGAACCGAGTACAATATCCACTCTTCACTTTTATTTCTTTTGGGTTCAGATTGTAAAGCATTCCAGCTCCAGTCTCATTATCAGTCCGTGAAGCTTGATACGCGACGATCAATCGGGTTTCATAACGACAGGCCTGACACACTAAGAATATCACTCCAGAGAGTCTACTTCACTATTTATTAGATAGTCATTCTAAATGGGCACCATTAGCCACTTACCGGTGACGGCAATTTCTGGATGAGCACTTTCCTGCACCAGAGAAAATTTAAAAACCTGGTGCCACTCAAAGTGGAAATGACTACGGCCACTCGAAGCCCGGAGGCTCGAAGCTCCCCCACATCACCGGCAGAACTGCTGAGCATTCAGGAGCACAATCAAAAGAAATGTAATCACTGGCATATAGCGCTTCCACTCCTCTGTGTGCACACCCGATGCTGAAATAATGGAATCAGACATTAGCGTCCGCTGGGGTCGTGCATTGATCACCACAGTAATAACAAAGTGACGTTCCTGTTCCTCCGAGTGTCGACGCACAGATTATGGAAGATAGCTTCGGATTCAATTTAGATAATTTGGTTCCTTTGGAAGGACCGAGAGGTGAATTAACATATTAAGTTTGCATCTCTGTGTCTGTGCGTCTTTCAGGGCCAAGGAAGCCGAGCAGCTGAAGCAGGACCTGCAGGAAGCCAGGGACTCGGAGCGCAGGGCCAAGAACAAGCTGCTGGAGATTACCAGCAGGACCGTCTACACGGTAAACGACCTCAGGCGCAGATATTTATAACACACATGCTGCTACGCACATATGTGTGAAGCACATTATCTAATCAGAGGAGTCAGAGAAAGTGGGCAGAAGCACACGCGTGTAGGCTTAAACACAAGACAGCTAAACAGTGATGGGTGATCATGGTTGCTAATTTTAGCACGAAAGCCTGATGTCAGAATAGGCCAGACTCCTACAGCTGCAGAATATTACCAAGGCTCATTGAAATGACTAGAAACATGCCACATATGAGTCCATTAATATTGGATAGGAACAAGTGGCTCCAAAGCAAACAAAAAGAGATGTAATTTGTCTGTCAAATTAAAGGTTTCCCCCTCTAACTATAAGAAATAACACTGAACCCAAACACAAAGAGCGGCAACCAAAAAGCCTTTACGCTTCTCTTTGCCCTTTTCATTCTCGCCTATAAAACACAGCCACTTCTACACGTACTGGAGTTTTAGCTGAAGATCAGAGAAAGGTAAAGACAAGTGAAAAGAGAGAAAGCAGGTGACGACGTAGTTAAAAATAGAAATTAAAAAAAAGTAATGTGTCACTTTATCCAATACTGTTAAAAGTTAAAACTATATTTTATTATCCAATTCAAATATTTCAGCAGAAGGAAAAAAAACAGACACAGGGACATTTTTTTACTGTTTCCACTCTGCCATGTCCAGCAGTTAGTGTTGCTTCAGCCGTATTCTTTAATTCATAATTCATCTGAAATGCAGCAGGTGTTTCACAGCTCAGTCCTCAGGCTCATTAGTATGAAACAGTGCTGCTGTAATAAGTGCCGCATGTAGTTTTTTGGGGGGAAACAAGGTCTCTTTCACATATACTAACATAATTATTCTTTCAGCCCAAGACAAGGCAGCCAATTATCTGCTTTTTAAAAGAAGAATGTATCTGTTTCTCGCATGCTTGGTTGCCTTTTTTTAAGCAAAACTACATCATGCAGAGAACATTTCAGATATGCTCATATGTTTGTGAAGTGGTTTCTCCAAAATAATCACTCCATGTCTTTAATGCGATGCTTCTGAAGTGCTTGAAAGTCAGTCGTATATAACGCTTCATTCTTTACTCCTCAGTGTTTTCATGATGATCGGTACTGCCGTCAATTGAAATCCTCAAATTCACTTTAATTTAACAAATGTTCTTCTTACATCGTTCCTTGTGACTCAGTCTTTCTGAGAATAATGAGCCATTCTTTTCTATTTAACTCGCTTATTGGCAATTTCTTTTTTAATAGAGCAAAGAGTGTGTCAGTTTCAACCCTGAATAGATTTTTTTTTTCATAAATTCAATTAAATACAGGCTTAATGTTTTTTTTTTTTTTTTTTCTTAAATTCTTATTTTAAGCAACATCCTGTCATGGATTTGAAATACCGGACATTGATTTATTTTGTAAAAGTTTGTTTTCTTTTTCGGTACACTGCAGAAACATTGCCGGTTAAAATACTGAAAAGCAACCTGTCATGTCTTTAAATGCTTTTTTGTCAACAATTCAGGACAAACACACGCACACACACACACACACACACACACACACACACACACACACACACACACACACACACACCATTTTCAGCCTTGGAAACACACAAAACTGGACAGTGTTGCATAAGACCAGGCAGTGCATGAGGCAGCCTACGGAAGAGCTCCCAACATGCTTAAAAGCCCACACATTGCTCATTCATCTGCTTGCACACATGCACACACCAGCACATATTGGAATTCTTTCCAGTGATAGTCCTGCGCTCTTATCGGCAGTGAATGGAGATTCGAAACACATGCAGGCAACCACGGCAGTTCCTCTATACACTTTATCAGCTATTGGAGGGGGACAAAAAAAATAAATCTATCCACATGAACTCACCATTACATAAGCGCACAGTGTTCTCCGGTCTCCATTTGCGCCGGCCTTAGTCAGGCTGCCCTCCATGCTCCGCCACGCCATGTTTATGTCGACTGTTTCCACACTTCGGTTTGCATTCACACGCTGGGCGACAGATTTCCATTTATATTGTGCATTAGGTCAACTTCATATCCAGCCAGCTCCCCAGGTGACATGTGACCGCTGCAGTTCATTTCCTGCAAAACCAAAAGCATGTTTGCATGTTCATGTGTGTGACGAGGGCACATCTATGTCCTTGAACCCAACTCACTCACACATTTTTGACAGATTTCTTCTTATTTTAAGTTTTTCCATTTTTTGCTGTGTTGCTACATTCTCCTAGTCCTCCCTCTGTTTTCACTCCTGTCTCCTCCTCCATCCCAGTCAACAGCAGCAGCGCCTGGCGGCATGCCTCAAGAGCTGAGCTTCAGCAGGGAGAACCTCAGCTTCGACTTTAAAGACACAGACATGAAACGTCTCTCCATGGAGATCGAGAAAGAGAAGTAAGAAGTCTGCTTTGTGGCTGTGGCACATTGTGCAATTTGCAGTTGTTGGGTCATTTTGTTGTTTATCTTCTAAAATGTGTGGTTTTATTGGGAAATCCTCTAATGTTTCTTGGAAAGGGTTCCAGTACAGCAAGTCAATGCATTTGAACAAGTTTCCCCACAATTCAGCTCTCTGCCAGCATCAGTTTTTCTTTCTTTCTCTGTTTCTTTTTTCCTTAAGCTCTTGAGGTCAGTATTTGCCGAGAAGAGTAATCTGTTCCATTTATATATGTAGGACACATTTCAGTGAATTGTTGTCTGCCCTCGATATACCTGGAAACCTGTTGTTGAACTAGTTTTCAGTGTTAATAAACAGTCACCCAGTTATGTAGTAATTGAGTGTTGTTTATTCCTTACTTGGAGAAGACACTAGTTGTAATGTATTCACCACATCTTGAATAATTCATGTCTTTCCAATTAATTGGGCCAATAGTCGCACACTGCAGCAGTATCAATCATGGCTAGAGAGACTGACATGAAACTGTAGATTTAATTGACAATATTTGATCTTGCATTTCATTATCTCCCAGACAGTCTGGATATTTAATTGATACCTTTCTAAATAGCAAGGTTTGATAATCCAGTTATGTTCAAAAAACCACAATGTTTTTGTGATGCTACTTTTGCGCATGTGTGTATCCCTTTGCAATTCCCTGCCTTCTAATGTTCTACCTGTGCAGGGTGGAGTACATGGAGAAGAGCAAGCACCTGCAGGAGCAGCTGAACGAGCTCAAGACCGAGATCGAAAGTCTGAAGCTGAAAGAGCGGGAGACTTCTCTGGACATCATCCACAACCAGAACACGGAGCAGGGAACCAGCAAGCAGAGCAACTTCAAAAAGGTAACAGCAGCAGAGCAGTCACTGAGATCTGCTCACATGTTCTTCAACATGCACAACATGCTCCTCCATTTATTGGCAGTCACAGCAGACGTCAGCTCTGATTCAGTGGAGGGTCGAAATTCACATCGTTCTTTGCAGCAAGTCATAAACATATAACACAACTACAGTCACAGTGCGTGGGAGCCTTTGGGAGACCCAAATAGACTGAGACTGATTACCGTAATGAAACTACTTCACCCTGAAATTGAAACTCTACAGCGTCCTTCTGTCTCTGTTACCAAGTCGGATACGATCCGACCAATTGAAGCCACTTAAAGCTGGTAAAGTGTAAATAGGGGGTGAATGTTGATCTCACCAGGCCGTCCCAAGGAGAACCATCTATCAAAAGGTTGATAATCCTCTTTTGTCTCGCAACTCACCTCATATTATTTTGGGGCGCTGTATCGATTCTCGGAGCGTCGCCTAATAGCACTCGTCTCTACTTCACCCCGAGGTCATTTCTCAACCTTGAGCTTTGTCTTTGATGGGGTCCTCCGGGAGAGTATCTCTTTTATTTTCTTTCATGACCTCTAAAGTGATGAAAAGAGAAAAACAAAATACCAAAAAAGCTCAGCTCTGAGAGAAATCTGTTTTGTATTCGCCTGATACCAACTTCATCAGCGCTTGCTATTTTTTACTTCAACTGTGCTATGAAATCACAGAAAACGCAGCGCTCTCCTTCAGCTTAAGGGATATTTCATAATTGATTGGTCAGAGGCAATGGCATTGTATTAAAAATCCGATTCTATTTCCACTGTCCTCTGATGAACTGGCAGATTAGACTCATTCTCCTTTATCTTCCCACGCCAGTATCGCTCTAATTTCAATAAAAGGAAAAAAAAGAGAAAGAAATCAACTCAGTTTCCAGCTCACTGAGTAAGCAGAAAAGCCCACCCCTGCTCCAGTTTGCCTCTCGCTGTAAAATATACTTGTTAAGAGAGAACTAATTGATTTTTGCTTCATGATTAGTCATTAGGATTGACGAGAAAGAGTGAGTTAATAAGTGTTTGTTTAAAGGAAGCAGTGGAGGGACGGGGCCGGGGCATCACACAGAGAAGCAGAAAAGAGGAAGAGTGAGAAAACAAGTCGGTTTTGCCCGAAGATCTTCAAAGTTCGGGAGGTGGTGAGGCTGAAAGTAGCCAAAAAAAAAAAAAAGGTTCAAAGGAGTTTGAGGGACTCACAGAGAAAAGGGGCTGTGGAGGGAGGGATAGTGGATGAAGCACAAGAATTAAGAGACCATGAAACCCCGGGCAAAGCTTTTTTTTTTTTTTTTTTTATTCCCCCTCCACCCCTGATGAATGGACATCCTCTCAACGTGGCCTAAACCCCAAGTTCTGCTCCATTTGCACCAATGCCTGCAAGCAGAGCTCAGTCTCCACCATGAAATCACAAACACAGGAGCTGCAGACCCCCCATGTCAGGTTTCTAAGAGGAAACACACTTCACTCAGCTCGCAGTGAAGTAAGTAGGAAGTCGGCCATCTGAGTCATTCTTGTTTTACCGAAGCATGCAGGAAAGGATTCCTCTTTATTGAAATAGCTGTTGTTTCTCCCACATCGTCAATAAAGAGCTCTTTCTTGGTATTTACAGACCGTGGGCATTTTGAGAGCCTGTTAGTGGGGACAATCGAAGGTGATCGGTAAACATTGGGCTGTAAATCTCTCTCACTCCCACACATTATCCGTTTGGATTTGCTTCAGACCCTCGACGTGCACTTTTTCCAGAAATAACCTGGACTCCCCGCTCGGTCCAATATTAACTTTGGCAGCCGCTTTGATTCCCTTTAGCCTCGAGGCGTCACAGAGAGGGGAAGGAAAGTTTGCCGAGCCAGTTTGAAGTCGTCCTCTCGTAAGCTGAGTCACCGGTTCGCCGTGTTCGAGGGGTTAAAGCTGGAATTAATTCAACAACGGCTCATTTTTTCCTGTCGTGAGACTGTATTAATGCCATCTTTGACTGACATTGGTCTTGTGTGGTGACCACTAATGGCAGATACGGAGCTCTGAGACTGATGTCCTTTTCCGTTTCAGTCTAATAAAGCTGCACAAGCGCTGCATGCCTCACTACAATGACAGCTTCATTACAAACACAATAACCTTGGGCTCATGTCAGCAGTAAACACACTGAGGATCATTTGTCAAGGGAAGTCATTTAGATATCTTTTTTTGTTGTTTTGAAGCTTTTTTAGACTTAATTTGTTTTTTTTTTTCAGAGACACGACTAAATTAAACATGTCTATAATCTGTGCATGCGCGTACTTTTTAATTGTGTTCTTACCCCCATTATGCAGTGGAGATTTGGTGTGAATAATTGAAAGATGAAGGGTTTCCTTGAGGCATTTGTGTTAATTATTATTCATAAAATGTACCTGAAATCTTTCCAAAAGTTAAGAATACACATTAAAAAAAGCCCCAGTCCCTTTAAGATGATATGTTATTGTCTTTTAATTTCAATTGAAAGGACGCCTGTTGATTAATAAAGCAGATGTTCAGATTCTACCTGACCAAAGCACCGCCAAGCTGTTGCTACTGTCTCTTCACACCTACCTTTATTCACCTGCACAAATTGTGCAAAGTTTGGATCCATCATCCAACCACCTGTTGCTCCCTGAGCATCCATTGGAAGACACGGGAAAAGGAAAACCTCACCACGGTTCTGTTGTCATCCCTTCCACAGCTGACGCTGCAGAGCACCAAGTCCAGAGTGGCCTTCTTCGAGGAGCTTTGAGCCACAGACCCGTGGACATGCGGACCCTCAACTGCCAAGAGCCTCCTCCGCATATTTACATTCCTGGTTAGTAAAAAAGAAAATACTGAACGCACCTCGAAGGCCTTGGAGAAATTCAAACACTACATAGCATGAAGAGAAATGACCGCTGCCTCCATCTGCACCTCCTCACGCACAAACCTGATGCTCCTGCACCAACGCCAGGCCCATGACAAGTGTGTTTACAGTGAGAGAGTGTGTGTGTGTGATAGAACACATTCTCCAGGGATACTGAAGTGAGCTGGTGTGTGGGTGATTTAGTAATGACAGGAAAAGAAAGGAAAAAAAAAAACTAACTGTGCTTTTCTTCCCCTGTGTGCCTCATGAGATTGTGACTGTGGGGAGTTTAATAGCGATTCACCTACGACATCTTCCAGAAAAGCCGGGACGGTGTGTAAAAGGTGAATCCATGCAGGGTGTAATGATAAGAACTATAATTTATGCACAACAGAACGATGACAAGCTATCACAGTGAATTGATGTGTTTTAAAGGAGCTTTGGTTTCATGAAGTTGGCAGCGCTTTGCCTTTGCATTGTCCAGCTTCAGTGTGTGTCTGAGGATTGCACAGTGAGCTGTCCTCACAGAGACATGTCTGTTCTCATTACTGAGATCACCAGCGTTCACCACTCATTTGAAGTGTTTGTTCATCCTGATTCTCTGAACCATTTAATGAGATTTTCATTTTCAGACTGTCGGATCTTTGAAATTTCTTTTCAAGCTTTGTACCCATCTCTAAATCTAAAAGATTTATCAGTCCAAGTTATTGTTTATTTCTTTCATTTTCCCATTTTTTCTGAGAAGTACCACAAACATCAAGTTTGATGCAAATCATCGTCTGTTTTTCACCCCTTTTTAGAGGAAAATGGCTATTTGCATATAATTTTATTCCTTCTCTTAATCTTCATTCTACACTGTCCCTATCTGAATCCGGGTCATGGCTTAAACTTCACCTTCAGTTATATTTTTATTCATTATGCCTACAAATTCCTCCATTAAAACTGAAGAAGCCAACGAGCAGCATTCCTTTGACATCGCCTGTTTAAAGAGCCATTAAATGTTGATCGTAGGAGTTTATGATCTGCTGTTACTCAGCACTAAAATCATCTCTTTATAACGAGGTCAGTTTTTTGTTTTTTTTTTAATATCCCCGTGCCGCCTGTCTAGCTTTTTATGCAACTCTTCGTGGTGAATGTAAACCAAGTCGAGGTCTCCTGATGTTTACATTTTCTGAAAACGAACATATATGAGGAGGAGGATTTTGAAGATGAAGCGAGGATCTTTTAAGCTGCATAGAGAAAGTGGACTGTCTCAAGATGTGATTTGAGCTCCATCTCAGTTTTTTTTTGTTTTTTTTTTTTTCTTATCTTTCTGAAGACAACCACTTTTTGGAAACATGAATTAGCATCTATTTTGAATTAATGTGTCTTTTTGAATTAATGTGCTCCTTCCCTGTGACAGAAATTTATTTTGGGGAATTATAATGTGAAGGAAATATGTATTTTTTTCTTCTTATCTGCATTTACTGAGAATAGTGAGCAGTATTTAAAACTTTTGGTGAAGCTACAGTAACTGTATTATCACGTATTCCACGTAAATGTAACAGATTTGTATGTTTACCATGCGAAATAAAACAAATATCAGGTCTGATTTTTGCTTGATGGTTTTCTTTCAGGATTGACGGCGTTATTTTGGAAGACTTTGATGAATGTCGGCTTTGATATTGCCGGTGCCAAGAGCCTCTTCCGCCCGACCCACACAGACACCCAATTACACCTTTGAAATGAATCAGGCGTTACATAAGAACCCTCCATCTTGTCTCAGATCACACAGTCTGTGTTTGAATGACGAGGTCTCTGTGTGGGTGGACAGGTTGTCGTGTGTCTTTGTATACTTAGTTGTTCTTTTTGGGGTGGGGGTGGGGGTATTGCTGCATTAACCCTTTGAAGTGAGAGGCTTTGGGATCACTGAGACTGACAGCTCTGAGTCTGGGGGGGATCGGTGGGCGCAGCCTGAAAGCACCACCCTTTGTTTGCAGTTGGTGTTGTGACACTGGCGTCTTCGTGAGGGCGAGGTGGAGGGCGCGTTGTCAGGCAGATTTACAGACTCCCTCCCTGTTGACACCATCCTCTGCAGGGGACCAGACGGGAAAGAATCCCATCTTGTCATTTACATGGTCTCAGAGGATCACAGTTGACGTCACACTGTGGCATGCAAACACACACACACACACACACTGCCACAGAATGGAAATGGCTGGGGGGATTGATAGGCACAGTGAGGATCCTGAAAGTGCTTTAATACCAAAAACCACAATTCTAGGTTACTTCGAAGTGAGAAATCAGACTGTGGTATTGCATAAAATAATGTAAAAACCATTAAAGTATCTTTAAGTGTTTACCATGTGGATGAGAGTATCTGATGATCATTTCTTGCTCTCTAATGGCTATATTTCAGCAGACACATGCATTTTATTTGCCAACCTCTGTTTGATAGATTCACAAAACCTGATGTACAGACAGATGATGAAGGATTACCAACACAATGCGCTGTAGGAACAGGGTGATCCAACAAGAATAGCCTCTATTTCCTAGCAACATAATGAAGCAGCGACCAAGTATTCAGTTTTTACCGGAGCTGGAGCCTCCTCTCGTCCTTTCCAGGTCATCGTGGGGGATTTTAATTTCATGAAAACTTCCTGTTGCTAGTATTCAATTTTACTTTGCACAGAACTTTTATTGCACTTTGTTGCATGCGATGTAATCAAGAACAGGCTGTTTTGTTCTAAACCTATTATGATCTCAAACAAAAAAGACTGTGTGAATGTGCAGGCATTGCTTCCCACGACAAAAATCCTCTTTTACCGATCAAAGTATGGACATTTTAAGCATCTCCGTGAGGCAATCGCATTTGAAAATATCTTTTTTACTAAAGTTGAATTTTATGAAACTACAAGTACAACAGAACATTCACAATCCTGCAGACCTTTGATGGCTATGGAGATGCAATTTTAGTCTCCGTAGTGCATGTTGTGTAGCCGCTGAAAAGACTATCAATATCATTTAGCTATATATCAGAACATACCATCCATATAAAACAGCCACACTTTGATTTAGATTTATAAAGTGTTTTAGAGGAAATTTGAAGAGTCACCCTAAACTATGAGTTCTCTTTAAATTGTTCGAAGACAATTTCCCATTAATTAAAATTTGATTCAGTTTATTTATGCAGATTGTTTATGTACAGAGTCTGGAGTCTGAAGTGCTTCTTTATAATCATGTTTTTGCTCTAAGTCAAACGAGTTGGAATGTCATCCTGTTTTTTTATCTTTTGTGCATGTGCTGAGATTATTTGCCAAGCAGTAGTGAAAGTTACAGCCACTCTGGATTTGTGACTCGATCAGGCATTGTAACAAACTGCAACTGTTCAGCAGCTTAAATAAAGAAAGAATCCAGTATGCCATTGTTTACACACAGCCAAAACAGAGCAAAAGTTTTCTGTTTTCACTTGAAAACAATGTTTGAACAGGGCCAAACAAAAGCTTGACCACATAAAAATGCACATCAGCTGCCTCCATATGTTTTACTGCTTTTTTATTTTTATTTTTTTTTTTTTACATTTCTAAACTCTCAGGAGTTTGTGACATTTTGCAACTCAAGCATGAGACAGGAAATACCTCTGGATCTACCTGATTCCTGTCCAAGTCCATTCAGGATCCCTCCCCATCTGCTCAAACTCATCATGGCCTGCTCCTGGATAGCAACAAGTTCGACTTTGCATTGAAAATTCTGTGACCAACTCTTCACACCCGGACCTTCCAGCCAAAGCGTTCTTCTTCATGTGCCTCAACAGCTGAATCCTGCCAAGACATTTCCAGGCTCAGAAACTCAACCATCTATTGTGTGATTTATCTGCACCAGGTCTGCCTGTTACAGCCTGCAGGGCTTATCAACTGCCACCGCAAATCTACTGCAATGGACTAATCTCTTCCCACCCATACCTGCCCTAAAATATGCCAGCTCCGAAAAAAATCCCCCTGGCCTTTTTTTTCACATCAAGTGTCATATGAATTTGGAAGTGTTTGCTTTCAAATTCAGCAACTAGAAGATTTGAGTTTGGCAGCTTCTCACTCAACCTAAAGATTCCTCACCTCTGACATCTTGGTTTTGTAACTCAGGAATAAAAATCTCAGCAGACACGTCATGAATTTCACCCGGTTTGCTCCTTGTCACGAATCTCCCTCCAGCCGCGCTGCTTCTCGCTTCACGTTCACAATTCCTCCACTGATGGTTTAGCCTGAGGAGCCACTCACCTCCCATCTTCATCCTGCTGATGTATTTCCTCCAGCCAGTTTAACCCTGGGGGGGACTTTACTCCGTAAGTACCGCCCTATGTGAGACCCCACTCTCCTCTCTTCCTGATGCACCTGCCTCGCAATATCTCTGCTAACAACCTGTTGAACAGCTTTGATTTAGATCAAGGGGGCTATACACTTTAAACTTTATCTCAAAACCTCACCTGCATGGATTGAGGCACTTTAGCTGGGTTAGATATACAGTTCCCAGAAATCCTTTAATTCCTTTTGATGTTGACTCTCTGCTTCTCCATACGTTTAATGCACTAAATGGATGACTGTGTTTTAAATATGTAGGTAATCCTTTCTTTTGATCCACTCTATCCTCACAGTGAGGACATCCTCGCTTCAGGAGCAGGCGTGGGCTTTCTGTGTAGAGTTTGCATGTTCTCTTCAGGTTCTAGAGCCTGTGCTCACACTTGAAAAGCTAAAGATGTGTTAAGAGTCACCTGTAATAGCAATCCAACTTGCTTTTCTCTGCATGCATGATGCATGTGTGTGGCTTTATTACAAAACAACCAACTGCACCAGCTAGTGGCCCAACATGAAAACTCAGTGTTTAGCATTTCTGCAAGTTTTATTAATGAAGAATCCAGTTTGTCTCTTTGCCACTGTATGACAACAGAGAGCTGCTACAGTGCCAATGAAAAACCTCTCCTTACTCACAAATCTGACTGAGCTCAATGTCGCCAAAAAGAAGAAGCTGCACAACAGTATTTAGATTAAAAATGTGAAGCAGCAGAAAGAGAGATTATTGGGGCTAGAAACTTGTGAAGAACTGGAGAACAAAACTTTGGTATGTAGTTGTGCTTTACATAGTACGGTTATTCTCAGCGAAAGCAAAATATTCTGTTCACATCATCAATGGAATCAACTCTCCTTTTTCATCAGAGACTGAAGTTTCAAAATTGTTACATTAACTGCAAGATTTGAGCAATAAAAGATGAAATAGATGAAAAGTTGTGTGAAATATCCTTTATCTCAGCTGTAGTGTGGGAAACCTATGAGTTATTTTGGAAAATGTGCCTCAGTCTTTCCGAGTAGTCTTAACATCCTTTTTTTCTTTTGTTTTTGCAAATCATTGCTTTATGTCTGGTGCCATATCCCCAATTTTCTCCCCACAAATTCAGAGAATATCTGGGCTTTTCCAGGATGCTTCTGATTGAATTTAACTGGTTCTTCCGGCTGTTTTGCCTTCAGCGCAGTACATGCTGACAGAAATAGTCAGGACAGAGCAGATGAAATGACCTGCATTTAAAATTCAGTCCGACTGTGAGATGAACTCATTCTCAGCTGCTGGAGGACATTTTAGCCCATTTGGTTTTCGATAACTAAGGCTAACTTTGGCCCTGTCTGTTTCTTGCCTTCACCTGCCAATCTATAAATGATGTATTTCGATGTCATTAGAAAAGGTAAAAGTGAATCTGTATCCTGTTGTCATGTTTATCTCAAAACCAACCAGCTATATATAATTTTTTCTTGTGTGTGTGACTCATCTCTGTGTACATAGAAAATGTTGAACCCCTCCTGACCAGATTTTAATGGGAGAACTCAGCAAATCAAAACTCTTCCATGATAGTTGGTGTGGTTCACAGCCAGAGGCATCAGTAAGATCTAAAAATACCATATGGAGACTTCCACTCACCAGCTTGTCTGACTGAATTTACAGCCAAATTATGCTTGTATGCTCCAAGCATCTGAGAGTGCCTGATATTCCAGGTTTCTTTGTGGTTTGTCAATTACCTTTCTCAAAGTTTCTGGATGGTCTCCATGGCAGTGAAGGACATCTGCACAGGGAAGTGACTGAATGCCAAGCACAGATAACTTACAAAAAAGCCCCATTTATTGTGCTTTGGAGAATGTAGATCCTCAACTCCATTGATGGGAGTATCTGCATTAAAATAAACGGTGATACTATTTATAGTAATGAGTGATGTAATTATGTTTCCCAGCATTACAACGCTGTTATCGTTATTGACAATAATATGAGATGCGGTTCTGTTACTATAATTCACCACTTTCAGCTTGGATTTTCTTCCTCTGGCTTCCAGCTGAACTGATGAGGCAGGAAGTTTGTGTACAGAAAGAAAGAACCATATTGTTGCAAAGTGTGTCACGTAAAATGGCAGAGTCCCCACCCCCTTCCTTTAAAAGGAAGGTTTCTTCCTGCATAATGTGAAATAATGACAATACTTCCATGAAATGTTTAATAATAGAATTGAATATGATACATTTTATTGTGTTTTGCAATAAAAAAAGTAGCTTTAAAACCGATACATTGTTGCCAACTCCTCAGTCATACAGCCCTGATCATTCAAATTCAGCTTTTAAATGGAAGTGCAGACATGCATCTATTGTGTTTTATTGTTCTTTCACAAATGTAAAAATGCTACCTTCCAGTATTATTACAGTGATTACTGTCTTGTGTCATCTTATTACACAGCAAAATTTGAATAATTTAGATTAATGTGGAGTTTCCTGTCTGTTAACTCTTCTGTCAAGTGTCCGTACATTTCATTAATCATATATTCAGTTTAATAATAAATAATTAATGTTCTGGTAAGAGGAGATCCGATTTGCCTTGTAATTAGTAACTTTTGAAATATTATAACTCAATTACAAAGTCAGTTATTTTTTTAAACCGCAACTAGTAACTAAAATACTTTTTAAAAGTAACTTGCCCAACACTGCAACACTTTGGACATTTTCCATTTCCATTTAAAGCCGGGCTGTCAGACATAAGACGTGTGGGCCGCAAGAGGCTATGACAGAAAAAGTGCAAAATTAAAGAAACCTCACAATTACCCCAGATTGCTTGACGTGTCTGAAATCAGTATGTATCAAAGCTATGTGACATAGAAAGAGATGTTCCAGAAAATATAAAATTTTAAGAAACATAACTGCTGTCAACCTCATCATAGCAGAATTTTCAAAAAGTTGCATTTCCCCCTGTTTACACAGAGAGTTGTACCATTTTAAAAAGCAGTTACACTTAGTTTAGTTTAGTTTAGTTTAGTCTTTATTTGAAGGGACAATGCACAGAGACATTAAGTTCAAAGACAGAGATGTTCTGCACCAGATTATAGCTACACAGCTAATTTCCATCTGCAGTCCCGGAGACATTTTTAAAACAGTAGGATTGTGGAAACTCAAAACAATGAAAGTTTTCCATTTTCACTTGAAGATTTTGTCATGTAAATCAGGCCTATGTCAGTTTTCTACCATGCAGGCCCTTAATTCGATCGAAACATATTAATTTATAATTATGAGCAATATCCAACAGTGTGTGTGCAATTCTGTAGTTACGGCCACAGTGATCAGCAGTAATATGACTTTTTAATAGTACCATTGCTATCAGGACTCCAGCCAGAATTGAAAGTGTCTCCATGAAAACAGACTCCATTTTTGGATGTCCGAATGTTTGATTGTTGGATGTCTGTGTCCCGTCACAGACTTGAACAGTTTGCTGAAGACAGAGCAGCAGATGTTATCACAGCAAACTTTGAGTCATCTGATGATACTGAGCTTATAATTCAGAGTGAGAAACACAGCTGCAGGTGCCAAATGAAGGAAGGACACCTGGTGGGAAAATGCCTACACAGTTGATCCATCAGTCAGTTGAAATCACTGTTAGTTATTAAATCAAGTTGGAGGTTTTTTTTTTTGTTGTTTTTTTTTTTTTTTTTTAAACTTTGAGCATTTTAAGGAGACAAATACGATTTTTTTTTTTAAATGAACCTTCTTAGAATGAGTTCCTGGTGCTTCTGCTCCCTGGTGTTAGACTCATTGTTTATGCTTCTGGTTTTGTTGCCCATGTTCTTGTTTAAACAGTTTTGTTTCTACACTCCACACATTCAAATGTAAGTTTTTGTTCTACTTCGTTTCTACTTTCATGTTACATGTCAGAAGTGTGTATTCATGTGTTCTCTCTCCCTCACCTCTTATGTATTCCCTCTACCTCTTCAGTGTTTCCACCTGTGTCTCATAAAGCCCTCGAGGGTGTGTGTGTGTGTCTCTAAAAGCGCTCTTGCTTTGTTCCCATGATGATCCCAGTAGTTTTCCCTACATTGTTCATGTGCTTTGAGCCCTTGGCTTTCTAGTGTGCCTGTCCCTCATCATAAATAAGAGATGACCTTTATCTTGAGGCAGATCATGCATTTGGGTAATCTGTTCATGCTCCCTGACAATACCGTCTGGACGCTGCACTTTGAAAACCATGAACTGACCTAGGAGCTTTATGTTGGAGATGGTGGGATTTTGCTGCAAAAATGTATTTAGAAGTAAAATACTGTTGCATGAATAATAACTAACACAGTAACATGCCATGCAATGTGGTCATATAACTTCATAAAAGACTGCGGTGCACTTTATCGTCTGCTCATGCAAATGTTTATGTTCTGAGTTTTGTTGTTGTTTAGTTATGTTACCTGCAGCATGAGTGTGGTTTCATCAAAGAAACGACCAACAGCACCTACTGCTGGTGCAAAGCATCAGTGCATAGTTTTCAGTCTTTCTGCCATTCCTGTGTAAACGGGCATCGTTTTAAAATGTTGCCTTGTAAATGTACAACGTAAACGCAAAAAATATGCATTTTCACTTGAAACGTACTGTAAACGGGGTGTGTGAACTCCCTGTGTCACTTTGAGGTGTTATCATCTGGTGGAACACATGCAAGTCTTGATTTGTGAGGCTCAGTCTTTTTGACTTTGACATTACTTTGTTTTTTACCCTCTTACATACATTCTTTATACATTTTTCTATAATATATTTCGTGTAAGCACAAATTAGTTTATACCATCCGTTCTTGTGTTCAACGTCACCTTACATAAATCAAAAAAGGTTTGCCAGAATTCTTTGAGGCCGACCGATAGTCCTCCTCCATGGCCTCCCCGAACTCCTCCCAGACCCGAGTTTTTGCCTCCACAACCACTCGGGCTGCAGTTCGCTTGGCCTGTTGGTACCCGTCAGCTGCTTCGGGAGTCCCATGAGCCAACAAGGCTCGATAGGACTCCTTCTTCAGCTTGATGGCAGCCCTTACTTCCGGTGTGCAGCGGCTGCAGTGATGCGGTCGTTGTATCGGTCCGTTGTGGTGAAGAGGGAGCTGAGCCCAAAGGCGAAGCTCTCGATTTACCGGTCAATCTACATTCCCACCCTCATCTGTGGTCATGAACTTTGGGTCATGACCGAAAGGACAAGATCCCGGATACAAGTGGCTGAAATGAGCTTCCTCCGTAGGGTGGCTGGGCGCTCCCTTAGAGATAGGGTGAGGAGCTCAGCCACCAGGGAGGAGCTCGGAGTAGAGCCGCTACTCCTCCACAGGAACCAGCTGAGGTGGCTCGGACATCTGGTTAGGATGCCCCCTGGACGCCTCCCTAGGGAGGTGTTCCGGGCATGTCCCACCGGGAGGAGACCCCGGGGAAGACTCAGGACACGCTGGAGAGACTATGTCTCTCGGCTGGCCTGGGAACGCCTTGGGATCCTCCCAGAGTAGCTGGAGGAAGTGTCTGGGGACAGGGAAGTTTGGGCATCCCTGCTGAGACTGCTGCCCCCGCAACCCGGCCCCGGATAAGCGGAAGAAAATGGATGGATGGATGGATGGATGGATGGATGGATGGATGGATACTGTTGCATGAATAATAACTAACACAGTAACAATGTCATGCGGTGTGGTCATATAAACTTCTTAAAAGCCTGTAATTTACTATTTAAATGTTATTGCATGTCTGTGACATTGTTTATTTCTCCTAAGTGGAGTTTGTTGGCAGTACATCTATGACTCACACATCATGTTACAGGGATCAACAGGGGGACAAAAGTTGGTGGGAATAAAAAAACCCCCAAAAACATAATTCAAGCACTGTCCTTTGTTGATTTATGTAAGGTGACGTTGAACACAAGAACGGACGGTATAAACTAATTTGTGCTTACATGAAAGACATTATAGAAAAATGTATGAAGAATGTATGTAAGAGGGTAAAAAACAAAGTAATGTCAAAGACAAAAAATCTGAGCCTCACAAATCAAGACTTGCATGTGTTTCACCAGATGATAAGACCTCAAAGTGACACAGGGAGTTCACACACCCCGTTTACATTACGTTTCAAGTGAAAAGGCATATTTTTTGCGTTTACGTTATAGAAAAGTTGTACATTTACAAGGCAACATTTTAAAACGATGCCCGTTTACACAGGAATGGCAGAAAGACTGAAAACTATGCACTGATACTTTGTACCAGCAGTAGGTGCTGTTGGTCGTTTTTTTTGATGAAACCACACTCATGCTGCAGGTAACATAACTAAACAACAACAAGACTCAGGACATAGACATTTGCATGAGCAGACGATAAAGTTTTACTGCCATTAAGTTCACAAAAATACTAACAGAATGCCTTTTACTTTAAAATACCATCTCTGTGTTCGGACTTTGCTCAAAATCCTAAAAAAAAAAAAAATTATTTTTAAGTTGTACTACCTTTTAAGTATCATTTTGTTACTTTAAGTACATTTATTTAATAAAGTATACTCCTGCTATTTCTTCTTTGTCTTTGTATTGAGAAATAAACACAAAAATACTATTATTCTTTGCATTATTCTTGATAAGCTTGCAAGAAGACACACAACACAATTTTGTTTATTATAATTTAATTGCGAATCACAGTATTGTGCAAAAAAATTCCAGATTTTAATCAAATTGTTGACCACTTGTGAATAGATGCCTTGGCTTCCGATTCTCCCCGCCACCCTGCGCAGGGTATAGGATGGATGGATGGATGGATAAATGGATGGATGGATGGAAGGATGAACTCTTGAAGTCAAGATACAAATAGCTTCTGCCTTAAAAATAGAAAGAAATAAAAAAGAACTAGAAATGCATCTTATCCTCTGTGTAGGCGTGGACTTATTCTTATTCTTGGATCAGGATGTTTGCCAGCAGAACAATTTCAATAAGACTGCAGAAAAGGTGTGTTTCTGCAGTCGCATAAGCACATTAGAGTGCTGGCGGAAAATCAGACAGACAGCGATTTAAAACATTACCTCTATGTATAAATATATATCTGTGCGTCGTACCTGCACGCTCATCTGTGAGTAACAGATAGATTTATAAGCATGTCGTGCACAGCCGTTGTCCCAGGAGGTCTCGCTCATTAGAAAATGCTTCCTCAATCTACTGAATCCACTCACTTGCCTGAATGTGTGAGGGCCTGCCCGGTCCCACGGGAACATGTTTTATTCAGTCTGAATCCTCTTGACGTCGGCCTTTTTCGATATTTCTTCTTTACGCCGGTTTATATTTGATGGCGCGCCACCTCCCCTTACACATATGTTCAGCGTGATTACATTTTCTCTCTGCCCGGTAGCAGGGGGGGCGTATATGAAGAAAACAAACTTAGAAGCCTTGTCATAGCTGCATGAGGTTTTCTGGCGTTTGTGCATCCTCTCTCAAATTCACGCACCCACACTCTGACAGATACACACACAGACACACACACCAAATCACAAAATCCCTCTCAGTCCTTCCAGCCAAATTAGTATCTTCTTTCATTCCAGGATGCAGATGTCTCTGAGTGAAATACCTGTGGAAAATCGACATGATTGGGTTCATTATGTAGCCTGCAGTTAGTGCGGATGGAAATGAGTTTGGTATTTCAGGCTGTGGGAGAGAGGGGGGAAAAAATAGTAATAATAAAATCTCTCTTTTCAAGTTAAGACTCCAGAAGTGCTACTGCCTGCCGCGGTTTGGACTGCTTGATGAGGGGCGATGAATACATTTTCCCGTGACCTCGAGATAATGACGGGCTATGTTTTAATTGTCTCCATCCTTTATGAATTACAATATGAATATTGGCTCTCCACTCCATCCGTGATACGGATCAATCCCCGGCAATATCCGCTTTCTTTGGTCGCTTATCTCCTCTTTTATCCGCGTTTCTTCCTAATTTCAGTTCGCCTTCGGGAGCCGCCGCCGTCGAGGGAGTCAGCGGTCATCACGATCCTCCCCATTATCCCTCCATTTTTTTTCTCCGAGGGAAACGCTAAAGTGAGTCTTCCTGAGAGGATCATGTGCTTCTGCAGCACAAGCTGTTAATGAGACGACTGCTGTGACAGCAAATCAGCTGTGCATTAGCAATGAGCAAATACACATTATTTGTTAATATTTAAGTCTAAAGAGAGCACGGATTCAACAGTTCCCCAATTCTCAACTGCAAAAATCTAATTAAGTATGCATATATCCTGAGGGGATGTGATTTCTCTCTTTTAGTTTTGAAATCAGCTTATTTTTACCTCTATTTCCGACACTCATCTGGTGGTGTGACAGATGGAGCTCGGGCTTTTTCTCCACCGCTCATACTAATGATCTGACCAGTAAAGGAGGCCACTGGTGACTTGTTTGGTGGTGTCAGTCTCTGCTTTCGAAACAGCCTCAGCAGGCAGGTGGGAAGGGAAAAAAAAAGAAAGAAACTCAGGAAAAACCCTTGGAGGTGTTAATTAGACGGTAAGGCGTGTTTCCCTCGTTCATCTGTCTTGACCTGTTTAAGTGACCCATTTCTGTGGTTACCTACCTGTCTGCTGCTGTGTTCAAGCTCTCACGCCCGGAGACCAACAGAAAGGAGACACTTGCATGTTTTTTTGTTTGTTTGTTTATTTTTTTGGTTCATTTTTCACTGGAGTACATTTGCTGTATTCGTCCTGTGCATGGCATTTGACCCTTTTCATGTAAGAATTCAAAATCTCAAAACCGTTATTGTGTTTAAGACGTCTGTTTATTTGACAGCGATGTTAACTTCAAGGAAACAGGGCCCAAAGTGGAATTTTTCGACAATGCTTCTGATCCAAATTCATCTCTTTGAATATGCTCTGACTCCAACTCCTTAAAAACGGAGGAAAACGGAACTTCTTTGAAACTTTGTTACTGCACATGTGTACCGTAGCTTGGTAGCCTGGAATAGCATTCCATACTAATATTTGTTTCCTTGCCATTAAAGTTTAAAGAGCATTGTTCTCTGTGCATGTGTGTGCGGTTTCATTACAAAAACAATAGCATTTCTGCTGTTTCAATGTAAATAGGTATTGTTTTCAAAATGTTGCCAGATAAAACTGAAAGTTATCTGAAAAGAAAACCCAAAATGATGCATTTTAACTTGAAAAATTGTAGTTTGAACATGTCGTTAAAAAGTTCTTTGCTTCCAAAAATCAAGATCCTCCACGGCCCGGCGATTCTTATTTTACCTTATAGATTTAATCATTGAAGGAGACTCTCATGCACAAATTGGCTTTGGTTGTAGGCCAGACTGTTGAGCACTGGCACTGTTGAACGGACCAAAATGTGAAGCTATCTATAAAATGGATGTCACCATCTGCACGGCTAAAGGAAATTCCCTCTTTCACATTGATCGAACCATAATGACCACGTTTAATCTTGCTTTCAGTGAATCCATTTATCTCTTTCTTCAGTGCCATGGCTCGGCCATTTGTTCAAGAGAGACGCAGCCTTTAACCAAATAGCTAAATCGTTGTGTCTTCTGACACATAGAGGGACGATAGCTTGTTTTGTTTTAAGCAATAATGTCCCGTTTTTACTCAGCAGGTCTAAACTTATGTCTGAATGGAGGCTGTGAGTGAACAAACTAACATCAAGCTATCAAGAAACAACCTCTCTATTTCTGTCTGTGTATTGTTTGTTTTATGTAACTTTGTCTCTGTTTAATTCAAAAATGGTTTCATTTTGATGTCGCTGAGCTGGTACTAAGATACACTTTGTGTTCTGATTTCTTGATTCTGTTGTATTTTACAGATTCTTTGTGAATATATGTGTACAAAGGAATATTATTTCCTCACTCGGAAACACATCCACCATACAGGTATGAATAAAACTAACATGGACCTGTTTTTTTCCCCATCTGTCAACAGCTTTAAGAAATAAATCCCTTGTTTACAATTTATTTCCACCACAGAGAAAGAAGAGGTCAATAGTCACAGGCCAGTAGACCATAGACGGCGCACACAGATGTTGCAAATGTGCTGCGTGGAGCTTGGTGGATTGTTACTAATTTTTATGTTTTTCTCTGAGCAGCACTTGATCTGAACATCTCCCAGTCGAAACAGAAGGTCCGGTCAACAGACGGCCAAACAGGGGGAGGAGGATGAGGAGAAGCTGGTCAGTCATGCGGACATCCTGTAATTGGCTGCTCCATTTATGATTTCCACACTCGTGCAGCAGCAGTGCAGACATGTCTGAGGGATGATGGTGCAACACGCACACACACCTCTCACCTCCTCACCTGATAGCTCTGTATTGATTAAACCTTCTGAGACATGACTACACTTGTAGCTCAGACGCACAACTTTCTTTCAAAGAAGACTTCAAGAAATTGCTGACTGGAGAATAAATGTATGGACACTTTTGTTTTCTTGAAGTTGCTACTCATTGAAGTTCCTGGATCAAAACACCAATGGGAGATTGGTGGTATTTCTTCTTTCTGGAAAAGCACAGCTTTCCTAGAGGCATCTGTATTGTTCTCCATTTGCTCTGGTGTTCTCTGTTATCCCACAACCTGTTTCTCCCGCTGTGTTAATAACGTCATTCCAGACTATGAGTTCTGAGAAAACAAAAACAAAACACAAAGTCTAAAATAATGCTAATGGTAAATGCACTTCTCTAATTTGGCATTTTATTTCTTTAGCAGTCTGAAATTTGTCTGACACCTAATCTCACACATACTGGCACAGATATGGCAACAGAGCTGCAGAGCAAAGTGTTCAGTTGAGTGTTTTGTACAAGAACACTGGCACAAGGACAAAACAGGTCCGGTAGTAAACCACCAGCCTTGGAGAGCCTCATCCATCGCCAGCCAACCAGCAACATCTTGTGCTGTTTGTCTGTCCATATACCATTCTTCCTAGTGCATATAACTCAAGATGGCCTTGATGAAATTTCATGCTGTCTGTCCATTGCTCTTCCGATTTATAATACAGTTAGTTACTGGATTTCAAATAACTTCACACAAACAATGTCTCATCAAATACCACTCGAGTAGGACGTTCCTCCATCCAGCCGTCTTCTGAAATGACTTAATCCAGGGTAGAGTTGCAGGGAGCTGGAGCCTGTCCCATCTGACGCTGGACGAAAAGTCCAAACAAACAAACCATTCCTGTTAGTCCACAGTGCAAACCACTACACCACTGGGCCACTTCTGTATGGCGGGAGGAGCAAGCAAGATCTCTGAGGTTGTTTAGTTAACATTTCAAGTGAAAACACATCGTTTTTGTATTTTTTGTTCCAGACAACTTTTGCGTTTATAGGGAAACACTTTGAAAACAATGTGTGTTTACAGGAAAATGCTGAAAGTGATATAGTTAGCATGCAGAGCCACGAGTTGGTGACATTTGTTTTTGTAAGCACATGCATGCATGCACAGAACAATATGCTATAAATATGAAAAATGGTGAGTGCACATACATTCGTATGGATACAAGACGTTGGATTGCTATTAAAGGTGACTCAACTATAAAACTTCCAGCTCCCAGAAGAGTATGGACTGGGAGTCATGGCACTCTGGAGGCCACCTTGTTGTTGTTAATGTACACATGCATGAGCACAACAACTATTTCCAGCAGCCGCAGTGTACATGTGCAATAGCAGTCTCTTAAGCCTGTCTAGCATTCAAGGGAATTAAAATTTTCACTTGCAAACACTGTCGAATCACCTGACTTTTCATTTACTTTGACAAAATATAAAAACATGATGGGTCAGAATGAGAGAGCAGATGATATTGTTTCCTTTTCTTCATGTCAGGAAGGTAAGTTTCCACACAGTCACTGTTTATTTTTTACCTGTTTGGTGTAAAAATAGCTGCTATTTGTGGCATGTTTGTGAAGGACCAGGCTAGAAAAAAGAATGATTGAGCTTGTGGCAAAAAGGTACAAACCTGATGTAGAAGGTCTGAAAGCTTTGAAAAATAATCAAACATTGCTTCTCTTCATGCCTCTTTTTTTGATAATATGGAAAAAAGTTTGAATATAGCCATTCTCGTTTGCCCAAAACCGAGTGCTATTTCAGTGTGAAATCGAAATGAGAGAGAGAGAGAGAGAAAAAAAAGAAAGTGTTGCTGACTCTAAGTGTGGCAGCCTCCGTTTTATTTGTACTCTCGGGAGTTTGGATGTAATATTGTGTTATGTAAGATGCAGAGTTTGGGGCAGACTGCGACGCAGAAGGATGTCTTGCCGGGGAGCGGTGTCATTTGAATTGTTCATTCATGTCCCTCACTTTCTCTCTCCCGCCAAGCTGCTCTCCTTCTAACATCCAGTTGGCAGTTGTCCCAATATTCCCGATCGAGAGTTAAGGATTCGTACGACACAGTTGACAGAAGCTCTCATTGTTTCCATTTCTCTGTTTCTTAGCTAAAGAAAGCGAACTCAAAACACTGTCAGGTCTGGAAGTGCTCCTGCCTGGCTCCTATTTTTAGGCTGGCAGTCAAACGGCACTTTTCAATTCTGCTTTATGCATTTTTTCCTCCCTCCAATCTAAAACCCATACTCATGAGAGAAGCCTCTCTTCCCTCTCACTCTCTCTTGTCATTTCTGTGATTTTTCTCCCTCTCTGCTCCCGTGTTCCTCTTCCTCTGTGCTTCATCCTCAGCAGCCGCCAGCACAGAAAATTAGATGAAAACTCAAAGGAGAAGAATCAGTTAAAATGGAAGAAAAAAAATAACAGCAAGAAAGAAAAACCTGTCAAATGACTCACTTAGCTGAGAGAAAACACACAATGTTAAATCACCGCATTGTGAAGTGGAGTGGGTCAGTCTGCAGAGGTATAATTAGTCTCTCTTTGTAGCCGTTACTCCACTCTGCCCCATATACTCGGCCTTGTTCTTCACTGTGAACCACACTACCCTTCTTCCTCGCCTCCTCTTCCTCCTCCTCCTTGGAGGTAGTGGTTTGGTGACCTACTTGTTGTCAGTCTGAAAGCAGAACATTTTCTGGCTTGTCACCTCTCCGCTTCTCACAGACGTCACTGATTTGCATAGATGTCTATTTGCTGCCTCCACTGACTCAGTACAAAGAACATTATTCAGTGTGTGTGGCTTCTATATAAAACCATACGCAGCAGCGACGAACTCATGCTGCTGCTCACACTGACGACATATCTGACTTGATGGGAAGATTTTATATAAACCTACTTTGACACGACCTCAGTATTGCACTTTTTTTCCAACAGATAAGCATTTATGTACTCCTCGTATGGCACAGGAGCAGTTCATACTTGAAATCGGAGCATCTCTCCCCTCTTTGGTTTGCCCACTGACGGCTGTGGCTGGAAGACTCGATAAGCAGCTCTGCTCACATGCCGGGTGAAAAATTCCCTTAATTTTTCAATAAGCACCCCATGTCTGCATACATGATATCCTAATAAAAGACTGAGCTGACAGGGAACACATCCCGAGCACGAAATTGTCGACTTTAGTGCCTGCTGATCCATGCAGAAGACATGAAATTTAAATACTCCCCTGGATCTTTCTGCAGAGGAGAGCCATAGGTAGCTGCTGCTCTTTAAACATCACACAGAAAAAAAATGAAAGCTCAGTTGAAATGCATCTAGCTGATTTAGTTATGTGATGATTATTTTCATGTTGTAAGCCAGAGAGAGTTGTTTGGATGAGGATTAAACCCATGACTCCTGACAGACAATCAGTTTAACTATTAAAATGACAACTCCAATAAAAGCAGGGATGCTTTATAAAGTACATTTTAAAAAACAAAAAAACAGCAACAACACAGACTAAGGTGGATTGGGCTGGCAGGATTCAAAGATTTTTTTTTTTCAAAAGAAGTTTATTTGAAAGTATGAACAGGCAACAGATCCCTCACTGATGCGTTTGCTCTTTATGTACCTGTCATTTTGAAAATCCCAACATTGGCGACAATAACACCCCGGCAAACGAAGCGTGATCCCTCACGATGCTCTTATGCTGGTCAGCAAACCCATCAAATGCAGGATTCATCCCTCACTTTCCCTGCTTTATTTCTTCAGAGCCAGTCTTGGCCTCCTGCACTTCTCTTTATATTTAGCACACACCTCAGCAGTGCTCCTCAGCTGACAACTTCTCCACGAAATCTGTCAACTTTCCAAATCCTTAGCAACTTTCTCTGTCAAAAGCATCTTCTGGAGACTCCGGCGTGAAACTTACTGTCCTCAGTGGACAGCAGGTGATGTTGTCAGCCTCTTCCCTGCATGTTCTCTGGAGCTGTTCAAGACTCTGGCGGTAGCTGGTTGGTATGTGTGGACGGACTATTTGCTTTGGTCATGGAGCACATGTGTAGCAGTGTTTTAGAAAAGTTGCACTTTCCCCTAGTTACATGGAGTCGGAGCATTTTGACAAGTTGTTTCATCCCATTTTCTAAAATGGAATCCATTTTCAGAAAGCTGTTTTCAGTGGCTCCGAGCACCATTGTTGTGTAGACAGACAAGCAAAATGTAACAATTTGTATTCTCACTTGAAAACTTCTTGTAAATGAGGTCTCACATCACTCCTCCAGATTGCAGCTTAGTGATGGATTTTTTTTTTTTTTAACTCATTTTTTGGTTTCTCTAATAACATTACAAGGTCCATTACAAGTCCATGCAAACAGTCAATCACACAAAACATGTGGTGACATAATTTAGTGACTTGTCAAAACTTTTTGAATGGCCAACAGCTGCTTTCCTCGCTGAGGAACTTGCGACACTGCACCTCGACTCAGACAGTGTTCTGTGTGAATGCTGCGAAAGCCACCGAACAGAGAACACAACATTCCTGCGACTGGAGGTAAAGCCTCCATTAAAAGTGATCGTCTTCAGCTGGCACAGCTTGCCTGCTGCTAATCTCACCCCAATGGGAGACATTAACTCAAACCGCAGAACCATGAACGACCAGGTTTCCTCCACCCTGAAGCGTGAGAGAGCACAGCAACAACAGCACCGTACATCTTAAGTCTGGCTTTTTCAGCCCTGGATCACAGATCAACGACCATAAGTCGCTTTGAACAGAGGACCGCTCCACATTTTTCATATGTGTGTGTTTGAACAGCACACATTATTTTGTTCGACTCTGTTGATTTGACAGGCTTCATTTGTTGTTGTGATCTATTGATATTAGGTAATTGGTGCTTATTAGACATTTGGTATTCATCACACAGACACATAGCTCCATGCTACTCACACGGACACTGAAATAACCACAAGACAGGCCTGCACACACACTCATACCAAGACACTCTAATTCCCTGGGTATACACACAAAAATACTGACATATTCCACCCGTGTATAGCTGCTTAGATTAGTTAAGACATTTTTAGTACTATATCATTTTAAAATTAAACCAGTTCAACTATAAATTTCTGAATTGATCACCAACTATAACTGGTGCCCAGTGGGAGAGCATGTCAACAGCCAAGGCTGCTTGTTTAAAAAAGCATCTGAAAATACATCAATATTCTATATGTGTTTTATCCAGCCAGGGTCACAAGGGGTTGGAGCCAATCTCAGCTGACAATGACAGAACCTGGACAGGTCAGAAGGCCGTCACAGAGCAGATGCTGAGAGACAGACGGTCACACACTTTCACATTCATACAGATGTGCAACAAGATGAAGTGCAATACAGACAAAGAGATTGTGCAATGGTGCGTTTAAGGCCTGTAGTTACAAGTGACTGCGCTGCTGCTATTTCTACTTATGATTCATTTTTGTCGTTTTAGATTTCATTGATGTATCCATATCCTTTTTCTTGTTTAATCAGTTTTGGGAACCATTTTCAGAAAGTCGTGTTTTCAGTGACTCTGCACACTGTCATGAAAGCATTTTCAGCTTTTATGAATAAACATGGCTTCATATACACACCAAGGGAGATCGAAAACAAGACACAGGTGATATAGTGAGGGGTGGGGTTGATCAAAATGAGAGAGGTGGACAACAAGTGTGACATGAGGAAATCACACAGAAACTCAGTGGTAAACCAGGGAAGGGGAAGTTCACAAGTTCCAGACAAGATAAAAAAAAAAAAAAAAACAGAAATTGAAGGGACTGACATGTGACACAACAGAAAAGAAATAACAAACCTAGCCTCAGAATCAAACTACTCAAAGGACTGAAAGACAAGACATAATAATCCAGAGCAATAGGGTTGAAGAAGGAATCAAAAATGTAAAAAATGAACAGCACAGCCGGAAAAGCAGGCGAACCATGAAGAAAAACAGCAGATTCAAACAGGCTTGTATGTGTGAAACACATCATGTGTGAAGTGTGTTTGAATAGTCACAACAACAAAAAGAAAACACCTAAAAAACACCCAGAGAAATGATAAAGTAATGTGTGAATCATTTAACATTTGTGTTTTAATTGAAACAATGCAACAAGAACAGATCCAATGTTGAAAGCATTTTTTTTAAAGGCTAATTTAAGACTAAATGCCAGAAACACTTGAAAAAAACAAATGTTCTTTTACCAACATTGGCGTTTGGGAACTGTGGGCATTAATAGAAATTTCACATTGTTGCTTGATTTGGGATCTTTAGCTGCCGATCGATTAAAGGAGGGGATGATTTGAGCTGATAGCACTGTTTACCTGACTGAGCTGTGTCAGTGGTTTTCATGTTTGCCAACTATGATACTGTGGACTGAGTGGAAATGGATTTAGATACTTTACATGGGAAATAATTAAACTCTCCTGCATATATATTAAAATTACTTCAAGAAGACTTGACAAACTCACACCATCAAATGAAAGCATTTCAAATATTTTGTTTGATAATGCATCTTTTCTTGTCCTATTTCTGCACATTTGGTAAAATTAACAAGGAGAAATCTTCTTTAGGTTCATTATAATATAACCAAAGCTGCTGATATCAGCTGAAACTCTTTTTCCTTTACTTTAATTTGTTTAAACTGAAAGTCCTGGCCTTGCTTGTTAGGGCTAGAATCTAATTTTTTACAGCCTTTGTTACTGCAAATAGTTACTAAGATTTTATTGAACAGAGACTTTAATAAATGGGTCGTGCTTTCATACAGTGATTACGGACAGGGTAATATTCCTGTGTGAGACTCACTGAAAAGGCCTAACGGCGACCACACAAACCGTAATGAGAGAGTTAAGTGATGTGATTGAAATGGAGAAAATGATTGCCATCATCATTAACCCCTCTGGTTCAGAATTCCATTCTTTCAAGGAGCCAGAGTGTTATTAGAGAAGCCTTGCAGCTCCTGAGACCTGAAGCAGCGCCGCTGTTTTATTAATAAGGAACTCACTCATTTATATTGGGGGTGGGGGTGGTGGTCTTCTGGCTATTAACATCTAATAGACATAAAAGACCACCTAAATTGGATAAGACACCAATATCTGAAAGACAAAATGGAAGATTAGGCGTACGACTGAATGAAAGTACATATTGCATTGATACGGTGCTATATATGTAGAGCAAATATGCCACAAAAAGTTACAAAAAAATAAATAAATTGTGTTTTCTAACACTTAGAGAGTAGATTCTCTTCTCATCGTTAAAACCCTACAGGCAGATTGAATTTGTGACACAATACAAGTATTTTAAGTCATGGATGTTTAACTTAAGTACTGTTTTTCCTACTTTGCCAGGAAAAAAACTGGTAGAGGCAGCATTCGTCCCGTTGTTTGACTAGTAATCTGCTGGACATACATGCCCCTGCCCCATTGCCAGGACACTGTATGATGTTTCGGCCTTTCTTTCTGACATTCTTCTTGTATATTTTATAATCTACAGTATGTGTATTAATGTTTCTAATGCTGCCGTCTTGGCCAGCGTTCCCTTAAAAAGCGATCCTGCAATCTCAATAGGACTCACCTGGTTAATTAAAGGATAACGAAAAAAAAAACAAAACAAATCTTTTTGAAAATGGCTCCCAGGATCCAGGATGGAACTTTTTGAAAACGTTCTAATTCTGTCTCTGTGGAAACTTTTCAGACATGCTAAAAGTAAATGACTCTTCAGCACATACGTGAGTAGATGGACAATAAACACTGCTCTCCAGAGGGGCTGAAATACTGAAAATGTTACTTTTCTTCTGTAATTGACTGATTGAAATCTAACTAAAACTGAGGTAAGATACTCCAATAGAAATGTTGTGGTGAAACCATTAAATAAAATCTACTGCTTTGTGTGGTTGTTTTTGGTGAGGCAGTGAGGAATCACACTGCAACACCTGCTGCTGACTTGCACTGCTGTCCAGGTGGAAGAGAATCTAGGAAGGGTAAAATGCTAGGAAATATGATGGGAAATATTCGTTCCAAAGTTTTGTGTGTTGTGTTGTGTAACCCTTGTGCCACGGCACCTGGTGAAGTGAGCGCTTGGTCATTTATATTTATCAACAACCCTGTCGAGGAGCCAGATTTATAACTAATCATCTCATTGGAATGATGCACATTTAGGAAAAAAAAACCAAAACAAAACAGTCAAACATGCTTAGAATCAGTGCTCTGTGTGCATATTGTCAAAGAAGAACATGTTCACAGTTGTGAAATCTCAGAAGCACTACACACGACAGTGAAGAAATGCCACCTCGATGCATAGTGATGCCGTGCGTCACCCCTGCTCCCTTCAATTTCATGCCCACTGAGCACTGAAGCAGGCGCTTGCAGGTCCACCTGTGTTTTTCTGATGCCACAGGCATCTCTCCTGGTTTATGTTTACCTCTTGGCCTGTCTGCCAGTGTCTTAGCAGCCCTGCTGGAGACCTCAGTCACCTCCAGCAGACACATGCACACCCCAAGGCAAGGAGCTGTCAGCTGATATACTGTCAGCGCCGTCTCTGTGAACTCTTCACATTGTACTTGTTCCCAGTACATGGGTAGATGTATTTCTGTGTATTCCAATTCAGGAGATGTCTTACAGCCCATTCTGACCTCCTCTACATGCTGAATACACAGTTGAATTGAGATTTATGAATACCCACCTCACCTGATATTGAGAGGGGATTTAGAAGCCAAAAACAGTCAGTCCAGTAAAAGGGCCCATAACAGTAAACTTTTGGAATCCGGGAGTGTTTGGTACAGTGATAGCAATAGGATAGTCTAAAAAAGTTATTATTTTTTCTGGGTTGTTCAGCAAAAGATTTTTTTTCTCAACTTTCATGACTGTAAATTTGTAAGGTAAAAACACATCTTTACAAAAACCTGCCCAATTCTCCATTTTTGCTCTACAAAGTGTACAAAGGTATAGATATTAGTATTTAGCTGTAGAAGTAAAAGCAAAAAGTGGTCGGGGGAAAAAAAAACCTCCAAAGGACTAAACTATAAATGAAAAACATGAAAAATCTGAATAAGTATAACAAAAAAACAAATTCCTTTATCAAATCAAATGTTTGTATTTGGTTTTGTATTATTACTCTCAGAAGTAGGTACAAAGGACTGTGTGTAGGGAATTAAGGATTATAAAAATAAATAAGACTATGAGATAAATTGAGTCAGGCAGGTACATAAGAAAAGTAGTATGAAACAATAAGCCTTAAAAGAAGACAGACGAGCGAGTGAATACAAAGATATACAGCGGAAGGGGATCACATACAGGTGGAAGCAGAGAGGGAGCACATGAGGGCAGAGAAAGTTCCCATGAAAACACACGAGGAAAATACAGGAAAACCACACAATGACTGAACACATTTCACTGGAAATGTGGGCAATGGAAACTGCCTCAAATAAATGTGTGAAATTAAAGTTTTTGTCAAAATTTTCAGCAAAATAATCCATCAATGTAATGAAAGTGGTTAAAATGAAAAGTTGATGTACCGGTAATGCTAACAACAGAATATAAAAAAAGCACGATCACTCAGAGACAGACAGAAGGATCCTTCTGGTGGGAAACTAATAAAACTTTATTTACTTTTATTAAACATGAGGTTACTTTATGTCAAATCTATGTTGATCAGATAGGGAATTATTCATATTACAAATATTTCTTTTTAATTTTAAAATACGCTGACATAACAACACTCCAGTTGGAAGTCATTATATAGATCAGACTTGTTTTCATTGAGGGGACACATACAGCCTAATTTCATCTTGAGTGGGCCGGACCGATAAAGTACTGGCATTACAACTTTTAGATCTAAACTCTGAAGTTATATAACTTCAAAAAATTACAACAACTTCAACATGAAGCCAATTTTATTGACACTTCAAGGTGAAAAAAAAAACAGTGAAATGTCTAAAAAAAAATTCTCATAGAATTTTCTAGGGGTGTCTTCAGATATTCTATAATTCGATGATTCTTTGAAGGGGCCTGATTCCAAGGCCAGTCATACAGTAGAAGCATGCAAAATGTGGTTATTAAATGAGGACCATTCCATTACAGCTGTATGGGGGTGCTGAATGACTGATTTTACATAGAATTGCTTGTTTTTTCCAAATAAACATGATATAAAGCCTATTTGATATACATGTTAGCCTATCAAATATACTGTCGAAAAATTTACTTAACTTGTACTTTTATTCAATATTCTATTGATTTAGTGTTTGTGAATGAACCACCATGGTGAATGGCACAATCCGATTTCAGAGCACCATCACAGAGTGGCATCTTGGTGGTGATTTGGCTTTACTTTAAAAGGCTCACAATGTCGGAAAAAAAACTTCAGAACAAGTCAAAGATAATCCAAAAAAAGTCAAATGCAAGTTGTGTCAGCAGCTCCTTTCATATCGCTCCACAACAATTAACATGACTTTCCACCTTAAAGGTGCTGCAGGCAGGATTTTGCTAGTCAATGCTAATTTTTCTGTGTTTTCTTTGCATTAAATGTTAGAGTATCCATTGATAATTCTTTAGGAGTGTAGCATAATTGCACTACCGCGAGGGCGCAGCATTTCCATCTGTCTCTGTTCTGAGCTGAAAAGGAGTCTCAACAGCTCCAGGTATCTTTGACCAATCAGAAGAGCCCCTGAGGCTCTAACCATGTTTGGTCGAGGGGCGTTCGTCGCACGTTCTTGTGAGAGGGGCTTATCTTGCGTAAGGGCGTAATGTCAGAGAAAACAGGACAGGATTGGCTGTGCTGGGTTTCAAATCGCCATCTTAGATGGGTCAAATCGCCATCTTGCTTAGGTAACCCTAAGCAAGATGGCGGAGATGCCGAATCCTGCCTACAGCACCTTTAAACGGTAAGTAGACATAATTGGGTGACTAAAAGATGTTTCTGTCACTCACTTCTCAATTTTAATGCTGAATTTTACTTTGTTTAATTGTAATATTTAGGTTATTATATTATTCTTCATTTATCTAAAAGGCTTATTCTATTTAGTGTTTTTTTTTTTTTTTGCATGGATGTTGGGCTGCTAAACAGACCCGACAAAGCACAATTAAGCCTATTTCATTTAATTTGAGCAAAAAATTTGAGCTTATCTGCAGAGCTAAGAGATATAAGTAAATTATATGCTTTAGCCCGTTGTTAGAAGTGGGTTTTGTTATGGTCATTTGAACTACTTCATTTGTTTGATGTTTAAAGTTACCAACATTTTGTTCCAGTCTGTGTTTCAGCTGTGTGTAGGAAAAAAATAAAAGTGTTGCTTTACCTGCCTGCTCTGTTTTTTTTTTAAATTATTATTATTACTGTAACATTCTGTTTTAGCCTATATTCAAATGATTCTAAAAAAAAAAAAAAAAAAAAAATGATAGATTCGACTATGTAAATTCTTAGTTTTGGGACACCTCTGGAATTTTACTTAATTATACTTTGCAGGCTTTAGCATGTTTTTACAAACTCATCCTGATTGCATGACAATGAGGCTAATGCTAATCTGCCAGCAATGAGGTGGATCACCGATAACCGGATTTCACTTATATGGTGTGGTTCCACTGCTTGAACAGTCCCCAAGGTGCTTTACACTGTTAATCGCAGTTATCCATCCACATATGCACTTCCACATCAATAGAGGCGACTGCCACGCAAGGTGCTCAATCCATCCATTGGAACCATTTTTGAATTCTGCTTCTTGCACAAGCTGCTCTTTAGACCTCTACCATTCTAATGTTTCTTGTCAATTGGTTTATGTTGTTCATTTTCAGGCATTTTAGCATTGCTCGTTTTTGACTTTGTGTTTGCTGCTACCAACAGGTCTCCATTGAAAATAAGACCCTGGGTCTCAATGGGGCCCACCTGTATAAATAAAGGTTAAATAAAATGAATAAAAATGTGCAACTAAACATCTAACCATAATGGTTCCATCAATAGAATGGGTTAAATCAAATGCAGAGAAGTAATTTGTCTGTCAGATTTGTTTGGGAGGAACTTGAAATCTGTGCACAGCAAAGTTTATAGTGTGTACTAATGCATTTCAGATAAATGTACTTATTTAAAAATTTTCTTAAAAAAAAAAAAAAAAAAATCACTGAAGCGTATTTTTTGTTTTGAGCCGGTCCTGGACGTGGGCATTATTGTATTTCCAGCATTATTTGAGGAAATGATTTTAATAATTGTTCCCATAGCCTATTTTAGATTAAAGTGCTTCTACAAGGGTTAAATAATATAATGCTATTTGTTTTTGTCAGCCATTCATGAAATCCCGAGATGCCTTTGATGCATTTGTGTGTGTCCTAACTGCATTTTATTGATTTTTGAAAATTCAATCTAATTATTAATAACTGACACTCAACCCTCTATTTTCATATCTTTTGATGCTGAAGCACTGCTGCTGTGATTTATAACCGTACAAGAAAAAATGATTGATTTAATTACCGTAATTTGACACATTTTTCAATAATTGAAATAAATGAATATTTTAATATGCAACATTTTGCACGACTTTGACAGTATTTTGGGAGAGTGAAATGTTTGTTTTCATCTTTTGTCATTGTAAGATATGTTAATGTCATGCTGAAGAACAAGTGGTGCCACAAAAACATGATTTTTTTTCCATATGAGGACAAAGTGTGTGAGGAAGCTAAAGTTCAAGGGCATTTTGCTCAGTCTCCTGTTCGTGAAATGGCAGCTCACAGAGGGTCACCGTGCAATTGAGAAATGAGATTACCCTGGGGACTGTTTCACAAGGTAGGTTTTGTGAAAACTTTGGGTCTGTTTACCCTAAAATGAAGGAAATTGGGAGATTTCAGTTTCATGAAGGGAGGTAACAACCCAGATAATAAAGTGTAACTCTAACCTGTTTCTCAGATAGTGGTAACTTAACCTCTCAGTCAATTCCTACAGTAGACAGTGAAAGCAGATGATGCACCATCAAGGCGTATCGTCAAACATGTTGAAAATCATCCTGGTTGTCCCATGAGACACCTGTTTGAAGAATGTTTTTATATTTAGAATGCATCTAAAGGAAACAAATTCATTTATCAACTATCATCACCACTCACACTGGTTAAGTCCCCGCTAACACTCGTTAACTCACCGCTCACACTGATTAACTCCCCGTTCACGCTCGATAACTCACCGCTCACACTGGTTAACTCTGCTGACACCGGTTAACTCACCGCTCACACTGATTAACTCACTGCTCACACTGGTTAACTCACCGTTCACACTGATTAACTCACCGCTCACACTGATTAACTCACTGCTCACACTGGTTAACTCAACGCTCACACTCGTTAACTTACCTCTAATACTCATTACCTCACCTCTCACTCTCACACTTATTAACGCACCGCTCATGCTCACACTCCTTAACTTACCACTCACACTCGTTTACTTACTGCTCACACTCAGTAACTCACAGCTCACACAGGTTAACTCACCGCTCACACTTGTTAACTCACCGCTCACACGGGTTAACTCACTGCTCACGCTGGTTAACCCACCACTCATACTCATTACCTGACCTTTCACTCTCACACTCGTTAACTTATTGCTCACACTCACACTCCTTAACATTCGCTCTCACTCTTTAATTCACCACTCACACTCGTTAACTAATCTCTCACTCTCACGCTGTTTAACTCAACACTCACACTTGTTAACTCACCGCTCACACTGGTTAGCTCACCGTTCACACTCGTTAACTCACCGCTTACAGTGGTTACCTCACTTTTCACTCTCTCACTCTTTAACTCACTGCTCACACTTGTTAACCCCCGATGCACACTGGATGCGGTCCGGTTCTGGAACGGCTGAGGTCCGGACACCGCAGCTAATCCGTAGTCATTAAAATCAATGCTGTGATGCACACCAGCCGCGGTCCGGTTGCGGTCCGGCTACGGTCCAGCTCCGGAGCTTCTGCGGAGCTCTGGTCTCTTTCCGCAAGGATCCTATTTTTCCGCATGCCGGAGCTCTACCGCGTCGATCCAGACAGAAACAAGTTGAGTACCGGAAGGAAACACGATACGTGTTCCAAAATAAGTCACTTCAAAATAAAATCTTTCTCGTGTTTTTGCCTTAATATTCTATTTTTTTACTTCTTCTGGTAGAATACAGAACAAACAACGTCATGTAGTCATTATACGCATTAGAAGAATGAATGGTTTTGTACTTCATCACTGCTATAAAGTCAAATGACTCCAAAATGGCTCAAAACAGCTCTGTGACCGGAGCAGCTCCGTGTTGCCAGATTGGGCGGGTTTGTGCCAAAAGTCTTTTTTGAACACGTCGGACAGGTTGATGAAATGAGTATGTGTTTATGACGTGTTTTTTATCATACAAATACAGTTTTAACGTGCATTTTAAACCAAGATGGTGGTTTGGGCTGCTTTCTATTGAGTGAAACAGGTTTCATATTGTGTACGGGGATAACGACAGATCTGGCAACCTTCTCCAGCGGACTGCAGAGACACCGCAGGCGGTGTGAATCACAGTGCTGCGGTGTACCGGACTGGAGCTGGACTGCAGCCGGACCGGAGCCGGACCGCATCCAGTGTGCATCGGGGGTAACACACCACTCACACTTGTTAACTCATCTCTCACTCTCACACTGGTTAACTCATCACTCACACTCGTTAACTCACTGCTTACACTCGTTAACTCACCTCTCACTCTCACTCTCGATAGTGGTGCAGATCAACATCAAGAGGAGGTCAAACATTCATGATAAATCCAAGGCAACAACAGTACAGAAACAGTAGATCTCTGTTCACTGATGAATCTAAGGTGCTGTCCATGGTGCTCAAATAGCCAATTGACCGTTGTGGTGCAGATTAACAGTAGGTCTCTGTTCACTGATAAATCCAAGGCACTGTCCATAGTGCTGAAATAGCCATTTCACTGTTGTGGTGCAGATCAACAGAAGGTTTCCGTTCACTGATAAATCTAAGGCGCTGCCCATGGTGCTGAAATACCAAGTGAAAATTGTGGTGCAGATTATCAGCAGGTCGCTGTTTGCTGATAACTTTTAGGCTCTGTCCATGGTGCTGAAATAGCCAGTCATCCATTTTGGTGCAGATTATCAGGAGTTAATGAAAAATCCAAGGCTCTGTCCATGGTGCTGAAATAGCCAATCCACTATTGTGGTGCAGAGTATCAGAAGGTCACTGTTTTAATAGGTCCAAGGCACTGGCTATGGTGCATAAATAGCCAATTGACAATTGTGGTTCGGATTAACACTGGGTTCCTCTTCACTGATATATTAGAGATGCTGCCCATGGTGCTGAAATAGCCAAATGGCAATTGTGGTGCAGATTATCAGCAGGTCCCTCTTTCATGAAAAGTCCAAGTTGCTGTCCATGGTGCTGAAATAGCCAATCCACTGTTATGGTGCAGAGTATCAGTGGGTCGCTGTTTAATGTTCAATCCAAGGCGTTGTCCATGGCACTGATATAGCCAATTGACTGCTAAGGTAAAGATTAATATTAGACTGCTGTTTACTGATAAATCCAAGATGCTGTCCATGGTGCTGAAATAGGAAATCCACCATTTTGGTGTAGATTATCGGTGGGTCACTGTTTAATGATAAATTCTAGGCACTGTCCATGGTACTAAAATAGCCAATCCACCACTGTGGTGCAAAGTGTCGGTAGCTCACTTTTTACTTATAAATCCAAGGCTCTGTCCATGCTGTTGAAATAGCCAATCCACCATTTTGGTGAAGATTATCAGTGGGTCGCTCTTTAATGAAAAATCAAAAGCGCTGTCCATGTTGCTGAAGCAGCCAATTCATCGTTGTGGTGCAGAGTAGCAGTAGGTTACTGCTTTAATTAGTCCGAGGTGCTGTCCATGGTGCCAAAATAGCCAATGCACCATTGTGATGTAGAGTATCAGTAAGTCGCTCTCTCATGATGATTCCAAAGTGCTGTTCATGGTGCTGATATAGCCAATTGACTGTTGTGGTAAAGATTAATATTAGATTGCTGTTTACTGATAAATCCAAGGCATTGCCCATGGAGCTGAAATAGCCAATCCACCATTTTAGTGCAAATTATCAGTGGGTCACGCTTTCATGAAAAATCCAAGGCGCTGTTCATGGCACTGTAATAATCAATTGACAGTTGTGGTGCAGAATATCAGTAGGTTGCTCTTTCATGATGATTCTATGGCACTGTCCATGGTGCTGATATAGCCAATTGACCGTTGTGGTGCAGAATGTTAGTGAGTTGCAGTTGAATGATAAATCCAAGGTGCTGTCCATGGTGCTGAAATAGCCATTCCATCATTTTGGTGCAGAGTATCAGTAGATCACTCTTTTAAAGGGGCTGTATCATGCAAAATTCACTTTTTGTATGTTTTAACCTTGTTATATAGTTATGTACTCACCAAAAACTCCCCCAAAGCATTTTTTTTCCTTCGTGCTTGTGTGTTTGAGCTTTCCTCGTGTTTCTGCTGCTCAGAGAGGCAGCCCCTCCCGCACCTGTGAAAACGCTCTGTTTCCCACGTTCACGTCACACGGTGAAGATGGCTCCCCTGAGCCCCCCTCCCACAGGCCCTCGGCAATCAGCGTTGCTGCTTTTTGTAACTCCGATTATGGAGATAAACTTTGACCATCGTCTGAAAGCAACAACCAAGCAAGAGCAAGAGTCTGAAGAGTTGCGCTTGGTGAGTTTCTAACAGGAAAAGACTTTTTCGCGTGTCTTTGCTTGTAGAGAAGCTAGAGCTAAAGAGCTAAAGCTAGCCAGCGTATTTGTTTTGAAGCGCTGATTGGCTGAAGTACACTGTCAGTCAAAGTCCCCAGGGGGAGAGGCGGGATTTTCAGTGAAACAGAGCGTTTTCTCTTCCGGGTTTCAGAATTAGCCCCAGAAAATCTTTTATTTCACACAAAATGACTTTCCCTTAGCGCCAAAAATAAACTATTACCATGTTAATGCCATTTCTAGGGTTTAGAATAGCTAAAAAAGCATGACACAGCCCCTTTAATAAGTCCAAGGTGCTGTCCATGGTGCTGAAATAGCCAATCCACCATTTTGGAGCAGACTGTTAGTGGGTCACTGTTCTAATAGGTCCAAGGCACTGTCTATGGTGTTTAAATAGCCAATTGAAAATGGTGGTTCAGATTAACACTGGGTTCCTCTTCACTGATATATTAGAGGTGCTGTCTGTGGTGCTGAAATACCGTAAATCCTCTAATAATGACCTGTATTCCATTAAAAGCTTGTCTCCTTTAATGACAGGGTGCGTCTACGAAAAAACCCATAAAAGCCGCTTCCCAATATAAGCCTGTTTTTTTTTCTTTTCTTTTTCCTCTGAGAAGCACTACGGCACTGTACTGACAGTAGTCTGTGCTATAACGCCAGTCCTCCTGGTGAGGCGACTGTGTGTATTACACACGTCCGGTGAAAATGGCGGAGGGAGAGAAAACATTAAACTCGATGTTGAGATTTAATTTTTTTCACATCGATTGAAAAAATAAAATCGAATCTTTCGAATTAATTCAATATATTCCCCAGCTCGAAACTGCACTACTGTTTATTACTGTTTTAGTACTGTTTGATACTTGTGTTCAATAAATGAGCTCAGTACATTTTACTGGGTTAAAACTGACACAAAAGATCTTTTTGCTCTTTTTGGGAATTTTAAAATATAAGCCTTTCTCTTATACATGCCTCCTTAAAAGCCTGGTGCCAGCTACACTTGAGACAAATAAAAGCCCTGGCTACTATAAGAGGATTTACGGTAGCCAATTGACAATTGTGGTGCAGATTATCAGCAGGTCCCTTTTTCATGAAAAGTCCAAGACGCTGTCCATGGTGCTGAAATAGCCAATCCACTGTTATGGTGCATTTTTTTATGCTCTCTGTCTCCTCTATTGTCCTTCCTTACAAAAACCACCTGCATGTCCACCCTCACAGCATCCATGAACCTTTTCTTTTGTCTGACAGGTCCATTCATCTTATATTATGGTCATTCTCCAACCCTGCAAACCATCTCAACATCATCTTTCTCATTTTTCCACCAATATTAGCTTCCACTGGTGGTCTCTGAACCATTCGGCATTGCATCCACCTTGTCTCCTCTTCCTCTTCATCACTTTTTCAGACCCTCCCGCTGTGTACCCCAAGTAATTAAGTTTTACTGCGTCTACTCCCAACACCCTCACTGGTAACCTCTTTCCCAGTCATATGCACTCCTCTTTTACATGTGCTCACCATTTCACTCCTCTCTGAAGCAAACCTTATCTTCTCCAGGTTGCCCTCAACCTATTCCCTATTCTTTATACAGATCACTATATCATCTGCACACATTGTAATTCATAGAGATTCCTCCTATCCTCCTTGATTTCCTCTTGATTGGCTGTCTGTTAACACTACAGTGAGAAAGCTGTTGAAAGATGGTCCTTGACATGATCTCACATTCACTTTGAAAGTCTCAAGGTCACACCACCAGCACACCATCACACTGTCATTCCTCCACATATAGCCTGAACTACTCTTGACACAACTCTTGTCACACTTCCTCACCTGACACTGATGTTATCTGCTTTCTCTAAATTCACGAAGCAATGCTGCTGCTTCTGACATTTGAAAAATGTCCTCTTGCAATGAGATTTTCTTGCATGAAGTCAAAATGCTCACTGATGTACATCTCACCCTTTAAATTAGCCTCTACTTCTCATCCTTGTAACTTCAGGCTGTCACTAATCAACTATGTCCCTCTGTCATCACTACAGCTCTGATCATCTCTCTTGTTCTCCTTCGTACTCCTTCACATCTTCACACATGTGCAGCTCCAACATAACTGGGTCAGCATTTTGTGGTGATGAAGTAACCATTACCATTGAAAAAGGAAATAATTTTTCCCTTTTCCTAAAAAGCAAAACCTCACCAGAGGTGTGTTACTTCTCCCTCATACCCTCCAGCTAGTCACCACAACAGTACATTTCTGTCAATCATGTCTGCTTAATTACATCATTAATTCACATAGCAAAGTTAGTTTAGGGCATCTTTGTTTCTTTCCGCTGGAAATCACTCCTCTGCGCCAAGCGCACTGCTGTATGACAGATGCCAGTCGTCCCCCCGAGCGCTGGAGTTAAAGCCAGAGGGGAGAAGAATGAGTGCGTGGATGGTGTGAAATTGCCATTTGCCTCCAAGTGGCCAGCACAGGTCTGCCAAAAGCCAACATAGACAATATTAGATCACATTCAGTTTTCTCTCTCTTTCTCTCTCTCTCTCTCTCTTTTTTTTTTTTAACACATGACTGAGTTTAATTGGGAAGCGGTTTCTTCTGGGGGCTATCAATACTGAGTCCTAGTCGGCTTGGGTGCCGATGCGTGCCTTGTTCTGCAGGGTAATTTCATTGGGATCGTCTACAATCGGCTCTCCTGCCCGTTTCCATTACCCTCAGAACTAAGGGAAAAACAAACAAGGTGAGATGAATGAAACCATGCGGCGAGAAAGAAAAAGTCAAAAGGGGTGTTTCACAGAGTTAGGGCTCCCTGCTTTTTACAGACAGGCAAACAACATTTTAAAAATATGTGAATTTACTATTTGCCTTCCATGTGAGATCAACCACTCTGTTTGTATATGTGTATTTCAGGAAACAGGGATAATCATGTCCATGAGATAAACTTGCAAAGAGCTTCTTTGTATGTACACTCTCTCCACTCTAAGAACAGGATAATATTTGCAATAAAACAACAATATTCATTTGGATTCCATGTCATTCTCAGTGATCGTCCATGAATATGGTTGATGATGGTCCAGCTGGGAGATTTATATAAGTTCTGACAAATCCCAGCTTTTCTACAGCTTCCACTGAATCTGCAGCTTCTTGCTAACGAAGTCTCCTCACTTCAAAGACTTCTCCAGAGAAGACTCCAGGCCCCATGTGTCCTTGTTTGTCCTTTAACAAAGAGCCGGAGATGTATGTGAAAAGCCTCGTGTGTAGCTTAGAAAAATAAAAAATTACATCTTCATTTTCTTCCTCCAGAGGAAAGATGTGAAAATGCCGGATGAAAAGACAGAAGAAAACCTGATTACATGAGAATTTTGATGTCTTCTTGTCTGTTTCACACTCCAGCTGTAGGTTTGTGTTGAGGAGAAAAGCTAATGAATGCAACACAGTTAAAATGGCACTTTATTATCATAGTTTTTATGCAACACTATCACTCTCTCAGAGCTGTTAAGAAATGAAATCTATCACCTAATATTACAGATTTGATTTATTTAATGATAATATTTTTATGTATATATATATATATATATATATATATATATATATATATATATATATATATATATATATATATATATATATATATATATATATATATTTTAAAATATGAACTGCAACAAAGTAATTTTGTTAGCTAATCAGCTGGTAAGTCATTATAGCTAATTAGTCTTCTCAAAACTTATTTCTTTTTTCAAACTCTCTTCACTGTTTCTGCCAGCATCTGCCGGGATAATACCCTCTGCTCTTCAGCTGATTTTCAATGTTATTTAAACAGCTCCAGATAATCTGAGGACACTTTGCATAATAAAGCAGAGGGTTTAAAATATTATTTTGTAAAATCCCACAGTTCAGACCAGGGGTACAGGAACCAGCTATAACAATGAGTTTGATCTAAAGGGAAAGTTTCACTCCCAACCAAGGTCAAGAGACTGAAATTGTTATATGAACTGAAACTGGGAGCTACTTCTATAGGACTGAAGCTTGACAGCTGAAGACCCTCATTTGACGTTTGGAGACTAGAGAAACATCATGTCAATTTGGCTCCTGGTAGTGAATAATTCAAAAGGAATTGAAATAGTGCAGCTAAGTCATTAAATTAATATTTTCACAGGATATGAGTTTGCTGTATTAACCAATGTGTATGTTGGGTCTTGGACATTGTACAGACTCCCTGAAAAGCTCAAGAATGATGCAGATGACTGGCCTGTTGGAACAGGGCATGAAGGAATGCCTAACTGCATCAAGTTGACTGAAACAGTTTGTACTAATCCTATGATGAGCTTGGAGGATCTTGGATGCGACCATCTAGTTTTTTTTCCGTTTATGTCACATGTTGATGAGACGCACCATTCCAATGGCCTGAGATGAAATAGAAGAGAAAACAATTCAGATACACTGAAATATTTCACTTGCAGATGAGATGGTCTTTACTTTAAACTGTTTTCAATGGAGAGGTGAAGAATACTGTGACATGAGATTGACTAATGTCTGTCAGGATTCAGGTTTTTTTTCTTGTGTGTTTTTTTTTTTTTTTTTTTTTGAGATTCTGACTACAGCAGAATTCATCTGACAAGGTTTCAAGTGAAAACACAGCATTTTTGTATTTTATTTTGTGTTTCAAAACTGTGTTTTGAAAAAATGTCTGTTTACACGACAAACGCAGAGGAGAATATGGACTAGGAGTCCCGACAGTATGGAGGCTGCCATTGTTATTGTCCAGTCACTCGTGCACACGCTGAAAAACCATTTACTATGGCTGTGGTGCGCATGGGCAGTTGCAGTATTTCCAAAAGTTTCACTTTTTGAACTGTTGCACTTTCAGTTGCTCTGACCACTGTTGTCATGTAAATGGACGCCCAAAACACAATTAAAATTCTGTTATCACTTGAATACATTGTTGTGAAAACAGATACTTTGTCTTTCTTGTGTCTGATTGCCCTTCCCTGCTCTGATGTCTTTCACCTCTGTTCGAGAGTGCGATTGTTTTGAGCTGGCCGCTGTGGTATATATCGGGTGTCTTTTGTGTGCTCTGGTAGTTGGTTTGTCTATGTTTCGGTGTGGGTGGTTCTCAGGTCTTGTCTCAGTCTGTGTTTCTGTGTCTGATTTCTAGTGTCTCAGTAATTATCTCCTAAAATCTTGAGAACTTTAGTTTGGCCATTTAGATTTTTGTCTTTTGGATTGGATTAAAGATGAGGCCCTGTTCCACTTGTGGTGATGTCTCGTATCCTCTGAGCCTGAAACTAAAAGAAATGTCATATTTTCTAGGAAAGGAAAAGATGAGGTCAACCAATTAGGAACGATTTAATCAGAAGAAACCATGACAAGGGCAGAAAAAGGTGGAAAAGACAAAAACTGAAAGGAGAAACACCTAATTTTTTTTCTCGCCTTTACCTTTTCAATCCAGTCACTTCAAAAGTGTTTGTGACAGCTGGAGAATATTTAACTGTAGCTCCTCAATTAGATTACTTTTACTCTCTTTCTGAATAGCTGATCGAAATTGAGAAATTCTGCTTGTTTATCAGCATTTGTACTGTACTAAAACAGGTGTTTGTCTTCATTGACAACAATAACAGTAACTTTCCCTTAATCTCAGAATGAAGAATTAAGTCAGTATTATTAACAGTATGAGCTTGAATCTAGCTTTTTGAAGCAGTTATTTTGACAGACAGTGGTTTTCACAACCCTTGGAGTCTCCCCGATTGCTGCCCGGACTTACTAAAATAACACTAATGTCTCTTTAAAAATGTTCGAATGGAAGTTTTCTTTGACAAGTGCAAATGGAATTTTGACAACCCAGGCAAAGCCTGGGCCCCCTCTGTGATCTGAGAACCGCTGCTTTCAGATATCATGATGAATGATCATAAAGGTGCTGTTTTTAATTTGCAATCTGTTTTCCATTCACAAAAGAGGAAAGAGAAGCTGAGATGGGAGCTGTATACTTATTGCAACATTTGAATCAACTGAAGTATTTATTTTTAACTTTCCGTTCAGATTTTATAACAAATAGCAAAGATTAATACAGCCACAATGAAAAAAAAAGTTGAGACGGTTGAACAAAGACAAGTTAACAGCATGGATAAAGCTTGGAATTTAGGATACAGTCTTGCCTATTGACACTGTGCTCAAAATGAAAGACGGTGACAAAATAGACATTATGCTTTTTTCTATAATACTCATACTCCAATGGTGAAGAACTTCAGAGACTGAAAGTTAAAACTATATTACACTTTATCTGAAGCAAAGTTGCAAATTGCACTGTGGTGCTAAACTCCTCTGATTTATTGATTTCTCTTTCAGAGGGGCAACAGTGTCAAGTCATGAAGGCAGCGAGGTTGCGGCGCTGTCAACAAGATAATCAACCTGTGTGGGAGTAATGTTGAGGCGACTGCCCTCCATTGAATTGGCACATGGCAATGAATTAAATATGAGAATCCTCTTCTGTGAAGGTATTCAAGAGCAGTGCAGTCCATTGCTGTGAATGCAGTTGGTATTAAAAACAGAAAGATAATAGAAAGCTCAGGGGCAATGCTCCTAAAATGCTCGAACTGAAAGCAAATTTGTCAGAATAAGATTGAGGGTGTGATTAACAGTGGTAGTGCATTCAAAAGCCAGTTGTGTTGGATAATGAGCTAAACACTGCTTTGAGTCTCCTGTTGTCAACATTGTGATGAATGTATCAATCCCCAAATCTGTGCTTACTACTAAAGCTGATAAAAGACTGGAAATTTGGATTAGGGTCTACCATAACTAGAGCAAGTTTGTGCGTTTTCCCATCTGGGTGTGGGTGCAGGGCTTTCAGACGAGTCGTAACGAAGTCTCTGTCTCGGACTGAATAATGAGCTGGAGTTGAAGACCGCTGCCAGCAAGGAGGCTTCTTCAAGCTTTCGGGCAGTACGGTTCAGACTGCTGAAAACCCCCCTGATCATTAAAAAACAAACATGTCAAGAATGTTTTAGCATGTGAAAGTGTGCACAGAAAGCTCAATGATGCCATTAGCAGACGCTGTGCTTTCGATATCATTAAGACAGATGTGGCTTGAGGCATCGTTAGCATTGTGTGTGAACAGAAGGCAGAAAGCCCCCCCCCCCCCTTTTTTTGTTATGATGTGTCCATTAAAACAGCTCACGTCTGTGCCTTTTTTCTTCGGGGCCTGGTCTTTTATTTGAGGACGGAATGTAGGTGTGCACACTTGCATGGGTAATTGTATGAGTGATTGGCTGGACGTTGACGGTCATGCAGGAAATGATCAATGTCCTTGAAAGGATGATTGCTGGCTGATTATCTGCTAAATGCACCAGTGCCAGATGGATGAGTAGCGAGGACCTGCATTGTTTTAAATGTCCCAAAATGGAAGTTAAGCTCGATATTTATCCCCTCAGAAAATCATGATGTAATTTGGAATAAAACCCACACAGAGAAGGGGATACTTATATCTTTTTCCCCTCCAATAAAAACAAAAATCTAGTGTAAAACTAACATTCCTGTTGCTATGTAATATTTTGTGTGGTATACGGTGTAATTCTTTGCTGTGACAGACCTCAGGAGGATTAACAGAAGCATCTGCTGCAGCTAATATGGATTAAAAAAAACATAAAACAAACTGTTTTAAACTGCTGTTCAGCTATTTTGTAAGCCCAAATTTATGTTTGTGTTTTACCAAAAATTGAAATTCAGCTTAACTGTTGATTCTAAATTGCCCCGAGGTGTGAATGCGAATGTTTGTGGTTGTCCGTCTTTGGGTTTCCCCTGTTGTTGACTGGTGACCTGGCCTGCCTTCACCCACAGTTGGCTGTGATTGGCCCAGATTCCAACAACCCTGCATGGGATAAAACAGTAGAAGAGGGATGAATGGAAGCTTCGAGTACTTCTTTCTGGGATACTTCAAAGTGACCAAAAAAAAAAAAAATTCTTAGTCTATTTCACTGAGTCTTGATCGGATCTAAAGATTCCTGCTGTCTATCGATCCTTCTGACTCTGGGTTTTCAGCAGGAGGCATTAGTTACAACAAATGTCATCACAGTGGTTTGTGGTGGGCAAGCGTTCATAGCAAAGTCGCTTTTGATCCCTTGAGGTTAGCTCCTCCCATAATTGTGAAGCAGAATTTGCAAGAACACAAGCTGCTTTGGACCTTGACAGATTAGTTTTCATTCTACGGATGAATGGGATGTTGTAGCAATCCTGCTTTGAAAAAGAAAAACTGAAGCAGCAATAAGAATCCAAAGCTAGATTTTTTTGAAGTTGATCAATTCATTTCTCAAAAATTTTATCATAAACACAAAGTTTATTTTAGCAAATGTTTCAGCCGCATGTTAAAGGTATAAAATAACAATGTTCTTTAAGTAGCTATCAAGATTAATTCTGCTGTAAAAATAATAAAATACTCATAAACAAATCAGTACTAAAACTGATTTTACGAGAGGGTATACATGCTGCTCGTGACTTTTGTGCTTGCCGAGAGTTGGAGGCTTTGCTTCACTTAAGGATGGAATATATATATATATATATATATATATATATATATATATATATATATATATATATATATATATATATATATATATATATATAGTATGTATCATTATAATGTTTACAGTTTGGCCAAGGGTGCAGCAAACTTACAACAAAGATTGGATAAAAGTACAGTCTGAGGACCCTTAAAGCCTCTGGTCACTTGGCTGAGACATGAAAATGATACAACTGGGCATTAATTCAAATAGCTTTACTTCAAACATCTAAAACTGCTTTTTTTTCTCATCTAGTATAGCTTTTTGATGGCAAAACATCAAACTGCAAACAGAAAAATTAAGACATTACAATATTTATAGCGTAGCATGCACCATGTGTTTCTCGATTCCCTGGAAAAATGTAAAAGGATAAAGATGGAAGGAAACAAAAAAAAAAAAAACCTCAGCAGGACTAACCAAGGACAGACGTGCAGCGAATGCTGATGAGCTTTTGTGAAGTTGTCCTTTTTCCTTCTGCCACATTCACTACTGAATATATGCTATCCTTGTACAGAAGAGCAGAAAGTAATATCTACTCTGACAAAATATACAGAATTATGCTGTCGCACCACTTCATCACCGGTGCATCTGAGCATTTAGTGGACTGGGTACAATTTGTATCATTACTGTTACTATTTTTACTGTTTTGTAGGGTCAAACTCCGTTTAAATTAATCTAATATAATTTATTGTGATCTTTAGTAGCTGCTGTATATTTTTGCATGAAAGCAGGAGATGTTTGTAATAATCAGAAGTAAAAAGAAATATACATTTTAATAAAACAAAAGGACTTGGAACAGAATACATATAATAAATAAGATCCTGCAAAATGTGAAATAATATATTGAAAACACAATAAAACCGAAGACCATAACAAATGCTCCAGGTGTGGCAGTTGTGATAAAATAAGTATCATAATAGCTAAAATGAAAATATCCTGTCAGGACTTGCCAACAAATCCCTGCTGTGAACAATATTTTTGTAATGGTAAATGACAGGAACCAAAATTTACATCTTAGTTTTAGGCAGTTCTAGGCAAGGCAAGTTTTACTCTTAAACTATGATGTGATAGCTTTGCTTTATTAGATGTTCAGAAACACACACAGACAACAGTATGCTATAAACATTAACAGTGGCACATCGCACAAGGTTGCTGGAGGCTGTCGCCATTGTTGTTTTTATCCATCAACTCGCCCATGTGCAGAGGAACTATTTACTATGAATGTGGTCTGCAGTGTTTCCGACATCTACACGGTCAGGGCATTTTCAAAAAGTTGTGTTTTCTCCCATCTGCATGGAGACGGAGTCTGAATGCTTTCAAAAAATTCCACCTTGGGAGCTGTTTTCATAAAGTTTTCTCTCAGTGGCTCTGAGCACTGCTGTCATGTAAGTGAATCTTCAAAACTCAACAAAACATTTCCATTTTTACTTGAAAACGCTGTGTAAAGGGGGCGTGATATTGCTGCTAAAACTCCTCATTCAAGTAAACTGGTCCACTCAAAGCACAGTCGTCAGTTTTATACCATTTATTTTAACATTGTTTTGTTTGTTTTGTGAAGATAAATGTTTGACTCTTCATAAGTTAAGTACTGCAAATTGTGAAACATTTGAGCTGCATGTAGTCTGGAGGCCTCTTCGTCGGCAGTATAATTTGTGGTTCAGGTTAAACAAAGTGTCTGCAGATAAAAAATTCCTCCATTATTCATCATTTCTCTCTCCCATGTATTTTTACTGTGGCACTCCATTAACTGCTTATTGTTTATTTATCCAATCTTCCAGACCTTATTTGTGTCCCTGCAGATATTGTTGGAATCCTGAGACCAACGATGGTGCATCTGCACAGAGTGACAAAATTATCTTAAACGATTACCCAATAGCTCCAATTACTGAGTACCCTGGAGTGCTTTATCTTCCTTTTTAAAGCCAAGATTATTTCCCTTCATAAAACACTATGAGCAACAGGGGACGTGCCTCACTCAAAAATGATGAAAAAAAAAAAAAAAAAATCATATCAAAGGGATGTGTCCCTGAGAAGGATGGGGAGCCAGTATCCTGGGAGCTAATATCCTCTGATCGGGAATTTGCTGTTCACACAACTCTGTGTGAGCTTTGTGTAAGAGGTTGCTGACAAAAATACAAACCAAGGATTGTACTTTTTTCACAGGATTCCAGCATCATGAAAAAAGAGAGCATAACATTGTTATTATCCAGTGCTAAATCTGCACCAAAGAAATCCAGGTAACGTAAACGATTTGAGAGAATAACTGACATTATGTAACCGAAAAGCCTCTTGTGTTTTTGGATCTGATCAAAAGCAGATATCAATGATGTTGTGTGAAATGGCAGACTCAATGCTGCGATAGCAAATCAGTGGAGAAATAGGTTTTCATTTATTTGGCATTTCTGAAGCAAGATGAAGACCGTGTAATTTTAACTCCAGAAGTTCAAGTTCATGTTTATTTCCCTAGACTGGGACCAAATAACACCCACAGGTTAATGAACACCAGCTGTCTCACTTTTGACTCTCACTGCTGAAATGAGGCTACAAAATAATTGATTGCCAATCAACAAATGTGATTGTTGTTCCCACAACTTCTCTGGCAGCCCACAGCAATGTCACCTGAATAAACAAATTTTCCTGTGGTAACATTTTACAGCAAATTCGGAATCAGGGTTGTGATCCAGACAAGTGTGTCCAGACAAGAGTATCTAATCCTGACTGAAAGTGGTGGCAGGTGGTAAAATTTGGGGATGCAGTGTATTTGGACCTTTCCAGAGTGTGTAGCACTTTCATCTATTATTGACTACCGGGAATGGCTTGAATGCTCACTAACTGAGCTGCATTAAAGGTATAGAGAAGGAATGGATAGATAGATGGATGGATGGATGGATGGATGGATGGATGGATGGATCAGGTTTTCTTGGGAACCATACTTACTGTAAAACATTGTGCAGTTTTCATAATGGGCCTCCATTGCTGCCAGCGTTGCAGAAAGCACTCAGCCTTCGAGACTGTCGAGACTTCAAAGATCCCAGTTTGTCAAGACATTTTGAAGACAGATGTGTTCACCTCATTCAGAAAAAAAAGGTTTCAGTGGAATGTGTTTGGTGCTGGACAGAGAGCTAAAACATGCATCTTACAGTACAAATTAATTTTGAATAGTTTCAATAGAATAATATCACTAAAATGTTGTCTAGTAAGACTTTTCTTGACATGTATTATTGCCTTATTTCAATGTTAACTTTGATTTTGCCAAAGTAAGATGACACATAGTTCAGGTCTTCATCCTCTAAATTAAGCTTAAGGTTTCTATATTTCTGCACTGTAAAACTACTGTGATCAATGATAGCACTTGATAGTACTTGACAATGATGGTTTTGTTTTGTAAGGGTGTTCAAATTGTGGCTCGTCTGTATTTTGACCCAGATAAACTCAGATTATATGATCCATCCTTAAAAAAATAAAAATCAATGAAAATTCAAAGTGGTTCAGTAGCTTTCCCCCCGCTCCATTAAAAAATATCTGAATTATATCTAGGCCGCACGGTGGCGCAGTGGTTAGCGCTCTTGCCTCACAGCAAGAAGGTCCTGGGTTCAAATACCGGCCGGGGCTCGGGGCCTTTCTGTGTGGAGTTTGCATGTTCTCCCCGTGTGTGCGTGGGTTCCCTCCGGGTACTCCGGCTTCCTCCCACGGTCCAAAAACATGCATGGTAGGTTAATTGATCACCCTAAATTGCCCCTAGGTATGAATGTGTGAGTGAATGGTTGTTTGTCTATATATGTCAGCCCTGCGACAGACTGGCGAACTGTCCAGGGTGTACCCCGCCTTCGCCCACAGCAGCTGGGATCGGCTCCAGCCACCCGTGACCCTGAAAGGGAAAAAGCGGCAGAAAATGAATGAATGAATTATATCTGTGAAATTAAATCATTTTGACATGGTCTATAAATCGGTCCAGTCATCATTCTGCGTGCCCACTCACAACTCCAGCCCATTCTCCAGTTTCATGCTGTTTCTTCCTGATGCGCCTCTCGCTGACTCAGAACAAAGTGCTTTTTTACCCGACCTGTCGAGACTTTGCAGGACTCCTGTTTTGATTCGTCACGGCTACAGACTTCAAGGTAACACCACAAATTTACAGCGGTGTCGAGCAGATACGTGAACTCAGACACACACACACACACACACACACACACACACACACACACAAGATTTTTGTCCTTCAGGAGTGGGGTCCTAGTAATATCTCAGCCAGCTGTCATCCTGTTGGTTGCACATTTAAAGGTCAGAGGCATATGCAGTCCAAGTGGAAAGTGTCAGAGCTTTGACCAAAGTGGCGAGTTGTAAAATCTCAGAAACACAGGTCACATGTGATCACTGCATCAGTGGTGTTGCCACAGAGGATGTTCAGCATTTACTTACATCATAGTCTTTCACTGCAACAATTTCCAAATGTTACCAACTTCATTAGTCTTGTTTTCAGTCAAAATGTCTCATCCCACTTGATTTAAGATCGAGAGACTTATTTTTTTTAATTCAAAATTCTTATAACAAGATCTATTTTTAAGTCAAATGTACTTGCTGTATGGATGGATAATTTCACTAGTTTTAAAAGAAAATTTCTTTAATTTAGTGTTGATAGGTTGTATTTGGGCCACCCTTTTTTGCAGTGTACAATTGATAAATTGGATATTTGTCATAAAATTGAAGACACAGTGTCAAAATTGACAATTGGAAAGAAAAACATACCCGGCATGCTCATCTATTCTCAATGTATCCAAGTCTTTTTTTCCTTTACAGTCATCTTCTCCACTCTCATGTTATGCCATTCGTGGTCGTAACAGCAGAGATGTGTGTGTATTTATGTGTGTTTCTATGTGATGTCAAACAGTCAAAAGTGAGGTTCCAGTCTATCTTGTGGAGACTGATCAGCAAGACTCCGCATTTTGAAACATTGTTAAGGGATAAAATTCAGTTTTCAAGGCCAGGACTCCCTTGAAAAAGAGGTTTTTAATCTCAATGGGACCTACCTGGTTAAATAAAGGTTAAATAAAAAAAGAAAAATTGAGGTTATTCCCTTAAATATCGCTGCTTAGACCCAAGCTTTAGTATTAGATAAGAGGCTTCTGTTGAATTCCACAGGTGATACCGAATAAACTCATGCCTGTAAATGTTTAAAGCTCGAGGATGGGGTGGAGTTACTCATTGATCTCCAGGTGAAGACATTTTCTAACCGGACTGTACTGCGGTACCATTGCGGCTCCTCTGACAGCCTGGAAACAATAGTGCTGCAGAGAGAGCGAGGAAGCAGACAGAGACAGAACGAAGGTAAGAAAGTGCAGCAGACCAGTGTGTGTGTGTGTGTGTGTGTGTGTGTGTGTGTATTTGTGTGTGTGTATGCCAGGAAGAGTGGCAAGGTAGAGATTAGAGAGAGAGACAGAGAGAGAGAGTGGAGCTGAGAATACCCCCTCCACCCTCGAGTGAAACCTCAACCAGCGTGTTGTGCAGAATCTTAATAGACTCTACTGTCAGATGTGGGGATTTTCCATCTAAATCCTCAGGCGTAAAGGACACACACACACACACACACACACACACACACACACACACACACACACACACACACATACACACACGTTAGTCAGGGTAGGGAAAGTACCCTAACAAAGATCAAGCTGATAGACAAATTGCATATTTATTTGCTCCCTCCTCAAAAAAAAGGAAGAACATGCTTTTGATAGCCTTTTTGTCAATCAATATTCCATTATCTACTACTGATAGTCCATTACTTGTGCTGTGTGGCCAGCTCAGATAGGGTTTTTATCACAATCATCGGTTGGCAGCAAAAATAAATTTGTTTACATATATAAACATGCACGCACACGCACGACTGCCAGTCAGTGTGGAAATCATAAGCGCGCGCGCGCACACACACACACACACACACACACACACACACACACACACACACACACACACACACACACACACACACACACACACACACACACACACACAACCTCAAATCCAACCTAGATAGTTGCTTTGCAATATATTTGCATGAGCCAGACTGGTGGCATAGTGAAGTGAAATAAACTCTGTCCCATCTTACTAATCATCCTAGCAAGTGTGAAAAGTAATTGTGATTCAGCTTGATTTGCAGTTTTGTTTTTTTGCTGTTTTTAGTTGTCGGCCATGAGAATTCGGGAGGCGCCACAATCTGGCGTGACTCACTTGAAAAGGAAATGAGCTTACACTGAAGGACTGTTGATCTCACAGGGCTGTAGCAAACCGCAAATAAAATTTATAAAAGAGTTACCGAAATATTCCCAAACATTCTAAGGCTCTTTTTCTTATATGTTTTGCTGATGTGTCACTCAAACTTTTTTTTTGCAAGCTGTTGCAGAAGCCTCAAACCTGCTCGGAGTTCATTTCTGTTTAATTTTTATGAATTAGAAGCTACCAGAAATTGGTGGCTGTGATCTATATCTAATTTGGAGTACTCATCCAGAAGATTCTTCAGTTCTATGTACTTTATTTGTTTATTTTTGTGAACTCCTCTTTGCTTGACATCCATTTGCTCTCCTGAGGACATCTTCTGGATGTGCAGAGAACGCCTTATAGACATGTTTTGAAAGTTTCTCAGTTTTCTATATAGCTTGAAATTTCTCCTGTTTGGACTGGTTCTCTTTGTAACAGATAATTGAAAGAGCATGCCTCTTTCATAGAGAAATAGATAAATAACCGTCTGGTCTCAAAGGTTTAATCAAACAAAAGTAAGACTATTCCTTAACTATATATGTACATATATATATATATATATATATATATATATATATATATATATATATATATATATATATATATATATATATATATATATATATGTATAAAAGAAAAATCCAAGAGGAGAACCAAACAGGAAGCTTGATGCGCAAAAGACTAAAACTGCAGAAGAAAACAAGCACGTCGCAATTGTCTATGCATTCAGGGTAGAAACCACTTCATTTAAATTCAATTTTGTTTACATAATGAAACATCAGTGTACAGAGGGTGGGAATCAAAGTGTAGGTTTCCCATTTGTTTAAATCTACAGCTGCTTCGCTATAAAAGGGTCCAGAGTGGCCTTAACCAGCCCTATTCGTAAGCTTTATTAATAAGAAAGTTTGAGGTCTAATAAAAGCAGACTGTGTTTGCCTTTGTAGTTGATAGTAGAGCTGGTTCCACATGAGACAAGTCTGATAGCGTAAAGCTCTGTCTCCCATTCTGCTTTGAGAAAACCTCAGAACCTCCAGTAAGCAGTACTCTGAGAGCAAAGTATCCTCCTGGGGCAATGTGGAACTAACAGTTCTTCAAGATATGATGGAGTCTAGTTTTTAGGAGCTTTACAAGTTAAAAGGAAGATTTTAAATTCTATTTTAGATTTAACAGGAAGGCAATGAAGAGAAGCAACTACTTGAGTGATGTGATCTCGCCTGCTCGTTCCTGTCAATACTCTCACTGCAGCATTTTGAATCATTTGGAGACATTTTGCAGAATTATTTGGACACCGTGATAACTGTGAATGACAATAGTGTGGTGCGGAAATAACAAATGCTTGGATTCATTTCTCAGTGTCACACTGAGCTGAACGTGTTTTGGATTTTTGAGAGATTATACAAGTGAAAGAAAGCAGTCCAGCAGACTGAATGGCTAAATTAATTAATAAGCTCATCTCAAAGACATCACATCACATTGTCAAGGTTTTATATCAGCAGGCGAACTCCTTGGTGAATTTATCACAAGGTCAAAAACTGTGCTCAAGGCCAGAAAAGATGCAATTCATTGTATTCCGATGATTGCAAGAGGAACGCAGAGCGTTGTCCTGAAGGACAGTGAAGGGACAGTGAAAAGACACAGGTGGACATGAATAACAAAGACGGCACACAAGCGAGTGAAGAGGACAGGACTCCTGACAGAGAACATGAATACACAGAAACACACTCAAAGAACTAAAACATGTATCATGTGTCAACTGAGAAGTTTGATTTTGTTAGAACTTCACAAAACTACTTTGAATGCAGTTCTGCTCGACCTGTTGTGAACAGATTGTTGCTCATTCAGCTCACAAACCCCTCGGAGCTGCACATTTTCAACTGTCTGCTGAAAACAGGGACGTATATCACAAATTAAGCAGAGAAGACAAGGAAAGACAGCTATGAATAACAAATAAAGACTAACTCCAAATGTGGAACTGCCAACCATGTCTGAGGTGAAGGGATACGCTGTGCAGAGCTACATGCATAATTATAGGAGTTGCCTTGGAAAGTACCACCTGCTAGAAATGTACTTTTACTGTCAGGTGAGCACTTCTGTTAATTTTCAGGTTCTTAAAATGTGAGTAATTTGTCAGGTTTGGTTCAATAAGTGGGGAATTGTTTTTCAGTATTTGCAAAGCAGATGGCGGTAAACCTAATTTAGAAGAAGTTTAGTTGGATTTTGTGCTGTTTGTTGCTATCATTTCAAGTTAAATCGATCAATCTGAAGCTGTGAAGAGCCAATCCATGATTTAATCCAATCAGGTACTTTTGTTTATGTTTGCTTACAGGCTGTGCAAAAGCTAAAGTTTAAGCTAAAGTTTGCATTGGCAAACAGAAATGTCAATAAAAACTTCAGCAAATCTTCTCTTAGAATGACTTTCAATGTAGAAACTTGGGGGAAAAAATCCCTTCTCCTCCCTCATTAAAACTACAGCTAGAGAGGGATTTAACTTCCTGTAAATAAGGCAGAACTGTGACAACGGCGAGGAAACACTGCTCCCCTCCCTCTGAAGTTGAACTCTCTTTCTGCATGTTTAGACAAATTTGCTGGCATTTCCATCATGACTGCGGGAATCCAGGAACCCCTGACTTTGTTGCAGGGTGAAGACATTCATAAGTGCACATTTGCATAATGACACATTAGGCTATTTACATCAAAAAGGGAAGTGACAATTAGACTGCAGGCTTTTGGAACAGAGGGACACCTGTTGGGATGATAGTGAAAGAAAGTGGCGGATATATTTTTGCTGGAAAATAATATATTCAAGATGTGATTTTTAAAAATGAGGCCCATGCATGTCCTCTTCTGCTGAAGTATTTTTATCCCAGGGAGAGACACAACTCATCTCCTTCTCACTGATGAAAAAACTTATTCAAAAGGAAACCAGACAGAACATATCTAATAAATGCGTTTTAAAATCCAGTAAAGCGGAGCTTCGTTCTCACATGTACTGAAAGTGGAAGTCCTGGTATAACCTCTAAGATTAGACACGGCTAGTGTAGTCTCACACGAGTCAGGCCCTGTTTACACGATTGTTATCAAGTGAAAATGGAAAATTTTGTGGTTGGGGCCTCTGTTTGCACGAGCTGTTGAAATACAAACTTTTTGCAAACAATTAAGTTGAGAGTCACCTGTTACAACAAACTTCATCTTCTGTTCGTATGAATATCCGTCTCGCCTGTAATGTTCATAGCATAATGTTCTCTGCACTGCATTGACTGCTCTTCCATTACCTCACAGTCACAGAGATGTGTTCAGATACCGAAACATGGTACCGTTTGATTTTACATGAATTGGTACTTGGTAATACTGATGGAATTCGGTTGGCACCTCTGAAAGTATAGAATTTCTGTACCCATCCCTAATAACGAATCAGTGATGATGTCCGCAGCCATGTGGTGATGCTGTGTCATACAATATACTGAGGCAAGAAGATCATAATGGTTGTAACTTCATGATTGTATTAAACAAAAACAAAAAACAAAAAAAACAACACAAAACAAAAACTTCTGCTGCGACGGTGCTTCAAGGTTGCCATTCACGGACCACCAGTTAACTGTTTCTTTTGTATGTTGTATTCTTTTCATTTTCAATACAATCAGTCAGCTTCGACCTACACCGTCACTTTTCACTGAATTTTGATTGGTTGATTCATGACTCTGGTCTTGTGTAATCCAGTAAGACTGAGAGTGATTCATGACTCACTACACCTCACAGCTACCAACTAAAGATTTTGAACCTCTATGACAGATAGTGTCACAATTGTCTATCTTCCTTTTGAGATGACAAATCATATCCTTCACTGATCCATGAGTTTTGTATGCATCCTATCCAGACACGAGCATGCCTTCACAGCTCAAGTTAAGAACTCAGTACAAGGAGTACAATCCCTGTAAAGCACTTGTGTTTTCCTCTGCTGGAGTGAAGTACGCTGCTCGTCTCCAATGAAACTTGGCTCTCGCTTCCCTTGGTTAATTGAGAGTTCACTCATGAGTAAAAGCTAATTCCAGCTCCAGCATTGACACGTGCCAGTTCTGCATTGCTTCTTCCTGTTATTTTATCCATATTGAAAATAAACAATACAAACAAAAATTTTGTTATATACTGAAACAAATCCTTTTAGTTAAATTATCTTTAATATACTCAATATGATCTGGATTGGGAACGGCCAGCGCCCTTAAATATTCTTTTTGGTTTCCTCTGACAACTCAAATTTTTCCCTACCTTACTAATAGCATTTTAGCTTTCAGTGCTGCAGCATAGGTCTCTCAGCCTGTGTTTCAATATAGTGTTATGGTCAGTGATCCTATTAAAACACTGTGCTCCCCAGTAAATCAACCGGAAACATCAATGTCATCCTGTGGCTCAGAATGGGTTTTGGCCTAGGACCCATATATTTGACACCCTTGTTTTAGTTGCATGGCTGTAATGGAAAACTGATTGAGGCAAGCAAATCTCCACAAGAACGGAGAATATCAGGAATCAGTAGAAAACCAAAAAAAAATGTGAGAAAAATGCTGGCAGATTGAAATGAACTAGACAACCAGTATATCGATTGAGTGAGAGGCAAAGAGACAGCAATCAGCAAAGGGACTCAATCAACAACAGCAGAAAGACATGAAGAAAAACCGACTCCAGTGACTGAAGAGGGTGCGAGTTCTTCCTTATCTGTGAACAGATAAATGAAAAGGCATTCAGAGGCGCTAGAGAAGATTCGTCCTCTCTTTTGTCATTTACTGGATAGCAAATCACATTAATATCTTTTCTCTGCCAAGAACTGTTTTGTTATTTTATTTCCTTTAAGAAAATCAGAATCTGAAACCTACTCAAACAAAACATAAAACAATGAGGTAACTTAAGACAGCCACCATCAAAAAATCATAAATTAAAGCATCAAGCTCTGAATACATGAAACTGAAAATGAATGGCTGATATGTTGTATTTATGAGTTGAAATCTTACAGAGAAACATATTACCACAGACTCCATATTCATCAGTGAGTAGGAGGCATTTTTGAGTTACATTGTTTATAACGAGTTGTCCAACAGATCGGTTAAAACTTGTTCAGGGTGACATAAAGTCTTACAGCAGTTTGTTGAAACAGAACTAGGATCAGCTCGGAAACATGGCCTCATTTCTCAGCTCCTGTAAAGAACAATTCTTTATTTTTTTTGTCATATTAAGGTTTCTTTTCATTTAAAATTCATTTCAAAGTCGATGTTTAAAAAAAAAAATTCTGTGAGATAATATTGCCTTCAATATTATTGACTTCTTTCAAAGAGCCTCATGTTTAATTACAAACATGTATCTTCTTAGATTTCAGGTGAAAATACATTTCACTCAAAGAATCAGCAAATTCACTTCACAGCTTTAGCGATTAAAGTTTGCCGAATGTGGGATTTCTGTATTCTTTCTTTATGTTTTAAACTAAAGGAGTCCTGTTCCAATAACCCATCAATCTGGTCATCATTTATACTACTTTATCCGATCTCAGCTTCACCGTGGATGAAGTCTTCATACACTGTGGACAGTTCATCAAACCATCACAGATAAATATTCACCAGTTAAAACGATGATATATATAACTACATGTGCTGTCTTTCACCTTGTTCTGTGATTTTTTTCCTACAAAATGCACAATCTAAATAAATTTACTTACTTAAAGGGATACTTCAACATTTTGGCAAATTGGCTCATTTAGCGCTATTCCTTAGTCATTTCAAACAGCATACTTACTTTTTTTGTGAGGGCGAGCCATTGTTTATTCTGTGGTGAGTCGGGGAAGGTTTTTGGGACGGACACAATGGAAGTGGATGGTATTTTTGGTTCCCCTCGTCAAACTCATCAAATACAAAATCCAACAACCCCAAAACACTTTGGTGGACACGTTATAATCCGCACTTTCACTACGCTGTGGAACACCAACAAATAATATTGTAGCGTTACGACACTGAAGTAAATACTGGGAACTACTTTTTCTTTTGAAATCACTACGCCCAGACGCCATGTTTAGTCAGTAGTTCCGTCTTAGCAATCTTCACATAAACAACTCAATCTGGTAATTTTGCATTACTATTTCACAGCATAGTGAATGTGCGGATTATAACGTGTCCACCAAAGTGTTTTGGGGTTGTTGAATTTTGTATTTGATGAGTTCGACGAGGGGAAGCAAAAATACCATTCACTTCCATTGTGCCCATCCCGAAAACCTTCCCCGACTCACCTCTGAATAAACAATAACTCGCCCTCACAAAAAAAGTAAGTATGCTGTTCGAAATGACTAAGGAATTGAGGTAAATGGGCCAATTTGCCAAAATGTTGAAGTATCCCTTTAAACTTTACACAGGGAAAACACAAGGAGACAGTCATACACTCTCTCATTTACACCTAGAAGTAATTTAGAATTGGGATTTAACCTTGAACACACTTGTTTGAACTGTGGGAGGAATACCAAGAGAAAACCCACGAGGGAAAGTATACTTTGAGATCTCTTCACTATAGGTGGAGCTATCTAACCACTTCCCCACTACGCTGCTGAGACAATGCTAGTGATGCTGAATAAACGTTTGTATTATACACATAATTCCTCATCACATCCAGGATTATTTGTCTTCTTTCATTTTACCAAATTTGATATAGAAATATGTCAACAATAATTTCTTTGTCATTTATTTTGCACAGCATAAATGGACCTTGAGTCCCCACATATGATAAAATTGGTTGTATGGATCAGCTCTTTCATTATCTAGTAGGAGTGTAACGGTATTTGTATTCGTCCCGTACCGTCACGGTACAGGGGTCACGGTTCGGCACACACAATCACATGATGAATACACCAGTGAGTAAAAAAAAAAAAAAAATTCCAACCTTAGATGGCGGTAATGAGCCTAAAAGCTGCCGGCAACCACCATTATCACAGAAGAAGAAGAAGTAGAACTAGAAAAAATTTGCAGTTCCTGAAGAAACTGCAAGTGTGAATGCTGAGCTGAAAATGTTAAACTGTAATGCAGAAAAACTGAATAAGAAAAGGTGAAAAACCCTGAAACAAAGTTGAAAAAGGTTGAAAAACTTTGTAAACATGGCAAAAAGTCGAAAAGGGTTAATAAAGGTTGAAAAGACTCCAAAAAGTTGAAAAAGGTTGAAAACATTGCAAAAAGTTGAAAAAAGCTGAAAAAGCTTCAAAACACTGCAAAAAGTTGAAAAAGGTTGAAAACACTGCAAAAAGTTAAAAAATGTTGAAAAAGGTTGAAAGCGCTGCAAAAAGTTCAAAAATGTTGAAAAAGGCTGAAAACACTGCAAAAAGTTGAAAAATGTTGAAAAAGGCTGAAAACACTGCAAAAAGTTCAAAAAGGTTGAATGAGGTTGAAAAATGTTGAAAACACTGCAAAAAATTGAAAAAGTTTAAAAAAAAGGTTGAAAACACTCAAAAAAACTTGAAAATGTTGAAAAAGGTTGTAAACAATGCAAAAAGTTGAAAAAGGTTGAAAACACTGCAAAAAGTTGAAAAATGTTGAAAAAGGTAGAAAACACTGCAAAAAGTTAAAAAATGTTGAAAAAGGTTGAAAGCGCTGCAAAAAGTTCAAAAATGTTGAAAAAGGCTGAAAACACTGCAAAAAGTTGAAAAATGTTGAAAAAGGCTGAAAACACTGCAAAAAGTTGGAAAAGGTTGAATGAGGTTGAAAAAAGTTGAAAACACTGCAAAAAGTTGAAAAAGTTTAACAAAAGTTGAAAAAGTTTGAAAACACTGCAAAAAGTTGAAAAAGCTTAAAAAAAAGGTGAAAAGGTTGAAAAAGTTTGAAAACGCTGCAAAAAGTTGAAAAAGGTTGAAAAAGTTTGAAAACGCTGTAAAAAGCTGAAAAAGGTTGAAAAAGTTTGAAAACACTGCAAAAAGTTGAAAATGATTGAAAAGACTGCAAAAAGTTGAAAAAAGTTGAAAAATGTTGAAAAAGTTTGAAACATTTTGAAAACACTACAAAAAGTCGAAAAAAGCTGAAAACACTGCCAAGAGTTGAAAAAATTAAACACAGTTGACGAAACTGACACATTTTCAAAAACTTAAAAGTTGACAAAGGAGGAGAGAGCAGTAAACAGCAGTGGAGTCAGTGTCAGAGTAACAGAGGATCAATAGAGCTCCAGTCTTAATGGAAAAATCCAGACTAATCAAGCAGCAGTCAGCACAACAGGTGTGTCTGTTGCAATGGAGACCAGCTGCACAGCAGCCATGACAGTGAATCAGCACTTTTTAATGGAGTGCGCATGGTTGAAGAAATGGCGTTTCTCGGGGACCAAGAGGTGAAATTGAAAAAGATTTTCACACAGTCAGATTCAGAAGCCTTTGATGAATTTAATGGTGCAGGAATCATGTCTGTAGGATCTTCCATTCAGCCACGGCGATTGTGCGAACACGAGTGAAGTTTTGGATTCAGGCGTCTCGAAAATGCATTGCAGCGGATGGGAGAAAATTCTGCGCTCTCCTCAAACAAATGCCTCTGGAGAGAGAACCGTTTGAGATAGAGACAAAGTGACTCAATTTTACGGGTCACAAGAAAAATTCCTACGTTTTGAGGGGTTATTGTGCAGATTGAGCCAGAAATGTGGCCGTACGGACGAGAAAATAATTTTTTTTTTGGTTAAAATTCAGAGCCTCCCGCACTCTAACTGCCACTCTCCCACTCTAGCTTTTCCAATACACACCCATTGTAAACTCCAAAAACGGCTGAAATTCTCTCTGTACTTTAAGGCCCACAGTTTGAATTTGGTAGAAGATCTTGAGATGATACTACATACCTGAATAAAGGACAAAAATGCCTACGTTTTAAAAGTAAAATGACTTGTCTATGTGAAAGTATGACAAAGTAGTAAGGGTTCAAAGTTAAAGGAGTTGAAAGGTCAGTTGAAGGGTTTTCCCATCCACTTCAATGTTAAAAATAATTTTAAAAAGTTGAAATATTTCAAAAAGTTGAACAAAGTTGAAAAAGTTGAAAAAGGTTGAAGAAAGGGTTTAAAAAGTTGAATATTTTAAAAGTTGAATGGTTAAAATCGGTTAAGATTTGAAGAAGTTATAAGGTTCCAAAGTTTGAAATAATCTCCATCCGTTAACATGGGGCAAAAAGTTGCACAAAAGTTGAAATATTTCAAAAAGTTTAAAAGATTTTAAAAAGTTAGAACATAGCACCCAAGTCCTTAAAAGGCTGCACAATTTGATATATGAATGGTCCAAATCGGACAAAATTTGGAGGAGTAGTTAAGCGTCAAAAATCGGCGGAAGAAGTCAGAAGAAGAAGAATAATACTAGAAAAAATTTGCAGTTCCTGAAGAAACTGCAAGTGTGAATGCTGAGCTGAAAATGTTAAACTGTAATGCAGAAAAACTGAATGAGAAATGGTGAAAAACCCTGAAATAAAGTTGAAAAAGGTTGAAAACACTGCAAAAAGTTGAAAAATGTTGAAAAAGGTTGAAAACACTGCAAAATGTTGAAAAATGTTGAAAAAGTTTGAAAACACTGCAAAAAGTTGAAAAAGGTTGAAAAAGGTTGAAAACACTGCAAAAAGTTGAAAAATGTTGAAAAAAGTTGAAAAAGGTTGAAAAATTTTGAAAAAGGTTGAAAACACTGCAAAAAGTTGAAAAATATTGAAAAAGTTTGAAAACACTGCAAAAAATTGAAAAAGTTTGAAAAAGGTTGAAAACACTGCAAAAAGTTGAAAAATGTTGAAAAAGGTTGAAAACACTGCAAAAAGTTGAAATAGTTCAAAAAAGAATGAAAACACTGAAAAAAATTTGAAAATGTTGAAAAAGGTTGAAAACACTGCAAAAAGTTGAAAAAGGTTGAAAAAAGGTGAAAAAGGTTGAAAAATTTTGAAAAAGGTTGAAAAATTTTGAAAAATGTTCAAAACACTGTAAAAAGTTGAAAAGGTTAAAAAAAGTTGAAAAAGGTTGAAAACACTGTAAAAACTTGAAAAGGGTCGAAAAAAGTTGAAAAAGGTTAAAAACACTGCAAAAAGCTGAAAAAGTTTGAAAAAGGTTAAAAACACTGCAAAAAGGTGAAAAAGTTTGAAAAAGGTTCAAAACACTGCAAAAAGTTGAAATAGGTTAAAAAAGGTTGAAAACACTGCAAAAACTTAAAAAAGTTGATAGAGGTAGAAGGATCAGTAGAGTCAGTGTCAGAGTAACAGAGGATCAATAGAGCTCCAGTCTTAATGGAAAAATCCAGACTAATCAAGCAGCAGCAGCACAACAGGTGTGTCTGTTGCAATGGAGACCAGCTGCACAGCAGCCATGACAGTGAATCAGCACTTTTTAATGGAGTGCACATGGTTGAAGAAATGGCATTTCTCGGGGACCAAGATGTGAAATTGAAAAAGATTTTCACACAGTCAGATTCAGAAGCCTTTCATGAATTTAATGGTGCAGGAATCATGTCTGTAGGATCATCCATTCAGCCATACCAATTGTGCGAACACGAGTGAAGTTTTGGATTCGGGCGTCTCCAAAATGTATTGGAGCGGATGGGAGAAAATTCTGCACTCTCCTCAAACAAATGCCTCTGGAGAGAGAACCGTTTGAGATAGAGACAAAGTGACTCAATTGTACGGGTCACAAGAAAAATTCCTACGTTTTGAGGGGTCATTGTGCAGATTGAGCCAGAAATGTGGCCGTAGGGACGAGAAAAGAATTTTTTTTTTGGTTAAAATTCAGAGCCTCCCGCACTCTAAATTCCTTTCTCCCACTCTAGCTTTTCCAATACACACCCATTATAAACTTCAGAAATGGCTAAAATTCCCTCCATACTTGAAGCCTCACAGTTTAAATTTGGTGAAAGATCTTGCAATGATATTACATACCTGAATAGAGGACAAAAATGCCTACGTTTTAAAAGTTAAATGACTTTTCTAGGTGAAAGTATGACAAAGTTTTAAGGGTTCAAAGTTGAAGGAGTTGAAAGGTCAGTTGAAGAGTTTTCCCATTGACTTCAATGTTAAAAATAATTTTAAAAAGTTGAAATATTTCAAAAAGTTGAACAAAGTTGAAAAAGTTGAAAAAGGTTGAAGAAAGGGTTTAAAAAGTTGAATAGTTTAAAAGTTGAATGGTTAAAATCGGTTAAGATTTAAAGAAGTTATAAGGTTCCAAAGTTTGAAAAAATCTCCATCCGTTAACATGGGGCAAAAAGTTGCACAAAAGTTGAAATATTTCAAAAAGTATAAAAGATTTTAAAAAGCTAGAACATAGCACCCATGTCCTTAAAAAGCTGCACAATTTGATATATGAATGGTTCAAATCGGACAAAATTTGTAGGAGTAGTTAAGCGTCAAAAAACGGCGGAAGAATACAGAAGAATAATAAAGATACGGAATGTAATAGTGTGAATGCCTTCAGCATTCACACAATTAAAGATTTGGAATGTAAAGGTGTGAATGCCTTCAGCATTCACACAACAAGCAGGTCCAAACATGAACAATCAAAGAAGAAAGTACAAGCGGAATGAGAGCTGCAGCGTGTGGCGGAGCGGATTAAACGGGAGAGTATTTGTTCCGCGTGCGTTCCCTCATAAGGCGTGACGTGTGACGTGCCAGTAAACGGGAAGCAGCACAGTCAAAAAACCAACAGAGAACGCCACGGTGGTGGAAAAACACTTTTTTAATACAAAACCCCGACATAAAAAACATTGGAGAGGCGAGATGGAACCAAATCGCGCAACAGCGAGTTGTATAAAGAGCTCCATAGCAGAATACCAGCGATCGCCGGCTGGTGTTATGGATTAACTGGTTCCCATGTTAACAAATGATGGCGGAGGTCTGTGTAAACACATGCTGATTACAGCAGTTGTTAAAGTAAGACTCACAAAAGACTTTAAACGTATACACTCACTGTAACTGTCGATAACCGACGTTTGCCAGAACGACTAGATGTTTCAGTCATTATTGGTCACAAGTTAACACGGGCACCAGTTAATTCGAAACATCGGCATGCTGCGCAGAGCTCACACCGAGACGTGCAGCTCCGCACGGCGGTGCTGCGGTCAGGGGAGCAGCCGCTCCTTCAGCAGCATATCATGGAGATTCTGGGACATTATTTGAGCAGATATCAGCAGATAAAAACTCTCTGCTTGGCGCTGAGGACTGCTGCTGCAGAGAGGAAGACCTGCAAGTTCCTCGTGAGACTTTGTGCGCATGTCACAGGGTCCTTGTAAACGAGGATTCATCGTGGATGCTTTGTATGCTGTACATGAATACTCTCGCGTTTATACTATTGTTTACAATCGGATTGAAAAAACACCATGTAAACTGGGCCAATAATGTGTCGCGTGGGAAAGCTTGGGAAAAATGTTCTGGTACATTTGTGAGCTTTTTTCACTTTTTCCCCACTGTACCGAAAAACGTACCGAACCGTGACCCTTACACCGAGGTACGTACCGTACCGTGGCTTTTGTGTACCGTTACACCCCTATTATCTAGTATAAAATTATGAGCCACTCCTGTAGGAGGAGACATGCAGGTGGTCCCGGGTAACAGTGCTGCAGAGATGTAATTGACAAAGTAACACTGCAGTTGGACCTGAGAATTAATTTTCTCTTTCCTTCTACATATTGTAGCGCTCTGGAGCCAGAGGAGCACAGCAGAGCTGGAGAGAACCATGGAGCACAGAGAGCGTGGCGATCTGACAAGTGCTGAAACAAAAAGCAGTTGCACACGTGTGAGTCTGTGCTGGGCAAGTAACAAGAGACTCTCTCCTGTTACATTTACAATAAATTGATTGTAGTTATTATGTTGGTTCCCAGCTGTAATTCAGATAGCATTTTTCTATAGAAAGAAAGTTTAGCATTGAAATAATTGCTTAATTGAACTTCAAAGTCCCATTTACTTTTCATGTAACCAGCAGCTTGCTGCAGTCTCTTCGCCAACATCTTCAGCCGTTCACGGCAGCAAACTGCATTTCCCACCTGGCTGAAAACTGCCATCAGTAATCCTTATGTCCAAATCCTCTGCCATCACAGGGGGATGATGCTGACACCGGTGATCATGAAATGCATGAGAAAGACTGGTGCAACAACATGTCAAGACCCATATCCCACCGGGGTTCAACATCAGTTCTCCCACAGGTCACCCAAACCATTGGCCTTTAAATCCCTGAGACTGTAATGATTCTGTTGTGTGATGTGATGACAGGGCGTTCTTCAAAAATGGACTCTACCTTGCATGAATCCTTGTAAATGACAAATCACCAAGTATAAATCAAAATAAGAGGCACAACCAACAGGAGCAAGAAAATGAGCTGCAGTACAAAAGTGGGAACACATTTAGGTATGCAATTCCAATTAAATTTACAAACAGTGAAATTTGAACAAGCAATATTGCTTCATTGCTGCTTTCATAATACATTGGTTTGATGAGTTAGCACAACTACCCAGAAAGCACTGATTAGGTAGCACAGGAAAATGAATATAAACAAATGGAGGCAATTCCAGGCCTGCAATCTACCTCACGATTGGATGGTATTATATATGCCTACCTTTTTTTTTTCCGCAATGTCCTCTCTTATTTCATCTTTTCATTCCCTCTAAAAATTATAAAGACAATTGAAAACAACGAGCATGACCGCTGCCATAATAATCAAATCCATTCAGCATGTGAACAGTGAATTTGTTCAGCTGTTTACGGCAGAACGCAAACAGTGCCGCTTCCTGTTTTTTCCTCTTTTCTTTTAAACTGTAAAGAATATTCTTGGTGGCCTGTTACCACTGTTGAATCATTGAACAGCTGTTTATGATTGAATATAGCATACATAGATTAATGTACCTGCACAAAATAAACATGTTTTAGTTCAATATCACACAGAAACAAACAAAATTCAAGCTGGATGCCATGTTTACAAAGTGCAAATGAGGATTTTGTCAGAAGAATGATGTGACTTAAAATCATTAGTTTTACTGGAAGTGGTTAACCGTTTAAAATAACTGCTGATGTTTTTCTGAGTGACTCATTACTTTTGCCATACATCAATCCAATCATTGAACAAGTTATTTAACAACTGTTCATAACTGAAAGTCTAATAAAAGTGAAGGACAAGTTACTTCTTCTATATACAACTTACTCAGTTACTCCACTTCGTTCACAGTGATGACTTGTATCTTTAATCAAGTAATAAATCTGATTTTAAAATGGTTGTAGTTGTGTGCGCCTGTATGTCCCCTAGTTGGCGTTCAATCAAGTCAAACTGGAGGCGGACAGCCACATGCGCATTTCGCCATCATGTGTTCCCACCGAGGACTTAGCACGCCACCTGGACATTACCCGTGAGGTCGCGTTGGCTGCCTGGACACACGAGGAGTGTGAGCGCCTGCCAGGAAGCCACTTCTTCCTCTGCCTCTCGCGGTCTCATCCCTCTCCAGCCTGCCACACTTTCTCTCTGCCAACCGCGCAAACAAATACACCCCTAATGAGATTTAGGTTGTCAAGGTATGGTTTGATTCATGACACGCCACAGTAGCAGTGCAATAGAATAAACATGAGGCTGCAAACTCTCAGAGGGACGCAGCAGTGTGTCATTTGGTGAGAAAGGTGGCCGTGTGCATTCATTTCTGTACAGCTGGCCTCAGGGAGGAAACGAAACCAAGAAAAGAATTGAAAGGTGCTTCAATTTCCAGAAACATAAATTGAGAAGTTCATCAGTTCAAATTTGCTGTAAAGACTTTTGCACCCCTGTCTCTCTCTCTGTCTCTCTCTCTCTCTCTCTCTCTCTCTCTCTCTCGCTCTCCAGCCAGTTTAACCACAGCTTCATGCCAGATTGAGATATGTTAAGAATACATGCAGGCAGTGCCAGAGTGCCTCCGCCACTGTTATGAAGCACAGCAGTGGCTGTCACACGCTGTCCAGGAAGTGATTGTTGATTTTGGAAAGTTCCCACTGGAACAGCTGTCCAATCGTAATGAGCTTGGAAGTGGTGTCTTTTTCGCTCGCCGGACTGAAAGTGGACGGGATCCAGCTGGCGAACGATCGGGTGGAAAGAAAGAGTTGTGTTAATGTAATGAAGGCTCTCGGCCAAGGTTGCTGCTGTACACACCGCGCGGAAACATTTCACCCTGATCAGGCAATATTGAGAGGAGAAATAAAGAGCGTCAACTCTCATGGCAGGGATTATTTGTGACAGACGGGATGTTGGCTTCCTAAAGGGACTTTATCTCTCTGACAGATGCTGGTCTGTGGGTCAGTTGTGGAGCTATCAGATATGATTTCACGAGATAACCTTCTCACATCTGAAAAAGGGCATCACGAGATCTATTCTCCCTGCATCCTGTTTCCTTTCCCCTTTAGCTATCATGTACGCAACAATCAAACTCACTGCCTCAGAGTTACTGAGGACCAGAATGAAAGCATTTTATTTATTCCCCCATTAGTTACCAAGGTTTTACAAATCACACGGATGAAGCGCTATAATGTTGCCGTTTTTATGATACGACCTTGAAAAACAAACCGTCCAAACAAATATAAACAACACTCCAAGAGTGAAAACATTTGCAGTGCTATGGAAAATCATGTACCCCCTTTTATAGTTCTTTTTTTTTTTCATGCTGAAATGTTTCAGATAATCTAAGAGCTTTTATTTTCAGACAGAGATAGAAGGGGAAAAGCTACCCAAACCAACCTAACCATATTTTAAAAAATCAATTTGCCCCTGATAAGGTTTGGGTAAGACAATCCAGACCTGTAGAGTCGGTAGATCATTTAAATAGAAGCAGCAACAACACAAATTAGGCTACAAAAGGTCAAAAATCAGTATCGCATGTCCTAATCTGAAGAAATTCAGATGAGTAACAAATGTATTGATGTGTTAGTTTTGAAAGTGTTACAAAACCATTTCTGAAGCTTTGGGTCTCCGATGAACCACAGAGAGAACCATAATCCACAGAAATGAGAAAATACAGAAGGGTGGTGAAACTCTCCAGGAGTGTCCAGTCTGCCAAAATCACTTCGAGAGCACGTGAATGATTCATCCACAGAAAACAGAAAGGTTATCTTTCTCTGATGTTGAAATTTGTTTGGTGATCTGAAACAGTGTGACTAAAAAGTAAAAAAAAAAAAAACCTGTCATTTCTGCACATACATACATGCTCCTTACATGCAGTTTTGGATCACAGTCAGCACAATGGAATTGAAAACCTTTGTTTTAAGTAGTTTATGGTAATAGCATGTCGTCAGGGTCTTCGGGGAAGTGACTGAATGCATGTTGAGCTCTTTTTCACAAATGATTGAAAAGCTTACTTTGATTTCAGCTCGGTTTGTTGTTGTCCTGTTGGTGCTATCATGCTGCATTCATGTGTTTCTTGGATAATCCCATTTTCTGACTTTCAAAGTTGTAATCTGACTTCAATAGAGTTGGACTCTACATGACTCCATCTACTGAAAACAGCCTGTACGTGACCATGGTGAGCTTAAGCCGGTTAAGGAATACATTTCTCAGCTGTACTGTATGTGGGCTCCACACTATCAGTGCAAGTGTCCTATGAGCTGCTATAATCAATCTGATTCACCATATTTTAGTTGTTTTTTTTTTTTAGAATCCTTTATAGTGAACATCGGAATGTGAATGGTCAGCATTGGACATCAGTGAAAGAGAAGAGGTTGGTATAAAAACAAGGACGTGAAGTGGGGGAAAAAAAAAAGAAAACATCTGATGATTTGGTCTGGCTTTTGAATTCCATTTGGACATGAGTGGCCCTGTAATCACACGTTAATTGGTTTGAGGTGTACTGGGAACAGGCATTGGAAAGCATTGTTGTGATGCATTTACTACAAACATTGGAGACAACTTCACAGCCTTGTTATGCAGTCCACTGATCTGGAGAATTCCTGTAATTGTAAAATAGAAACATTACCGGTCACCCTTTGCAGAATTACAGTGAGAATTACAATATGACAGATTACAACTCTCATCACTTTATTATCAGTTATTCTCAATCTGATTTTCTATGTTGCAAAAAACAAATGACTGTAATTTTTTTTAGTAATTACCTCTGACAATCATATTCATTAACTTTGAGCTATTAAGCTTTATTTTTTTCTATCTTGTCTTCTTTCAGCCTAATTAAAGAAAAATGAAAAAACATCCAACATAATCAATGCCAACAGTCTTCCGCATATTTTAATTCATATTTCAGAAGTTAAATAAATCATCTTAAATGAAGCCTGCAGTCACAGCAAAGAAAACTGAAAGGTTTTGTATGTGTTATTGCTGCTGATGCAGAGATTTGACTCAATCTTTAATTTTCAAAACTTTAACAATACGTATCATCAGAGACTGTTTTTGTCAAAGTGAGTTTTTGTCTCTTTCTGAAACACAAATCCCTTCCTCTGATGGATTTATGGGTAATAAATTCTGCTGTTTTGGCGTCTTTTTGGCTTTATTGTGAAGGTTTTTACCGATGTTCATTTGTCATTCATAGCCTGATGCATCATGTTTCCCAAAAACATGATGGAAATAGATTTCTCCTCTGTCTCACATTACTCTCTGATATGTGTATTCACAAAAAGAAATATCCAAAATTCATTCTGTAAAAACCTTTTACTTTAATTTGTTCACACAGTGAGGCATGAATAGAGAGCTTGACCTTCATCGGAAAAATTATGAAAATTACATTTACTATTTAACTCTTCATTTGCATAATATAAAATGTGTTAACTGGGAGAATGTCTCTGGAGAAACCTTCCTCACATGCTTTGTCTTTCTTCAGTTTTTTGCTCTCCAACATTGACGGAATTAACACATAACAGCATTTTCTCCTTAAACCACAAAGGATAATGGTTTCATTGAAGATGCATGTTTTTCAGGGCAAGGACCCTTGAATTGATGAATAAAGTCAGTAGTGACCAAATATACTGTAAACTATATAAATTGTGTCATATACATGAAGAATTACAGTGTTGTTGTGATTTCTAAGTTAAGAAATTCAAATATATTTGAATATAAAAAGGGGAAGACATTAAAAAGAGGGTTTGCCTTCATAAACATTTGTTGTCAACAGATACAGTACCAAGGCTAATATTAACTGTCAACTGCATGATAATCGATCTACTATGCTACTAGTCTAATGGGCATTTTATTTTGAAAAGAGCAGTTCTCCTGAAGACCTCTTCTGTGAATATTTCTACAGCATAATGACCGTAGATGATCCCAAGTGATGTGGAGTAAATTAGTCATGTTCATATGCTCTGAGAAAGTAAATGGTGTGGTCTGCCTAGTAATATATGTAGTATGCCACACATACGGTTTTATTAAAAAATAAATAAATAAATAATAATAATAATAATAATACATGCTTGATGGAATTTATAGCGGTGATGGACTGGCTCAAATCTCAGTCAGACACTTAGAATGTAGATGATATAATAACAGGTATAGACGTTTAAATTCTCTCCAAGTTGTTTTTTGCTTTCTGTGAGTCTTAATCTATCTCCTCATTGGTGAGGGTTATTAAATTTCTAATATTTTTTTTTGTCCTATAACAGACTTAATGAGGTGCCAGTGGTCTACTTCATGGGAGGGTGATGCATAATTTAGTCCAATTCAATATGGATAAGTCGTTATCGTTTACTAATTCATGTTCATAATAACAAAGCAACCTCATTTGGAAATAATAAGGCTCAGACAGCAACATATCAAGTCTGTTTTCTAGTACTCCCTGCATGAACATCCTACGGCATCTGACTTCACACAGCAAGGACTGCGACTCTCAATAGCAGCTTTTCTAGCAACAATCGGAAACAAATGAATAATGACTTGAAATTGTCACATGGTGCAGTCATACAACTGGGATAATTACCAACTGTGAGGTCACATTTTTGAGTTGAAGACTTAATATGGCAGCAAAAAAAAAATAATAATAATTTGCAAATAATATTTTAAACAATTATTCCCCCAAACTCAGAAATCCCCGCTTAAAAACTATTGAAGCTGTTGCCCATTCGAGTCTAGAAACTTAAACCTGATTGAAATATGACACTGAGATGACTTATCTTAAAATATTTCTCCCAGAAACAGAATAATTGATATAAAAATGTACGATGCAATAGTGTATCTCCCATACAAGAGAAACAGTGCAGACTTTGGTTGTGGACTAGAGGGCCAGTTCTTCACCTTCTTGATGGGGCACGGAAAGTTTACAATCCAGTTTACATGAGTTTTTGAGAGGTGCTTAGAGAGAGTGGCGTAATAGAAGTGTTTCTGCAAGATGCACCAAACTTCACCAGTATATCACTACAATTTGTACATATGCGGATTTCAAATAATTGTTATATATGTGCAGAGTTTATTTGCTTGTATTATGTAGGTCAGAACCTTGTGGATCTCTTCCTATTCTTGTTACTTTTTCACAGTTTTTCTTGGCACCCAATTCCATTCTCACTGTCTAACTTTCTAACATCACCCCAACTTTTCTCTGATATCTGGAAGCAGATATGCCTCTTCCAACATGTCAAAATCATCACTGTCAGCACTCCACTAAAGACAACACTTCCATGATTTCCGCCTCTGTCTCACTCACGTCTTCACAAGGACTTCATTTTTTTCCCCCACGATAGCAGTCACTGATGTTTTATTGATTTGTGGCACCAAACTTACGGAAACAGTTTGAAACTGTGATTGACAGTGCTGCCTCGCGCCGGCAATGAGGCTGGCACTGAAACTTTGACTGTGAGCTCCAACCAAATCAATCAAGATCACTTAGGCATGACCAGCTCAACCCGCCTTTCCATAACCATGGCTGTCAGGTGACTTGTCAAAGGGAGAATTGACTTGACTGCAGAATGCTGGCCTTGTATAAACATTGGTACTCTCCTTATGCAACCGAGTTATATGTTAAAACTACAGAATCCCCCAGGAAAAAAAAAAATCTTAAAATTATGTCGGGGCTGTTTTGCACAAGATTGAAGCAAAAATCAAACTGGGCAAAAAGTATTTTCACTATATTTACCTTGATTGAGTGACTTAAACAGTAACAGTGGCACAGGAGACGATCATTCCATCTTTCTACTCCATTCTGAACACAAGTTTTGATCAACAAGCTCCAACTTAGATTTTAGTAACTCACTACACCACTGTGCATGTTCTTGTTTGGGTTTTAATAGACTTGCACAACATTTTTTTTCTGCTTTTATTGCTCATTCACCTAAATTATTTAACTGCACATGTTCTATCTTTCACTTACTTGTTAAAAATGAGACTGAGTGGATGACATTTATTTTTAAAATACTTTTTTGTAAAATGCAAAAAACTGCACAGGATCAGCTTGTGGATAGTAAAACCCCAGAAGTCACCCAAGTCATTGACAAACCTGAAACAGTGACAGGATCATTACACTGCGCCTGCATCTGCAAAGAGGGATAACATGTGAAGTATAGAGCAATGCTTTTAAAGGATAACAGTCTGCAAGAATAATGATGCCTTTGAAAGTTTCACAAGTCTTTTGCTGACAGGGTTTTTCCAGAGTCCTCTCTGTTCTTAAGAGCCACTTTTAAGCTGCACTTTAACTCATAAACAGTGTCTACACTCAGAGGAATCATGTTTTCTCATGATTCCTCATGAGCTCGTGCTCAACAGAGATGACTGACACTGATTGAGATGAATTGAAATTTTTTTTTCCTGCAAAACCTTTATAAACACTTTGACTCTTTCATCTGATTTCACCCTTATTGACATCCCAATGAGACAATTATGGCAGACAGGTCAGTTCCCAAATGTATCTTTTAGAAATCCCCTTCATCGCTCATCTTTAATTAGAAGTTTTGCCAAAATATAAAACTTCCAAGGTGCCTGCTATAAATATTAAGGCTTATCAGTTACCTGAATCCTCCAGCAAACTCTAATCTTCGCTCAGGGATGGAGAGAGCAGCCCATTTTCAAAAGGTGATGTTGGGATGTGAGGTGCTTTTTTTACACTCTAATGAAGGCTGCGCACCCTCCAGCAAGGCATACAGTTTGATATTCCCTGACAGGCAGTAATACATTAGCCCCTGCCTGTCCGTTCACTGTTTGACAGGATAACACAGCCAGGCGGAGGGAGGGGGAGGCGGAGAGGGTTTGGACAAACTCACACCAAGAACTCAGACCAGAAACTCCCTTTTTTTTTTCCTTTTTTTTCCTCTGCAAAGCTTCGACTGACACTTGAAGTCAACCCTCTGTTAGAAATGCAAATAATGAACACGAGTCAAACACGAGTCACCCTCCTTGGTCCCGAACACTCAGATTTCTTTGGCAATTTCTGACTCATTTTATGGCCACCTTTAAGTAACCTGCACTAAACATCTGTATGCAGACCAAGGAATATTTGTGGTTCACTGGTTAGAATCAAAGCTCAGGCATTAGTGCTGTGAAGCAGGAGGAAAGTATCTGCAGTGCATTGTTTTTGTGATTTCTACTCTTAAGTGTATCTGTTTGTATTTCACCAAGAAGAGCAGGTATCTGTATAACTACGTCTTGGTGGAGAGTGCACATGTCCACCTTTATATGCCATAAAAAAACAACTGCAAAGCCAAAAGTGAGGGGGGTTTATCTCCCTCTTCCAAAGGCAGATTGGTATCCCTGATCTCTGTGCTCGTCTGTTGGAGATGTGACTGTCAGCTGGTCTTTTGCTGACCTTGCTCACACTGGCACTGTTCCTGCTCCGTTATCTTTCCGGCTGATCGTGGCTGCTGGAAAGCAGCTTGAGATAAAGTGGTCATGAGGACTCTTCTTCTGCCCTGCGGTCTCTTAATCCGGCTTTTCAAATGACAGGCAACACTGTAGTAATATCTGTGTGCACACAACAAATACAAACGTGTCTCAGAAGACGTCACGGAATCTCTTGCATGCCGTGTGATGCCAATCAATCATGAATTCATTATTCATAAATGAAAAATAATTGTGTCAACAGCCCAGAAGCAGATCGGCAAACTTACTGTTCAGATCAGGTCATGGTTTCGAATCCCTGACTGAGGAGTTTTTGTCAATCAGGACGAATGGCGGAATGAGGTCAAAGCCTTTTTTTAATGGGAAGAGTTATAGTGTTGCTAAAGGTCTAGACAAGCCCTGGTTTGTTCCCACAGATTGTTTGTTTCCCTTGTTGCTCTGTCTTCCCATGTTAGTGTTGATCGTATGATCATTGTTTAGATATCTTTCTTTGTTTCATCATATCATGTAACATCAAGTTCAAAGCTAAGAAATAACTGCACAAGAGTCAGAAATATTTAATGTCTACTCTCAACCACTGATTTGATCTACCACAGTCAGCTCAACCGCAACAGGCTCTCCTTGACCTTGAAAATATTGAACATTAAAAGCCTCTGTAACTTGGAAAATGTGATTCTGAATAGATTGTGTTGATATACCAGACTTGAAATGTGAACTAGAAATAATAATGTTTGTGGGCTCCTTAAAACAATTTTGTGCTTTGGGGCAGTTTAAAGCTGAAAAATTACAAAATTCCTGGCTATTCTATATTTTACAGAAACATGTTTAAGTGTACATGAACCTTTTAATGGCTCTTAGCATATACTTAATACTTAATGATGTAACGAAATCTGCAATTTTTTCATTTTTAGATTTATGTAACTTTCTAATTCGTTGATTTTCTTTCACCAATTTATTGCTGCAAGCTGCAGAGTCACAGACAGGTGACTGTCCATTACGCTGCCAGTCACAAGTCATTAATGGAAGTCTATGCACTGGTGAGCACACGTATTATTTGCAGCTTAAGAGCTGCATTGAAACCTGGAGTTTGAGTGTTTGTAGGCAAGACATTCAAACCCGTTTTAGGTTACAGTATAGTCACTTGAGTGAGTGTTTCAGCTTACATCCATTACAACTGGAGAATTCTCTCTACAAATGATCTGTGTTATAGAATAAATAAACAGAGTACTGTAGCACCTTTACATTATTCTAAGCACTGGGGTTGGTAAAGACACCGTTCTAAAATTAAACAGAACTCTCACACCCATTGGAACCTGACTGAACATGTAACCTCAATCACATATTTTTCCCCCATCTTCCCTATGAAAGTCTTTCTTTTTGTATGTATTCATGATTAAGGATGCATTTATTAGGAAATAAACTGCAAACAAAGAATACAAAAGGTGGTGTAGCAGTTCCAGAGCGAAAAAATTAGCCATTATTCAATGGAAGCTCTGCGACAGATTGACAAACTGTCCAGGGTGTGTACCCCGCCCTTGGCCAAAGTAGCTGGGATTGGTTCCAACCCCCCGCGACCCTGAAAAGGATGAAGCGACTTCGAAAATGGATGGATGGATTTCTGTGAAGAAAAAGGCTCACAAAACATACATTTTTGGATGAAAAGTTTGCTTTTGATCATTTACATATTCCTCAGGGGAACTTAACTGGCCTTCTTCATCTGTGTCCAATTAGCATTCCAATATGTGGAAATATTCTGTTGTTTAAAAGTCTTACCAGGTCCAAGTCAAGATCATAAAACCATTTTGATTACTAAAAATATTTGAGTGAAACCTCATCTCTATTCTTTCATTCCTGTGAGTGAATAATCTAAAAAACATTCCTCACAGCGCTGTCAGACACATTTTGAAGTCGGAACATCGATGTAACAACTGACTGTAAGAACTTTTAATTGTGCCAAATGTGTCACAGTTACACAACTCGTTACTATCCAGCACAGGCTGAGTCGGGTGGAAGAGGAAATAGCTCCGAGTCCGTCTATGTTGGTACTTGGCTGCAAAAACATAATGGCAGTGTCACAGGGGAATGGAGTCTTTCACGGTGGGGGAACATCGACCACGGGCCGTTACTTTCCTATTGTTAAATTATGTTGATAGACAGGGCTCATTGACTGGCTTCACCGAGTTACAGCTTTGTTTGAAGTCCATCCATTAGCGGTGTGCTTGGAAATCCGGCATCTCCTGGAAAGTCAAGTGGGAATTATGGATGCCACTCCCATCTGTCTATCAAGGTGTTCCCTCTGGTTCGCCCTCCAGGAGCGTTTCCATTCACACAGAGGTTATCAGGGAAAGCAGCTGTTACACTCTGACTTCTCCTCTGATGGGGCAAAACCCCCACCAACCTCTAAGAGCTCTCACCTGAATAACTGTCAGTCATTACAAGTTTGATTCAGCAAAGCTGATTAATGAGGTTAAAAATAGACTCCGCCAGTACGAGTATCCTCATGACAATTAGCTGTGTGGATTGCCACTCATGTCTTTCTGACATGAATTAAGGGAGTTTTGCTTCTCATTTACAATATCAAGTACTATTTACATGATATATACATGTGGTCACACAAGAATCCCAGTTTGTTTCGTAGATACATAAAGCAGTACATCATCGACCAAAAACCTGACAGAGGGTCTCCCTCTTTAAAGAATTAAGGCAGAGATCATCTTTATTGAGCAAAAATTGACAATTTAATTGCACAGATGTGTAAAATACCACGCTATCACTTTAATTTTGACTATTATGATCGAAAGCTACTTTTATTCAAAAGAGTCCATTAAGTTAAGACACATGTTTCCTGCTGTTGAGTAATAAGGGAAGCATGGGGAAACTGAAAACTGGACTGCATGCAAATGGAACAAAACAGACCCAACCAGCTACAATTCCTCCAGAGCCTTTTTTCCATGGTTCGGTAGCTCTAAATCACAGAGCAAGTGCAGATATTGAAGATTGAAGAACGCTCAGAACTGCTTTTCTTCCGATCTATTGTCGGGTCACACAGCAACGTACTAATGTACCATTAGGATGCCAACACAGCGAGACTGAAGATGGAGCATGCCTTGTTTGGTATTCAGGAGGAAGCCTTGTGCAGTGAAGTGTAGAGCAGCTGCTGACAGCCAACAAACACCAGTGAAAGTGTGTGCCTGTCAGGCCTTATTGACTGCAGCGGTCAAACTCAGACTTACACTGTAAATAGACACATAATGCTATTCTGAATGAGAGTGAGCCAGTGACACAGGCTGACTGAGCCAATAGTTTGGGAAAGTTGACAAGGACTTTGTAAATGAAGCACTCTTGGCTAACTAGAAAACAACAGTAAACAGCAAGGTGGTGCTTTCCATTTTAAAGTGAGTGTGGAGAAGGTGAATATGCCAGTTCGCATCTCTATTTCACCCTGTCTTCACTTTGCTGAGGGTTTTTTCTCCCTGAATTACTATTGATTGCCACTAGCTAAGATGTTGACACTACGTCGAAGCTAACAGAATCTTATTCTGATCCTCTCAAGACCTTGTTAGCATGTTACCTCAATACAGGTGCAACTTGTATTAGTCAAACTAAGCCAATAATCTATAATTCTCTGAAGGTACATATTAGAAGAATACCAAAATTACAATAATATACATTCTGTACAAAGTCAAATTTTTCTCAGTTTATCCAAAAATATTTGTTAGTTTGCAGTTTATCACTTTAAATTGTTTAAAATGTATAGACACACAAATGAAGCTGTCTGTCTGTAAGCAGCATTTATTTACGCTGTTCACCAGGAAGTTTCTGGACACAAAACATTACAGCTTTAGCATCAGTAGCTGTGGAGGGTAGAGTTTAAATAGAAAATGGATTTTACTTAAACAGTTATTTCCCACTGCTTTAACACTTCCCAAAAGATTTTACACTGTTAATCACGTTGACCCATTCACTCAAACACCAATGGAGGCAGCTGCCAGTACATCCATTAGAAACAATTTCAGGGTTATTGCTGCGTTCACAGGCATTTCAAAACATGGACAGGAGGAGCTGGGGAATCAAATCTGCAACACTTTAATTAAGGCCCTGTTTACGGGAAATTTCGAGTGTAAATGCATCATTTTCATAACAAACAAGTTTGGTTTTTACACAGAAATTGTAGAACTGCTGAGAACAATCTAGTTAACATGCCAGGCTACAAGTGGGTGCTGTTGGTTATTTATTCTAATAAATAGTGTGCAGAGAACAATATGCTGTAACCATTAACAATGGTGAGTATGCTGGATATTCGTATGGACAGAAGACGAAGCTGGATTGCTGACATGGGTGACTGTCAACTATAAAACTACCAAGTCCCAGAAGAATCTGGACTGAAGTCATGACATTCTGGAGGTCGCCTCAGTGCTACTGTCCCTCTACTCGGGCATGTGCTGAGCTATTTACTACACCCGTGGTGCACATGAACATTAACAGCATTTTAAAAAAGTTGTGTTTTTCTTCCTTGTTTATGCATAGACTGAGACAGAGCATTTTCAGAAACTTCCTCCAACGTCTTCGCAGTACTCTTTATCTCAAAGCGATAATAGCTACTAGACTGAAAGCTCATTTAAATGTAATTTTGAGTTAAGATAAAATCCAAATTATTTTACACTGACACGTCGGTGTTCATCAGCATGCAACCTCTAAGTGAATCAAAGTCAATCTCATTTAATGTTGATGGGGTCAACAGGTCACATTTTTAAACATTTTCAGTGAAGAAGGCTGTCTCATTTGATTGAAAGCTGGAACAAAAGGTCAGGTGTTGTGTTTATATCAACTTCACTTTTCTATACTTACCACCGTTTCCTTATATCTTATTGATGCTGTGGTCACAAGGTGAGGGAGCTTATGCATAATGAAAGCTTGACTTGAACTACAGAGACAGTATCATCAAGCATACAATCCATTAAATGCTGGAGCAACATTTAACGCTTCAGTGGAAGTATTAAGAAAGTGGCCTTTAATCATCCAGGCTTTATTTTATCAACTGAAAATCAGCTGTGGTGATTTAACTGACATGCATTGTTTGTATCAAGTTAACAGCAAGATGCAAAATTTGATTATTTTACCTTGAAATTTGGCAACTTTTTTCTTTTCTTTCTTTTTTTTTTTTTTTTTTTACAAAGTAAGCTAAAATACACAAACATATGACAGTATGTCAGGTTTAAAGAGAAATTGGTAACAATGATCCACCAACTGACATGACTGAAAGATGCCAACCAGAAAATTTGCTGAGTGGATAACGAACTCTCTGTATCCCTCCCATCTGCTGTGTTATTTGTATTTCAGATCCACTGGTAATAAATAGCATTTGTTGCAAATTTTAGGAAGATCTTCTGTCTTCAGAAGTGATAAATGCCCCACTCCCTTGAAAACATTTCCTCCTTCACAGTTTGACGGTAGACACAGTGAAACTGTGAAACTCTAGAGTGGCATGAACCCCAATCCATATCCTCCTGGGACTTGGTACCCACTGCGCAAAGACACGTTGGAACAACGTCTTTTAAGGGTCATTTTTGTACGTCCAATCTTGGCCCGCTGAAGGTGCAGACTGTGACGCCAGACAACGTCTACCGCCGAACTATCCATTAGCCCCTGCAACCACAACATTGCATCCACCCAGGTTTCCTGGTGTTGTTGCGCAGTCACCCATCCAGGTTCTGACCAGGCCGAACCCTGCTTAGCTTCTGAGATTTGAAGCGTACAGGTACAGGTAAATTCAAGGGAAGTAAGTAACCATATCACTCAAGTAAGGAGAACTTTCTTGTAAATAATCATTACTTGTAGACATAACATATACATAACTTGAAAAAGAATTTGAGTCTGATTTCATTGTTCATCTTTTTTGAAATGAGCTGAACTTGTAATGACCGGGTAGGTCCCTACATGTTTCACCCAGGGGTGAATAAATGTCTTCCTGCGCTGTCATTTTCTATGCCAAGCTTGGGTCAAAGTGGTGAGATAGTCTGTGGTCACGAATTGGGACTGGGGAAAACATGGGAAGCCCATCTCTGGAAATCTGAATCCGGTGCAGGGATATTAAATAAAGGGGAGCAGCACATGCGCCCGAGAGAGAGTAGTGACATCACACGCGAACCTGCATTCACCTGCCAGAAGAGCAATGTTGTCCTCCTGATAATATGCTGATATTTGTCATGAATTGATATATATGTATATCTATATCTATCTATATATATATATATATATATATATATATATATATATATATATATATATATATATATATATATATATATATATATATATATATATACTCACACACACACATATATATATATACACATACAAAAAACGTCATTGTTAGACGTGCCCATGACGTCTATAACAGTCACACAGTCCGCAGGTCAAATTCTTAACAACATGTTGATGCCCAAATAGGGTCATAATTAGATGTCCAAAAAGTGGACAGAATAATTTGCATGTCACTTACTGTAACAGTCCAGATTTAGTCTTGGACTGACGGACGCAATATAGACATGGTCTGCATGTCCATAAGACATCTAGTGGGTAGTTTCAAAGCTGAGAGTCACCTGTAACAGCAATCCAACTTTGTCATCTGTCAACACTGTTTTTGTTAATGTTTGTTCTTAAATGCATGTGTGTGGGATTTCATTACAAAAACAAACAGCACCCATGAGTGAAACAACATAAAAACTGCATCGGCTTCACTGTTTCTGCCATTTCTGTATAAATACAAAACTTTTCTTAAAAAAAAAAAAAAAAAAAAAAAAACCTAAAATGATACATTTTCCCCTAAAACTTTGTGCAAACAGGGCCTTAGAGTATCAAAGACAGGCACAAAACACAAATAACTGACAGATAACCATACACATATTCATCCCTCCGTGTGTATCTGTTGTACACAATGACTTTAGCATCAGACTGGACGCAGTTCAGAAACTAAAACAGAAACACATCCAATTAACTGACTCTCAATGCCATTTAGTACATTTTGATCAAATCCCAAAAATCCTGTATGTTCAAAATGAACAGTATTGTTGTTCGCAGCTTATCCTGAGGAAATAAATTACCTTTATTGACAAATGTAAAGTAGCCTACCAGTGGCAATTCTATTTTATTTAAACTAGAATTTCAGGATTTTAGAGAATAGGATTTTGGCTGGCAGAGTGTGACACACACATTGCATTTAATTGTACTTCACATTTGAATCTGTGTCAGGTGAACACGGTTCACCTCAAATACCTTCTGAAGAAAACACACTTCAAAAGAAAAGATGTGCCTCCAAAGCTGCCACTCTGTTTCACAACAACAATGTGAACAGGGAACAGGTGGGTGAACTGTCATCACTGCTCTCCTAAGTGTCACAGGATAATGTACATCAAACCCTTTCTGACACGTTTCATCTATTTTTACCTTTTACCCTTTTTTTTTTAACACTGCTCTTCATTGGCTGCATGAACTGACGTTAAAAATTTCATTTCTACAAGATGTTCAGAACACTATTTGTTGAGAAGGAATCAGCGGTGACTTTGTGTCGAACGTCCACATTGCAGTTTGAACTTGCCACAGAAGAGACGACCAAACAAATGCATCTCTTCGCCCCACATGGGAGACCATTCAGATCACAGATCAGCTTTCAACACAGTAGTTTTGACATTTCAGGCAGTTGCATCATTATGAACGCCTGATCTGCACACAGGCGTTTGTTTGAATCCTCATGGGGTCAAGTTTTGAATTATAGTCACGAGGTCAGTATTCATTGATGCCAGCAGCAAAAAAACACTTTACTATTATTATGATGCATTTTTTATGAGATTGTTTACTGATTTCAAAACATTGAAAACAGTGGTCAGCACTGAGTTTTTGCTTTTTCTTTTTAAGTCATGATTTCAGTTTTAATATTACATTCTTAACTTCATTGCTGTTTCAGTACTTCTGTTTTCTGTCCTTTGTCACGTTTTCATGCCGATTGCCTTGCCTCACCCTTGTTGTTTCTGTCTACACCTCATTAATCCTCTGCTGTTTAAGTGGTGTGCTGTGTGGTATCTGAAGTTTTGCTGTCAGCCTTATGTCCCAGCTGGTTTACAGAGGAAGTCATTTGTGCTAAAACATTTCTGATTTCAATTCTCTCCTTCTGATTTGAAGTGAAGCCAGTCTTCTGGCCTTGATTTTAAAAAAAAGTTCAAATCCCCAAAATGTAGCTTGCACAGTGTGACCATATGTATCAGTATAACATACGGGGCAATCTCACTGAAATGAGACGTTTCTGTCTCTCTCAAAGCCTTAACTTTCAGAAGGGATTGTCCTGACATAACCATATTTCAACTTAATAAACACCAAAACCAGTGTGGTTTCCTACATGTGAGGACCGTCGAGGCTTGTTAAGTGTAGCATGCTCCCAGTTTTGGATTGAAACACATACATGTCCTCACTACAAAACGAAAACATCGATTTTTCTGCCCTACCATTCTTCCTCAACCTGAAACATATTATTCATTAATAGAGTGAGCACTTTCTGCTCCTCAAGTTCTTAGAACTGTTTCACAATAATTAATTAAGAGATATGAACTAGCAAAAAGTATTAGAATATTACATTTCTGACTCAAACCTCTGAGACAAGTTGAATTATTATCTGTGTCATTGCTAATGATTGTTCCTCAAAGGCAAGACAGCGAATAGAGGACAAACTATCGAACTTGAAGTGATCACATGAGGGCGAGACGGTGCATAAATCTGTGTCTTTACTGACATCATAAAAAGCATTCTTGGGGATATTTATTTGAGTTTTGTCCCTCATTAAGATATCGGTCCATTTATAGGGCAGACATTAGGGTAATTAACCCGAATGTCGTCTCAAGGACGTGCCTAACGAATCGGGACACAAATGGTCCCAAGGACTTTTTCTCTGTCCACAGACAGTTTTTGATACCTTAACCTTTTCATTTATCTTCACTTTGTGTCATTCTCATTCCAAACACGTCTCTTGACATAAACCTCTCGTTTTGAATTACTCAGTTATTAACAGACCTGGTATTTTTGAGCAAACTAATCAACATCAAAGGATTTAAATGTACGTTCTGTAGAACAGTGTTGGTAGTATTTAAATAGTGTTCTGAATGATTGATTATAAATTAACTTAGGTTTGTCATTTGTAACGATAAGCCCCATTTACATGTGTGAAAAAATGTTATTTTTGTGTTTTTTCCTTTGAAAAGTTCCGTATTTACACAGCAATGGTTTGTAATGATGTCCGTTTATATGGAAATGAAAGAATTGCTGAAAATGATGTACTTAGCTTACAACTAACGGCTGTGTGTTTTTGTGATTAAACCACAGCATGCTGTAAACATGAAAATTGGTGCGTACATGAACATTTGTATGGACAGACGGTGAAGCTGGACTTCCGGTGACTCTAAAGACTATCAAGTCTCATGCACATTAACACTGTTTCACAAAAGTTGCATTTTCCCCCATTTACATGGAGACAAAGTCAAAGGGTTGTCAAAAAGGACCACCATGGGAGACGTTTTCAAAAGGTTGTGTTCACATGGAGATGGAGTTAAGCGTTTCTTTTCAGAAATTAGTAATTCAAGACATTTCTTTTACAGAAACCTTTTACAGAGCTGCATATCAATTTGCAGTCCCCTGAACAACACTAAATACTAAGAATATCTACAAACAGAAATAAAGTCATATTTTGAATAATCTGCAGCACAAAAAGAGCAAAAGCTACTGTGCATTTTTTTGCAGAAATGTTGAACATGAACTCATTCAGACTAACAATGTACCTACATGAATTTTGACAGTTTCTGTTACTAAAATGGTCTTCAAACAGCTCATCGTCCAGTATAAGTGCTTGAATTCCCAGACATGCGGAAACTTTACAGATGAGAAAACTGAGGAAATGGTGTTCGGCTAACAAAAGGACACAGAGGAACAGCGCACACTCATTCTTTATGGAACACAACTCCTCAGTGGATGAAGTAACCGTTTCCTATCTGCTCTGGCAGACCTGTCTGAGAGGCCCATTTGCTCAGCGGGGTTCAGTCATGAAGGAGACATTCGTGGCAAGGAGGGTTCACCCTGATACACTCTTCATCTTCAGTGTTCCTCACATTATGTTAAAGGGTTTAGTTTCAACCTTCCACACACTCGAGCACTCACACTCACACACACTCATGCACACTTTGAATCATCTTAGGGAACTGCCAGGCCCTGCATATCCCTGGAGAAGACTGTGAATAATTGATTTTAACCAGGGAGACGTTTGCATTTTCCTCGAACATTTCCATATAGAGGAGAGTTTTGAGGAGGTGATTCAATAGTTGACTTGATACTTGCAACACTTTGGAAAAAAGTTTGAAGGAAGTATAATTTGTAGGGCCAGGAAGTGTCCCTAAGGATGTCAGAAATAATCCCACGTTTTTATTGGAAATATGAATAAAAGGTTTTTTTTTTCTCGATGCATCGAATATGTTTCTACAACGAGGCGTGCAGACACTTGACAACAGCACCCTCTAAGAAACTAGTGTTGTCATGTGTAAGGACTTGCTCTGGGACATGCTATGCCCCCAGGAGCACTTGTACATATTTAAAAAAAAAAAAAAGCTGAAGAATCCTTTACCAGTGTCAGGGTTGCCTAATCAGACTTCACCTCGCTGTCACTGAGCTTGGAGTTTGCTTAACTTTGTTCAAAAGGCTCTATTCCCTGGTGGTTCCTCTTTCCACTGCCTTCAGTGTTGTCTTTCATTTCTGGGTCATGAGAAGAAAAAACAGACTCGGGCGTTTTTTGATGTGTCGCAACGGTTGCTGCAGGAAAAGGTGTGTAAACAGTCGGCAGCGCGCTCAGGAGGTAAACATGATGAGGCTTTCTTACCCCACTTTTCCGCAACTTTGATGTTTAGGAGATGGCATTAACATTCTGGGGGGGGAGCTCTCTGCGCTGCGTTTATCTGATATCCCTCACTGAGGAGCTCAAGGCAGAAAAACCCACTGGGCTTTTTTTTTTTTTTTTTTGTGTGCGTGTGCGTGCGTGCACACAGTCCTGAGTGTTTCTTGAATTTGCTGCTCAGATGCCTCGGACTGATGGAAGCATGGTTGGTCTGACACCCAGTGAGAAGCATGGGGGGAAGGGCACATGTGTGATAGCTTTTTCCAATGATGTTGTCTCCTGAGCCCCCTCAGTTGCGATTACACCAGGAGTGGCCTCAGAGCTGTGGCTCTGTATGGGCTAATGGGCGTCCCAATGATTTAAAATGTGATTGATGCACTCTTAATGGACCATTAAGTTTCATAAAGTAGCTTGGGGATAGCCCTGCAACAGCCCCGAGCATAGATTTCCTGGTTTTAATGAGCAGTGACTTGGGGGATGTAATGTATGCATGGCGTAATTTTTAAATTTAAAATTGCTTGCAGGACACTATCGCACATATCTTGGCCTCACTGGCCATTAAAGCTGCTGCAGCTCTGAGGTGCTCATTAGTTCAGTTAGGAATTATAAATAAAATGTCCATTTAATGTTGAAATTTGAAGGTTTTCACATGTCTTCAGTGTGGTGAAATATCTTGGACTTATTTTATCATTTAGTATCAGTGACTCATGTCTCTAAGTCTGTTGCCAAGGATAACCTGAATCAATTCATTCAACCAGGTGTCATTATCCCCAAAATACATTCATTATGTGAGTAAAGCAAACTTATAGTCAGTAATAGCTCTTTAAATTTGGGGAATGGCATGCATAGTTTCTCATTAGGATTCAGTTTCATGTTATTTCAAACTCTGGAACTCCATCATACTCCCTTTTCATATTTCATAGGTCATTTAAACTATACACAGACCCAGTGTTTTAACAACAATATGCTTATTAAAATGTAGAATATGGTATGTGTATGAAATTCAGGCAAGACATTATATTGACATGCATTTAACTTAAAATGAGCACTTAACATTGTAGCATCATATAGATCTATGATGATGTGCCACAGAAGAATTGATGGTGTTAAACCTTCCCAAACATGATGGAAGTTGGTCAGACTGAAGGAAAAACTGCGACAAGTGAAGTGCATTAGAGAACAAACACTTGAACACAACACCACAAATTCTTTTCTGAGCACCTAAGCACTACTTGCCCTGTGGGTTTCAAGATAGTGCTTGTCTTGTCACACAGTCCTGGGTTTCCACCTCCACCTCTTCTGCATATCTGGTGTGCAGTTCTTTCCTGGTTGGTAATCTCCAATAGATCTTCATAACAGATTAGCAAAGTTCATCAGATCCTAAGGATGTGCTCCATCCATCCGAGTCAAATGACTTTTACTTTGAGCTGTAAAAGTCCTGCTTTTACAGCTCAACTTCTCAGGCATATACAGTGACTGTTATTTTTTCATTGTCACATGTTGGCATTAGTGTAAATGCATTGGACATACAGGACGATGGTTTGTGTCACTACACATTAACATGGTGCCATTCTACACTCTCGTTTATTTACCCTCAAAACAATTCCTCTAAAAACCTCCCAAGTCTCTCACATGCAATGGCTTGTGTGATTGGTTGTTGGAAGATCCAGAACATGTTACTACAGGGAGGAACCAGCCTGTATCTGTTTGCCACCAGGGGCTGCTATTTCATTTCTTCCACAAATAAAGAGCTTTTCTTTGCTTTCCAATCCAATCCCCCACTACCCACCCACCCCATCCTCCCTCCCAAACCTCCTCAAGGACAGAAGCTCCCCAAACAGCAAAGCAGCACTTCAAACAGACACCAACATTCTCCAAAAAACCCATTGACAGGGTCCAGCTTGGGGCTGTCCAGCAGAACGCGAAGAGCGAAGGAAAGAGAACAGGGCGTAACGTTCAGATAAACACAAGCCAAAACACCCAGGGAATACATGCTTGGGCCTGCAGTGCAGCTTATGTTGATCCTGCAGCTTCATTCAGAGGCGGATTCAGAGCGGCAGCCCACTGGCACAGCCATAATTCCCCCGCAGACCGGAACTCCTCTTCCCACAGAAAGTTTTTTAAGAATGGTAGCGCCAGGCCAGCCGTGTTTGGTCGAGTGGAGAGGCGTAATCTGAAAGGGGGGATGATGCCAGGTCTCCGAGCAGAGGATGTGTGGATGTGTAATGGGACTGAGGGATGGTGGAGTGATCCATGGTGGGGCTTAGTCAGTAATGTCAGACTTCTGTCAGCATTTCAGGATCCTGAAATAGCCTCCTCGTCATTCACGCTGCAACTGCATCCCATAATAATAAGGAATGCAAAGGTTTGACAACATGTTAACTGGTTTCTTCGATGACCATATCTGTTCAATTATGATCCGATTACTTTTGTTCCCCCTCAAACTGAGAGAAAAAGCTTTTGCCTCCACCTATCCCTTTCAGCCTTCAGCTCCCTCTGGGTTCATGCTTATAATCCGAGAGCAGCTCAATGGCCTTGCAGCATGGGCCATTATTCACTCCAATACTTTTTCTCTCTGCTGGTCAATAGCTCAGGACGTAGTCAGAATTGAAAAGGTTTATTTGTTTTGTGGGAGCAGATGGATCTGACCACAGGGGCAGCATCATAACAAACCCTCATCTTATAGACTCTATAGCTTTCTGTCAGGCGAAATGTTCCGAAAGATGACCACATTTTTCATACGCCGTCATTTATTTAATTTTTTTTTTTTTTTTTTTTTTTTTTGTGTGTGTGTGTGTGTGTTTTTTACATCTAGCCTTCTGAGGTGGTGTTATTTATTTTGAAATATGGTAAATCCTTAGAAGCAATAAAGTCTGGCAGGTAGCCTGACATGAAATTGCTGTCTTCCTGTCGTTTTTCCCCTTTAATCTGCAAGAATTCAATCAGGCAGCTTGTGAGCGTCACCCGGGCTCTTCCCTTGTTCTTTGTCCTTGTTAAGAGCCTTTCTCTTTCTGAAGATGGAGTGTGTGTGTGTGTGTGTGTGTGTGTGTGTGTGTGTGTGTGTGTGTGTGTGTGTGTGGGGCGGTTAGGATTTCAGCTTTTTCCCCAAATTGCCATCAGACCAGCTGAGGCAGATGACTTTAAAATCTGTCAAGCCAAATAAAGAGCAGAAGGTGCAATCCTGTCATAATTTGACTCAGGGTAACATCACAGGATTTGTTTAATAAATAATAAAATAACAGGCATATAACTTTCATTATTTTGTGCGTACACACACAAAAAAAAAAAAAAAATGTTGACAATATATACCTATATACTCACATCAGCTGGTGGAGGACTTCAAACTTCCCCCCAATTCCTTTCACCTGATAGCAGTGTGTGTGAGACTCCCCAGGACAGGCATCTCTGTAAAAGTCAATATATAGGCTACTTCAGTGACATTTGCAGATCTGATGGAGAGCAGTTGCCATCGTGTTTGTTCTATTCATAGCCAAGCAGCATCATTGCACTCAATACTTGACATTATTGTCCCATAAAAGAAAAAAAAGAAGAACAAGAAGCCATAAATCATAGTTTAGCACCAAAGTTTAATCGACATTGAGGATTTCAGCTCAAAAATGAATCACTTATCTAAAATTTAGAAATATTTCTTGTTGGAAAAATAGTTCAATAACCAGTTAAAGAAGCACTTCATCAAAATCGAACCGCTTAAAATTCCTTTTCAACAACAACAACAAAAAAAACCCCCAGAATACCAACATATTTCTTTTCAGCACTATCACCAGGCTGACAAAAGTCACAGCTCTGGGGATCCTGTATCCCTTTAACTGGGAGCAACAATGACTTTGTGAACTTCTTCAATGACAAAATCCTAACTGTGAGGGTAAAATATTGAAGTCCTATTCCCAGTAGCCGTCACAGATCTATAAACCATATTTTATTGAGAATCAAGAATAAAACCTGATCGTCTAGACTTAGCAAGTCTATTAGGTCCAGTTCATATTTAATTGAAAGACATTTATCCCCCATTATATCGTATCGATTTATGAATGAGACAATACTCAATCAGATCACATTATGTTTAGTAACTTGGTGTTCACTGCTGACCTTTTTGATTGATTGATTGATTGATTGATTGATTTTATTTGTTTCATTCTTTTTAAAAGAAAGAAATGAAAAGGAACAGAAAGAAGTTAGACTTATGTCTGCCCCTATCAACATAAAATAAATGACAATTTGTCAAGATTTGTTAACATATCACAAAAAAAATACAAAATTAAATACAACCATTTCACTAAATCAAAATACAAATACGACCATTTCACAAATAATTACAGATCAAATACAACCATTTCACAAAATGTAAATACAAAAAAAAAACCTGAATGAAATATTTTCAAAAGAAACAATCATTCTAAGTTTGACCATTCTTTAAAACAGAGTCGTACCCTCCCAATAACTGTGCTTTTAAACATTTCTTGAAGATGTGAATGGACTGAGATCTCATAATTTCACTGTCAAGTTTATTCCATAAATTGTTTCCTTTTGTTGTGATGCATCTTTCTTTCAATTTGGTTCTTGACTCCGGTCGTTTGAAAACTTCAGTGCCTCTTAATCTATATTGACTGTCTCGCTTTGCAAATCTATTCTGTAAATTAAATGGTAATTTTTTCCGGTGAGCTTTATACATTGTTTTAAGAAGGTTGAGTTCTACCAATTCTTTAATTTTTAAGGATTTCAATTTTATAAATATTGGGTTAGTGTGGTCTCTGTAACCACTTCCATTCACCGCACGAATCGCACGTTTCTGTAAAAGGAAGAGTGGTTCAATGTAGGTCTTACAAGCATTTCCCCAGACTTCAACGCAGTAGGTCAGATATGGTATAATCAATGAATTGTACAACAGAAACAAAGAATTATTGCGAAATGACTCTTTCAATTTGTACAGAACAGCAATGGTTTGAGAAATCTTAGTTTTAACGTACTCTATATGGGATTTCCATGTTAGTGGACCTGTATGTAAGTGACCTCTATGTAATAATGTCATTAAGAGACCACTTTTTCAAAACCCATGGGCTGTGAGAAGGTAACAGCTCTTCTCATGCAGAACTGGGACTCTTTCACATGTGTGACTGTGGGGAATGTGGCAGAAGTGAGGAGAGGCGTGGCTGCGGCTGGAGTATGGGTAGTGTGGCACCCACTACCCCCTGAGGATGTAACATCTCCCAATCAAACAGAAACACCACACAAGTACTCACCACACACACTTCCTCCTCCTTCTCTCTGTCCAGCTGATACTAGCAGAGCACGCTGGCTGTAGAAGCTGTATTTCACCTGACTGATGCAGGGAGGAGGAGCAGTCCATTGTGTGAAGGGGAGCACAGTTGTGTATTTATTGTAAATATTTATGTTCTGGGGAATTAGTTTGTGGGGAAGATCATCTGTGGTGCACAATTGAAGTTATGTTTTCATTTATTTCAATATATCGCTGAGGACTTTGTAAAAATATTTTCCTAAATATTGTAGCGACCGCGGGGGTCGCTCGGGGCGCTAGAGGGCCGCTGCCCTGTGGACTGTGTTGTGCCGCAAGGCACCCTGTGAAACGGGACTAAGTTTGGGGCCGTTCCGGGCCAGTTTGTGTTCTATGTGGTTTATTTGTGTTTCCTTTCATTATGGTTGTGTTTTGCATTATTGTGTGCTGTTTGTGTCCTTTTATTTTACACATGTGTCGGACCGTGGGTCTAGGGGGTTACTTGGGGGGTGACCTGGGGCCTACGGGCCGCCATTATTTTGTCTTGGTGTTGGTGTGTCATGTTCCCTTGCTTGGTTGTTTTCACAATAAAGCTTTGGTTGAGCAATAGAGCAGACCTCGCCTCATCTTCTTGCCCGCAAGTCGCCGCTCGAACGCCACAATATTAATAAGATGATCAGACACCCCTCCTAGAATTTTGGTTTGATCCAGCCCAGGGATTGGTTAATTAGGTCTGGGCTGTACTTATTTAGGGAGGACCATGGTTAAGGAGAGGGGAGAGAGCACCTGTGAGGCTGTCAGTCTGGAGAAGCCTCTGTCAACAGCCTGTTGTGAGGGTGTGTGACTTTAAACCAAGAACCTCTGAACCTCCACCTCATTTCTCTGCTAAATCTCTTCCAACCTGAACCAGGCAAGCTGATCCCAAGTTGGGGTGACCACTCGGTCCCTCACAATGTGTTTTATACATATTATAGGCAAATATCCAACCTTCCCTGAACTGATCTTGTTCTTTAAACTCAGTGTTGCATTTGATGAAACTGATCAGAACATTGTCCTACAGAGACTGGACCACGACATAGAGATTGAAGAACACTGCCAAACTGGTTTTGATTATATTCATCAAATTGATTCCACTTTGTTCATGTTAACAATCTCTCTTCAGCTCATACTGAATGACGTCTTGGAGTTCCACAGGGCTCTGTGTTTGGGTCCATGGTATTATTGGAAAACAATGTTGAAACCGAGAGTTACGTAAGTAACTACGGTTCTATGAATCCCGGATGACCGCCAGAGGCGGTGCTGAAAGCACTGGAATGTTCTCTTTGCGCATGCGTAGTTCGAGTATGTATACCAACACACGTCACTCATGACTCCCCGGGTAACCCCGGAACTATATAAATACCGGTTCCCTGACCCGGAATCGGCTCCTACGGAATCTTCTCGCGTACTATGAGGATTCCGAGTGACAGAGCATTCTGGCAGTCATCCGGGATTCATAGAATCGTAGTTACATACGTAACTCTCGTTCTATTTCATCCCTACTGACCGCCAGAGGCGGTGCTGAAAGCACTGGAATGACGAATGCCAACTCAGTCACGAGGAAGCCAGGCACCCACCTTACTAAGACGCCTCTGTAGGGTCCAGCACCACTCGCAGCGGATGTGGAGGCACAACATCCAGCCTGTAAAACCAGGAGAAGGTGCCAGGTGTCGTCCAGGATGCGGCAGCACACAGTTCCTCCAGGGGCACCCCCTTCAGGGCGGCCCACGATGTAGACACCGCCCTGGTGGAGTGGCAGCGTACTCCCTGGGGCACAGACAGGCCCACGGCCTGATAAGCGTGACGTATAGTGTCCACCACCCAGTGGGACAGGCGCTGTTTGGACAGTGCAGAGGCCTTACGACAGCCACCGTAGTAGACAAACAATTGATCTGACACCTGCACATCCGCCGTAGCTGCCATACAGCATCACAGGGCCCTGACTGGGCAGAGGAGTTCTGACCGGCCCCCCGCGTCATCCGAGGGGGGGTCGTATCGAGCGAGCCAAATGGGCTGGCCAGCTCGCCGTGACAACACCTTAGGTAAGAAGGTGGCGTTCCGCCAAAGCGTGATGCCCACCCCATTCCGGGTGCCACCGGAGGCACGTCGGGTGGATAGACAGTGCATGCAGCTCCCCTACACACTTCGCTGTAGCAATGGCCAGCAGAAACGCCGTCTTGCGGGACACCCACTGAAGCTCCGCTGTCACCAAAGGCTCAAAGGGAGGCAGGCACAAAGAGTCCAGCTACCAGATGTAACTCCCAGGCTGGTGCCCGTGGAACCCTAGGGGGCCGAAGCCGCAAGGCCCCCCGGAGGAAGGCCGACACCAACGTGTTGCCCCCAACCGTGCTGCCTGCAACCGGCGCATGGGCAGCCGAAATTGCTGCCACATACAGGGTGGACGGGGAGCGGCTCCTGTCCAAGAGGGACTGCAGAAAGTCCAGAACCACCGGAACCGGGCAAAGCACCGGGTCCGCCCCGCTGCCGTTGCACCGCTGCGCAAATAACCGCCACCTGCAGGGATACAGCAGCCGGGTAGACGGCGCCCATAGCATTGAGAATGGTGCACCGGACTGGCCCCGAACAGCCGCTCAACATCGGCTCGGTCCCCTCAGAAGCCAAGCGCAAAGGCAGAGACGGTGAGGGCAGGGATGCCAGATCCGGCCGCTGTGCTGGGACAGCAGATCCCTCCTGCAGGGAAGGCGCCATGGGCTGCTGCGGGACAGCCTGTGGAGCAGGGGGAACCACGCCCGGCCCAGCCAGAAGGGGGCCACCAGGAGCAGCGTGTGTCCCTCCCATAGCACCCGGAGGAGTGTAGGCCAGATCAGGGGGACCGGAGGAAAAGCATAGAGCAGGGCCCGCGGTCAAGGGTGTGCCAGCGCATCCTGGCCCAAGGGCCCGGGGGGCTCTCCCCGAGAGAACCAGAGTGGGCAATGGAACGCCTCTGAGGAGGCTAAGAGGTCGACCTCGGCCCTGCCAAAATGCTCCCAGAGCGCACACACCACCTGTGGGTGGAGGCGCCACTCCCCGGACGAGAACCCCGGGTGGGAGAGAGAGTCTGCCAGCTGATTGCGAACCCCTGGGAGATACACCGCCCGCAGGCTGGCTAGGCGGGGGGCCGCCCAGCGGAGCAACTGCCGAGCAACCTCCAGCAGGCGGGCAGACCTGGTCCCGCCCTGGTGGTTGATGTAGAACACCACCGAGGTGTTGTCGGACCGCACAACCACATGCCGCCCCTTCAGGAAGGGGAGGAAATGCCTGAGGGCCAGGTGTACAGCCCGCAGCTCCAGCACATTGATGTGGTCCGCACCGTCCTGGGCAGACCACCACCCTCGCACCACCCTGTGGTGCCAGACTGCACCCCAAGCCGTGAGACTGGCATCTGAGGTGACGGTCTTGTGGCGGGCAGGGGCCGCGCCCAGCGGAACGCCCCATAACAACCAAGCCCTGTCCCTCCACAGGGCCAGGGCGACAAGGCACCGCCATGACACTCTGAGCCTGCGGTGGCGATGCCACTGAGCGTCCAGGTGGAAGCCGTTCAACCACCTCTGCTTGGGGCACAACGACAGCAGGCCCAGAGGGACAACTGTCGTAAGGGAAGCGAGCTTCCCCAGCAGCCGAAGAAGTGTGCCGTAACGCACGACAACACCCCTTCAGAACAGGCCGAGAAGGCCGAGAATGTCATCCACCCTGCGAGAGGACGGCCAAGCCCTCATGACCGTAGCGTCCAGTGTCACCCCAAGGAAGTCTATCCTCTGGACAGGAACCAGACAGGACTTCGGGCGGTTGACCCTGAGGCCCAACCGCTCCACGTGGGCAAGAAGCTGTGCAGTGGATCGGGCCACCTGCGCCTGCGACGGTGCACAAACCAGCCAGTCGTCTATATACGGGAGCACCGTCATACCCTGTGCCTGTAAGAGGTACAGAGCCGCCTTCACGACCCAGGTAAAGACCAGCGGCGACAGGGAAAGTCCGAAGGGAAGCACCCGAAACTGCCAGTGGCGGCCCCTGAAGGCGAACCGAAGGAATTGCCGGTGCTGAGGTGCAATGGGGACATGAAAATAGGCGTCCTGTAGATCGACAGATGTGAACCAGTCTCCCGGAGAGACGGCTTGCAGGACCTCCTTTAGCGTCAACATGCGAAACGGCAGTACCCGTAAGCAGCGGTTGAGATGTCTCAGATCCAGTACGGGGCGAAATCCCCCAGTCATCTTGGGCACGAGAAAATACAGTGAGTAGAACCCCCCCAGGTCCACCAGGGGGTCCACAGCCTCGATTGCCCCCTTGGTCAGGAGGGAGGCCAGCTCCTGGTCCAAAGCAAGCGCCTGCGCCGGGTCCCTGATGAAGGTCATGGTGACCCGGCGAAAGGTGGGGGGCCGGCGTCGGAACTGCAGCTTGTACCCCTGGGTCAGGACGGACACTACCCAGGGATCTGCGGCCGTAGCCACCCAGAGGTGAAGCTGCTGACGAGAAAAAGCTCAGACGACCGGCCCCCGGGCATCAGTCCCTGGTCCTCCGGCCCCTAGGGGCGCCAGAGGGGTGACCACTGGGGTCCGCACACCGGGTGCGCCGAGATGCCTGTCTAGGGGGAGGGGGCCGAAAGGCCCCCGCTGCCCCCTGCGACACCCGTCCGGGGGCGTAGTCCACAGCGGGGTGGGGTCCTGGAGGCGGATGAAAACAGGAATGACCAGAGGGACCCCCAGAAGCCCCGCAGGGGGCATGGTCCCTACTGATGCCGACCAACTGTCACCTAATCTCAAGCGCCCGGGCCAACCTCTCCAACACCTCCATGGCGGCTGAGCCAAAGAGCTGTCCGGGCTCCACCGCCAATCCCCGGAGAGCCCGACGACAGGCCTCCGACAAGGGGGACTGCGCCAGCCACACCTGGCAGCGCGCCAAAACCAGCAACAACATCATCCGACCCAGGTCCCGCGTGATGAGGGCAAAGGCCTGCAGCGCCGCATCAGAGAAGCTAACCGTGGCAGCATCAACGACGCCTCCCTACAGGGAGGCCGAGAGTGCAAGCATGAGGTGGGCCAGGGAATTACCCATCCGCCCAGCACACGCACCCGCACTGTAGGCCCATGTAAGGAGGTCGTCCGTGATCCGGCACTGAGGACGGGGGCACCGCACCTCAGACCGGAGGGACTCCTCCGCCGACACAATGAGAGCCGCCATGGCCGGCTCAACATCGGGCATCCGCTCCAAGCCAGCCGCCGCTGCATCATGCATGGCTGCCAAGGCTCGACCATTCGCAGACACTCTGGAGGGTAGTACCGCTACTATCCCTCCAGCAGGAGTGCAGTTCCCTCACAAAGTCCTCAGAGGGAGGGACCATGAACGCAGAGGGAGGGCGCCTGCGTCTATAGAAGGCGCTCACTGCGGCAGGCTGGGTTGGTGGTGGAATCTGTAGCTGAAGACGCTCCAGAGCCGCACGCAGAATAGACCGCATGGAGTCATCCCCCGTCTCACCGGTAGAACTCTGAGACGACCGGGCAGACTCCTGACCCGGCACCACAGAGACTTGGTCACCGCACACCTCACAAAAGTGTGAGGCGGACTCCGCCAAGGACATCACGTCCTCCTCGGAGGGGGGTGCAATCTGCGTGGATGGCCTCGCTGCCCCCTCCTCTGCAGGTGAGGCAGGCGCACGCTCATGCAGGAGAGACCTCATCTCCACCAGCTCCCGGTGCAGCTGAGCCACCTCCGTGGCGAGCTCCTGCTCTGACTTTGGTCTCTTCCCCGGCGGTCAGGTCTCCGTCGAGGTCTCCGCGCGACGTTTAGACCGCCATGGTTGAGGGGCAGGGAGTGGCCCCGGTGAGGAGGACTCCTGGCTTCCTCTGGCCGCCGCAGACACCTGTGCCAGACGAGCAGCTCGCTGGGCATAAGGCATGAAGCTGCAGTTCATACAGGGGTCGTCCGAGAGCGCCTCCCTGAGGTGAACAGGGCCAAGGCACCACGGACAAAGGTCGTGGCCATCATCCGCCTGCAGGGGAACCCCACAGGCCACACAACAGTGGGAGCCGTCCATCACCAGGCACTCGGGTCATCCTCCACCTGAAGCCAAGCCAGAATACGAAGGGTTGTGGGAAGAGGGCGTACGCCGCCTGCACAACCCACCGTGAACACCAGGCACGAAGCACCCACTCCCAGCCAGAAGGGGGAACAGCCACCAGGCGGCCCCACTCGGCTTTGTGCAGCGCAGCTCAAGCACACGCAGCGGGTCAAAAAAGCAACAGTGCAGTAGCCGAGGGAAGGAGGCAGACGCCGCCTGCATGGCCACACACAACTGACAAATGTCTCGTAGTGCAGAAACCGAGGGAAGGAGGCACACGCTGCCTGCACGGCCACCCGCAACTGACCAATGCCTCTTAGTGCAGAAACCGAGGGAAGGAGGCACACACCGCCTGCACGGCCACCCGCAACTGACAAACGCCTCTTAGTGCAGAAACTGAGGGAAGGAGGCATACGCCGCCTGCATGGCCACACACAACTGACAAATGTCACTTAGTGCAGAAAACCGAGAGAAGGAGGCATACGCCGCCTGCACGGCCCGCACCACAGTAGCGAATAACATAGGGGAAGCTAGCTGCCTAGCTGAGCACACACGGGAGAGGGAAGCGGCCGCCTTGCGGCACCCGCTCCCACTGCCGACAGCGGCGCTATCCGCCGGAAACAGCCAGGCTAGAGAGCCGGCATCCCGACCGGCAGGCCAACACACGCCACAACGAGCAACGCAGTCACGGCGTAGCGCCCAGCGCCGCTTCCCCAAGCCCGCAGCACAGCCCCAGTGCTCACGGAGCGGCAGCGGCATGCGTGCGGCAGAGGAGAGCTCTCCGGCTAGTCCTTCAATCCGCTAAGTCCAGACAGAAACAGCAACCTTACCGTGACGGTGATTGCACAGATCCTCCTGCCGAGGAAACGCGGCGCCTGGTAGTCGCCGTGGCGTAGATGGAAGAGGTTAGCATGGTTGCAGCCTTTGGAGGGCGTCCGCAGCTCCGACCAACAGGGTCTCAAGGCTCCCAGCAACCAAGCAATAATATGCCGAAAAAAGGAAAGTTCAATTCTTCAAGCCTCGAACAAACGCAAGAAGAACACAGGAGCCGATTCCGGGTCAGGGAACTGGTATTTATACGGTTCCGGGGTTACCCGGGGAGTCACGAGTGACCTGTGTTGGTATACATACTCAAACTACGCATGCGCAAGGGGAACATTCCAGTGCTTTCAGCACCGCCTCTGGCGGTCAGTAGGGATGAAATAGAACTCTATTGCTTTGCAGATGATACACAAATGAAACCAAGTTATACTGATCAGTTTAAACTAAGTGTAGAAAATTTATCAACATTTTCTGGAATGAGTTTTTCTGCTGCCGAAAATGCATCAGAAAACATTGTTTGGTACTACATATTTTCAGGCATGTTTTGGTAAAGACCTCTAATCCTCACTGAAATCCTTAATCTGTGGGGAAAAAAGGCTAATCACATTTCCATTTAGTCCTTCTTTAGTTCCTCTACAACATTGTATTACTGGATTAATTCATTAGACAGTAACAACAGTCTATGATCCAAGTATGAATCCAGATCTACCTTCTGTAGCATAAAGAATGACTGTGTCTCCTGCAACAGTGAATAATAAATCACACAGAAAATATTTTTACAGATATAAAGTACTTTTTTGGAGCTTCCAGTTTTGGATAGACCAGCTTATGAGAAGATGAAGACAGCAAGCCAAGCTGCAGTTGGTTGATGATTAGTGAAATCCAGCACCTAATGAGAAGAATATTGGACTCATGAATCCAGAGTGCGATCACAGAACTTCAGACCACTTTTGTTGTTCTGCTGAGTTGTGCCAGCTAATTTGCAAGTTATTTTCTTGCATGTTGGGGACTGGAAAAAAAAAAAACATCCTCAGTTCCACTGTATCTGATTCATTTTTAAATTTGCATAGTTAAACTGTGTAAGAAAAAAAAAGCAAAGGCAATAATACATTTAGTGGTTGCACAATGCACTCTCCACACAGAAAGGCGATGATGCAGAATCGAACCTGATCATTGAGGTTGTATTTCTCACATCATCACTGTGCTGTTTAAAAAACATAAAAAATAGAAACAATCAATTTTTCTGTACACTATGCAATCGAATTGAACTGAAACAATAAAGAAGATAATACTTTATTCATCCCATTAGCAGGAGTTTACCCTGCTGCATTTATCTAATGTTACTCATAGTTAACCTCAATTAAACACTCGAAGCAGAGAAGGGCCTTATTCAGGGATCCACAGTGATCACCTGTCAGCTCCAGGATTTGAACCTGCAAATCTCTAAACCTAATCTCACATCTCCAGACTCAAGGTAAGTGGTTCTCAACAAATTAATGACAAGCTGTGACCCACTTTTGAATTGTGAATGAATGAAGATTTCATTCATAACACAAATAAATATGAACAAGCAAAGAAAACTCAACATGTTTGAAAATTAATAGGAGCTGATTGATCCCACCCCTTCTCCAGTCGAACTGTTTACATCATATAATGACAACTCCAAACGCTCCACTTCAGTAACTTTCAGCCTCTATCAAGTAATACAATCCTGATTTCATGCACAAATGCAAAATAATATTGATCTCTATTCACATGTACTTCTGAAAGCTGCTTTAGTTTTTCAGACTCCGTCTGTCCATTAGCAAACCTGACTGCACAAAACACACTGACCTTTTTATTCTCTATCAACAAAATGAAAGATCACGCCTGACTGTCTGCCTGACTGTCTCAGTTAGCAGATACAAATTTTGTGTGTCTTCTATGATGTGAAATGACAGTTTTCAACCCATTGGCAAACCATCTGTTGCAGGACTCCTTGTTCTATTGTAACTGGGGTTTTTTTTTTTTTTTTTTTTTTTTTTTTCTGTTTTTGGTCATGCTCCAGAGAAGATTTGGGCAGATCAGTTGCTTCACTGATGGTAGCATGTGGTGGATAACAAGCTTAAGTGCCAAAAAACCTTATGTTTTATATATAGCTTTTCATCACACATCTCTTCCTCATTTTTTTTTTTTTTTAATTTTTTTATTCACGGATACAGAAGCGTTTAGTGACCAAACAGAGTGTGAAGGCGCAGCAGGATCAGCTGACTGCATCCTCAACACCATATCTCCTAATGCACACATGCACAAGGTGCATAACTGGAGCTCCCCAGACCTCAACCTGTGGGGGGGAATCATTAAACATTTCCAGTGACAAAAGAGCCTGGTGGCACATTGCAGTCTGAACATAGGTCCTATCGGATGTGAAAGTGGTCTGACCTTCAAAGTTTCCTCCTGTTGAGAAGGCCTTCAGTGGATCGTTTTAGTAGAAATAAAAGGTGCCACATGTCACCTGAGGTTACAAAGACGTTGGTGCCCTTTTGTGCCCAGCCAACGGTTTGCCGGACACTGTTAATACTTTTGCACTGACCAGTGGTCTGACGAACATTTGAAAATGCCAGCCAGCACAGTGGATGCTTTTCATGAGTGGAATTGGGCGATGCTGCTGCTCAGTGACCGGTTATTATTGAAAAGTGATACAACAATTTCAGGCAGTTCTTACTTTAAATTGCTGTCGACTAAAAGACAACTTGTCAACTAAACAACAGCAACAACAACAAAAAGTCAAACATTTTGAATATGACTTCTGAGATATACATTTCTGTTTTCACTTGAAATGTGGTCTGATGGTAATTTTTCACCTGTTCAGGTACAAAAATATTGTTTCTCAATGCTTTTTCAGGGTGAAGTGAAGGGAGCTCTTCTGCTGAATTGTTTTTATTTCACGAGGGATAAAATCTCTCCTTTTCTCTGTGATTGAAGCTGCTCTCCCTTTAGACTAGACAAAGGCATCAATAATTTAAACTCTTTTACATTCAAAGCAAAACAGAACTGCCAACTCTCATTCATCAGGAGTCATGCCAATAACTCCAGGATTAGTTTATGTTGGCTTTCATGTGGAAATCCAAATATTTTGTTGGTAAATTCCTAAGAAGAGCTGCCATTAGAGCTCCTTAATATATTTTGCTGATTAGAGGCTTTAAGTCTGTAAAACAAAGCCATTTTGGTGTCACAAGGCACTCAGGTCTATCTCATTGAAGAATTAATAAATAGAGGATTTTAATTCAAAAAAGGAAAACAGGTGGGATGATTCACTCATAAAGGCCTGCAACTGTCAAACTTGGTCCACTTATCGTCATTGTATATCATATGCTATCTTCATATTTTCAATATTTGTTATTATTACAACAGTTACTTTTAAGTACCACTTTTTCCTTCTTTATCATGATATCTCATTACAAATTTCCCCCTTCAGAGTATTTCTCCTTCTGTTTTCTACACAGATTGTCTCCCGAGGTCATCTGATAACTTTTTATTGTTATAAAATTACCAATACCTCTTTCAGACTATTTTTCATTAGCTGGAAACTTCATCGTTCATTAATTTGTAATGTCTGGGGCCATGTCCATTATACTTTAATATCGTGTGAAACTGTTTCTCTGTTATTGTTGCAGTTGCTTTTATAACAGATAGTATTGAAACCAAGCATATGGGAGATGGTGTCCTTTCTCTCTTTCTTTCTTACATGGGAACTGTAATATAGCCCCTGCTGATATGTCCCCTGGCACAGTTCTTTACAGGCACGTCAGTCAGCACAGCCCAAACAGCAGTAGGTGCAGTTTTGCATCACTGCAGTGGTTTCCATGAATAGTAAGCACGTCACAGTCATGGCATTTGGTGTACAGTGAATGAAGAATAGTTTTGACCTCGTCACATGACAGAAAACCAAATTAGGTAGAATTAAATCAAGTGTGTTTTTTTTCTGCTTTTAAACAATAATATGTAACATAAAGAGAAACCGGGTGCTTGAAAGTGTAGTCCCAGAAACGGTGACTCAAACAACTTGAGAAATTCTCAGCATGAAGGAATTATTTAAATTCATTTTCTCTTGCTGTGGTCTGTGTTGCGTCCTCCATGTCTTCTTCTGTATCCATGGTTCTCTGCAGGTGTGTCTGACTGCAGCTGGAAATTCAGAAGACGGAAGTGCCTTTCTGATGACTTGTTGTGTAAATCTATGACAAAAAAAATGTTCTTTCTAGTAGTCTTAATGACCTTTTTCTGCTTTCCCACAGTCTCTCTGTCGAGCTGGAAGTTTCAGATATATGTACATTATGTCAGCTTAAGGTATTTTTTGTTGCTGTTCTCTTGGGTTTCCTATTTTATTGTAACCCCAATCCAGGCAGGTAGAAAGATGCCATCTCTAAATCATCTGTCTTCATTGTCTAAATATGTGGGCATATAGAATACTTATTTTTTTTTGTATGTGTATTTTCATAAAATATAGATTTGTGATTTCATCTTCTGTTCTACGTGTTGGATCAATGGAAAATATAAGTTGGAGCAGTTGGCAAACAATAATATCCAGCCTGTCCATGGTTGCAGACATCCATGCTGATTACTTGACAGTGACTGTCTTTCTCCAGTAGAAACTTTTCTCCCAAATGCAACAACAAGGCAATCTAGAGTTATGCTGATTTTTCTTGAATGACTGAAGAAAGGAAAGTTACGAATGTAACTATGGTTCTATAAATCCTGGATGACCTCCAGATGGTGGTGCTGAAAGCACGGAATGTTCCCTTTGCACATGCGCAGTTTGACTTTATATACCAACAACATCACTTGTGACTCTACAAAGGTTATAAGTTCCGGTATCAACCACAGGTTCGTTTCCTAAAGAGTCATCTTACGTGATCTTAGACAGAAAACTTTGGCCATCACCCCTGAGCAAGGGGTGCATGCAGCACATCAGAAAACAACGGTAGAGCGATAACCTGAGGAAAGGGGGTGTATGGTGCCTACACAGCCGGGGGAGATAGCCCAGTGTGGTCTCACAGGCAGTGGCAGTAACACTAGAAGTGTTGCTAACTGGTCCAGAATAATTTGGTTTTCTTTTTTTCTGATAAACCGGGGGAGAAGTGCACCAAGGGCGCCTCCACTGCATCAGCTAAGCTAATACCAACCGTGTCGCTAGCAGCCGTGACCAGCACATCAACAAGGCCAGGGGAGAGTGAGGCCGCTGTTCTCCACCACTCAACAAGAATAAGAATAATAATAGATTCAGCAACCTTACCGTCTGCCAGGAGGTTACGAATGAATCTTTCACCTGAAGGAGACGCCACAGCAGCATCAATCCGCCTTAGGTGAAGGTGAAAACGAAGTAGCTACCATTGCAGCCTATGGCGGTCAAATTCACTGCTCCGAGCTCTGTACACAATCGCAAAACTTCCAGCAACTGAGCTTTATGATGCCGTATGGGCTCATCCCATAATCCTCAAGCTACGCGAACTGCAAGCGAAAAGAAAAAATAGAACCAAACCTGGGGTTGACACTGGAACTTAGCTTTCTCGGGTCACACAGGAGTCACTACCGTCGTTGTTTGTATGCATACACAAACTGACTGTCTTGTAAAAGACACCTACAATAATTATTTTTAAAAGTTAGATATAGATATAGTTATATATATGACAAGTTAGACATTTTATTGAAAACTGTCTGGCTTGCTCTTCTCTCAAATGATGTGTGAATTTCAAGGTATTCGCTGGCAGGCTACTTGTGCTCATCGAAAATTCAAGTGGTTTCATTGAACATCTCTTTACTACATCTTATCTAGAATGACCTACTGAACTATGTTGACTGAGAAGCTGAAATGTACAAACATCCATTTCAAAGGGTCAGAGCAAACTGCACAGTAGAAGATGATGACACTGAAAGCTACAGGGAATTTCTACTTTGTTTCTCCCATCTCTCTTTCACTGTCTCTTGCATACACACACACACACACACACACACACACACACACATTATAAAGCATATCCCGCTTCAAGTCTCGAAGCTCAATTTCCATACAGACACATCAGTCCAGGCAGCTCAAAAAGAATCTGTTTTGCCCTTGTCACACAAAAGGACCAACAAAATCCAATATTAGGTTAATTTGGATATCTCATAATCTTACATTTTAGCAGAAATTGGCATAATATGGGGTTAACACTGCTAAATCTGGTGGTTTGAAAGATGAACTGTTCTCCCAACTGGACCTGGACACCCAGTCAACAATGTAAATGTTATATGTGGAAGACACATGATTGAAAGATGTGATAATCAAGGCTATTCACTATTTCTTTATAAACAACGCTTGAAAAGATGCAGGGACTCACAATAGACAAGCCAATTAAAAACTTAACCCATGCTGTCCTGTTTTTTTTTATTTGTTAACTTTATGATGAATTGTTCATCACTGATTTCATGAAAGTGGGCATGAAGTGTCACGGCATGAAGTGACCAGTGCAGATGCAGGTACAGATGGAGTCAGTTCTCTCTGTTAAGGTCTTCTTCAACTCTGAAGGCACAAATGCTAGTGTCATCCTCATTCCTAGTAAATGGGAATTACCTGTGTGTTTTTGGATAATGGCAGAGGGTAAATGTGAAAATTATTAAGCAGAACAAAACACATAGACATTAATTTTATTTTTTTAACAGTAAAATCCACTTTCTCATGGTGGGGTCAGCTAACAGCAAACTAAACTACTTACATGACTTCAGGACATTCCTGCAGAGCTTCCAAAAAGTTGCATGTTGAAAAAAAAAATCTCTTTAGATAATCTTGAATATATTAGAAATTTATGGAATGATCCTGATAATGCCTGTACATTTATTAAGAAGAATATTTGGTCAGACTGTATATAAAAGTATGATGAGTCTGACTCCCTTGGTTTGAGTAGGGTGACCTCTCACCTCTGGCAAACACCCATATGCCATCTTCATATTTTGTTTCATTACTTTTTCTTGCACCTGTGTGGTACCTGTGTGGCTCACACAAAAACTGGAATTTAAAATTCAAAACTGACTTAGAAACAAATGGAAAAAAATGCTAAACAATTCCTGATCTGAATTTTGAAGCTCATATTTTGTGCATTTTGTAAAAAGACTGAACTTTTAAGTAGATCCTGTTATCCAATGTAAATTTTCATTTGAAAGGAAAGAACTAACAAGCAAACCTTAGGCAATATTCTTTGGCTTTCCAATCAAAAAAAAAAAAAAATATCCCATGGAACATGTCAGTTCTGAACAAAAAGCACAATAGACCTTTATTCATACAACCACATGTGGAAAGAGCACAGAACATCCTTAATCAAGCCCATGTACTACAAAACTGTACAACTGAAACTGAAAGTGTTGTTGAAAATGTCATACATATAGAAATAATTTCGCTGTTTTGAGGGTGCCATTAGTTTATCAAAGCATACAGCTGAAAGGTTTGAATATCTATTCCAATCGTGGGCGTAAACTGTGGACATTTCCGAATTTAAAAGTATTGAGGGTAGGCTACGTTAAATGTTTCACGACTGTGCTATAAGGCACGAGATATACGACAAAAGAAATGCTCAGTACTCAAAAAAAAAAAAAAAAAGGTACGTAATTACGTTTGTAAGTAGTAAATTTCCAGTCCTGCACCAGTCACATCCATCGGTCTCAACCGGTGGGTTTAAGCGTAATGCGCACGGTGACAGTAATTGAATGTTGGGTTAAAGTGGAGGGTGGGTGTATTTGTGCGCTATGCTGAAGGGATTGCCTATACAGTGTGTATGTATGTGGGAGACAGAGAGACGGGGGTGAGACGAGAGAGAGAGAGAGAGAGAGAGAGAGAGAGAGAGAGAGAGAGAGAGAGAGAGAGAGAGAGAGAGAGAGAGAGAGAAAGCGAGAGAGAGGAGACTGAATCTCTATCTGATCCACAGAGAGCTTCCTGCCTTGGATCTAATGCGCCCCCATGCCCACGACCAATTAAGACCCAGCGAGGATTTGGACATGCGTTCATCTACCGTCTTCTCAAGCTCACAAAAGCCACGTTTAATGTTTGTTACCTCGCTTGTCCTTTAGGTTTCTGTGGATTATCAGACCGCTTGCTTGCGCTTGAGGACCGGGAGTGCGTCAAGTGAGCGCACGGATCCAACAAGTGGATGCGCGAAATATTCTCGCAGCAGACACTTTAGAAACAAGGGGGGAAAAAAGGAAAAAAAAAAAAAAAAAAAAAGGAAACACGCGTAACCAGCGGATCAACCAGATAATTCTGTACCAATCGGTCAGCTCATAACAGAGCGATAAGCAGCTGTAATCAGCTCAGATGTGGAGGCTGTCGGAACTGTCGCTGATGCATATGCGTGCACGTTTTCTCGCCCTCAGGTAGTGTTCCTTTATTCTCTACTTATCATCTTTTTTTTTCCCCCTAACTCACCATTTAAAAAAAAATGCAATGAGGTAGGATACCTCCCACATTTCCTCCCTTGCTCCCGATCCATTGACCAAAAGGGAAGACTGAGACGGACACGCTGCAGAATCCACGCGCCTCACCCCTCTCTCCCCCCCATCACCCACGGACTCTCTTCTCTGCTCCCTTGGCCGTGGTGGCCGTGTGTTTGGGGGGGAAGTTGGGAAGCTCTCTGGAAGACGTTTTCTGCATGACGAGGGCGCAGGTGGCGAGCAAAGGTCGCAGCCATGCCGATGCATCCGGTCACCTCCACGTTGATGTACAGGGGGATCTGCACCATCCCTGACATCCTCTCCTACAGCGCCCCGGTGAACCTGCCCGAAGACGAGGTGGAAGGTGAGATGATCGCCCGACGGTCTGAGCGCACAGCGGGTGTTGATTGGTGCATGTGGCGGTGGATGCGGCTCGTGCAGGGGGAGTCCCTTCAAACAGAGCGCGGTCAGCACCTTGGACAGCGCTCAGAGAGCGCCGATCCAAGCGCTCTGCAAGAAATATCGCCTGGGTTTGGTTAGAGAAAACAGATTGATTTAGGATCACCTACTTTTTTAACGCTTCAAAATCACTTTCACACTTGTCCCTAAGTGTGATGATGATGTGGTCAAAATAGGCACACTTTCTCTGACCGTTTTCTTTCTTGAATCGTAAAAGTTGGATCTGCGCAATTCCTGATTATGACTTGAATAGCTTAAAAAAATTGTCGTTTTCCTGAAAATCTTTGCACAATAGATCCAAGAATAATTCATCCAGAAGTAGAATGTTATTATTCTGCTGGCAAGAAGTCAACAACGACAGTGTTTCAGTTCAGCACCGCATTGGCACCGATAAGAGGAAAGCGTGTCAACCCCCTAAACAAGCATGACAACTATTCTGGGCAATTCCTCTTTTTTATTTTGACAATTTGTGACAATTGTAAGGTGAGTCTGTAACATCTGCATGTAGACCTACAGCAGCACTCACCAAGCCATTACTGAGGTGTGTGTGTGTGTGTGTGTGTGTGTGTGTGTGTGTGTGTGTGTGTGTGTGTGTGCGCGCGCGCGTGTGTGACAGCAAGCTTCACATTATTGTATTGTTTTGGAGCACAGTGGTTTATGAATCTCAGCTCAACCTTGTCACCTTCAACAATGCACACTTTGAATACACACAGATTTCACTGAATAAATTCAAAAACATCGTGCAAGTCTTGATTAAAAAAACAAGGGACTGGATCACATTATTAAAGTCTTGTCTGTGGGTGCTTGTGTGGGATTTCTTTTCTGTCTTTTCCGGAGGAAAATCTAGAAAAGAATTGTCAATTGTTCCTGCAGCTACACACACTCGGCTGTCTCACACAAAGGGGTGTGCATGTGCAGAGCCATACTCACACACATGATAAGGGTGGCAGGGTAGTGCTATTCACCGCTGGGGTTGATATTAATTAGAAAAGCTAAGCGGAAGAAGAGAAATTATGACTTTTTGTGGCTCACAAAAGCAATAAAAGGCAGGCTTTTCTTCTATTTTTCCACACAAAACAACCAAAAAATGTGCCACAATGTGTGTTTTTTTAATATTTTACACCCTTTTGTACTTTCTCTAAATTTTAAAAACCAAGAATGCAGACCTGCAGTAGAAGAAAGACCGCCTAGTGTCAGCTGTGGATCTATTCATGATGTCAGGCCCCTAATGATGGCCCTGCATCGCTCCGCTCTTTAATGTCAAACAAGATTTCCAGCATGAAGCTACCTTCACACAATAGCACACAACAAGACAAGCATCTCGGATTTCAGGTGACTTCAGGTGAAAAATGAAGGATTCAATGGTTTTTTTGCCCCTCCTCACCTTCACAATTTAGCTTTGATGCAGTAAACAGATCCCACTTCATTTTCACTTTAATTACTTGAATCCTCTTGTACTTCATTGGGAAGGCAGACTGAGCCGCTTTGGGCTTTACAGCTGAAGTTACAGTGGCTGTTTGAGTGGAAAAGCATTGGGATGCTCAGCGAAGGGGAGAGAAGAGCCCGGGGTGATGCACAGTTAACTGCAGTGACAGAGCCTTTTTCAGCTGCTGGAGAGTATTAGTAATCCCGTGTGAGCGATGTCTCACAGGTTGTGAAAGAGGCAGACTTTAAAAGGTAGTGTCACTGAGGAGATTGAACGTTGCTGTTGTTGTCAAGAGTGAGTGGAACGGAGATTCACGGCTTTTCTTCCCTGCGAGAGAGCGCAGAATGGGAGCGATATAAACACGACAGGACAGATTGGTTTGCTGATTAATTTGCTGAGACAAGTGACTGCTGTGCATGCTGATGCGGCAAGATCCGTGCTTTTGAATCTGACTTTCTGAACTTGACGAAAACAATACTGCTGATCAGTTTTTTGGTGGTGAGACGATGGAGGGCAGTCATGCAGTCTGTTTCTATTATAAGGCAGCTTTGTCTTCAGGAACATTATGCTACTGATGTTGGGTGTGTTTTTACTCTGCTTGAATGACCCATTGTTTTTTAGGGAAATTAAAAAAATGAAACTTTCATCATAAACTATGAAGATCTAAAGAAGCTGAACTTTGTACTTGATGTAAATTACATCTGATTGAAGGAAAGCGCTTTTGTGTATTTTTATATTACCTTTTATGTGTAAGAATCCCTCATTGTTTTGAAGGAAAAGTGATCAGCAGAAAATTAACTTGTTGTATTTGCAATTTAAGTATTTTTTTCCATCCAACATTGCATTAACACATCGAAGGACTAAATAGAACCCTAAAACAAAGTCAATTCAAGCAAAACATGTGTTGTTGCTGTGGTTCCTGAATTGCTGACCAAGCAAACATTGTGATGTTCTGAATTATAATCTTCAGTCAACAATGTTGAGCGCCTTTCAATTAGCCCTTGACGGCACGTCACTCATGATGTCTCATGAATTACTTGTTGATGAGAAGCATGCCGCGCCTCAGTGTCTCGTCAACGCTCTCGTCTCTGGAGAGACGGGACGAGAATTGGCTGGAAGTCTGAAGTGTCACATACATCAGCTCGGGGGCCGTCAGGGAGAAGGGGGCTTTGTCATGAAGCGAAATTGCACATTAGTGAGAATGTGCGTGCGACCGCATGTATAGGGTATGGGACTCTGAAGTCCTATGGCACGCATAGCCAAAGACTTGATTTTCAATTACTGGCTTGGACACACTGGGGAACGGGCCAATAGCACTGTATTTTGTGGCTGAGGAGGCTGTCAAAGCTATAATTGGAACAAAACGCTTTTTTTTTCTGATGCTCGATAAGTGTGTATCTGTGGGTGTGTGTATGTGGGGGAAAAAGTGGGGGTTAGCAGCAAGTACCTTAATGTAAACTGATGCAAGCATAAATTGAATTGGACTCTATATTCTCCATTACGACTCCTACACAGGAGGGAAAAAACAGTGGGTCATATTGCAGGAGCTCAATATAGTTCAGACCTCCTCCACCACTGGACACACACACATGCACATATGTACACAGAAGCATACACACAGGCAAAGCTCACTGTCAATATCGCTGCAGGTGGAATTAAGTGGGTAGCCCATTTCCACACTGCCTAACAACAGCCCTATTCAGAGCAGCCTCAAAGCCGTCCCAGGGCTGAGCTTAAAGTATCTGTAACAGGTCCCTTAGTGAGGCTCATGTAAACAGAAGCTGGAGGTTTCCCGTAGACACAAGACACAGATAAGACACAGGCGGAATGTTTGCATCTCGCCGACAAAGTTGTGATCAGTGCATCTTGTTTACTGTTGCAGTTTAAATCCGCTCTGACTTTCCTCTCCTTTGTTTCTCGCCGTTCTTATTCTCAGACTTGCACAATTACAGAGTTTACTTGCTCTGCTTTTTTATGTGCAGTCATGTGGAAAAGCTTCAGTGGGCTTTCTGAGTGGACGGCGTGTGTGCCCTCCTAACTGACATTGCAAAAAGGTTACAATTCATCATTGTATTCCAATAAAGACATAAAAATCAGACCTTCATTTACCCAACCCTCCGCGATGCCCTTTGAACCATTTTTGCATTACAAGCAATTAGGAGTTATGAAGGCAACCATGAAGGCATGATATTTGTCATGTTTTTTTTAAATGTGAGAAGAATGCAACCCCCCCCCCCCCCCCCCCCCCCACCCCCACACACACACACACACACACACACACACACACATATTTGCATGTTTTTCCTGAGCTCGCATGTGCTATATCTTTTTATTTCAACCTTCTGCAAGTCAAAAATATTTGTTGGGTGCTTTGAGATTTCATATTGAGCAACAGTACATGATGACTGTGTGTGACTGTTTTTAGTTTCTGACAACTTCAGAACTGAATTTTTTAAGCAGTTTTCTTAAGAGTAGCAGAATCAACACTGAGATATATGTGATCCTGCCAAGAAACTAGCCATTGCATTGTGAGCAAAATAACCTCAAAGCCATGCAGTCAGGGTTAGTTTGTAAAAACATACATAATGCAACAGCTATAGGAGAAGCTTTTTGGAAGTTTCACACCAGAAGGTTTCATTAAATTTCCCTTTCCTGTTGAGCTTGGAGTCATTTTTAGTTCCAATTGTTTGGCTTTGTGAAAATATAGACATTTTCACCACTTATACTTTGTGCCACAACAAAGCATAACTCTGAAATGTGTATTTAAAGGTTATTATAGCACAATTTTACCAATCCAGCTCATTCTAGATGATATTGTGCTGTATGTGGCCCCTGAACTAAAATGTGTTTGACACAGCATGGTCTAACCACCACTGCTACTCTGACTTGATGGAGAGTGTATGGAGTGATGAATGGCCGGGGGAGTTGAAGGCTGGTTGACAGACGTCATGTGGAAGCTGACATTTTGGCACTACTCTTCTCTCTGCTGTTAAAGCATGAAGAATCATCACACCACAAGCCAAAGAGCTCAATGGCGCCATCAGAGGAAGGTTGAGTGATTTAGGGTGCTTTCACACCTACTAGTCTGCTAGAGTGGTTCGGTTCGGACATAAATTATTCATAAATGTCGCAGCCGTCAACTAGTTCGGTTCTCATTCACACCACTTGTTTTTGCAGATGAACTCACCACTGTGACCCTCCAGCCCCTTGGTGGCGCTGCTCACACAATATTGTGTTTTGGGTGACGGAAGTGAACCCTGATTGGCCAGCATGTGTGACATAATGCGCCGCACGGCTTGCTACGGAAGCCTCCGCCGACCAAAAAGCCTTCTCCACAACAGAGCGGACAGGACCGAGGCTGGTCAACATTCACACCAGCAGCGGACAGCACCGAGACCGCACCGAGACTGCCTCCTCGAGGAGGTCTCGGTACGGTTCTTTGTCCCGGACCAAAACTAACTGGTCCGCTTTCACACCAGCGCATACGAACCGAACCTGCAGGAGTTGGGGACTCTAGTCCGCTTCAAGCGGACCAAATGCTGTAGGTGTGAAAGCACCCTTAAAGCAATCTTCAAATTGGATTTTATCTGACTGTTATGGTGTCACAAAATCGCAAAATCCATGGCCGCGGGAACATGTTGTCTACAGGGGGTGCTGCGCTTTAATCCAACGGGGGGGGGGGGAGTGGAGACACGAGCGTGGAGCGTGCCACGCCCTCATCCAGCAGGGATACCAGCGGCACAGCAACGGCGCACCAGACAACTTTATCGGGATTTTTTTTTCATTGTGAGAAATACAATATGTGGCGTGACTGCGTGACAAAAGACCGGGTGCTGCAGCACCCCCCAGCACCCCCACTTCCCGCGGTAATGGCAAGATCTGAAAGAAAATTTCACCACAGTAACTGCACATAGGTCTTTTAGTGCATTAGAGCCATATCATCCTGGTAATTTTTGTTCAAACTATTGTGTTGACATTACTATTCTTCCAAGTTTTTACGGCTTTAGTCTGCTTTGCATACCTCTCGTGACGTTTGTTGTCCACAGCTACACAGCTAATACCAACATGTCCTCTCCAGCCAACCAAAATCCAGCCGAAAGTTATGCAACCATCATCACGACAAAGACACAACAGCCTGACAAGGTGACAGATTTTCACAGAGGTGAAATGGGTTTTAATGTGGCAGCAGAGGCCTTGTTTATGAAGTGTTCCCAGCTCTGACTGACTGTGGCATCATTGTCCTTGTGTATTTACACGCAACACAGCCAGCATATCCAAGCTGCCATCCATTGACACTGCGCACTGAAATGTGTGTTAAGACAGTAGAAATCATGCAGTCTTTGACAGCTTTACATGATCAGCCATAATTGATACATATTGAGTCAATGAAAGTGTTGTTTTTCTGTTGAGACTGTTTCTGTGTCGGCTTGATCCAGAGAAAGAAAATGACTCATTAAAAAGTTCAAATATGAAGTTAAAAGGATTTATTGCAGACAATCGAGTTAAATTTAAGAAACAATCAAGCCAATACTGTGCTCTTAAAACCAAATGAAAACAATGTTAGAGTTCTACTTGGCCAGACAGGGTGCAGTCCTCTCTGGTCACACCCTGAATCCAGCAGTCCAGACAATTAAATACAGACATCAGAAGAGGCGTTAGAAGTTAAAACCCTCTGGCATCAGGTGTCCATACAGATGTACTGTATTTGTTCCGTCCCATAACCAAATGCAGATCTATTGATCTATTGAAAAGGATATGGTTAATGTTAGTAACCATCAACAGTTCCAGATGGGGAGTTTCAGGTATGAACTCTGAGTTGACTTACAGTAATATAGAAAATCTCCTTCACACTTACTTTTACCGTGACCACACATATACTGAGATGTATTCTTCCTTTTGAATCTATTCTGTTATATAACCATGGAGGAAACCATAGGAAGCTGAAATTGTAATTTACCTGTGTTTTCTTCACAAATTAATAGAAATTGTCAACAGACTCTCAAGCGCGTCTTCCCAAATCCTCCAAACAACTTTTATTCATATGGGGCCAAACTCAATCTATTCCTAAGTAGTTAAAATGTGACACCAAGGCACAATAGTTCATTTGAGGTAACTGAGGAAAAAGAAACTTGAGCAAAAACAGAATTCAGCAGTTGTCGGATAACTTCATTTAATTCTAAAAAACAAAAGGTTCCTGAATGGAAACTAATCAAGTCACATTTAAGCAAAAGTAACTTCTGCATTATGGTCATTATACACATGCATCTGAATCCTTTTGGAAGCAAATGTCAACAGCAATTAGTCTCTGCTATTTTAAATGCTTGCGGGCAATATTTAAATAGAAAAACAGAATAAATAAAGAGGAGCGAGATGAGTGGACAGAGGAATTAGCTTTATTTACAAGACAGTCATATTTGACGGACATCACATTTAGAGGAGGCTCTTACTGCCAGTGCATCACAAGAATATCAAATGGTTCCTGGATTAAAACGTCAATTAAAAAAAAAAAACACTTCTTTTCATTCTGTATCAGAGCCATGTGTTTAATGAAACTTGTTGTTTCTACACTCGCTTCTGCTTCCAGCCTGTTGGTTTCCAGCATGACAGGCTCCTCTTAATCACTGTCACAGACACATGAAAGTGTATCTGGAGCCAAACCCGTCGCCGAGCCCCAGCAGGGAGGAAGCTCTCCAGGAGCGTTTTAAAAGCACCGAGTAAACTGTCTTCCGTAATCGCCGTCAACCCAGTCCTCTAATGCGTCTCTGAGAAGCGGGGGGTTTCCTTATCAAATTCAGATCGTTCAGTCAGCTCAAACAGTAATTAGAAAAATGGGAGTTAAGTCATCTAAACTCAAAGTGAAATGTGAGTGAATGTTTGTTTGTTTTGAAGGTTTTCCTTCTCTTAGTGTACTTTAAATATCAGTAGTGGCAGGGTACTAATTTATTCCATGTTTTTGGAGATAGAATCTTTTCCAAAAAGTAGTCTTCATAGTCACTCATTTGCCAACCTCTGCAAATAAGGGCTATCTTATAGAGGATACGAGAAATTATGCATTGATAAGGTTATTACTTAGGTTATTTTTAAAACAGCAGAAATCCTGTTTAACTAATTTAACATTTTCAGGATTATGTGCAAATGGTAAGGGATTTGGTGGGGCAGGTCTGTTGGATTTAAACCTGAGATTACGGTATGCTTTTCTCATTGCAGTGTGCAGTGTGGCTCCATTAGTAAAGCAGATTCTATATAAATCCCAAGCATGATGGTGTCCTGTTCCTGATTTCTGCCAGTCCGTTCATTGATGAGTCTTTGATGAACTCCAATTCTTTCTCAATGATAAAGGAAGGCCTTGGATTGCAGTTCTGAGTGTGTGAGTGTGTGTGTGAGTGTGTGTGTGTGTGTGTGTGTGTGTGTGTGAGCGTGTGTGTGTGTGTGTGTGTGTGTGTGTGTGTGTGTGTGTGTGTGTGTGTGTGAGCGTGCGTGCATGTGTGTGCGCGTGTGCAACAGAGAGAGAATCTGACTGATCATGTCAAGCCCTTTGAGAATCCTGCATATAAAAAGAAACAAGTGAATCTTAAGATCTTAAGAACTCTGCGGCCTTCAAATGGATGATATTAAGCTTTGAGATTATCTTGATGACGCCACCGACAGAAACTCAGTTCTCATGGCAAGAGTTTGCATGTTCTTCTTCTGCACTTGTGTATTTTCTCTGGATACTCTGTTGCGTGAATGTGTGTTTTTTTTTTTTTTTTGATGTGTGTTTGCTCTGAGATGGACCGGTTGCTTCTGGCTCCAGGGTGAGTAGGATAAAGCAGTATGTAAGACAGATCTTCATTTCAGGGAACTTTCCCGAAGACATAGATCGGTGTAGTGCTTACCAAAGTAAATCATGAAAAAAGAAGACTCTGGGAGCCCTTGAATGCATCACAAGACTTGAAGGTTGTTCTTAATTTACTTGTGTTTTCTACAAGAAAGATATTGAACTTATTTGACTTGCATGTGTGAGGGATGAAGGAAACAGACACTTGAAGTAGAAACTAATCTGAAACCACTGATTGATAAATCATGCATTAATCTGTGAGTTATTTCATTAAAACTTAGGGGAAAAAAAGTCCATACAATTGTTCTTAGCTTATAAACAAGAATCTGCTGATTCAGTTTGCTGTGTCAAGTTCTCTCTTTACAAGTTCTCTGAATACACAAGCTTCCTCCCGTGACCCAAAAATACAAAGTCCATGTTAACTTGACTCTTAAAGCTCAGGGATATTTTCCTTTTCATTACTCTTAAAAATGAAATTAAAAATAATCAGAACACCTTCACAAATGCAAGGCCAAAATGACAAGCCTTGGACTGCATTGATCAGAAACACTTGAGAGAATTTGGTGATGCATTAAGTCTCCTTGAGGCCTTCACAAAATCAGAGGGAGATCCAAAGAACTGCTGCAAAAAAGAAACTTTTCTCAGGGGTTCGTTGATGCCGAGAAGACCAATAATGCCTCCAGCTTGTGGACCAAACTAAATGAAGAGTTTGTTTCTTCTTCTTGTGTCTCCTTGAGTCTTAAAAAAAATCATTATGGAACATTTTCTTAAACTGCCTAAAACTCCACACCGCTTTTCAATGCCGTTTTACTTTCATGAACAAAGATTACACAGGTCTTTTTCATCATTTTCAGTTGTTCCCTTGGTACTTTTTGGAAGGTGAAACAAGTTTGACTGACAGCTATCTAAAAAAAAAAAAGAGCAAAACACTGACACCACAGTGTTACTAATGGCATAAACTGCCTGTGAGGCGTTGCTGATGTTCCTGCTCGACTCCTACTGTAGCAGCGGCAGCAGAAGCAGCATTGACTCATTACTTTTGCCCTGAGGTGGAGGGTTGACTTCCATTCCTTTGGAAATACTTACATGAATACAAATGAAGATATTTAAAGATGCCGGCATCTGTTCGGCAAGACAGAAATTATGCACACAGCGTATCTCTGGTGCAGAATCAGTGGGCGTTGCAGAGGTGTACTTCTGAGGGGTCAACTGAGACCGTTTTCAAACCACATGCCGTTGAGCAGATCTGGACGACAACAAAATGACCGATCATAATGCATGAAGTTATCTTGGCTCGATATTAGCAGTGCAGAGAGACGGACTGGTACAGATGTGCAGCTAAAAATTAAACACATTTTTTCCCAACTTCTTTTCTTTAGCTATTGATTGCCATTAGCAGGGTCCTCTCAAAGGAAGCTGGAATCAATCCAATTATTGCTCCTTTGCAGAAAATAAACCTTGGTTTCTCCTTAAATTGGATCCCACAAACAAACGCTTTGTTTCCCTTTAAATAGAGGGCAGCTTTAATTTGTTCTCACTGACAAGCTTTTCTTTTAATCTTGGAATTTTCTCTCTTGAAAATAATTGAAATAAAAATGAACAATGAATTGAATCAAGCTAAAAAAGCATGAAGTGCCTTTTCTCTGCCAACACCATCACACTTCCACTCACAAATCAAATCCTTTTGACGATGCCATAAGTCTGGCAAACATGGTTGCATAACTCAGACGGGCTTTTGTGAATGATTAACAAAGAAGAACGACGGGCAACATCAACAGCGCTGATGTCTGTAACTCTTCAATTACTCCAAAGTTAAATGCCCATAAAGCATTCCACATATTTAGATTGATTTTGAGAATTTCCCTCTGATGTTCGGTTGAAAGACGGCAGACCTGGGGAGGAATCCGTTTGGTGTGTGAAATGCCTCAGATGCCGTCCAGATTATTTGTTCAAAGTGTAAGCTCAGCCCGAGGTCTTAGCCCGCCATCCCGCAGGTACCAGGGGAGCATCGGGTTTCCAAGAGGACTGAAAAGGGATGTTTGTGTAAAACTTTGCCTCACATGCAGTCAGTATCGGAGTACAGTCTTAATCTGGGTTGTGTCTGTTAAAGACATTCTCTACAGCTTCACTGAAGCTGTTTGGATCAAGGTGATGCAAGTAGAGGAAATGTTGAGGGTATTCTAAATGTCAGTTTACCCTGAGAACTCACATTTGAGGTTATTTTGGTAACCCAGTTCTGAATCACAATGAACCAAGCAGCCATGGAATGTTGTTGCACAGTAGTTTGGGATAATAGGCTTTACCTAGCATGTTGGATTAAGAGTTCCCCTTCAAAAGTGATACTAGCAAGCATCTTGCTAGACATCATTAAAATAAGTCATAACTGTTTATCACTACTTGAATATCAGATTATGTTAGTCAGAATCAGATCTTTGTAAATGCTAGATATTATGGGAACATAGTTTTATACCGAGCATAGAGAATGAAGAGCTTCATGTGTAAAACATGTGCATGGTAAAAAAAAAAAAAAAAAAAGAGTCCCTTTCTAAAATAGAGGGTGTAAATTTTGTGACATTACACATGTCTACCACACAAGGAAGCCATAAACAGCATCCACCTTATGTGTAAGCATAATAAATTCTCACCCCGCCTGTCTTTCCATCGTGACTCGGTTCGTCAATCAGTCCAGTCTTTACCTAATGCGGGGCAGGCTTCTACACACCCTGTCAGACAAGAGGACAGGCAGGAAGGAATGGATTTCCAAATAGCTCTCTCCAGTGTGTCACCTGCCTGGATGCGGCATATGAAAACGCTCTACTTGACACTGATGGTGATAAAGATGTGAGCCGAAATGAGCCACTTCTCTGAGCATGAGGTGACCCGCCGTCACAGCTGCTGAACCGCAGGGTGTAACGCTGCTCTTTAATGGGAAGAAAAATGTATTTATACAGCAAGGCTGATTTTTACGGGCTTAAATTTGCATTAATGTGTTGTTACTTTAGACATAACCAATGTCTCACTTTGTGAAATAAGTATTTTTACTCAATGGAAAGAACTGTTACAGCTCAGACAGTTCACAAAGATACTGGTAGAAGACGTGTAACCATTTAATGTCCTGGTAACAACATTAAAGACATGTTCAGACGCAAAAACTGCTTGAAAAAAATACATAAAAAATCCAAAAGTCAGTGCAATGTGAATCAATTAGAGTACAGCTATATCCCTGGATAAAAAAGTGTTTCCATTTGTTTCTGGAACACAACAACTTACCACACTGTAGCACAATGCTAAATATATAAAGAAAAGCAAAGAAACTACTCTTAAGTGGAACATTTAAATATTACACACAGCTGTAATGTTTTGAGCTGACAGGATAACCTTACAGGTTTCTATATTGGTCAGTTGAGATCTGAAAAAATAATGATAACTCAATGAAAGTACAAGTAAAATTTTTGAAGCAGAATAGCTCACAAGGGCCCACACACTGGTAGTGATTAGCCTCACAGTGAGACAGATCTGGGCTTGATTCCTGGGCCAGGTACCTTGGTTTTCTCTGGGAATGTGGGTTTTCTCACGCATTTGAACGAGGAAACATAGGAGACACTCACACACATGGAATGTCCCATCTGTTTGTGCTGTGATGGATTGGTGACCTGTCCAGGGTGTTCCCTTCCTCCTCACTGCTTTATCCAGTTCAGAGTCAGGTAGCCATGAAGATGGAGAGATAACACAGAGTTCAAGTGTAAGTACAGCAGTGCTTTAGAAATCCTATCCATTGAATTTTAAAGCCATAAAACCTTCAACATTCAGAACTGAGGTAGGCTATTTCAAATATCCCAATCCCTATATTTAAGTAAAAAATGCAGGTGGTTGCACATCTGGTCAACGACCAGCTTAGAGGTTTACCGCACTGCTCATGTTCGCCCACCGCCTTCCAGTTACCGCTCACAACAAATTCAAAGCTCTGCCACTCGCTTACAAAGCGCCAACAAAAATGACTCCCACATCTGAACACCCTCATTCATGTCTACACACCTTCCTGCTCACTGCGCTTGAAAAGCGAAAGGCGTTTGGCACATCCACCACAACAGCGCTCCAAGTCAGAGGCTTGAATAATCTCCCCTGTAGTCCCCTGGTGGTGAAATGAGCTACCGAGCTCGGCTTGATCTGAATCCCACCCAGCTCGTCATCACTTTTATACAGGCAGAACATACATGATCAGTTCAACAAAGACAAGAAAATACATTTCATGGTCTCTGAACACTTCTTGTTGTTACCTTCATGTTTTTGGCCTCAAATTTGACTAAATTACATATTTTCATCATCATTCAGGCCTTCGCTTGAATTTTCATGGTCACATCATCAGTATTTTTGTAACATGTAGTTTGTTCTGAATTTTCCCGCTTCATGAAGTAATTTATTTTACAAATGTGCGAAGCAAAAGTAAATTCAAGCAACTAACTGTTGGTAAAATCGTTTTTGTGAAGATGCTTTTTACGGGAGGTGAAGTACTTCTGAAACAATTCCACTGATCCAAAGGCAGTGCAGCTTTTCAAATCACTAATGCATCATTTTGTGCAAATTATCAGCAGTTTTTCATGATGTAGCATGTTAAATTAAGCTCAGCAAATAGTTAACTTCGCACTGAGATTTAAAGCAAGATTTAGAAGGCAAGAGGATTGATTTAAAATGCACCAAAGTCTTTTTAATCACCTCTGACAAATGAACACTACATGTTATATTAGTTTTTGGCTTTAACATAACAAACACAAATCGTCATTAGCAGACGGACACTGAAGATCTACGCAGTTGCCAAGCAACAAGGACAGGCTTGAAGTTGCGATTGCCTGGATAACAGATAATATGGCACACAATCCCATGTAAATTTTATTTTTTTTAATCATCTCAGTTCTCTTTTTTATGTGTAAAACGAGCTGAAGCATTTTTATCAAGGAGCTTCTGAGTTTCTGCAATACAATTTAGCTTCAGGCAAATCTAAATGAAGTGATTCTCACGGTTGCTTCATACTTGCTGTTTATCTCAAGACTATCCTTTTTCTGAAAAAAAAAAAAGACAAACTACCCAATCGGAATGAAAAACAGATGATATATTTGTATTTCTTTACACTTATGAAACATGTTGCACATGATGAGGCAGACGATCAAGTTTTTGATCCTCTTGACACTTTATAATTTTATATTTTGATCACATCACTCTCCCACAGCCTCATGTATAAATCCCCAGTTAATCAGCCGCTGTAATCTGGCATCCCACCTCGCCAAAATGGGTTTTGATGGAAAACATGCGGAGCAGATTAGCGGGGAATATCGTGCCGTGATTACGGAGACAAGTCATTTATTTCCATTTTGATCGATTGCCATGGAGGAGTGGATCCAGCAGACTTTATTACCTGTGAAATGAACTGTGATGAGTTCTGGAAGGTGAAGTGCTCTTCCTCCGGGGTAATGTTTCCTCCCCCTTTTATGAACAACACGGTAAAGTCCGCACCAGACAATGGCGGCGTTTGAAAAACAGCCTCCCATGAGCGAGGGAGTGTTTCCATTAGCTTGGTGGAACTGATGAAGGGAGTGTCGGATAAGCTGTAACGCATGGAGGCGGCTTTTGAGAGTTATTCACTCTTGACCTTTGTCTGAGGTGCTTCTCACGGGTGGAGCGAGGCCCCGGCGCAGCACCGAATCAGCTGTGATGATGAAAACTTGCTTATGAAATCTAAAAAGAGGTGAAGGGTAAAAATGGAGGCAGACCAATGACTTCCCGTTCTGTCTGGAATTTAAAAAAAAAAAAAAAAAGTTTCACAGCCTCTCATTGACTAATCATTCTGGGTCAAGTGAGGTTTAGGAAGTTTGTTTTTTTTTAATCTTATGCAACACAGCATCTTGACCTTTCCAGCTTTTTTGTCCTCTCATACTTCTGCCCTGTGGTCATGTGAGTCTTGCAGCAGTGAAGTTAATGCACCTGAACTTCATATCGAAGGAAGGAGCACCAATCCAAGCGCAGAGATGGGATTTTTCCTGAACACACAGACGACAGAGACTCCTCCGTATACCCCTATTCTCCAGAGCCTTGTTAGAAGCCTGTTATGGTAATATTCAAATCTTTCGGGTGTCCAAGTCGGCCCATATCCAGCTAAAGATGGATTAAGGTTGCTGTGGGTGTTTTAAAAATAGTCGCTGCCCGGGGTTCACACATACACACACTCAAAGTAAAGCTGTGTTTTAATTTCCCACACTGATAAGGTCTTATATAAAGAGTGGGTGTGCTGCAATTACTGTTCCAAAGCAGCTCTAAGCAGATGCAGGTTTGGCTGAGGCAGGGAGAGGGGGATATCCAGCGCCAGTAAACAAGCCCTGGATTACGTTCACGGACACTTCACTGCCACAAAAGCCCCAGCATTAGCCTGCTCCGCTCAACGCGCCCCACGTGTAATTGGCAAAAGTTTTTAGTGATGCTAAATTTAACCAGGAATAATTAAAAAAAAACAATAACAAAAAAAAAAAAAAACGTAAATCCCTGCCTGGGATATGCCTTAAAAATCCAAGTAAATATTTCCCATCTGATGTGCTTAAGTTCTGTGAGGATAATTTGAGCTATTTAATTTCCACATCATTTAACTGTTACGTAAGAGCGAGAGATAATGATGACATGTCTGCTTCACCATTACAGATACTGAAACACTGCACAGAAAGTGAACATTAAACCTCATTTCCATAGGCGATTAGTCTGGAGTTCACAGGGATTAAAGCTGGGGTGTCAAACTCATTTTAGTTCAGAGGCCTCATACAGCAGAGTTTCATCTTGAGTGGGCTGAACCGTTGAAATAATGGCATGACTACCTTTATATTTCAACTCTAAAATGATTCTTTGATGCGGCATGGAGTATCTATTTTGAAAAACGTTTATTTTTCCAAATCTGAATAATTAGCATAAAAAAATAGTGGAATCTCAATATAAAGCCAAATTTAATGATGAAAAATACAGTGAAATGTGAATTAAAAAAAAAAAATCTATATTTGTTGCATTTTGCAGCCTTTTGCATGCATGTTTATACAAACTGACCCTGACGGCATGGTTTTGAGGCTGATGCTGGTATGAAGACATCACCGATAGCTGGTTGTTATGTCTGCTACTCTTAAGAAAGCTGTGTTAAGAATTTAATGGTTTCTTTGCAATTTACTCGATGTGTCCGTGGGCCCGATTGCAGTCTCTTGTGGGCCGATTTGGGCCCGTGGGCATTATGTTTGGCACCCCTGCTCTAAAGTCATAGCAAGGGTTGTAAAAACCAAGTTCGTACTTGGAAGCCATGTTGGAACAAAGCATTGTGGTTTTACAGCGATCAGCTGTTGCTGCTCCTTTTCCCAATCATCAATAATCACAACAGCCACACGTGAGGCATATCTGTGATTGGCTGAGAGCAGACTGATTGACAGGTTGAATTCCATGATTGTGGCATTACTGCAGTGTCCTTCTGTTGATTTCAACCTGTTAGCATTAGCCTGCATGCTGCAATCAGCTTAGAGAAACACAGTCACCGACAAGTAAATTACTCATGACAGTGAGTGAGAGTGACCGGTGAAGATAGTGCGGTCAACACGGATCTAGTTTGACAACTGAACATGCCTCGTGAACCTTCAAGATTCCTTCATAAATGCCGCAGTATCTCCACACAGATGGACAGGCTGCATTTTCTGCAAATACCTCCTCTTCTTTTTTTTTCTTTTTAACGTGGAAACATGTCATCTGTATAATTGTAAGTAAACGAGTGCTTTCCATCTCTGCTTTTGTTGCCCGTCACACTGGAATCTTTGAAATCGGCAGACGTCAGAGTTGTTCTGGGAACAGACCACATGCTGCTCTCTGGCTGCTGCTGACCTGCCCAAAAGGGATCAATGACAAATTCTGAATGAAATGTAAACGAGTGTCGACGATACATGCAATGCAATTTGTTTTCCAGTAGATTTCGTTCATTTCCATACATTTATTCAGCTTTGCTATGCTTGCTCATGTTGAAAGATTCCACTTTAAGTCCTATAAACTCTTCAGAGTCGTGTTGCATATTGCTTATACGTAGATATTCATAGTGAGCTGAACTTCTTTGCTTGTAGCGTGCCTCTAAAATGCAGGCACATGAGCTCTGCTTTTTAAAGGAAGTTAAAAAAAAAAATCCCATTTAGTGCCCTGGTGGGAACAAACACAAGAGAGAATGGAACTTAGATTTAAGTGGAAATATTCTAAGAAAAAGACATTTTATCAAATTTGGATTGTTCAAAATAGAAGTTTGTTGCCCAGTAAGATGTAAAAAGTGACCTATTTGTTGTACTTTCTGTGCAGAAGGGATTTTACTTATTTCATTTCAGAGATGTTCAAAGTTGTTTTCTACCACTGTATAAGAGAGACAATTTTAGACATATAGCACATCGAGTGACATATGAGAAAGCAGTTTTTGGTTTTAAGCTTGCATTCTATTCTATTCTATTCTATTCTATTCTATTCTATTCTATTCCTTTGTGGAAATGAAAATATGGATACTCCACTGTTATACCTGTTGTGCACTCAAGCTTTTATGGTTGGAAGTTTCACTTGTCCATCCTTTCCTGATTTCTTGTGAAGAGTAAAAGCAGCCCCCCCACCCCCCCCCCCCCCCCCCCCCCCACCCCCACCCTGCCCTTTGCTGACCTGTTGGCTCCAGTGCCCTGATTCTTCACCCTCAATCAAGCATTTTCCCGTTTGTTCACATGAATCAGCCTTCCTTCTGAGTCGTCCCTCACCTCGTTTGGTTGAGTTTACAGTTCACAGACTTTTCTGGCGTGTTTGTGCTGCAGCAGGGATCTGCTGCACCTCATTGATATACAGAAGGGGAGCACGAAGGGACCGCACTGCACCTTTCTCCTGTATGAGTTCAGATTTGGACACTTCTGCTTCCAGTCTTAACCAGAGCTTTTCATCCTCAGATCACACCGCTGTGGGAACTGTGTGCCATTCCATCTCTGAAGGCCAACGAGCATCTCTCCACATCAAAGCAAATACCACATGCTTTCAACAAAAATAAACTCACCTTCCAGGTGGAGTGGCAGTCCCAGACTACCCGAGTGGAACTGCAGCAACAGCAGCTTCTATTTCAGTGTTTTCTTAAGAGTGTTTATGTATATTAATAGCTCCGTTATGTAAAATGAAGCTTTAGTTAAAGTTAAACTCGACAGCAACAGAGCATGAGAAATTAGACGGGGGACTTCAATAACAAACAGGACCTCAGTTATATAGTTTTTTTTTTAAACATTTATTTTTACAAGGCACTCTAAATAATAAGTCCAGTATGCTGAAATTGTGCACATTTAGTTTAGAAAAGTGCAGTTTAATCACCTGAGGCATTCAATCAGCAGGGACCTAATTTCATACAAATAATGTCCAGAAATGCAACAAATTACAGACAGAATATCAAGCTGGTATTCTCAATAGATTCTGACAGTTTGAGGCTATAAATAAGTTTCTTGGTCTGCAATAAATGAGTTATGTTTAAAAAGGTCACCTTTTCAGCTATTGTTCTCTACTATTAGACATCTTATATTACTCAAATCATTTTTCCATGTCAGATTTCTGCTCATTCTCTGTTTGGATTCCAATAAACACCCACTGAAACAAGAGATTTGGCAGAGTCGTGGATTACCGACTGTGGTGCATGAGGGTGCGATGGGAGTCCAGACTCAATCCCCAGCAAGTATATTCTTCATCTTTGATGCCAAAGTTGAATTTAATTACCTTAAATATGTAAACAACTTAAACGGTCCATCATACACAGTTTCTCTGAGCGGACAGTTGCTCTGGTAATGGAAGGAGCTTGAAGAGGTGCGAGTTCTGTGTCTGACCAAAACTTCAGAATTGCCCAAACGGGATCCGATATGTACCATCTGCCGTTTGGATGAAGCTATGTTTCAAGTGACGGACTCTGGGAAGGAACTGTGCTTAAGAAAGGTTTAATAATGTGCTATTTTTGAGCTTCTTTGAATGAATCATAACTTCCAGCTCAGAATTCCAGCTAACAAAGGGCGAAGGCAGCGCACGCTGGAGACAGTCACCGGCACTCCGGTTTAGTTGTACCTCAAATCTTTTTTTTTTTTTTTTTTTTTTTTTTGCCTTCATTGGAATTTTTTTTATTCAGGTCCAATGAGTGACAAGGGATATGAATAAATTATGTAAATTTGTTTCAATAAATATAATTGTTTTTTTTTTTTTTGATCCAAAGGCAAAGTAAATGTGTTTATTTAGCAGCATTCACACAAACAAGGTGCTTGACAAGAACTTAGAAAACATAATAAAATAAAACATTTAATGAATATTAAAAGCCATTAAACAATGTCGAAATCATAAAAAACAACAGCTGAATGTATGGCAAGAAAAAAATGTAAAAAATTGCTTGAAAAATCAAAGCCAGGATTTTGTTGAGGTTATCTACATATATTCAAATCCATTATATTTAAGAAGATCTTGTGAGATCTGTTAATGTGGCATGAAATGATCCCACTATAAATGACTTCAAGGATAGAAATCTTTACTGTCAAGCTGCCGTCACTCAATATTGAGGGTTCCTTTGATTTTCCCTGGCAGTACATTTCCTTTACCATGTCTCGGTTGTGAAGATGAACAAAGAAAAAAATGATGGAGGGAGGGATTCCTAAAACATCTTAATTCCTTTTGTTCCAATCAATTTCACAAATTCCTGCTCGGGAATGTTACTTTTTTGCGAAAATTGGTTGGCACAGTCACTAAGTTGTCATTTGGCAGCAACTTCAGCTACAAAGCTTTTCGGATGTAAAGCTGTTCTAATCAAATGCGTGCAATATGAAAGTGGTTGCTTGTAGGCGTAAACCCACAGGGAAAATAGCCCGACTCTGCTGTTGGGCTGTTAGTGTTTTGGGTTCTCTCATTAGCTCGTTTTCCAGCCACAGCGGGAAGCCTTCTTCTCCTCCCGATAAACCCAGGGTGCGCTATCTTCCAGCACAGAACAGCGGACATTCACATGGTCTACAGAAGTATTCCACAGCTTAAAAAGACAGATAATTTCCTCATTAGTTTGTGGAGACTCAGCTAGAACTAAGAGAAGAGGGAATATTCAAGCTACATTATTACATGGACAGAAACAAAACAATAAAAGAGTGACTGTGTTGTTCCGCATCAGATGAAAGTGTGAGACTATAACAGGGCTACAGTGTGTAATCACAGGTTGTCATTGTAGTTGTCTGCTTTGCTCAGATGAAAATTGAGTGTGTCTGATGCTCACTGGCTTCACAACAGGGTAAACCTCCAGGAATCTCATGATTTCACTTTAAAAAAAAAACAAAAAACACATAGTTTGAGTATTTTGGGAATTGTTTTCATAAAGCTGCGTGTGTTGGTAAAGATGATAATGAAACTGTTGGTCTACAGCCAGTTTATTTTTTATTTGGGCTTACAACGACAGTTTTCTCCATGAAAACTGTTTGATCTGATGAACCAACCCCACACTATCGCCTTTATGTCCAGTGTAGGAGCTGCAAACATCAAACATACACTTCTCACGCAGATACATGTCATGATTGCAATGTCCTTGTTGTCATATTGAGACGGAAAGAGGCCAATTTCTATCTACCTAAACTGCACTCTGTTGGATCAATACATACAAAACAACATGAGACACATTGACAGATGTGCGGAAAGTTACAAAATAATATTTAGACCTGAAAGTGAGATACAAAGATTTTTTTGGGGGATACTTTGCAAAAAGAAGGTGGAGGTTGTTTCTAATTTATTCAATTTCATGGAAGTACTTTGAAGTTTCTGCTTTCCTGGTGTGTTTTTCCATTATGTGTTTTCTGAGGTTCCAAGTTGTCAGTGAATTGGGTTTGCCCTGTGATAGACTGGAAACCTTTTCAGTGGACTTTACCTTCACCCATAGTCGGTTGGGATAGTCTCCAGTGCCATGTCAGTTGGATTAAATGGTTTAGGATATGGATGGATGGATGGATAGAGATTACATTGTTTATGCAAGGAGCCTAGTCAATAGCTCAGTCAGCCTGTTTCTGTTTGACAAAGCACAGCTACCTGCCTTACCATGACGGCCTGCTGGTCATTAGTGTGTCCCTGATCCCAACTCCCAGCTCGTTACGTCGCATCAAAGCAGGCAAAATTAATTACCACAACTTTACAGCCAGCAGGATTTTGATTAGAGGAATTGACATGATTAGATCATAAATATATGAGGTCAGCAAAAATGAAGCCACACTTTAGAATTGTGATTGGTCATTAAAAGCCATTAATCAATTTGAAAAAGGCAAATACCCAAATTTGGAATTTAATTATAATTGGGTTGTGGACTGTTGTTGATTATCAAATTGAAGCCACTTATCTCTCTGATTAAGAAGGGTAATTTAGGTCATTTGTGCATGCGAAGACTGTTGTCGCTGCTGCACAGATAACGATTTTTCCAGAGCTTCTGTGACAACAGAGTCACTTTGGGGGCATATTTGTGAATGAGCCTCGCTTTTGCCTCACAGAATGATGTGAAAATGGCTGAATATAGCGGTCCATCCAGAGGACAATTAAGAGTGTTATCTCTGTTGCAGTTTTCTTTAATGTATCTGGATTGTTTGTCTGTGAGTGTGTGGTCACAAAAATGTAATTCATTCATATTGGAAGATGATCAGTCTAATTTAATGAATTGCTGAAGTGAGGATGTTTTTACTTCTTACTACAGTCTTGTAGTCCTCTGCCCTGATTCTGAGTGAAGCCAAGTGCTTTTGATGACATACTTGTAACGGTTATACATTTTCCATCTTTACCACCCTGCCTCTCTCTCTGGACTCGACAAGCAGTTCATTAAATTTCTGGGTGATGCGGTTCTCCACCATCAGTAGCTTGTAAATAGTTTGCCACCTCATAAAATTCACCCACAGTGGCCATATTTACTACACCAAACTTTCCATGTCAAATATGTTTGATGTGATACACAATACTTGCCAACTGGGATGTTTTCCTGGCCTTTGAGCTTTTAAAAAGATTTCATCAGCGGCAGTGTTTGCTTAAACTACCCCGCCACCTTATTCAAGGGCTTTTTTGCCTCCTGTGGGGAAGCACCATGTTTTCCTCCGGAAAGCCCCATTTTTACTAAAGTAAACAGATGGAGTATGGACCTCAGGTGGATACTGAGGTTTTGTTATTTTATAAACAATGAGATCACACCCGGGGAAGAAAAAAAGGAGATGGAGCCTCTCAGTGTACCTCCAGTAAGAAAACCAATGCGGAATAACAGCTGTCGTGAATGTCACCAGGCTTGCTTTTCTCAAATTGCATACCCAGATGGAATCCATTGTAACACATGATTGCAGAGTACCGTCGTCCCCGTTTCATGGCGGTTTCTACTCCATGGACATGCAGCGATTACAGCAAACTATTTCCTGGAGTTCTGTTACCACGTTACTCGTGGAGCGACAAATTGTTTCTTGTCATCACTGATATTTTATGTTTTGTCTTTCGAGTGAAGGATTTGTCAGACTGTCACGCTCTGGATTTTGACCCGAGGCACGGCCGTTCGACGCAGTTGTGACACACCGGTAAATCACCGCAGCTGCGATTCCCATTTATCAGACTTTCAGCTTTGCGGTGGATTGACAACGCTTCTTTAGCATTACATTTCAGCAACTTAATAGCAGGTAATTGACTGTAAGCTGAGAGGAGAAAGTCATTTAAAAACACATTAAATTGCTTGCCTTGAAGGTTGTTCAGTCAATTGTGCAAGAGGAAACAAGTTGTACATTATTTACTGAGGGCTCCTTTTGGTTAATTATTTCACATTTCTCCCATGTACAACTCCAGCTCAAAATTCTGTAAAATTTGAATACACATGTAATGTGTTGCTCTGCTTACAGGAGAAGCTTTCGTTGTGCTTTGTGTGTCCATTTATACAACTGTGCTTGGAGTCACTGAACATGGAACTTTTTGACAACGGCTCCCTAGATGGGAATCTTTAATAATGAAGTGGAAAATAGGGAAAATGCAACTTTTGTGAAATACTGTTACTATGCATGCATGCACCCCACTGTCATAGTGAATAGTTTTCATGCACATGATAGACAATAACAACAGTGGTGGCTTGACTTCCAATCAAAATTCTTCTGGGACTTAATAGTTTTACAGCATAGATTCACCCCTTCAAGTCCAACTGTGTGGTCTGTCCATCCTCATGTCAGTGTACTTGTTATTGTTAATGCTTATAGCATGATGTTCTATCTCTCTCTCTCTGTCTCTCTCTGTCTCTCTCTCTCTGTCTGTGTGTGCTTTCATGACAGAAACCGCACCAACTCGTGACTTGGCACGTTAACTACATCGTTTTCAGTGTTTCTGCTGTTTCTCTGAAAACACACATCATTTTCAAAATGTAAAAGGGAATCTTTTCTGAGACAAAAACCCCAGAGTGACGCATTTTCACCCCAGTGGTTGACATGCAAATAGAGACTGTGATAATCTAAAAATCCATTTCAGTAGTATGAAGATGAAATAACTGCTGTCTTTCAACATTGGAGACTGAATGTGAATCTGCTGATAAATTTAAAAGGTTGAAACAGCAGGTGTCATTAAATGCAGATTTTTTTAATTGTTATTATTAAATCAAACGAAAAGAGTTTCTCACTGATAGAATCTGGGTGCTAAACTGGATTGCCTTAAATTTACTTGATGTTACTCTTAACCAATGCAATTAAGTGCCAAAAGAAGTTCATACATAATTGAAGATACATCTATCACACTTTTTATGTAATATGTTCAAAACTTAAATTCTGGACTCCATAATACTTCCTTGTCTTCCAGTCGAAAAGAAAAGAAAAAAAAAAGCTTAAATCCACAGCTTGAGCATGACCTAAATGCATATTTGCAGTGAGCCGTCCTATTCTACCAAATGTGAAGTGATTTTTTCTGAATGTATAAGCTGAGCATAATCTATATTTTAGGATTCATCTCTGACCCTGCTCCTTTGTGTGCTAATCAGACATGTGACGTGACAATGTGACAAGTTGAAAACTGTAGGTGACTCATTTTGTGTCTGTTCCTGCATAATAATGAAGGGCAACAAGCTCCGAATACGGATAAATGTGCAGTTTGGCTTAAAGGAGGATTTAACTCCTTTAAGATTCTCCATAGTGATCATGACACTGTAACAGCAGGAGGCATCGTCTGCACTCTTATAGCCTTTTCTAAGAATTCAAAGTCTGTCTGGCACAAGAGCATCTTTTCATTGGCTTTCACACTGTATTGGTTTGAATTTTTAAAGACGATGTTTCCTTTGTATTTTTTAGATGCAGGTTGTTTTTTTTTTCCCCCCACATTTTTTTCCCTGCATTTCATAAAGTTACTGCTATTGGTAAAAAGTTTGCCTCAGCTGCTTGTGAGTCTGCTGCATTGATTTACTTTCATAGACGCAAAGTTATTCATGCAGTTGAGATGAATTTTGGAAAAGACTTGTCAGTGAGACAGTTGCGTGGAGTGAATGATGGAGGCAAGATTTGATGGCAGAGTAGCTAAAACACAGAGCAGCTATCAAGTAATCAAAAAGCAGAGTAAATGAAAAATGTAGCGTTAACCAGCCAACACACACACAATTCATCTGCTGCAATAAACCAAAGTGGAATATTCTCTCTCCAGAGGATTTAACGGACTTGGAAGATTTTATTAATCACTATTAATACTACATTGTATGGAGTCCAGCTTAAACAAAAATCAATCCTTCAAAAATAGAGCTGTATTTTTTCAACATTATGATTGTCAGGAGGAGTGGACAGAGGACACACACACTGACAAAGATAATGTTTAACAGATTCTTGAACCAACTCACAAGAATTACATAGATGACAAACAAAGACACATAGGAGACTTTTGAAAATGCATCAGGAGGCAGGACTTGGGATAGAGGTGGAAACAATCACAGTAAACACATGAAGGGTCGAGCAGAAAGACACAAGCGGCCTGATCTACTGACAGGAAGTACGAATAAAAATGAACACCAGTGGGATTTCATGAACACTCTGAAAGCTGATTTACTAATAGACGACACTGAGGTTGAGTCTGAAAGACACAAACACCGTTTTGCAGATTTTCCTCCCTGAATGTGAAATACTGAGTCTGTATATAAAACAAAATAAAAGAATAAAGTAATATATGTATTTATGAACAGCATGCAATTGGATTTTCACCTCTGAAAACTGTTTTGTTTTTACTGTGCATTAAAAGCTGTTGCAAACCAGCACAGCCTTCATAACACTGCAGTTATTTTTATGAAAGGCATTTCCTCAGTTGGCCCACCATAATTCTTGTTTGTGGACATTATAATATGCCTTATGAATATTATAAGATACCTCAAATTCAAATTATAAGATACCTCAAATCATTTTGACAAATTATGGTTATTTCATTGTAATTCTCCCATATGTTTAGAAGCGTCCTCACACATTTAACATTTAACTCAGCCTCTCTGTGATGGCGGGTTCTCAATAGTTCACCTGGTCAATCAAAGCAAACCAACATGGCAGCTATACCATTTTCACGTGGTTATTCTTATGTAAATATGACCTTAAGAAAGCTCAACAGCTAGAAATTTAGTCAGGCTAAAACAGTTCGAGAAACTCTACAAGCTATATGAGAGAATGACCCAGACATGAACCCAGACATGAACATCAGCCAAATCCAGAAACATGAATTCTTAAAGTGAACCAACAAGAAACAAGAACAAGAATCGTAAAACTAGAATCATTAACAAGACATGATAAACCCAGAATCACATGGAAGCACAATGGAATGACTCAAAATGAAAAACACTTAGAAAACAAGTCACAAAGGTCTAAGATACAGAGCACACAAACATAAACAATGGACAACTAATATGTAATTTTCTTTCACCTTGAATTCATGCAGTCTTCACACTTGTTATTTCCTGGTTTGCCTCACAGTATCATTTTAACCGTGAACCCAAAGGTCTAATCAAAACACATCCTGAAAATATGTGGTGAAGACAATGCTGTGTGGCATGCTAATTGCTGGATGATTATTGAGGGATTTTCACCAGCTAAGAATTCAATGACAATGTACCAAATGTATAGAGGATCAAAACATATGTCAGAATTCCTTTTGCTGTGCACGTCCAACACAAAGACCAGCCGGGGCACGATGTTGTGTTCCTTCCACACCTGCCCAACCTGTATTCACACTCCTGTCTGGCTTTAATTGAACCTCTTAGAAGGAAACTGGGACCTGCCTTTAAAAGAAATCAGTCTGCTTGGCAGTTTGTGAATGACTGACTTCACACTTCCACAAATAAACAGCTATTGTCCCAGAATTTTATTTTTTTTACAACCGCAGCGTTTGTGATCAGAGTGAATAGCTACACTCTAAAGGGGCCTCTGAAGTTGTTTCTTTGTTGGACACTGCTACACTGCACAATTTTTCCTTCAGTGAAGGATGAAAAACTCCTACAGAAACAAAGCAATGTAAGGCAAGATTCTCTGGTTTCATACACTGGAGAAGTCGTCTTGTCCTGAATCAGTGCGTTGAGTCTCAGCTCTAACTAGAGGCAAAAAGAAGAAAACAGCATCTGAGCAGGGTTCACAAAGTACAAGTTTTCAACGCCAAAAATATATATAAAAAAAAGATAATCTGTCAGATCATTAAGGTTATTTTTCCTTCAAGTTGTGAAAAAGCTTGTCCTTTACCAGAGAACAGATAGAGCCTTTTTTCAAAGATTGAGCAATAATTTCAAATAAATGTGAATTCTTATGAAAGTGCCAAGAATCAATAAAAGCAGAAAACAGCACTTTGTGGAGATGTGTATTCTGAAGTAGCCAGAGCATTTCCTAAGATTTTAAGCTTTGACAAAATGACTAGCAGCCTCCTGCAATACAAGTCTTGGAAATGATTAAAAAAAAAACAAAAAAAACTCAAATGCTATTAGTTTTTATTTCCACGTTATCAGAAATGGATTTTTCGTTTACGTTTTGGATATTTCTTGGATTTGTATGATGTGGATTCAAAATTCATTTGAGTACAGAAACTATATTGTCAGATTTGGAAAAAAACCCCAGTTATTAACACACTATAGACATTAACAATGGCAAGTACACAGAATGTGTATGGACAGATGACAAGCTTGGATTGCTCTTACAAGTGACTCAACTATAAAACTATCAAGTCCCAGGAGAGTATCGACTGATAGTCATGACACTCTGGAAGCCGCCATTGTGGTTACTATCCGTCCACTCATGCATGCATATGAGCGATTTACTGTGGCCACAATGTGCATGCGCAGCATTTCAGAAAAGTTGTATTTTCCTTCATATTGGTGTAAAAGGAGCAAAACACAACTCTTCGAAAACTCTTCAACTCTCTACGTCTCCATGGAAATGGAGCTTTTCGAAAAGTTCCACCTTGGGTGGAAAAGTTTTCAGTGGCTCTGAGCACCAAAAATGCTGTGAAAGTTTTCCTTTTTCACTTGAAGACGATGTGTAAATAGAGCTTAATGTTTCCCAAACTGAAAGCTTATCATTCAGTACTTCCATTACCTGTCAGTTCAGCTCAAACTCAAAGCATTTATCAAAACTTTATCATCTCTGTGTCGTTGTATTGTCAAAGGAAATTAATTTTTCTTTTCTCAAATTGTAGAGAGTTTGTATTTGTGGAAGCAATATCAAGGATTAATCTGTTCTCAGTAGTGTTGCTGTCAATTTTATAATTTAGTTTCCTTCGAATACCAAGATTACTGGGCTAAGATGGGAAAAACAAATCACTTAGTTTAGTTAGCTTGTGCCCCTCATAATCCACTTCCTGTAACAGTGCAGCCAACCTTGTCATCATGTTGTGTTTTTTTCCTCTCCATCTCTCTTCTTCTATCCAGTAACTCCAACCACAACAGCAGTAAGTCTCCATCTGAGTCCAGTTCTGCAGGTTTCTTCAGGTTTAAAGGGTTTTTTTTTTTTTTTTCCCTTTCCATATTGGCAGATGCTTGCTCATGTGGAATTGTGGCATTTTTCTCTGTTAAAGTTCCTTGAGATGACTTTGGTGCACTATCGATAAAATTGAATTGAATTAATTTGAATGAGTCACATTACTTGTGGGTCTCACTGAAGAAAAACCTATGTGACTCTATTTACTTCACACATTATTTTTATTAGTTGAGTTAAATGACTCCTACTTGCCTTTGCTCAGGAGAGACGAGTATCAGTGACGCACAAGGGAGGGCGACTTGCTTTTCCCAGATAGAATTGGATTTTCAGCAACGAACTGAGCTGAATGTAAGTGACACAATCGTTGTGAACTCAACCTCTGATCCGATGCCTGCTGCATTTGGTGCAGGGGAGACGTACCTTGCGCTGTGTGTGCGTTTCCATTGCAGTTAGTGAACGTCATCTAGTGCAGAATGAGTCATTCGAAAGCTTGACTCAGAACAGTGAAAGAGTGCATTCAATAGGGGTGGGGAAAAAAACATTATTTTGGGGGCATGTATGTGACATATCATAAGAGAAAACTGAACTGTTGAATCCCAGCAGAATGTGCAGCTGCAGGATCTACATGCCTCTCCTACGGCTGAAATTCACTGTCCTGTGTCCTCCTATTCCTGTCAGCAAGCCCACTGTTTGGACGTTCACTTCCGTCCCCATGTAAGCCCGACTTACGTCAATCAGGCCGTCGCATACAAGACAGCCCCTCTCTCCATATATTTAGATCTTGTCCCGCCATATTTCCCACCCACTAATGCCCTGTCCGACTCACAGCGGCGTGGCACTGCCCTCTCTGTCAGACAATATGAAACTAATGAGGGCCACCGATGGTCACAGACTCACAAAATTAAAACTGGGACAAAGTATTTTACATAATTTGGGGACCCTAAAGCTCTCGTAAGGTCAGTGTTGAATTTCACCCATCCTACTTCTCAGGTTTAAATATGAGTTATTATTCATCACTTTTTAAAGATCCAACTTGCTATGCACATCTGTCACAGTGACTTGATATAATTCCCTTCTGTTAAATGTAGCATTCATTTAGAGTTGGTGGTTTTCAGTTATTTTAAACAGTGGGTTTTGTGCTCTAACGTGTCGTGCCATCGAAATTTCAGTCTTTCTAAGAAATAAGTGGAAAGCGAGGAAATCTATCCAGTGAGCTGTACTTTTCTCTCCTCGTATACCAGCAGAACATCTTCTTTTAAGGTTATTTTTGGTATTAAAGCTTTTCAGCTTTTGGCAGCCATGAGAGTAAGACTCAAATAGGTTTGATTCATCTTCTGAAAATTCTAAATACACAGCAAACAGGACTGCCCTTACAATGTGTCCTGAGCTCAGCTTGTTGTTTATGGGTATTTATTTCATTTTGGCTCTTTCTTGTCAGTTTGCGGGTAGAATTTGTTCTCCTGAGCTGCCAGCCTCCATATAACTATGAGTCAAACACTGATACGGCATGACAAATGCATCTTTGGTGTGTGGAACGTTTCCCACTTTCATATCCTGCTTCGCTGTAAGACTTCAGCTGGCATGTGTTTTCCTTTCTGCAGAGATTCGCGAGGCTTTCAAAGTGTTTGACCGCGATGGAAACGGGTTCATCTCCAAGCAGGAGCTGGGCATGGCCATGCGCTCCCTGGGCTACATGCCGAACGAGGTGGAGCTGGAAGTCATTATCCAGAGACTCGACATGGATGGTGAGGCCGGCACACAGCTTGTTTTTTTGTTTTTTTTTTCAACTTTTATTATTATGATTTGCCCTCCATTCACCCTCTAAACTGGTCTGTAGGGGGCAGTAAAGGGGGCATTAATAAACGGCAACTGTTTTGTCTTTTTCTCCAGGCGACGGCCAGGTGGACTTTGAGGAGTTCGTGACTCTTCTGGGTCCAAAGCTGACGGCAGCCGGGATGCCAGACAAGTTCAACGGCACCGACTTTGACTCCGTGTTTTGGAAGGTGCTCATTAATTCAGACATTATTTTCTGCTTATTAAGGAGAAGATGGAAAAAGGTCACCAATGTAATGAACTTCAAAGAGGCTAAACGGTTAGACTGAAACTTTAAAGAAAGCTGTTTTAATTGTCACGTCCACCAAGTCTTTAATGGGAGGATTTTAATCAAGAAGCAGTTCGAGTTCCTCTCTGAGTGGTCTCCTCCGTTGGTCTTTGAGCTGATATCTTTCCCTCTTTGTGTGTGGCAACGGTCTTATTACTTTGAGGATTAAAGTAATTTTCATGCAAAATAGATATTAATTTATTTACCGACACCTCATTAGATAATCAGCTGTTCACTTAGACGGTGGGATGGAAATTAGCGGGATGGAGCTGGTGTCAGAACTGCCTTTGTTGCGGCGGTGTGATAACAGCGCAGGAGCGCCTCCAAATCGAGTGTGAAAGAGAAGGGGTTTATGGGAATTCTTGGCGCACTCGGCATACAAAAAAAGAATTGCAACCAAAGACACCTGCTGGGGGAAATGTGAGGCCCAGGGGACTGTTGTATAGCTTCACATAACGTTATATAACAGAATAGTAGCGCTGAGCCTGTGCTGCTGGATTGATCACACTGAGCCTCAAGTCACACTGGTGAGCCGCACTCGGACGGAGCTGAAGGAGAGAAACTCACACCGGCGCTTCAAACAGCTGCATGTACAGCGCTACCATCCCTGCAGGGATTCAGATTTTTGTTTAGTTTTTATTAATTTATCAAACTTTTGAAAATGTAGTAATATAAAATTAAGAAAAAAATCACATTTTTCTCCTTTTTTTTTTTCTCCATGTAAAATGTTGTTTAGCTGAGCTTCAATGAATCCGAGCAGCCCTTAAATGTTGTTTGGGTTTTATTAAGTTGTTGGGCTCTGGAGAAGTTTTCAGCTAGATGCTAGTTCCTGTGATGCTTGCATTTTGACACAAAGCTATGCAGAAGTAAGCAAACCTGTAAAGGAAGGAAAAGCATGCTTTTGAGTAAAATTATTAAACAGATCCTCATTTTATTTTAAGTATTCTTGTCAACTTCTCTGAAAAGAAACTGCAAAAACAGTGGTTCTTTTACGTGAAATGTTCTAGTGTGAACCAGACCTCAGTGGCTCTGATATTTCATTTGTATGAATCAAATATATCTGCAAACAATCTAAATAGGCCACATAAGATCTAACAAGATCGCAATGCTTGAAAACCACTCACAAACCTAATGTATTGAAATTGCAGCGCTATCCAATTATTCAATAGTTTGACACTGATAGAAACCATATTTCATCCTGTGTACTTCAACTTGTAATACATCAAGTAAATTCTGCTCATGTTTAAACATGAGATTATCTCTTTTCTCCATCATACTTTGCAATCCCATTCACAGATAATCCAGCATTTGCATTTTCTCCACCGATATGTCAGACAAGCAACGAGAAGTGAGAGTGAAGTCAAACATTTCCCTGCAGTCACTGAGTCAGAACGAAGCGCTTGGCCTCAGTTCATACAGTTCTTTCGCAAAGTAGGATTCGTTCAGCTGGGGTGGATGTTATATTTTGAACTCAGTTAGGAATCTAACATGTTCATTCACACCATTTTTCAAATTCAATCATCTGATAAAAACAAATGCATACGATAAACGTTTCAAATGTTTCATTTATTTTAAATATCTGAACTTCATTCCTGGTTATGGTGTAATTGCAGCTATTATCTCTCTACCTGTACACATCTGTACCTCCTGCAAGGTGAGGTTTGTCTGAAAAGAAAAACAAACAGGACAGAAATGCATTCCAATAAATAGCAAAAGGAGGAGTATAAAACCATATTTCATGAAACACAAACTGAAAAACTGAATGCAATAAGGAGAAAATACAACAGTGAGATTTCACAGCTGTAAGATTTGCAGCTATTTGTTTAGACCTAGTCACATACATTATTTCTTTTTAAAACATTTTTCCATATATTTGCACAACAGGAAGGCCACCAAAATGCAAAAAATAATTTTGTAGCATATAATTCTTACTGTTTGTGTTTTTGTGTGTGTCCCCAGTGCGACATGCAGAAGCTGACGGTGGAGGAGCTGAAGAGGCTTCTGTATGACACCTTCTGTGATCACCTTTCCATGAAAGACATTGAGAACATCATCATGACCGAGGAGAATCACATAGAGAACCCCGAGGACTGCCAAGTGGACATCGACAGTAAGAAGCAGCTTCTTAAGCCTTCATGTTTCTGCTTCATATGGCCAATTTGCGACAAGAATGAGTGGAATTATATATACGTATATACACAAACTGGATATCTCAATTTGACCTTTATAAGAGCATTAATCTTCCTTGGGACAAAGCCTATGTAAGGAATCTGATAAGTTAAAAGAGAAATGTGTCACCATGTTGTATTCTCATCCCAGGCTGGTAAGATGCAGAAAGCTGCATCAAAGCTGATGCAGCTTGTCGTGACTCGTTTGAAAGTTCATACAGCTACAGCAAGCTATCATATAGGGTGATGCATTATTTATAGTAGACTTTGGATTCATCAGCAGCACAGAAAACCTTGGGCCTGTTTCACAAAAGTGTTTTTCAACTGCTTACAAAGAGACAGCAAACGGTGCAAACCATTTTACAAATGACTGTCACTTTCAATTTGCAGTCAAGTTTCACACACTCTGCTCTGTGATCCACGACATAAAAAGTACTGAAAAAAACCCAGTTTGATCGTCTTGGGAAAAACCAAAACCTTGTCTGTGACCCCTCACTGCACCGGACCTCAGAAAAGCTGAGATGGCGCTTAAAATGCAATTAAGAATCAACCACAATGATTGACAAAGTTTTAAAAAATATATCTGCATTATATTTGCAAGAAAAACTATGAAATCAATGTGCAAATATTGAAATTGAGAACACACTGTATTGTAAACAAGGTTAGGTCTTTCTTTAAAGGTGCATTAAGGAGTTTGCACGTTTTATGCGAAACAGCGCCCCCTGCAGGCCTTGGGCGTAATGCAGCTTAGTGAAAAACTCGTGCCTGTGGCTCGCGTGCACGGAAGAGGGGGACTCCTTCCTCGCTCGTTTAGTAGCACTCAAGTAAAATTTAAGTTTCTTTTACCTGGTGGAGTCTGTGTGGAGTTGTGGCAGTGCTAGAAGCCAGTCTTTTCTTACTTTCTGGAAGATCCTGCTCAGTTGTTGCTCGTTAAGCATCTGGCGGAGTAATGGCGGACAAAGCGAAACTTAACGAGCCGGAGCGCGCATTACGTCATTCCTCTCAAATTCTCCCCCAAAAAATGCTGGTGCCGGACCGGCACTGCAACTTTCAAGTGACAATTTAGCGCTGTTAGAGGTACTTGTAATGAATATGTCAGGGCACATTGTACACATCATTAAAAATGTTTAACATATTATGGTGGGAAATAAGTATTTTTAAGGTTGTAAAACTCCTTAATGCACCTTTAAGGGTTCAGAAACCAGCTGTTATAATTTTCAGAGGTTACTTCATACCGTCCAAATAAAGGTAGAACTGTGATGGTTTTATCACGAGAGCAGGTTAGGATGAGGGTTACAACCAACAGTACCAGCTCACAGCCTATCGTGCTAACCACAATGATTTCAGAACAAACAGATTGCCCAGAGCTTCTTATGTACAAACAATGTACAACAATGATTTAAAGTTGTACGATAAAATCCAAATAGATTTTTTTAATTCTTTCACAATTTACAAAACTTTTCAAATTTCATTTGTATTATTGTTATTATGTCTTTCAAATTACTCAAAATTCCTCACAGTCAGGTCTCACTGCTGCCCAGCTACGTTTGGCACAGTGTGAGCTGAACTGCAAAGTTAGTAATTACTGTCCTCAGCAGTTTCAGGCCAATCCCAGGAAGCTCCAGCTCGCCACACTGCGCCTGTTCAGCCTGAGGTTCAGTGAGATGAGAAACTGTCGTCACCGCTCTGTTTCACCTCATTGTTAAAAAATGAGCAGACCAGTGCTGAAGCCCCTCCCGCCCACACAGGCTTAGTGTGGAGAGCTCTATGCTCCGGGGCTCATTTCAAAGTCATTGTCAGACATTGCAGGGAATCCCTGACTTAGAGAGAGGGAGAGGTAAAAATAAGTTTTAAGCTGAACTGCCTCAGTGGTAAGGGAAATTTCACCTCTCCTTTATGAGGAAGTAACAAATCGGTACCTTAAAGGTGGAATTTTTCCTTAAGTGGCTCATTTAGAGCTGTCCTTTATGTGCAGGTTTCCTGATCAGCAGATCTCGACTTTTGTGTGAGCAGTTTGTTTTTCTCCTCCTTTACCACCTCCAGCCTCTTGGAGAAAAGTAATGTGAATCAAAGCAAGATCAGTCATCAAGCTTTAGTGACGATCTTCTGTTTGGACAGACGTAAATCAACACAAGTGTGAAATTCAGTTTGAAGCATCATGTTTGCTCTCAGCTGCTCCGGCTGTTAGGTATAACTCTGTGGTATATGAAACCTTTTCATTGCACGCCAGTGTTTTGATGAGCGTGCTTTAATACCCTGGTCGGATGCCAATCCGTTTGTTTCTTCAAAGCTCCAATCAACATTTCAATCTCGGAGCGGTTACGCAGCATACAGGTGTGAAAACAAATTTTCCTTGGCTGCCTTCATCCGTTTTAACTGTGCTTATGTTGTTTTGTGGATTTTTGTGATGGGTTCCATCATGTGGAAATGAATATCCATATCTTTCAGGCATTAAATAACCCCTGAGTCAGTAGTTCTTCAGGTAATGTTTACTTTATATCGTTTTCTTCTTCTCTCTTTCTCTTCACAGGCTCCAGCCCGACGCAGCAGGTCAAACAAACTTGTGTGCGCAAGAGCCTGATATGCGCCTTCGCCATTGCTTTCATCATCAGCGTCATGCTCATCGCAGCCAATCAGGTGCTGCGGAGCGGCATGAAGTAGGAGCAGTGACTTTTCCTTTGCCTTGACCACCAACGAAAGGCAAACCTTCGAGCTAAAACAACTGTGCAGATCAACCTCAATAACAGACGCAAAGAAAACACAACAAGACAATTAAAAAAACATCAGACGGACCGGACAGATGACGCCATGATGGACACTTCTTGGTGGCAGAGAGACATCATCAAGCGACAATATCCAGGATTGCAAGACCTCACATTTAAAGAGACAGCAGCACGCTCAAAGTGGACAGCTGACTATACATATCACTTCATTTCACAACATTTAGTATTCATTAGCTATGTGCATTCGAGCAGTGTTGCATTGAGTATGGTGGCAGCTATAGAGAGAAGTGTTGTGACTGTCCAGTTGTGTATTTGTCCGCTGTGCCATGCGGTTTTATTGTAAATGAGCAAGAAAGAAACCTGGGAAATCGGGAGGACACTGAGGGGGAATGTATTACTGAGGCTGGAAAGTGTCATTATGTGCAGGGTCTGGAGTGCATGGTACTGAGGATGTACTGTATCGGGGTGTAACATTATCCAAAAACCACTGGGGAATAGCAACAGCTTGGTAAGAAATGGAGATAATAGGAAGGTTGGATGAGGCTGGAGGAGGGTGAGGCAGGTTAACAGTTCTCTGGAGGATGGGTGCTGAGTTCATAATGGACAGGTTACTGGCTAGAAAACAGCTGGACACTGCATTAAAAACACTCGACTCTCTCTCTTTCTCTCTCTCTCTCCTTCTCTCTGCTTTGCAGGCCTCAGAGGATGACCATCATCTATGCATGAAATGCATGGATTCTAAACAGTCGTCTTGACACATTTGTAGACGTTCTTATCAATGTATTGATCATTATGACTGTGTAACAGCTGTTTTTCTTTTTCTTTTTTTCCAATTACTTAACCACAACTGTGAGCATCTGTGTTGGGTGCAGGGTACGAGCAATCACAACCACAGTAAAGCATACAAGTGCATGAAAAAGAAGGGCTGCTTTAGTACATGCTCAAAAAAAAAAAAAAACAAAAAAAAAAAGAACCAAGTACAGATGAAAAATCTATGGACGATTTGCCTTGCTAGGTTGTTGATCATCTCTCACCGCCACAGGGCAGCAAATGATTTCAAGACGTGTCACACAAACATTTTAAGAATATGCATCAAGAAGGGATCGGCTTGGCAGAGGAGATTCAAATGTGCAAGAAAGTGTTTTGTTCATTTTAAGTTGCTTTCTGCTTTGGATGCATTGCTGCAGAGCAATAACTGCGTGTAAAATAGTCATCTCACTGTGCTTTGAAACAGAAAATGGTTTGCAGACATCAGAAAACAGATTATGACACTTCTTAAAAAAAAAATCTAAGTTTTAGCAATAGAATTTGTCTGAATGGGGAATAACCTTTGTGTTTAGTGAGATACAAAGACAGGAGGAGAGGAGCAACGACTTGCATGTAAAATGCTAAAGTTTGAGCCGGCCAAACGGTGTGAGCCATTGCAATAAAATAATGATATCTGTGAAGCACCACCTGAATTTGAATGGATGTAAGTTAGATTGTTGTGCATGCATTACGGTCAGACCTGTTTCTCAGTGGTGTGTGTTGTGTATTCAGTGAATATATATATATATATATATATATATATATATATATATAAACCAACATTACCAAAGCTACGGAGTAATCTGTGAACACAGAACTGGGCCAAATTCGAGAAATACACAAACCTAGTTACATAGACCTCTTATAGATTACAGATTGTTTAAATCTGAATGTTCTGAGCAGAGAAAAATACTTTAAAAAGAGGTTCACTCACTTTCAACTTTTCCAAAGCATTGCTGGATCAATTCTAAAATTTAATAAGGCACAGATCTAAATAAGATAATAATTGTTATTTATTATTATTATTTATTATTCATTATTAATAATAAATAAGATAATTAATAATCTCTTCAAGACATAAAAATATAAAGAAATGAATCATAGCATTTCTAAATTTGGATCTCAGAGCAACCAGACCCTCAAAGAGTATGGACTACCTGATGCACCTCAGCAATTTTCCAAACTTCTCAATTCTGTGTGGCATACACACACACACACACACACACACACACACACACACACACACACACACACGCACACACAAAGAAACCATTTATTATTAACAAGTACCTTTTGTTCCCATTTTGCACTTTAAGATGTGCTGCAGCGCACAACGACAACTCACCGCCATGATTGTTGGTCCATGTCCAGAAATGGGTTAAATGTATAGAATCACCTTAGCCATAGATGTATCTATTTTTGTGATAAGAATGTGACGGAGTAGAGTATAACAAGGCTGGCAAATGATACTGTCTCATTTGTTTTCTACATCATCGATGAGGGGACATTTTCATGGGGAATAAAGTTAGAGTAATAACAATTTGATTTGTTGCCTTATTCTTTGAGACACTGTTGGATACAAAGAAAATCCAAACATGGGTTTTAATTTTTATTGTCAGAACAAAAAAACAAATGTACAAATTTATATTTATTTTCTTTTAATGGATGCGAAAACTGTACAAACACGTTGATAGTCTACTGAATGTTAACTCGCCATCGTACTGTACTTTGATACTTGTCTTTGAATCTTGCAAAGATGTTAATTGAACCCGTGATCTCCGTTCATTGACTTCACCCGATGTTCCTCTATGTCTGTGGAATGGTATTTCCCATAAATAAAACCAGAGAGCAACTGTGTGTGTTATCTGTCTGTGAAATCATTTTCGATTTGTCAAATCCTCAATTCACAGAGCTGCAGACAACCGGAGGATCAGTTTCACTGCATTGATTGACATCCTGACATTTAAGATGGAATCCATAGAAAGCGATGGATTTTTCAAGGCCCGCTGAATCCATGTATTGCTTTATTGCACTTTAAGACCCCCTTTGGCTCAGCAAAGTGTTTTTGACTCCATCTGTCACAACAAAACCATCTCCTATCTTTTATGTTCACTTCATTTGATGTGCTCGCTCTATTCTGCCATGTAAGGTAGAGAAAACTCCTGAAAGGACATGTGGGGGATCCACAACATGACGATTTAAATCAAACTTAAACCAAATTTAGATTTAGGAAGGGGTAAAGGCGTCATATATGTCGCAACCGCTCATGAAATTAAATTTTCCTATTAAGAGAGTCAGTATATATCTACATAAAAGGAGCATTCAGTCACGAAAGACGATCAAGAATTAATTTTGAAACATTAAGACTGGAAATGCTGCTGCGATTAAAAATAATCCACACTGTTCTTAAGATCCCATATAAGACACGATAAATATCATGTTCATGCAAATAGACTGTGCTTTCAGGTCAGAGTTTTGCTGGTAATCAACTAAGAGTGACATTATGTAAATTTGTGCATACAGGAGGTTTTTGCATAAATTAGGCTCATTTACATGGGAATAAACTGCTATGTTCCTGTGGTTGTTTTCGTCATGAAGGGGCTGGATTGAGAGCTGAACCTCCATGTGCACAAATTCAAATGATGGGGCCTTAAACAAGATAGGATAGTTTTAGTTTTGGACTAACACCAAATGGACAGTGCTTTCCAAAAAATAAAATTGTACAAATTCACCTGGAAATTTTACATTTAAAAGCGTCCTCTGTCATTTCTTTCTCGTACCAGTCCTGATAGTAGCAACAAAGTAGCAGGTGTTGGTTGGCTACAGTTAGAAGAAGGGTCGTTTTGACATTTTATTCATTATAGGGCACTTTGGCTTGAATCTTTGTTGTTTCATCCTGGATAAAAGAGGGTTGAAGGTTGTCGTCCACATAAAATGTCAGGCTAAAAAGGGGACAACCTTCAGTGTGATGTTGATTCTGCAACCTCCGGCATCAAATCACTTTTAACCAATCAATTCATCAAAAATACACTGAACCATTAATCCAATAGACCACATTTGTTATTTGGGTCATGGCTGCACAGATTTGTCTGTTTACTGATGTATAACACTTCATAACTAGCATAGTGTGTCTGGTTCTCCTGCCCTGGTCATGATTCCTTTACAATCCTAAAATGAGTCACAAAAGTTGCTTTTCAGCTTCTAATGTTGTGAGATCCAAATTATTCAAGCGGCGATCTGATTGTGCCACATTTAAGAATTGTTTCATATTATGTTGGAGATGGGGAATGTGATGCTTCCCTGGAATGAAAATACAGTGTGACAGTTGTCATTGCATGATTCTCTTTAGTTGAAAATGTAGAAGAATAATTCCCACAAAAATGTTTTGTAGATGCATTCCAAAATACTTTTCAGTATAGTAATTCAATATAGTAATTTGTTTGCAGCTTCTCAAGATTTTTTTCCAAGCACAGCTGTGTATTGAACTACCAGGATAAGCAAGGAATACATTATTTTGGATGTGCCTAGCCACTACTTTTTCCACTTGATTGCACTGATCTACCAAATGTCTGCACAAGCCCTCGCCCGGGTGAGTAACGTTTTTCTCGCACCGAGCAGAAGAGGAAATAGGAAAGTATTTCATTTCTTTTGTCTTGACATTAATCAGTCGACCAAATGCCTCAAGGTGAAAACTGGTAATCAAGAAGGAAATAACGGGCATGACATTCATCTTGCGCTGCGTGAAAAACCTTGGCGAGTCACGCGGACAAAAAACATTATTTTCACCAAGAAACCCGGCACCGAGCGACGGACCGTGATGGTGAACCGATGATCGATGGAGGTCAGAAGATGAAGTTGCACCTGAACACATAACTCACTGAAAAAAAGAAGATAAGACAAGTGGATATCAGAGTCGACATGGCAGCAGGAGCCTGAAGTCAGGCGCCTTGTTTTCCTTTTGTTTTTATATCCAGCGTAGAATCCAGATTTATCCAAGATTCCCATGGGCTCACTGACTCACGTTACCTTTATTTCTCTGCTGAAGTGCAGAGAGAGCACTGTTGCATCAGTCCTTAAGGGGCTTTTACTAAAGTTCTGCATATCACCGGGGTCTTCGCTCCCCTCTGGACTGATCTCCCTTCCAGGTGAAGCTCAAAGATGTTCTGAAAAATGTTCTAAAGCTTTGTCAGAAGAACAAGGCAAGGCTTCACGTTTTCAATGAAACTCCAAACTCAGTGCCATCTATCTATCTATCTATCTATCTATCTATCTATCTATCTATCTATCTATGGGTTGAAATACTAACTGGGGCTTTCTGCATGCAGTTTGCATGTTCTTTTGCATGTTGTCTATCTCTGTGTCTTTGCCCTCTGATGGACTGGCGACCTGTCCAGAGTGTATCCTGCTATCACCCTCAGTCAGCTGGGATTGGCTCCAGCGCCCCACGACCTTGAACAGGATATTATGGACAGACACCAGCATCGCTTCAGTCACCTGTGATCACAGCTACATGTTTAGCATTGACATGACACCAAAGATTCTAATTGAATATTTTGCACACAATCACTTCCATCTCACAGTTATTTAAACTGGAATTGTCAGTCCACTAGGCCGAGCAATGTGATCTGTTTAGTGCATCAAATCTGGAAGCATGCTAACATCTTAGGCTGCTTTTTACACTGGAGTTTGTTTCTGATCAGTTAACTGCATGGGGATTGTAGTGTCCATGAATGTGTTAAAGATGTGACCAAGCTTTGGAGTGACTGCTTAAAAGCTGGAAATGAGTAGAGTCTGCTGCTACTCCGCATTGGGTATTGTTACAGCATAACTGTAGTCACTGGCCAGATGTTAAATCTTTTCAGGGGTTTTAAACTCTAACTTCTATTGTATAAGGTCATGAAACCCAGAAATCCCAAAGATTTGAAGTCGAAAGCATTTTTCAAAGACACCAAAGAAAAGAACTTTGTGAACCCTTTGAGGAAGTCACGTTAATCTCATCACAGCAACACAAACAAAAGTGAACAATTGAGTAAGTTTGTTCCTCTGCAGCAAAGCAAAAAGAAGCACTCAAGCTAAGCCGATGTGGTGCAGTAGCCCTGGAAATCAAATTTATTTATCTAAGGGAGGGAATAAAAGTGCAGATAAAAGTTTGTTCTGGGGAATCTGTACAATCATAACAGAAAAGTCAGATTACTTAAGAAATCTTGCCAGGGAGGCGGATCTCCATCATGCAGAAAAACACTGAATCCAATATAACTAAAGTATTTTCCACTCAGGTACACAGGGTTCGTGCGTGTGTGTGTATGTCTGTGTGTGTCCAGATGAATATGTTGATTCATTTGCAGGTTTAAAGTGAAAATTAGAAGTTGCATATTCTTGTCTTGGCTTGTTCTTTCGGTCGTCCTCACGCTGTTCGGGATTTAGGCACGTATGATCATTATCGTTTCCCGCTAAGATGTGAAACACATTCCCGCTCTCTGACTAAGTGAATTATCAGGGGACCCTGTGTGATGTTTGCCAATCATTATTAATTTGGACTGCCCAGGCTGCATACAGATTACTGGTTTGCTAGCTTCCTGAAATTGCAATGCTGTTGTTGTTTTTTTTTTGGTTATTTTTTTTCTATCGGTGCACACTGCAGCATCGGATCACATTGTTTTCAGCAGGGACATTAGCAGTCACGTCAGGCCATAATATTTTCCCATGGAGAGCGAGTGATTAAAAGGGCTGGTTTTCCCAGCAGCAGCAGTAGAGAAATGGAGACATTTCTTATCCATTACTGATGAGCCAGTTCAGTCTCTGCAGATAAAACCGGGAATGTGGCGCCATAGTGATTTTTTTTTTTCTCCTTCTCCTTTCATTTTCACATTTTACTGAAGGGAGGAAGGGAATTAGAATTGTTTAAATGCTTTTCGTGGAGTCATTATATCATCCACAGTAATCAATAGTAAACAAAAGTGCAGAAGGCCAAAGTCATTTGGGGAAGTTGTGGATGATCAATTGCATTGACCCGAGGAGCTGTGGCCACAAATGAATACACGACTCCACAATAGATTCCCTTTAATTTCATTACAGACACGCAGCTCCACAAACTTGGAATTTTCCATCATCCATACATAATTTTTCCCTTAGCATATTGTCTCATATTCTCTAGTCAGAATCAAGAGGTTGGCTTTAATTTTTTTTTTCTTTTTAAATAAGAGGGTAAAAGAGAAACAGTTTCTCCTGTGGAGAAACTAACAAAAACTTTTCACAAAAGGCAGGATTGCTGAAGTAGACGGAAGAAACTAAAACTTCCTATCTCCCAGCGAAAGGGGTTTGTCAGATCTGACAAGATAAAACCTACCCAACATAATAAGAAACAGTTCAAATCACGATTTCTCTGGAAACCATGATCACATGTGTAATAAACAACATATTACATGCACAGTGGGATTCACAACTGCAATTGCAGACAGGTTCAAAGGGAGAATATCAGAGACAGTGTGCTGAACCATAAAGAGAAATATACTCCTGCTATTTGAGGGCTCAAAATGAAAACTTAAACAAGTGAAAAACAGAGCATCTGTAAAGGAAAATTGAAAATGGGCACAAGCATAATGTTTGTGCTGCTGTAAATGCTGCGTCAGCAGAAGGACACACAGTAGGTGATTGTTTGAACAGATGACTCTTCTTTTTCATATCCTGTACAGATATAAGTCCCGTGTAAGCTGAACACATTCAGTAACATTCAGGGATTGTTTTTTACCTGTATTCTCCACAAAGCATTGAATTAATGGACTGTAACGTCATTTGGGTTGCTTGAACCAAACTGGTGTCTTCATACCTTGAACATTCTAGTTTTCTTGGTTCTTGACCACTAAAATTGTTCCAGAGAGGAAAAATAAAAGTTATGTAGATATATCTACCTGCGTGAGGTCCACTTTGCAACTGTGGGTGTTTGAAATCCGAAACTGTGTGGGGTCAGGATGTCTTCATGCAACCAGATGATTCTTCAGGTCAATTCAACCTAAAGAAAGATGTTGGTGAAATACTGAATGTGGGTTTTAGTGACATGTTTTCCCTGTGTGTGTGTGGATTTCCTCAGAGAACTCCGGTTCCCTCCCACGGTTCAAAAACACACATGTGAGGTTAATTCCTGATCCTAAACGGTTCCTATGTGTGAATGTGCTTGTCTGTCTCTGTTTGCCCTGCATGTGATGAACTGGTTACCTGTTCGGGTTGTTTCCTGTGCTTGCTCCTGGCACGCTGCCATCGGCTCCAGTGCACACAAGACAGAACAGGGGCGTCAAACATAAGGCCTGTGGGCCAAAATTAGTCTGCTCAAAGAGCCCATTTGTTCACCCCAGCTACCCAGTAAATTGCAAAAATGTCAAAAATAACTTAGAATTTTTTTAGCACAATTGATGAGTGGGAAACAAAACACTGTGATTCGAACTGAGATATCTATCAAACTGCTTCAAAATCAAGAAGTCTTACATTTCACTGTGTTTTTCCACCTGAATTCATGGTTAAAATTGGCTTCAAATTGGGAGTGCCATCCCTTTTGGTAGTAATGGTTTGGTTTTGTGAAAAAACAGATATTTTCATGAAATATTCTCCAAACCACAACACAGGAAAAAAACTGCCTGCACCTATAACTAGATGGGATAGTGCCTCTCGACCCTGAACAGGATATGTGGAATATGAATGGATAGATGCATGGATGGATGGATTCAGTAACCTTTGCTTTTATCTGGCAAATTGGATAAAATTCCAACAAGGCACTGCTGGAACCTTGTTATTAATAAACCTGAGCAACCTTGTCGCATAACAGTTCCAACCTAAGCTGTTAACTCAATGTTTTCAAGGGAAATTGGTCCATTCATAATTGATTTTTACTGTTTTCTAAAACGTGTGAGTCTCTGCATGAAGAGAGTTTAAAAATTGCTTCAAGAGAGGACGGTTTTTGAAACAACTCTATGTCCATTTCTGTCTCCATGTAAAACAGGAACAGCTTTTCTGTACTGCACATAAACATTGCAATATGCCTTCATGCTATCATGCATGGGTAGATCGACTGGAGGGATTCTTTTGTTGCTCAATATGCTGAATTCAACTGCAAAATGCATCTTTTTTACTATTCATTGCATGTGTTTTCTTACATATGCCAGATATAGAGTGAAACAGCGCTTGAAATTTGACATCTGTTCTTTGTACACATGAACATGTGGCTGCAATAAAAAAAAAAAAAAAACACACCCACTAGTGGCTTAGTATGGGAACTGCAGCATTTTCACTTTTTTCTTGAGGGTGCGGATTTATATTGAGTCTGCAGTCTGCATGTGTACTATTCTGAAACAAAAAATATTTCCAGCAGGTTCTCATGTACGTAAATCCATTCATACAAAGCCGCACATCTCCTCTCACCTTCAACCCAGAAATCACCGACAGCCTGCAGACCCCTAAGCTCAGGAAATGAAGAGTAATCAGCAGACTTCCAGGGAATCAAACAATGTTATATTTCCTGCCAAGAAGAGGTGTCATCTAAGTTGACCCCGAGGTCAAGGCCAGCCGGCTCATTTGAGCGAGGATCCAGGGACCTATTTGATGGAGCAGATGGAGCACTTACAGCCGCTGCTGCACCAGCTGCAGCTGCCAGAGGATTCAACTTTTATTTTCTCTTTTCATTGTTTCTTGATTTATTTAGTGTGTGTTCGCTTTTGACAGGTGGAAGTTGTTTGGTTTTGCTGGCTGCTCTCCTGTTGTGATTTCATGTGGCACAGCCTTTTATGTAAGGTTAGCATGAATCTCCCTTCTTGGTATGTCACTGAGATTTAATAATCGTGGTGAAGCAAAACAAAAAACAAACAAAAAAAACAAAACAATGGGAGTTAAAAGCCTGTGGTTGCAAAGGAAATAATTATCTGTAGGTGATTGTCTTCTACATACAGGTTTCAGTTTATTGGCTCTTCACAGAGTAAGCATGAACGTCATGTTAAAGAAAAGTTGATTCTTTTAGGAAGAAAAGACAAAAAAAATGACTGAAGAACAAAAGGCAAATGTCTGCCATTTTGATGTTTCATAAAGTGTGGAATGTGGGTTTATCAAGATTCCTCGCTGTGCAAGTGGAACTATACTAAATCGAAATAGACTAGTGATGGAGTTGGTTGGGCTGATGCTCCGGTCGTCAAGATGACATTTGAAAGCAGAATCCTTTCCATGTGTTTTGGGTGTCAGTTTACACGAAAGCAGTGCTCAGAGTCACTGAAAACGGAGCCTTTTAAAGATTACTCTGAAGGTGGAACTTTTCAATAATACTCAGGCTCCGTGCGTTTCTCTGTCCATCTGCTACATGCAATAGTCGATGGACATTAACAACAATGGTGTCCTCCAGAGTGTCATGACTCCCAGTCCATATTGTACTGGGACTTGGTGGTTTTATAGTTGAGAGTGCTGAAAAAGCAGCACTTTTCTGTGTACCCAGACATAGTTTTCTGTGTAAATGTGAAACTTTTCTGAAACCAAAATGCAAAAACGATGTGTTTTACACTAGAAACATTGTGTGAAAACTTACGCAGATCATTATTAACTTTGTTTTTTTTGTTTTTTTGTTTTGTTTTTTGCACAGGAGGAGTATCAAACACAGACACTTGAGGAATTGGAGTGTGTGATTATTTCAGTCTTTTATTGTGGAAACCACACTTGTCCATGACAGGGATATTATTCTGGCTGACCTGGTCTGGCCTGTAAATCACTGTTCCTCGATGATGTGTCTTATCAATAAAGTAAGAAACTATTGTCGCATGGTTGTTTCTTTCTCAACATACAGAGTTCATTACCTTGAGATGGGAGTGTTCCACACTCCCCCTCCTATTGAGCAGGTCGTTCATGAGTCTGACTCACTCCGTGCTATTTGAGAAGCAATAAAGACTGAAAGGAAACTCATGTTCTCTGCAGCATTTCTGCTTCAGCATTGGTAGAGTGTGACCTTTGGTATTCTATAGTCAAAACTGGAAAATCCTAAACTCAATGACCACTCCCATTGGTAAGGCTGCATTATGAAGGGCATTGCAGTGTTGATGCCTCATGAAAACTGAAGATAGAACCCAGAAAAAAGGCAGAGACAATACTTCTTCATGGTGCATGTACAGTCCCTCCATTGTCCCAAATGATCTCATTTGTGTTATTCACCAAATGCACATATCAAACTAGGGTGGATTATACTGTACCGGCATCGAGCTCTGTGCGTGCTGCTTTTTGCATCATTCATGACTCTTCCACACGCCAAGCGAATACTGAGAAGAATCCAAGTCTCCAGGCCTCAGCACCACTGCAGCACCTGTCACTGGAACTTCCACTGGGACACCTCTGTTGATGTGGATTAGTCATCTCCTAAACTGCATGCTTACCTTCAGCAAGAACTTGGTATTTTGTTGTTGTTTATTTGTTTTGGGATCTTATGTCACCAAACTTCTCAAATACTGCCACATGCTTTGAGTTTTGAAGGAATGAAGCAGTCCCTGAACTCTCATATTTTTCTGCAGCATCTTTGTTTTAAAAGTAGATTCCCTAATAATTTGCACATGATAAGCTACTGAGATCTACAAGGTGACAAAGCTTGTGTGTGTTTGATGTTTTACCTCTAAATAATTCTGTTAAGGGATATTTCACATTATAAATAGCAATATTTTGTATGCTTTTGTATTTTGTATGTTTCTATTGATATTCATGACTCCTATTGGCCATTGCTACGATATTGCTTCCTAGACTATTGCTTCTTCCTGAGACAGACTATTCGCCAAGAAATGGGGGTCCAGAAATTCTTGTTCCTTCATGATTTTTGTTGACAGGCGGACAACTCAGGGTCAAAATCACACTTAAATATTGAAGTCGATCAATAAGATAGAAATTCGGGATTGTGACTGCCTGTCATTTTGTTTCTAAGAAATACTGAAACGTGAAAAAACTGCCTCATAAGAAAAAAAAAAAAAACATACACAGACTCATAAACTTGTCTTTTTTTGAAGAGTCTCTACAAACTTGATGGATTGTATTTACAATGTGGTTCAACAGCCAGGTGAGATTTTGTTGGCAGTGAACCAAAACACTGTGCAGAGCTGTTAAAGGGCACCGCTTTGTGTGTAGAGGTGCTGCTGTGCCACATTTTGCACCAAATTTGGCTGACTTTCTGATGTCTTTCAACTAATTTTCAGCGCCAACATTTTTAATGCAATTTCAAGCAAAAAAAAAAAAAAAAAAGAAAAGAAAGAAAGAAAGCATTGGGAAAACAACCGAATAAAGCACCCGGGCAGAGAAAATTACAAGTTCACAACCATGTGAACTTTTTGCAGCTTAAAATAAGCTTCAGCACAAAAGTGTATGCTGAGAGGAGAGACCTTGTCAATCAAGGCCAGTGTGTTTCTGCCCACACAATTTCCTGGAAAGTCCACTTTGTCTAATAAAATAAAAAAAAAGAGCTAACTTGGTGCACAAGCAGCAATGTGTTGCTCCTGCACTGTTGAGGGATATACTATTACTTTAAATCACGCAAATGGAGAGTTCCTGGGCTGCATGATAAAGCATAAGTGGCACCACTCTCCCCACCTCCCTGATCACTTCACCTCTACAAAGCTCTTAATTAAAAGATTAAGGTCACAACAAGCGAAAGGCCACTTGTAGTCAATTGCATGGGCACTCTTTAATGAGAAAAGTAATGTAAGGAGCTCAGTTATCAGCATTTTGGGATACGACCCGCCGCCTGCCTGTGGATGTAATCTCTAGTCACATCCCTCTGCAGGGATGGATAATATGTCGCAAGTGGAAATTCAGAGGCTGTGGAGCTTTATACTGCAGGGGTGTCACACAGTGTTTCTGCAAGAGATGGCACTGAACGCACACACCTGTGTAATTTGTATGACTGCACACTTTCATTTATGCTGCAATGACAATCATTCTCAGCAAAAGTCTGGTTTCACACACAAAAAAAAAAATGCTTCCTTTACACCAACAGAAACTTTCAGTTTAAGCATTTATTTTCCCAGAATTGAGATCTCAGTCTGTCTACTCAAAGAATTTCTCAAAAAAATTACAGTATGTTTCCATTTTCTGGGGATGGACACTATTATATCAACTCTATGATTTTTCAGATTAATAATTCACTATAGGTATAACATATGGCTCTGTTTGCATTTAAAAAGCCCAGGCGTGACTTTGGAAACATGCTGTGCTGTAGTGGTAAGCAGTCTCACCAGGAGACTCCGGTTCGATTCTCGGCCTGGAGTGTGTGGATGATTTCTCCCACAGTCTGAAGCATACAGGTGAGGCTAACTGGTGACTATGTAGGTGTGAATATAATATGTGATTGTTTCTGTGTTGGTCCTGTGCTGGACTGGTGACCTTTTCACTCACCTCTCTGCTTTTACCCAATGTCAGTGAGACAACACAACCTTTAGTTGGGTGCAGATGCTTCAGGGATGAATGGATGAGCGATTAACAAATAATATACCTAGTTGCTTTTATAAAAGCAAAAGCTCCTTGAGGTGTTGTTCTGGAAGTTAAATTTTGTGAAATATATTTGGAACTAGTAGCTGTACTGATGTAACAAAACAAAACAAAACAAAAAAAAAACGACAGGAAAGAGAAGCTGAAAGTAAAGTTTAAGTCATGTTTTTTTCACAACACTCAGTGCCACACATGGCTGTAAAAGGTTACACACAACAATGCTTTAAATATGGTGCTTGATTTTCTTAGCAATTTGTTTGAGTTTTCCCTTATTAAGGTTGCCTCGTAAACCAGACCAATCAAAGGCCAACATCCCAGTTATTAATTACTTTCCTGAAGCTTTCACATCTCTCTTCATAATACTAATGCTCTAATATGATCCTAAATTCAATGTGACCGTTTTTCTGATCTTAAGCTCAAAACATTTGGCTGTTGTATCATAAGATGAGACTAACCACACAAATGATCTGATATTAAAATGGAGATGCTGGATTTTAAAATGTCAACGTCCACAAGCTCTGCAGGCTTTATATATGCACTGCAGACTTTTAAAATCAGCTCTTTCCTACTTCTTTTCCTACTCAAATGTAATGTGAGCACAACCTAAAACTCCCTGATATCCAGTATGTGTTTGGACAGTGTTGCCAGAGCCAAAGCGTTGTTCATGGAAAAAAGGATTATGAGCAACAAGTGGCTAAGTAGTGGTGTATTAATGAAGTGTCTTTAGAAATACAAGACTGCTAGGTTCCACACTACTCTATGTGCATGCATGAGTGTTTTTGTGGAGAGCCTACTCCAGGTTTCTCTCGTCATGGCTGTCTGTGCATGGCTTATTTTTTCCTCTCATGCATATTTTTGCAAAAGACCAAAAGCTCCAGGCATTTGATTTTTGGTTTGAGAGTCTCTCCATTTAATTCTTGCCGACACAGTGTTGAACATCTGGACAGCATGTCTTCAATTTGGCATGCATGCTCACCCGTGTTTGTGCATGCTATATGTCAAGACAGATTAAAACCTCATTCAGGGTGTATTAAGTCTGACCTTGCATTAAAATGAACTGCAACCTTGCTGCTGAAGGCATCTAGCGAAGTGGTAATTCTAGTTACATATCAACCCTTCATATTCTGTGGGGGGGAAAAACGTTTTTATGGCTCTACAGGAAGCAGAGTGAAAGCAGGCACCCTCAAGGGATGTCATTTGAGTCTGTGTCATTTGGGACTTCAAAAAAACAGTTTTTTTGAAAAAAAAAATGTGGTAGTGATGCTGTGGTGAAAAAAAAAACAGGCTTAGCGCCTCCTCAGCTCAAGGCTACATTAGGTCTTACTAACGACACACTAAAGTCACAGAATAGCATGTGTTGGCTGCAAAGTTTGTTTGCTTTATTTCCTACTGCTGTGGTGCATTGCTGGTGTTGTTGTTTTTTTTTTCTTTACTGTTTGTATTTCTGGAGTCACACAATGACATTTCCAAACACTTGTGTGCCATTTTTCTCTTTGCCGGTTAATGTTGCGTTTCCTCTCTCCATCAGAGTGACAGAGAGCAGTGCGGCACACATTGCAGCAGGCTTCGGAGAAACCCCCCTCTCCTCCTTTCACCCTCTACTCAACCCGTGCCGCCAGCCTTGGAACTGAAACATCACTGCAGTCTGGAGACATCTGGTCATCACACTGCGGTAACTTATAGACATATGCTCCATCTCATTGTTTTTTAATGCATGTTCTGCAATAAATTTCCCGGCCGCCTTTCTCTCTGTGGCGTTATGTCTCTGTCTGTGTCTGCAGTTGTCTTTAGCGGTATTATCATTCACATCATGGCGATGGACCCGAGCCAAGAACCTGATTGGATCAGGAGTCGCAGAACTTCAGGAATTAATTGAATTGAAGCTGCTGTCTCCCCAGGAGTCTACCAGTGGCCCGTGGGTAGAAAATACCAGGCAGCGTATTAAGAATATGCATGAGGTAGTTAAGTCTGCATTAACTGGAGGCTTTAAAGAGGGTAATAGCTGGTGAATAAAGATACCTTATTTGTCATCTTTGACACTGTGGTCCAAATATATATGATACAAAAAATCACTACTCTCTGTGAGCCTGTGTAAATATTTCAATACATAGGTAATGCACTATGAAATGAGAGCTGTGCCCTTATCTGAGCATAAATCGTAATCTTTCAGTCTTGATTGGCAAATATTTTTTGCTTTGGTGCACCGAGCTTCAGTCGTCATGAGTCTTCCCATCACTCTCAGCTGTGTTTTCCCTCCGCTGTTTGTCAGCTCTGAGGGAACTCCATCAGCCGGCTAAATACCACAGTTTGAGCATGTTTTCCCATGAGTGCCTGTGGAGACTTCTCAGACACTCGGCGCTTTCTGCTGCTTGGAAAAAAAAAAAAAAAAAGCTCACGACCAAAACATCCGTGGAGTAACGGATCTTGTTTCCAAAATTTGATTAATTAGCATGATCTCATGCGTGAGCACACACACGTTCGATCAATTAGCTGAACTTCTCTTTTCCTTCTGGAATCTTTGATGTCTTTGTCAGAACGCACCTCAAACAGATATCAGAGTGAAGAGGATGCTGGCAGGACTGTGACTGCTTCATTTCAGATTTCCAGCTTGGAAGTGAGACTCTGCTGCTCTGCAGTTTAACAGAAGGACCCAAATGAGCCTCCGCATTCATATTCACAGTCATATCATCAAAATGTCTTTGGAGAACAAAAGGAGGGATTAATCAAACCCGCTCATCAGCAGGAGATTTCACTGGAGGCTTTGAATGTCAAACTAAATATTAAATATAAATGTGACACCTGAAAAAAAACTCCCTCTGATATTAAAAGATAAAATGTTTTGTGCATCTTTAATAACTTGTCTAAATCATGATGTACCAACAACAATACACTGATATACCGATGACTGAAATCCTGACCAGCACCGCATTCCTGAAGTGACTCAGTCCTCCTGACGGCAAAATGAAAGATATTCCACTATAAGTGTTAACGTTACTCTTTCTATTCTTCCTGTGATGCAGTAGCTACTAGAAATCTGTAATAAACAATAAAACAGCCATGTGCACATTGTCAAGATAGGTCCAGTCGAAGGACAGAGGAGTGATACAAATGTTAAGTAGATCACACTTTTGATGAAATCATGTATGTTGCATTAAGAATGCCATGAGCAAATTTAATCAAATGCTAATTAACTATAATTAGCAGTTATTGATTTTCTTGGTTCCACGACCAAAATGTGAAACATTCAGATCAATATGCATGTGGATGGATTCAATAGAACTTCTGCAAAAACCAAAAAAAAAAAAAAAAAAAAAAAGACTAAAGATTGAATGATGGACGCCACATGGTGAAGCAGTCACCTCACAACGGGAATGTTGTGGGTTCAAATACCAGTCAGGCTTTTCTGTGTGGAGTTTGCATGTTCTCCACAGTGGATGCTTGGATTTCCTCCCACAGTCATGCGTTGAAATTGCTGTTTTATTTAGTGCAATAAAAATAAAATTGACATGAATTAAATATCAGTGGTAATAAGACAGAATATGGTGATGCCAGTCATGTTGCACAGTACGATGATTCTCACCCCACATTTTGAAGTTTTATTCCAAACTGTACTAGTGGTGCATCATGTTGTATGGATTCTTCATCCATGTTGCTTTTTTTTTTTTGTTGCAGAAACCCCATTCAACTCCTGACGCTATTTATCAACTTATTTTTAGATTATTCTCAGACATTATTTCCCATCAGCGACTCCTCAGAGCAGGAATATTTCCAATGTGATCATAAAAAGATGCTGTATGTTCAGTCAAGCCAACAACAGCAACCAGCTTGCCCAGCCAAGATTAGCGTGGATCCATCTGGTGTTAGGCTGAAGTGTCCTTGGGAGAGAAATGATTAACCCCCACCTGCTCACTCAATGGCACACCCATTGATTAGATAAATGGCTAACCTATAATTCACAGCCTCTCCAGTGCAATGTTTTTGTCATCCGTTCGTTTATGGATTCAACTCCACTCACCGTGGGTCAAAGTGGTTACTGTCTGGGAAACCTTGAATCACTGATGTGTCTACAAATTAAATGAACAGGCTCCGCGGAGAGGGCAACAAATGGTTTTAAATCTGCAGCGCAGTCCGAATGGAAGCTTTCAGTGACGTCAAATGAAATGGATAAATGAGAAATTTTTAATGCGAATAAATCCAAAACAGAAATTCCACGAGTTTATACATTTTCACAAATAACAATTTGAGCAAGTCCAGTTAGACAAGACGTTTGTCCGTCCCATGTGTCTTACATTACGGTGGCTCAACAATCAGCTGTCGTTAACCTGAGCTTAAAAAGGTCACAGACAGCCAGAGCATCTGATAGATCATTGATTTGTCGGTGTTTCACGTGGCTCCCACAATTAATTGTTGAAGTAATGACCGCCGCTTTGAGAATCCATCAAGGACAAAGCATTTAACAAGCAGATGGATCACAGTCATGGCGTAGTTAGATTTTTATGTGAAATGAAAATGACTGTGTATCCTGTAGTGCTGGATGGAGGGAGTGTGTGTGAGCATGGCTTTAAGTGTGTATCTGGAACATTCAAACCAGAATGTGGATTATCTGGTTTCTTTGACATTTTTTTCTTGAAATAACCTTAAATGAAACTGAAAATGGAGCAACACTATGTATTATACAGTATGCAATCATGAACCCAGTGTGTGTCGTTAAAAGAATGCTCATCATTTTCAGTGAGCGTCGAGGTGGAGCTGTTACTGATCGGTCCTGATCTAGTAAAGGTTTATGTACATAAAACATGGCATTAAATGCATGCACATCTGATCAATGACTAAAATAAAGGGAATTTAACACAGAAAACCACACTAATGTTGTGTCAATTTACATTTATACATATTAAATTTCTGTCTTCCAGATTGTGAAGAATACAGGGATGAGATTTTAACCAATTTAACAATTATACCAGTTGGCATGTGATCAACTATTTCTGAAAAAAAAATTGCAGAGCAGCTGCAGTTATTGTGGCATTTCCCTCATGATGCTTTATTGGCAATTTTAATTAAAAGTTTCTTGACTTTATGACCATCTCCGTTGTCTGAATTCAGACCTATTTGCAGTAAGTAAAACAATAAATGTTGCTGATACAAAGCTTCCCCCATCAACATTGCAAACACAAGCAAACAAACATAGAAACAATACAGTTTCCAGCAGATTATTTTGCGTGAGCAAGGTCCTCAAATGCTCCTCTTTGTGTGTGAAGTCACTTATTTTTTCTCAATTGAAATCCCTGAGAAACACACGCAAACTGAAAGCGTGATCTGTTAGCATAAGTGCGCATGCTTTATGCAGGATCCTAGAGAATCAGGCCTTCTGGTTGCGATGCTGATTGGACTCAAAACACCTCGGCTTCATCTGCATCCAGAGCATATGAGGTGAACACACTCTGAAAAAAGAAAAGGAGACCAGTGAATACACCATAACTGGAGCCTGTTGACCCCAAGACAAAGAACATTCTCTGAGAATATCTACAGTCTTGTAAAAGACATTGAACATTATGTAGAGGCCACTAACACAGAGGTGACTGTACTTAACATAAAACTAAAAGCTCATCCTCACAGACCGGCTGTATGGACTACTGATTTTTTATTATCAACATACCAAGAGGGGTTTTTTTTGGATGGTTTTCCTGTCACATATCAAGCAGAAATATAGTGCACCACAATTTTTATGTTTCATTTTTCAGTGAATTCATGATAACCTGACTGCAAGTGATGGAACCCCAAAAAAATACAGCAGTAGATTGTATATAAGTGCAGACAGGCTGTACTTATCCGCGCTTACTTTGTTCTCTGAGGAGTGCCTCATCAGAAAAACTGCTGGATTATCAGTTTTACTATGGCTGCTCAGTGAATTTTCGCAGTTTTGAATTAATTTTTAATGACTTTCTTTATTGTCTCTATTGATTTTTTAAGCTCATGTTCCCGGGAGCACCCTTGGATAAAAATCCTTGGTTTTTTTATCTGGCTGGTAAAGTGACTTGTCAAACATGATCAAAGTCAAAAATTCTGGTGAATGAACACAATGAAATGTGATGTTGTTAGTATGTTCACCTGACAGCAAAATCAAGACTCAAATATAGGTTGTTTTGAGTGGACTTTGCAAGTTTTTCTTGAAAACTAAGATGTGCATATGTTATTGCATGCATATATTATTTCAATCCCTAATTTGAGGGTAGTATGTGAGTGAGAATGATTATTTGGATAAACCATTTTTTTTTTTTTTTTTTTTACCCCACTGTCAGGCAGGATCAGCTCCAGCTCCCATAAACCCTAATCGGAATGATAAAGGCATGGAAGACAAATATATGTCATCGTAGCCATTTCAGTCCTGCAAATCGACTGAAGTGGCTTCATTTAAGATTTCTCATTAAATTAGATAAAGATATCCATCAAAGACCCTTCTCTGAAGACCATCGATTCTGCAGAGAGATCGAGATCTGCCGATATAATACTGTTGCTCCTGATAAAAATACCCCTCTGTACATTACGGAAAAGGTCCATTTAAGCCTCTGGGAGAGGTGAATTGCTCTGCCATCCCCCTCTCTGTGGTAATCAGACCCAAATTGAAAATATCCGGCCGCCAATTTCAGCCCGAGTTTCGATATTCCCTGCCTGCCAGTATGATGTTGTATTTTCTGCTGGCTGTAAAGGTGGACACAATATAAGTGGCTTATGAATGAGATTTGAATTTCATAACCCAATATCATTTAGAGTCAGTAATCGGGCAATATGTATTCTGTACCCCTAACAGGCACTTGAGCTTATTCCAATTTGAATGGCGTCGCAGCTGGGTCATTGCAATCGCACAGAATGATGAAACTCTGCATTTGTTCCCATCAACAACGACATTGTCATTTCTCTTCAGAGATCAGGTCCTACCTGTGGTATCGAGGGGCGAGAGTACGCTGAACATTGTCCTTCGGGGATCCACACTCCCAGGAGGCCGACAGGATGTTCTTTAAAGTGTCTTTCCTCTGTTGCTAATGGGAACAGGATTTGAAAAGGGCTGCAGGGGTGGGTCAGCTGTCCGTGCAGCTCTACTTTGAACTGGCGTCATAGTAAAAGAGTTCATACTAATTCAAATTGCTAGGATTAAAAGCAAATGCATTGGAAAGGTATTATTGTAATGTGAAAGAATTTCTGTCAGTTTATTTGAACCACTGCACCTGTTAAAAAAAAATCCCATCTGGTGCAAATGAACCCAAGTGCATTGTTATTTTAATTATTTATTTTCTTAATCATGCCTGTTTTCTAAAGGTGGTGCAATCATTATATTACAATCCTGGTGAAACAAGTGAGGCTAACTGTGATCTCAAAGTGCTCATTTCCGTTTATCTGTGCTTATGCTGTGATGGACTTGTCTTTGGTCAGTTGAAATAATTTGATTGTAAAAATTCAGTCTTCAAAATTTTCTTTGCCCAATTTTGCATTGAACTACTCCCTATTGATTTTAATCAACAAAACCGCAAAGTAATTTCACCTGACAAGACAAACCCGGCATTGGAAGGGAAGAATAAATATATTGAATATTTTACCTACACTCGATCCAGCCTGCTAGCAGATGGTGTCCTCATTACATAAAGCTGACTCCCAGAATTTGTTTGGCCTGTCTACATAATTTTTACTTTGCATATTTTCAGTGAATGACTCACTAAAGCAAGGTTGACACATATAATGTGGAGTATTCATATTTTTTATTGCTGCCTTTATGTGAAGCCATGCTGTGTTTGTGATCACTTTTTTTTTTTTTTTTTTTGAATGATAACCTTTTAAACTGAAAAATTCAGAACTTCTCTTTAGGAATATGAATGTTTGGATTGGGCTTGAGAGCTTTTCTGTGTGCAGTTTGCATGTTCGCCATTTATGAGCATGCTTTATTTTCTGTTTTCCTCCCACAGTCCAAAAACATATATTTGAGGTAAACTGGTGAACCAGAAGGATCTGTGTTTGTGTGTGTGTGCGTGTGCGTGTGCGTGTGCGTGTGCGTGTGCGTGTGTGTGTCTGCTTGGCATTTTGGATCTCAGAGTGAAGCCGACTGAGCCAAATTACAAAACACATTAATGGTTAAGTGATGGATGTGAAATGGACAATCATCACTTTTACGTCTAAATAGAAACCTGAATGCCTCAGGACTGCTAACAAGCTCACTTCTTTTAAATTAGGCCTTAAACATGATTATTTGCTTATTATTTCCAGTTTTCCAGTTATTTTATTATTCTTATCTTAAAGTATCTGCATTATTTATTCTCCTCTCTAATCTCTTTCTGTTAATGTTTTTCATAATCTTGATCTCTTAAGATTAATCACCTTGTTTTAATGCATTTCCTTCATTTCTTTTAGAAGCACCTGTGAAATACTGTGTCCAAATATGAATATGTTTGCCTTACTTTACAAATACTGACTACAGAAACTGAGTGACAGGTGTTTCGATGTCATGTTTTGGACAACATTAAATTTAAAATCCAATTCTGCGTGAGCAACTGGTGGAAACTTAAGGTGGCTGAATGTTCTGCAAGAGTGGGGGAAGGTGCTTGCAATATAATTTCAGAATCCATAACAAACTTCACAATATTTTATTCTGCGTAAAAATGTCAGTGTGAGCACAAAGAGAACCAGAAATTATTGTAATGCTGTTGAAATTTTTTTCTAGTTTGGACAATGGCACTGCACATCCAGTGTTCAGTGTCCAATGACACAGCCTCAGAGAGGCAGCAACAACCAAATTACAAACCAAAGGCTCCCCACAATGAGCAGCAACTACAGCAAAGTGTGTTTGAATCAAAGACTGGACTCTATCAAATATGAGACAGGGTGTAAATGTCACAATATCACTTTACACAAACTATTTGGGCTAATAAAATGGTCAAATGATCAGGGTAAATCTCCGAATCTGATCCCAATCACATACATTCTTGCTTTTGTGTTTCTTGGGAGTTTGTCCTTTAGATAAAAATGAGATTGATCAATTTTTTCATGCACAAAACTCTTCAGTCACTTGAAGATTCAGTGCACCAGTTGTCTTAATGACCAATTATTATATTCAAATTTAATGTCTTTTGTGAAATAAGTTAAATTTTAGAAGATGGGATAATTTTCAGACATCGTAACACAGTTGTCAAGAGCTCCCCCAGGAAGGATCACTGAATAAAGGCTTGAGGATGTCGCCGCAGTGTTTCTCCTCGCCAGTTCTTTGCACGGCCTCGTCAGCCACGTTGTGATTACTTCTGAGCTGCACCCATCCCAGTCATAATTATAGATGACGACAGATGTGCTAAAGCCCGTCTAATAATGTGTTACACTGCTGTATTGTGGAGCAGACAGGAATACTGGGGGCAGAAAGTAACTTCATCAGAAGTTATGAGGTCATAAAAAGCATGAGGCAAACAATACGTTCAGTGAGAAAGAACATTTTGTGCTCAGATTATCGCACGCTGCTGTTCGCCACCACGTCACCGGAGAAAAGGCAATTTAATGAAGGAGAAGACTTGAAGGAGATGCTTTGGATGTGACCATTGTGACTGTTTCGTCTTGACACCACCAGCTGGTAATCCTCCTCTCAGTACCTGATGGAGTTAGGACTTATTAAACCAGGATCCAGGAACAGCTGAATGGGTGAAGAGCGAGTGCTGGGGAGGAGGGAGTGTAAAAGCAATGTTCTAACACGGAAAACATATCAGAGCAGTCTCACAAGGATCTGGGACATTTTGTGGATAACACAATGAACAAACCCTGGTGTTCTTCAAGACACGGGAAAAAAAGTCCATCTTACAACAAAAACATAATATTCTAAAGTCTTTGGGCTTTCTCTACTCTTTCCTGAAAGGTTCATGTTTTTTGATTAAACCTTTAATTTTTGATGTTGAACTTTAAGCACATAACACATTGCATGTGTTCCAAGAAACTGTCTTTCTTTAATTTCTTTATGCAAAACTTAACAATGAAAAACATCAAAGCAAGAGGCTCTTTCAAGTCTCTTCTCTGCAGAAATTCGTACATTTAGGTATTTTCAGGCGTCCCCATCTACAGTACATGGAAAAAGTGGGCATAAATCCTCCTGCCCTCCACTCTGGATGTTTCTCCATTTGCTGTTCTCAGTGAACGATGCAGCAACTGCTGCAGCTCGCTATTTCCTGAATGTAAAGTAGAGCAGAATAAGCATGTTGGAGCACAGAAACTGTGTCTCTCACATAACCGTCTTGTTGACTATTACGCGTCACTCTTTTAATAATTTCTCACCAGCACAGAAATAATAAAACACCAACTCCAGTCTCTAGGATTGTTGTAAAAAACATGTTGGGTTGACATGTGCAATAAAAAAAGAAGTCTTTTTTTATGCTGAAACATGCAATAATACAACATGTTCAAGTATAGGCCGGAATAACCTTTATTCCTGTGCTAGAGGGTTTCCTGATCAGAACATGTGCTGCATGATAATCTGTTCTCATTGGACTTTGCAGCACTGTCAAATCCTTCTCATCCCTCTTCTGGTCCCTGACTGCCACTCTGTGGTTATAAATATTTAACATGGTTCTGCTGCAGCTTGGGCTGAAACTCCTAAACTTCACAGGTCTCGCAAATTTTACCCCCAACAGTACCAATTTCTATCAGTCAGACCATTCCACTCTGACCACAGCAACGAGACGTTTAGGATCAGCACAGAAAACTGTACACCTCGTACTTGCAGTACAGTCTGTTGTTTCATTCCTTTCTCGTATGACTTTGTATTGCTGGCCTCTTCCTACCCCCTTTGTCCTTCTCTTCACTCACTGTGGTCTAGTACTGCCCTCTCCAGCTAGCAAAGGGGGATAATTCAAGGGACTTGGTGCATGTTGAAAGTTGTGTGTATTATGATCTTATTTATATTGTGGTGATGGTATTTGCAAATAACACTATTTTACCAGTATTTTGCTTTATATACTGGTTTTGTCTACTATGGATACACATTCAAGTGACAGGCAGAGGACATTCCCAGTTCTGTGTCTCACCACAGAACAACAACTGATCTTGTCCTATAACAATAGTATCCTGATCCTACAATATCTGACAGATCTTTAGCCAGAGAGGACTCTAAGGTAACATTTACACACGTCGTACTGAGATTACTCTGGTGAGATGTGAAACTGAGGTGTCAGAAGAAACAAAACGTCTGCTCGTCATTTATCAAACCACCAGGGAAATATCACAAACTGTGGCAACGACTTCAAGATAAATAGGGAAGTTTTCATTGAAGTCTCGCATAATTCCATCCAGAAATGTTAGAATATGTTGCTTTCAACCACTGAGATGATAATAATGTCTTGTGGGCACAGAATGAAATTGATCCATCTTGGTGAAACAATCCTATTACACCATCCATCATCATTAGAAGAAGGGAAAAAAGGAGACTCTTTAACAGTGTTTGATAAACGCAGCCACAGGCGATGTGCTGCCGTGACTTCCTGATCCCATTTCAGTGTTTGATAGCGTACTTTCCCATATTCCCCCTGTAAACTTGTGTCACTCTGTGACAGTTAGGCTGGGGTGGTGTCAGATTTTGACATTTAGAGTGGGGACTAAAATAACACCTTTCATCTTTTTAAAACATCGACAGAATACGGCAGCGCGATGCATCAGTGTTAGTGGGTTTGTTGTTTTTTTTTAGCTACCTGCCATTTTATAGCAGGAATCAGATGTCACACAGGCAGAAATGAGACTCATAACTCTGCTCAAGTGGCCTCAAAACATCAGCATACAAAAGAAAGATGGGACTTGCTTTTAATATCACTTCCAGGGAAAATGTCATTGTTTCAGACATCTGATGGCTTAATCTCGTGGATGTGAAATATCCACAGAATCAGACTTGGAATAGGTGTGGCTGACACCCCACTGTCATCACAGGATAGATGTCGTAGTTACAAAACTTCACCGGTTAAACCACAAGGCCATTTGAAATGTATAACACAGAAAACAACAAAGTGTGTTTTTTTTAAAGTTACAGTTGCAATTGATAATCTATTGATGATTTATAGGATTTTTTTCTTTATTATTATTATTATTATTATTATCATCATCATCATTGATCATTGTTGTTGTTGCTGTTGTTGTTTGTGTTTGCCTTGACTTTAATTTGGAGGAGGTGAACATAAATTTAAAAACAACAACAACAACAACAATAACAACAACAACAACAAATCAGCTCACTCAAGGACACAGACCACTGTGATAATCATTAGTCCACTAACAAAAATTTGAAATGTGATAACTTGCCATGTATGTGATAAAAATTGAAAGTGAATTCTGCATAATAAGTCTCTTCAGTGAATGAATATGAAAACTACACCATCCAAAGTATTTTCGATAAGCAAACTGGATAAAAGCTGCAAAAACAGCTCTTATTTCCAAGAAATACAGCCTTATTTGTGTATTATTACACAAAGGCTGCAGTTACTGCATTTTGAAAGGATTTTGTTAAAATGCGACTCGTTAAAGTAATAATTTAATGGATTACTGGCAAAATGTTAATATGATAATGATGAGAATTATGGCATTATATTACATTTAAAATGGTTAAAATTATTCCATTATTGATTGCTACAGGGCAACATTAGATTTGAAATACATTGCATTTGTAATACAATAAGCTTGGAAAACTTCCAACAATAAATATAAAAGAATGGCCTCAGGGCAGGCCAGTGTATTTTGGATGGAACTCAGTCAAGCTGTGGTTGTTTTTAGCATGAATGGCTCCGTTTGTTTAGAACTGGGGTTTTGAAAATATGGCAGGATGACCCCACTGAGTTTCTTAGTCTTCAACAGACATACAAGAAGAAGCATGACTCTTCTTGTGTTGTTGAGATGCTTCAAACTTGAACTTCCTGAAACTCATTTTAATATGAGTAATGGTTGTGGCTGTTCACCGCTGTGGGTCGCTGAGTGAGACTCTTGACCCCCCGCTGCCCTGTAGCAGCCCGCTGCTCCCAAAAACAGGCAAGGATTTCCCCATGGGGGATCAGTAAAGTACATGCAAATAAAATATACAAAAAGTACCAAAGAAACACATGTAAACTCCAAGAAGAAAGGCGACCAGTAACATGCAGCAAAGAGAGGTTACAACCCCAGCCTGTGCTGAAGCCAGCACAAATGCAAAAGGAAACTGTGAGTCAACATCACTAAACACACTATTGACACTTCTTAATGCTAAACGCCGCACTTTAAAATGATTACGTTGAAACAAAAATGCTTGCATGAAGTAAAGTCGCATTAATGGTACATGTGGTGAATGGGTGACACAGGCAGCACGCTGCGCTGATAGGAAAGCCCGTAGACGGGACTCATGCCCGCGCGGTGGAAATGCCGCCCCGCGCCAATCTGGCGCAGATGGAAGAGCAGAGTGAGCTTTCGGGTCATGGTCCTGAGCGCCAGGAAAGAGGCCACGATCTGGGCGAGCAGGAAGGTGAGGTAGAGGGAGTGGACGGCTCTCTCCAGGGGCAGGATGAGGATCCCCTCGTCGGTCAGGAAGAACAGCAGCACCGGCAGCTGGAACATGAAAGACAGGAGCCAGAAGGCGGCCAGCTCTGGCACCTGATGACAGGGAGAGGACGGCAGAGGGAGAGTCTGCCTTAGTGCACGCAAGCAATGCAAAAATGGAGGACTCAGACATCCAGTACACACACTCGACAGTGTTTACTCAAGCAGGTAGAATGTGCTTAAGCAGCTCTTTCCTCTTCTCAGTCCATAAAGGAGCTTTGTGAGTGCAGATGCGTGTTTGAGTTACCTTTTCTTTAAGGTTGCCGATGTAGCCCAGATAAAGCCGGATTACTTCTATGAGTGTGAGGAGGACAATCCCAGTGATGAGCAGAGCCTGGTAGTACCCTGGAAGATAGGGGTACTAGAGAGAGACGAGAAATCGAGCATTTATATGTTTAAAAATATCAGATTTCTCAGGAAATCAATAATCTGACTGAGTTAGGAATATATCAAACTCTGTTCAAAGTTTCTCTGAAGAAAAGAAACAAGACTGAAGTTGAACCTTGAAGGATAACTGCATGATTATATTTTATTTGAACCACTAGATGGAGCTAAAGTTACAGTTTATCCACTTGATGCACAGCGTTTCATGAGCAGAGAGTAAATTTAAGGCAGAGTAGATTTCCTTTGACAATAAGAAAAAAAAATGAATAAACGCTTTGAACCGTGTGTGTGTTTGTGTGCGTGTGTGTGTGTGTGTGTGTGTGTGTGTGTGTGTGAGTGTGAGAGAGAGAGAGAGAGAGAGAGAGAGAGAGAGAGAGAGAGAGAGAGAGAGAGAGAGAGAGAGAGAGAGAGAGAGAGAGAGAGATTAAAGCCTTTAATGTTGATGTATAATATATTCTACACATTTTTAGCCATCTCTGCTGATTACAGATGGAGGCTGGATTCACCCTAAACAAGTCGCAATCAATTACAATCACACACTCATGTTCACAAGCTGATTTAGTTTTTGCCCTGTGGCAGGAAATAACGGTACAAGGAGGAAACTCATGCATACATGCACAGGAAGAACATATAAACTCTGCTCAGAACGACCTCAAAGTCCTATCCAGAATCGAACTGGGACACTCTGGGATGAGAATGTTAGCCGCTACACTGCAGTGCGGCATTATTAAAATTGTGGTTAGGAATATTATCTTGACTTGCTCACAGTTTCTAAGAAAGTGTGCTGGGATGTTTTTGCAATAGAGTTTGAGAACTGAGCATAACTCGTGTGTGAAATTCAGCAAATTTAAATCCTCCTGTCACTTTATGTAATCTCGACTACATGATGTTGAAATACAGCCTGTGTGGAGATCAAAGCATCAAATCCAGAGCTGCTTTTCTATGCACAAGATAGTTCATGGTATTGCATGTTTGCGGTTTTTCTCATCTCCTGAGAATTACTATTAGAAGCAATCGCTCTCCTCCCTTATGGCACTGCGCAACCCATATATGCCAACAACCACTGCACATATTTATATAAGATGAAAAACTAAAGTTTTCCAAACCAGTGAACGATCCACATGACTGCTTTAAAAAATGTTAAACTTAAAAGCATGGGTGTTAAATATAAAGTCCTAAGTCTGTATGGTAACTCAAAAGAAAGTACAATTAATGTGATGGTGATCGCCCTTCATGTATAAATGTGTGCACTCTATTTAAACCGTTGAAGACTAAGAAAAATAAATTATCTATAAAGCAGTATCTATAAAGTTGTGTGGTGTGAGTGTGAAATGTTTGGGTTGTGTGTCTCTGTAACTTAAGGAAGTGAGGTGAGTGAATCTTCGCCATCAGGCTTTACTGTGTGGCCCTGCTGGCCATCACAGACAACAACAAAAAATAAATACAATTCAGTAATTTCTTGTGTTAATCTGTTTTAAATGTATTTCACTGACAGCTTCAAAAGCTGTCAACCAACGTTGTCCTCTGCCTGACAGGAGTTACAGCCTCAATATCTGACACAATGTTGCTCCAAGACGTGGGCAGGGCAGGATGGAGAATTAAACCATCATTCTGGGATTAGAAGATAACTTGTTCTACCAGCTGAGTCACAGAGATCAGCAAAATTTACTCTGAGAGAAACACAAAGTATTAAATTGCAACAAAGTGATCACATAAAAGCCATATCACTGAAATCCAATGAAGATTGCAAAAACGTTACTTTAGACATATTGATGATTCTGGTTTTTCAAAAAAAAAAAAAAAGTTAACTGGCAACATCTCACCTGCATCCATTATTTTGAAGGACGTGTTATTCTATTTCTCCACTTTTAAAATAAGTTTTTTTTTTGTTTTTTGTTTTTTTGTATTTGTGCACCATGCGGCTTTATCCCTCCCCTGTGGCTGGTGAATGACTCCTCCTGCTCTCACAGACCAAACATTTTGTGACTTTCTCTCCCTATCTCTTCTTTTGACTTTCTTCTGTTTTTCTCCCAGCACTCAGTCGGCTGGGAACACTTCGCCTTACCTTTACTTCCAGCATGAACACAGCAGAGAACCACCAGCAGGGGAAGTAAAACATGTTGAAGTAGAGGAGCATTTGAAGAGGAAGGTGGGAAACCAGCTGGTTGACCACTGAAACACACACACAAACATATAGTTATGTTTTAGGGGTTGGAGAATTCAAGGACAGTCTGTAAAAACATGAACATAAATCCGTTTTTATAAACTATTATTTGGGCTCTCTGAATGCTTGATTCCTTGTTCTCTACCAGCAGTTTGAAAAAGGTGACTGAGACTCTAAAGTAAACTCACATGAAGATATTTGGGAAGTGCGTATCTACCTAAGTTGGCTTTAGTAGCTTGAATCACAGTAATTAGCACCAAATATCACTTTCAGAAGGTCTGAAACGGATTCTGACAGAAAACAAATGAGCTATATGAGAAGCTTCCTTGACAAAAACAATACAATTCACAAGGAAAAACATTTTTCTGAGCACAGTGTTAATTTCAAAGTTATAGAAATACATAATTTTATATAAAGCCCTTTTTGATCCTTTCTCTGTATTTTGCTTATTTGCTTGAGAAGATGCACTGTAGGTGTGTTCTTTCTCAGCCTGTCTGAACCCTGTCATTATGTCGTGGTGTCTCTCCCTCTTTACAAGCTCACATATGCTCCGTAAAGTTCCAGTGAGTGCTCCACACCTTCATTACATTGACTTTACAAGCCGTAGCGGAACAACAACAAACCGCCACGGAAGCCAGAAACTAACCGGAGGCGTCCTCCTGCTGCCGCTTGAAGTCGCTGTCTGCCGTCCTGTTGTTGGTGAACACAGAGCCTCCCATGTAGGCCAGGCCCATCTGCAGGTTCTCAGGAATCGGAGAGTAGAACACAGGCATTGTGGGTAGAGATGATGATGACCGAGCCAAGGAGCGGGGAAGTGTGGCGGTCCGAAAACTGTGCCCGTGGTTCAGTGTCCGTGTCTAATCCCCATTGTTTAAAGTCACACAAATGCACAATTGTAGGCACAAATGTCCGCGTGCTGGGAGACACTCCTGCTAATCAGATTATTGTGCAGGAGGCGGGCGGAGGATTAGGCTGAAAGAGCGGCATGGCGGTTCGTCACTTAGAGGCCATCTACGATGTTCACTGAATTTGCTCATCCAATTATGGAACTCAATCTTTTCAGCTCTCTAAAGACTGGATCGGTGATGCACACACATGTGCTGCTCTGACCTGGAACTGGACACAATGTAAATTAGAGGAAATCATCTCAAAACCCACATTTAATTGAGGGAGACAATCTGGAAAATGTGCACATCGCAACACGATGATGATGTGTTGTTGCAATAGTAATCCTATTGAAGTTGAGACAAAGGAAACAAATAAATAAGAAAGTCTTGTTTTTGTAAAGAAAATCAGCAAGTGGAACAACTCCCAATGTAACTATCCATCTTTGAGGTAACTTTATTCAGCTTGTGGTTGCAGGGAGCTGTGGAGCTAGACTGGGAACATGTTGGCCAGACACAGAGCACACACCCAGAGGCAGACAACCACACACTCATATTCACACCTACTTGCAATTTAGAGTCACTAATTAACCTCAAATGTTTCTAGACTGTGAGAGGAGGCCAGAGTGAATATCTGTAAGCATCCGTTCTTTCTCTAAGGCCAAGAATAATTATGGAGGACAAATGTCCATCATGTACTTTATGCTTCTCCCCATTTTAGTTGGTAAAAGGTTGAATCCTCTGTGACTCTAACTTGGATAGAGTTGGTATAAATTATACATGAGAGAGAGAGAGGGGGGGGGGGGGGGGGGGGGGGGGGGGGGGGGGGGGGGTGGGGGTGAGAAGGGGGGTGGGGTGTAGGGTAGGGGGGGGGGTAAGGTGAGAGAGCGAGAGAGAGAGAGACACAGAGCTTTCATGCAGTTCTTTACTGGATTTTCTTATATTTTCAAATTGCATTTCATTGAGAGCAGTTATTAACCTTTATTAATGCTGTCAGGATACTTTGGTTTTTGTTTTTGAAAGAAGAAAAAAGGAGAACAAGGAATAAGAAGAATAACTCCACCTTCAAAATACAAGACAGAAACAGTGAAGGCATTAACTTTATAGTTGTTGTTTTTTTTTAATATTATTCAAGTTTATGGAACAAAGAGACTGATACAGTAGTGATTAACCCCCCCTGTCCCCCAACATGCGGGTCTTCAGAGTGCAGCCTGGCCTTCAGGGTCCCGGCCTTGTGGCTCCACCCGTCATGGATGCATGGATGGGTGCAGAAGCGGAGTGTGGCCACCAGGGGGCATCACAGCTCGTCCCTGGGGGCTCTGAGGGGGAAGTGCTGGAACTCTTCTGGCACCTCTTCCCCTTTCTGGGACCTCTTGTAGAAGCCCAGAGAGTCCAGCAGGCTGCTGATCTCGTCTGACTTCATTTTCTTCACAGGAACCGTCTGACACACACGCACGCACACACGCACACACACGCACCCAGACAGGAAGAGAGGCATATTTTTATGAGGGCATGTGGTTAAAGGTCTAAAAGCAGTAATGCTTTGTAAATTATATGTACATTTCCTAGATTTTTTTCCTATGTTTGCATGATGTGTTGTACTGAAAAATGATTTTTCTTTCTTGAGTTAAATCATGCAACTGCTTCTGCTGTAGGACTCCTGCACATTCATATCTTCACTTTTTCAGCCTTTAATCATTTAAAGCCAATTTACAGCCACCCACGATAAAAAAGCACAACAAACATCAAACTCAGACTTTGACAAAGGAAGAACTCCCACAAAAGATTTAGTGGAGAAAATATAGGATAAAAACTATAAAGGCTGCAGCAAGGCATGAAAGGACTCAAACTTTAAATCAGGCAGGCGCACAGGCAATTCATCAATTTTATTTCCAGGGGTGGATTTAGTGCCTCATGCTGCCACTATAACTGGAACACAATGACAAAAATCCATCTGTGGGAAAGGTTTGGAAGCTTTCAATTCAAATTCATAACATCATTCATATCAAATATCTCGCTTCAGTGCAAAAAAAGTATTGCTCATCTCTCAGAAAGCCCAATTTATGTGCTTTTTATCTGTTTTTACTGTCTCGCTCTTTCAAGCGCGCCCCCTCTACACGTCTCGGTATCCGACAGAAAATCTCGATATCAGATCAAACAGTCTTAAAACTTCCCCAACCGAGTCTGTCTTCCACGTTCTGGCACTCTGTAGATAAACTCCATCACAGAACGGAGGAGGAAAAACATCCTCCCCCTGAGTGCACGTCTCACCTTTACAACCTCGTCTTTTTCATTATAGAAGATCAGACGGGGCTTCTTCTCCTCGGATGAGTCGTATTCCAAGTTGTGGCTGTACGAGAGAAAAGCAGATCAAGGAGGAAACAACAGGTAGTTTGGAGGAGAACAAGGCGTATCCATCTGCTTTCACTATTTTTAGAGGCACTTTGCAGGATTTGAGAGTTTTGGAAAGCTCACAGAGCTGGCACCAAACACGGCGACTTGGCTGGGAGCTCTGTTTTTGCTTATAAAGACAGAGGTCATGAGAAAAATCACTATTGTTTTTATAAAAATGTGCTCAAAGGTCACATCTCTGAAGAAATAAAGAGCGGAATGAAACGGAGAGGAAGGATACTATAAAGCCGATCGCTCTATGATGAAATGATAGAGCTCGGGCAATTTCTTTATGGATCATCCGACCACACTGGGAGCCTGCAGGGACGACAGACAGTTGTTAAAACAGCATGACGAACAGCGTCGTTCTCTGCTTGATCAAAGCTTCCAGAAATAGGCTTCATATCTCAGCAGAATACAGTCATCCAGTCATCTCACCGACAGACTGGTAATAGATCCCATCCTGATCACGGGTGGGTTTATTCTTAGACCTTTATAGATGGAAAACTCTTTGTTTTGATGGGATCCACTGGGTACTCACCATTAGTTTGGCCCTGGCTATCACAGGCTTCTCTTCCTTCACTGTGTTGTTGCTTGTCTCAGACGCCCGGGCAGTCAAAGCAAGCGTGAGCACCAAAAAGGCCCACATGTTCATGTCTATGAGTGCTTTCCTAAACTCTAACTATCAATGAGTGACCTTTTAGTCCAGCAAACGGCTTCTCAAGGTGGGCAAGACCATGACGGATTCCCACAAGGGGAGCAGTGCCCACCTGAGTCGGACCGCCCTTGTCTCTCTCATCATGTTTCCCTCATTGGTTCTGAACAGTGGGAGAACCGAGTCACTGGTTTACCAAAAGGTCCTCCAATGCACATGGCTATAGAGCTGTGTTTGATATTTCAGAGGTCCTTAAAGAGGCCCCCCTGGCTTTATGGTTTATAGTTTCTTCCACATCGGATGCTGTTGGGGGTCAGCAGAAATCCCCGCACATCTGCGCTCTTATCAGTTTTTCCCATGCAGTGCGCTCGCAGGTGGCCGATTGTTACTCAGAGTCCCGAACGTTCTCATCAGACAAAAACTCAGCCAAGGTCGATTCATCAGGCAAATTGTGTCGCTTTTGCTTAATGTTTTGGAAAAGCTACTTTTTTTCCATGTAGTATAAAAAAGGGTGATGTTCATACCACCTGTGTAAATACGGTGTAGATCTCAGAGTTTGGTCTGCAAGCTAAAAATAGAAGGAATCAGATTCTATGTAGACACAGTAAGTCCATCTGTTCTGCCGCTGCCATGCAGCTTGATGGAATTTCCTTCTCACACAAGACTGACCCAGTTATTGTTAGTCAAATATCAGAACGCATAGGAAACCTTTATTCCAATGTCAAATCTGAGAAAATTTCAATGTTGTTCACTGACAATAGCCGATTACGATGAGTGGCATGGACTAACGCTGTAATCAGGGATGAAACTAATGGGAGTGTATTGTCTCACAATGTTAAACTCTGAATGTGTAGATTCAAGTTCATGTGGAAGTAGTTTCATTTTCAATGATATGAGTTGGAAACTATGAGATTTCAGATTTACATTGTCTTTTTTTTTCAAAATTTATTTGAATTAGTTTCAATGACAATATTAGGTTGTCCCGTTTACATGAACACCAAGCAAAGCCATTGAATTGATTTTTGAGTTTATATCTACCATCTGAAATTCCTCTCTGCAAATTTTATCTGTATTTTCTGTTAATTTCATTCTGTCACATCCTCATATTAACTCTAAAGCCCGTGACTTGATTGGAAGAGGGGATCACCAGCTTAATCAGGGGGTTGCAAGCTTGACCAAGACACAGAAAGCCAAACTGCTCCGAATGCATGGCAGTTGCCGCCACTGGTGTGTGATCAGGTGAATGTGGTTAACAGAGTGAAGGACTTTCGAGGACTGCTCAAGTGTTGAAAAAGTGCTTTATAAGTGAGACCCATGTACTTAGTAATATTTATATTTAACTTTCTTTTCGATTAATTCTGTGTGGGGTAACACTTTAAAAGAATTTAACTCTGGGATTAATAAAATCATTATATTATATTACACTATATTATATTATATTATATTATATTATATTATACAATACAGGCACCAAGAACATTATCCTCATTACATGAATGTCTACAGATGTTGCTGGTTCCCCTGGTCTCTGTGGTTCAGAGATCAGTGGGGTCCATTATTAGATTCACACATGTTGAAATGAAATATAAAGCAGACATGGGAAACTACCAATTGCTTTTGAGCTGCTTGCTCTTGTGTGTTTGTGGGAATGTGTGACTCCTACAGTGTTTGGCGTCACAATAACATTTAAGGTGGCTGTGAACAGAGCTGTCCTGCCCAAGCTGTTGTGAGTTTTTTTTTTTTTTTCTTCTGTCAAAGCAAGTGAATCAGGTCAACCGAACTTGGCTGGAAGTCTCAGAAGAGGTTTGGCCCCTTCAAAGTGGTGTCATTGATTCATGCTGTTCCCTTCAGTCGACTGGGTGGTCTATGAGGTGAAATGTCTTCCAGTACATATATCCAATCCGAATTCTGCCTTCAATAAAATCAGTGTGTGGTGCTTTGTGGGATTCAACAACATTAATGTTAACTTTTTTATATTGGCTAAATTGTTTAATGATCTAAATACAATGCTATGTAAGCTAACTGAATAGAGTTTTACTCTGTGGATACGCTCACTTACTCTCACTGCATGAGCTGAATTACGTGATGCATGGAGTGAAAGAAAAAAAGGTTTTGTTGAAGAACTGAAGGTAGCTTGAATAGCAAAACAGGGACCACAAAATAAAGGTAAGATGGAAAATGGTGAAAAAAAAACTGCTAAAACCTAGAAACAAAGCACATAAGTAAAAGAAGTCTTTCGTGCACATTCACACCATCATCTACATCAGCAGAGTTTTTTTTTTTCTTACATGCACCAGATTCTGATTTGAACAATATGATGAAAATAAAGGAGCTTGAATATTTAATTATTCAGTACTGTTCTCTGCATGCATGAAAGCTGCAGCATTTTCCTGCATTGTTGTTCCTGCGATGACGGTCATTTTCCAAACTTTGCTGTTTTCATGTGACTCTGATATTTTCCAGAAGATCCTTCTGGCGGTAACAGGGAGCGGATGTCGAAGTTAGCTGAAATACTTTCGATATGCAACTGTCGTTACTGTTCCACTTGATTTTTTTTTTTTTTTTTTTTTTTTTATGATTTCAGTGAATGCTGTATTGAAATATCTCTATAGTTCATAATTTTGCTCTAAACATTTTGTTGACTTGTACATTGGGTATGCTAGAGCTTAAACATTAGTGTCATGACAAGCAGCAAAAAAAAAAAAAAAGAAAAAAACTCCTCTCTTTCCACTCTTCCACCTCGCTTTCTGCCTTCTCTCTTTTCAGGAGCAGATTTCATTCCACTGTGTCAACACTCCGCGAGAAAAAAAGTTCATCGGGTCACCACGAGAGGGCACGCACGCACACTTCCTGGCAGTTTGGCGGGTAAAAATGTCATCCCGAAATTTTTGCCACAGACAATTATGTTTCTAACAAAAATAAACCATCCCTGCCTGGAAGGCTGAGGCTGAACCCTCTTGTTGTCTGTGTGCTTTTTGCAGACGGCCTGCCTGCGCTGGTTGAGATTATGTGTCGAATGGCTGTTAAAAACTGCCCCCTCTTTTAACAGGCAGTAAATTTGCAGGCTTCTCTTGCATCTTGAAGTTGTCGTCCTGCTTTCTCACAGACTTAAGCTGCTGGAGGAAGAAAAAAAAAAAGCTGAGTTGATGTTATGAGAGAGGGGAGTGGGGGTGGGGTCCTTGCTCTATATGTGCGTGCCATATGTGTTCACGATCAGCATGTTTCGGCTTACATCACGAGGAGAGCGCCAAAAAAGGGGGGATGTTGTTATTAATAATGTGCTGACAAAGGGGAAAGGCAGTCGTCTCCAACCATGGGGCCGTGCAGCCGAGGCAAGGATGATGAAAACACTCGTAGCCACTTTTTCCAGTAGGAGCTGTGTAAATTGCAGCGCTTGCAGCTGGCAAAAGATCAAACGGTGAAAAACACCTCGCTGCCTCCTCCACAGAGCTTGTTACAGGGACACACTCACTTCCTGTTTCTTCAGCGCACCGGATGCTGCCTGTCAGCCAGCGGGACGACACTCTAATGCTGATGTTTATGTGTTTTCAGTATGATGGATGAAAACACAGGTCCAGTGAGTTACCAGATTTATCTGTGACTGTTTGCTGCCTCGGGGTAACTGGAGGTAGAAATCCTCCTCCCTGTCTGTGCTCATAAAGAGGAGAGAAGCAGCAGTGGAAGCCATGCGGGGGACTTTCAATATTACAATGAGCTGAAGACAGAGGTCTGCATCCTCTGTGACCAAGAGTTTCTGGAACTTCACACATCAAACTTGTCTGGAGTCATCTTCAGAATAATAATTCCATTTTCAACCACTTTGTGTTGCATTTACAAAAATTCAGAGCTGAGATATTCAGAAAATCTGTGTGATTAAATCAAGTTTCTTATTTAAAAAGAAGTTATGTTACTTCATACCAGCGCCACTTTTTCACCACAGCACTCATCTCACCCAAGTCAATGAATCAAGTTAATACACATAATTTCATGGCAATGGTTTGAAAACAATGGAGTAAGCATGCAAGGCCATGAGTTGATGATGCTCTTGGTTGTCTTTCTCGTGAAAATACACATACAGGCCAGGAACAACATGCTGTAAACTTGAACCATGATGAAACACGGACTTTCGATTGGACAAACCACAAAGCTGGACAGGTGACTGTCAGCTATAAAACTAAGAGGTCCCAGGAGAATATGGACAGGGAGTCATTCCACTCTGAAAACGATCACTGTTTTAAGTATATCCACCACCCATTGTACATGTTTGTCCACTTTATCATCGTACTGACTAATGTGAATTCATTCAGCAGTTATTTCCTCCACACTGTTCAGAATGCTGATATCCTACATCTGTTATTCCAAAAAAAAAAAAAAAAAAAAAAAAAAATATATATATATATATATATATATTATATATATATTATATTATATATATACATATATATATATAGTCTGGAGGGTAGCATCGTTGTGTGACAGTAATTGCAAGCAAATTTGCAGCTCATGGAGTAAATGAGAACGTCAGTGAGCGTGATTTAGCTTGTGGTTAGCTTGAACTTTTGGCCTGAAACAAGCGGTTCCAAATTTTCTCCATGGCGGGAGGCCGCAGGAGGCTGTGTGTCTCCGCTGGTCTCGGCTTATGACACGTCTTATACAGGCTTGACTGATGAGCAGCATGCTGCCGAGTGTGACCTTATTTGATTTGTCTCCCTTTATTTCTGTATATTTACATGTAAGGTGCGACAGGTCATCTGTTTTTCAGTGGTATTACGATGGTTGCTTGACTATATTATTGAAGTTTATGGCTTAAATGTTTTTTCTTTTTATTAGGGAGTTGGTGATTAGTGACATGGTTTGATGTCAAGTAAATAGGCACATCTCAGTGAAAAGTAGCTCTATATTTATCATAAACAATTGAAAAGATTCTATTTAAAAAAAAAAAAAACTCCTGTACTGCACAATTCGTTACCGTTTGTGAATTTCTCCTTCATTCAAGAGTGAAATTTCAATAATTCTACCTGACAATAATCACAAATTGGTTATTTAGTAAGTATACACCACTGTTACAAAATAAAATATTTAAGATAGAAACCAGAAGACCAGAAAGTTGAACCTTCCTGGTGAGCTACTAAAGCTACATGATCTAATTAAAGTTACACATCATTTTCAGATGTTTCATCCAGGCCAGGAGTGAAGAACAGTAAAAAACCCCATGCTAACAGACAGAAAACTGACTGAAACATACAGAAAAAACACTCACAGAGGGCAGTATTTCTAAGAATATATCATGATAAGAAAGTGGAGGGTAAAACTTGAGTGAACTCATACATAGAACAGATTTTTTTTCTTTCATGTATCGAAGATATTTCCCCCTTTTAATAAAAGCTAATGGTAACACTTTACTTGAAGCCCCTCTTTATAACACATTATAAGTAGTTATAAACACTAATACATGATCACAATGCTTTATAACTCACTATACAGCAGTATACAGCACAGGATTAAGGTTAGGGTTAGGGTTAGGGTTAGGGTTAGGGTTTGGTCCTGGCATTGTGATCATCTATGAATGTTTATAACTACAGCTACACATGTTATAATGGCATTATAATGCTTTATGAATGTACTTATAATGTGTTATGCAGGGGGGCTTCAAGTAAAGTGTTACCAAGCTAATATGTTAATTTCATGACTTCAGCATCAGAAGCATCTCTAGATAGCTGCAGGCTATCTATAGATGCTTCCATTGTAAAATGCTTTGAAGTGTTTATGATACCTTGAAGCTGTAAGCATCAAACATTAGGAGATCTACTAATAAAATCTATAAGAAAGGCATTTGTGGAAGATCCCCGACCATGTGACCTCCAGCCACAAATAATTTATATTTATATGTTTTGATCACTGAGTATTGATGCTAATCCCAGTGTATTGATCATTGGTTTGACTGCTACACTTTGCAGTGATTATGGAAAGGGAGTCATGGCGAGATAACACAATCCAAACCCTGTAGAAACACTTAAAAGACCAGAAAACTGACAGTGTTTAAAGTCTGGTTTGTTTTTAACCTCCATTTTTAATGTTAAAACCACTCGATCATCCACATTCTTCCAAAATATCTGGCTGTAGCAAACTCGAGCAGCTCATCCCCTGCTTCACTGGCTATACTTTCTTTTTACTAATTTCAGGATAGATTAGAGTTCTGGATATGAAGTAATCCTGCACAGATTTGATCTTAAGACATGTTAAAAAAATAGTTATGATACAGTTTGTGTCCTAAAGGGAAAAATCCTTTACGAATGTAAAAACTTTTTCCCTTAAGGGTCCTTCTTGTTGTTCTAAAATCCATCTGGTTCATGTTGGAGGATGATACAAAAAAAAAAAAAAATGCCTGGATTAGCAGCAAATGTGAAAATTTATTAATAAATAAATAAACGTGGAAACATGAGAAGCTGCACTGACAGAAAATAAACAGCACTGCCAGAAACACAGTCTGACAAATCATCTGTCAAAAGTAGAATTTCATGGATTATCACTTCTGTCTCTGTGGATGTCATCCTTGAAGATCGACTTTGTCTGAATTTTTGCTGGCAATTCCACAACGTACGTGCGTATGTGTCTGTTCGGGGTGCTGCCTTCAGAAATGATCAGTTCTACTACTGACTTTGACTTCTTGGCTGACCTAGTAAAATGGGAAAAGCCAAGTATAACATTGTTGACACACAAGTGAAAATGCATTGTTTTAACGTTTTGATTTTTGATTTCCAGAAAGTTTCACATAATAACGGTTTGAAAACATGTTCTGTTGATTCAGAAATTACTTAGTTTTGCACAAGATGCTGATGTTCTGTTCTTTTGAAATACGCTGCAAACATCAGTTGGAAAATATTCATTACTCTTTGGTGAATTTTTTCATATACAGTATTTTTCTTTACAGTACATACAGGTACGATTGTGTATGAATGTATGAAGTCAAAATGACTGACTGCACCCTGCTTTTATTTACTTCTTACTTTTTATTCCCTGGTTTTTCTTTTGAACACTTTGGAATATACTTTTTTTTTTTATATATATTGCCCCGATGCTGCTGCCCTAACCCCGAGGCAGCACCACGGGGATAGAACTGTGGAAGGGATTTGTACTGATGGATGTCCAGTTTCTGGCCACATCAGAGAAGCCAGTGGGCAAGCAGACAGCAAGCGCTGCTCCCCTCCCTCTAATCAGAAACACATGGCTCCCCATAATGACTCCAATGTTGTGTCCTGTGGAGCAGAATGAGCCAGTGAGGGTCACATACAGTATGCGTGTATCACTGGCGTGTGGCACTCAGCCACTGTGAGGAAAAGTGCCTTAACTTTTCCTCGTAAACAAGAGAAACACAACATCGTGTAGTTCATATATTCATCTACATTAACAGACCCTGCTGTCTTGTATCGTTTCTGTTTTCATTTCAGAACAGTTTTGTGTTTACACAGCAACATTTTGAAAATGGAATCTGTGTAAACAGAAAGGGCAGAAACGATGTAGTTAGCATGCCAGACCACTATATGAGTTGGTACTATTGGTTGTCAAGAGTTCTGACCATTACACCATGGTGCTGCTTTCAGTTTGTTCTAGCTAAACAACACTCATTCAAACTTTACTGTAGTATTTCTGAACTAGCCCTTTCTTTCTGTTGACACCATGAAAAAGATACGACCGCAAGTAAAATTCACACTGACTCAAGTAGTCCCCACCTCTGTCCTGGAGTACTGCAGTCCTGCATGTTTTCAGTGTTCCCATTCCAGCACACCTGAATTCAATGAATGTATCATGAGGAAGCTCTGCAGAAAGTCTGATAACGAGCTAATCATTACTATCAGGTGTGTCGAAGTGAGGGCTCATTAAAACAGCGCAGCAATGCGGCTTTCTAGGACCAGGAGGGCCCACCCCTGCAGTTTTGGTAAAGAAAAATTGGAAGAAAATAAAAAAAAAGTTTGTGCCTCAAACACCAAAGCTCCTGGAAGCTCCAGTTGGTCAGTAGCAGACAGGTTGTTGAGACAGCCAGGGCTCACTGCATTAAAAAAACATATACCATCCACTTATTTTCCTTTGGATTTTGAGCAGACATATCGGATCTTGTGATCATCATCATTTTCTGCTGTTCCAGGATGGAGAGAAAGAAAGAGAGAGAGAGAGAGAGAGAGAGACAGAGAGGATTATGTGGAGCTGACACACGTTATGAAGTACATCGTCCCACTTTACTGCACAGGTAGCGGATGAATGGGTGTTTTAGGAAATAAAGAACAGGAGGAGGAACAGAGGAGAGAAAATAGGCTGCAAAAGCAATGGAGAGGGATGATTTAAAAACAAAAGGGAGAAAGGAAGAAAAAGAAGAAACAAAACATGTGACTTATCTGCTTTCTATTAGCCATCCAAATCTTCCCCGCTAATACTCTCATTCCTTGAAATTATGCTGACAAAGGGGGAAAAATCCAGGCCAATTTGAAGTCCCAGACAACTGTTTGCACACCCCTGCAAGTGAGGGGGAAGAAAAAGGAAGAGAGACTCCATCTGGACAGAGAAAAAAAAAAGAGGTTGTGGTTTATTCACATTTTTGGCAAACCCCGCTCATTTGTATTACCATATTTAAAGACAAAGTCATGAGGAAAACTCTTCTTTGTCCTTCAACATGTCTACAATAACAACACATCAGCTTGGCTCTGAGTAGGCCACCATGATGCTGCGAGTTGGAGGGGGAAGTGGTTTCCGTCTTGTGCAACGAAGCACAAAGCCGATGGGTCCATCCAATGGCACCAACCTCAGGTCAACGATGGCGTTTGTGAAGGGGTGCATGGTTTGATTCCTCCAGTATGCCATCTCATCTTAGGAATTTTTCAGAAATAGGAGGCTACTGTGCTGAATGGAGATTTTCGAGTTCGTTGGCTAGTTGGTTGTTTGGTTATCCAAACAATGTCAATTACAGCATACCTGTCTCATGACACTTTCACAGCTGACTTTCCTGACTGAGGACTTATCAACAATGTATGGTTTTAAATGAAGTAATCATCTCATTTGACCTCTATATGCAACTGAGTGACCTTGCCAATTAGATGATGACATCATTTAGAACTTTCCTGACCTAGAAGTTGGCAACAATGTATCAATTTGAAAGCTTTTTCTTTTTACAAAGCACAATAAAGTACATCATATTTAATGTAATTAATAACCATTTAAATGTTAAATTATCATTATGCACTTTCATTTAAATTATTATGACATTGTAATATGCATAACACAACTCAACATTCAATTCAGTTCAACTATATTTGTATGATGCCAAGTACGACACAATCATTTCTAGGCACTTTCACAAACCCAAAAGTTCCTCATGAGCAAGCACAGGCGACAGTGGAAAGGAAAAACTCCATTTTAAAAGGAAGAAACCTGTCTTTTAAAGGATAGGGGTGGGGACAACGGAGGACTATAGGAGTGAGAGCACTGACTAGAAGAGAGACATAGGTAAGCACTATTGCACAAGTTACTTTTAGAAAGTAATTAGTTATAGTTAGTTACTTGCTCAAAAAAGTAACTGGGTGAGCAACTGAGTTACAGTATTTGTAAAGTAACTAATACTACGCTAAGTAACTATTGCATTACTTTAAAGAATGAGTGTAAATATGTTAAATGGTTTGGATCAAGTCTTATCATCCAATAGAGGTATGCTAATAGATGTCTGTACTTGCATTTAAAAGCTGCCTTTGAATGATCAAGGTTCTCTTTGACTGTGTCTCTGTCATGTCATGTGACTCACTTTGCACCAATATAGTTTTTTTTCTTTTTGTACACAAATATCATTCTCCGCCAGCTCATCTGGACTCCAGTGGAGGAAAAACCAAGATGAAAGTGGCAAATTATAGAAATGGAACTGCACCTTATACTATTGTCAGTAACGGTAGCAGGATTGTAGTCCCATCACTGTCCATGTGTCTCAAACACATGCTCTTGAACTTTGGGAAGAAACTGGATTACCCAGAGAAAACCCATGTGAACCCAGACGAACATACAAATCCCACTCTGAAAAGCCTCCAAACTCAACAGGACATAGACAGACCACAACAAACAAGAAACTTATTAGGCTCATATGAACTAACTTCAGCTTGCTAAATCATGCTAATGCTAGATGGATCACATAAAGACAAGTGCAGAATGGTACAATTGCTAAACCTATTGATCACTGGGGATTGTAATCTGTGAATGGTAAAAAGAGGCTGAAACTACACAGATGTTTTCCCCAGCAAACAGCCTTGTTTCATTTCAGTCTCCTTCTAGAATGCTCACCTGGAGTTTCATTTCAGGGGTTTTGCAGCCCCGGCTTTAGCTTTGGCGGGTCACGAACCCTGTGAACTAAAGAGAGTTTCTATGTTTCCATCCATCTCAGACTGGGACAGCTTGGGTTTTCGCTCCTCTGACCCAGTTTCCGATTCTCAGCAGCTTGTCTGAACATCTCTTTGGGAGGTCGGCTTGTTGTGCGGTTGGTCTTAATTTGTGCATTAGGAAGAGGGGGTCTATTTTAGTTCAGTGACAACAAAGAGGGAAGTCTTCAGGTCTCTTATAACGACAGTCTTAAATCCCAAAGTGCGTAGATGACACTGGAAATCTATAAATGCACATTTGACGCTGGTGCTGCCCCAACTCCACAACTTCACCCTCTTTTTCTCTCTCTCTTCCTTTCTAGTTGCAGGCTGACCTCAGTTCTCAGTGGTTTTGGCTCAACCGAGGCACCAGCTCCATTTCCAGTAAATGTCATTTCATAGTTACTGCATTTCCACAGGGCTGAGAAACAACGTTTAATACGTAAGAAGGACTGCAATTAGACAGCGTTTCTCACAGACACAGAGTCGACAGGGTGAAAGAACACAAAACTGATTCTTTTTTTCTTTAGTTCTCCCTGGGCTACGTCTGATGCATAAAAGTGACAGCATTTTCAGAGATCTTGCTACAAAGAGTCACACGTTGATATCAAACAGTGATTTAAAAAACTGCTTTAGTGCTTTTTGCTTTAGAAACATTAAACTTCACAATCTCTTTGACACTGAGGTTTTTCCAGAGGGAGCTGGTGTGTAGTTTTTTTGGATGCTGCAATAGAATAAAATAAAAAAAATTTGAAAGGGAAAAAAAAATTCTCTCTGTGACTGCACAGCTGGCTCGCCTTTGTTTCTGGAGCCAGTTTATGCATGTGGCTAATGTACATAACTCCCCAACCAGTGATTCTTTACAAGCTTAATCCACCCACCCCAGCGAATGCTGAAAAACTCTCGACTTGGCCCACCATAAAATTAATATTTTCACCCACTTTCAAGTGTAACCCGACTCCGCTTTCTTTCTGCTTTGCATTGCAGAAAATATTTGTCTTTTTCCCCCTTGCTCATAAATTTCTTTCTTCCTCTGCTTGCAGAGACTGAAATGGTTACCAGATGTGGTTTCAATCTGTTCTTGTTACCATGGAAATTCGGGGACTGCTGTAGATTTTTTTCCTCCTTTTTTTTCTTGTGAGTCCAGGGTTTTTTGGCTGACTCATAGAGCCCAGGTTTTAAAGCCTCACGGTTTCTGTAGACATGGGACACTGAGGACGCCCCAGTTCCAGCTTCTCGTGTTTAGACTGGCAGACAAAGTGCCACTGATCGCACGCACGTACGCTTGTGCACATGCACACAGCATCTTACCTCCTTCTGTTCATATTTCAGGGCATCATTAAATAAAATTTGAGGTTAATTTTAAATGCACATATGCGATTTGAGGATTAGTAAATTTCATATATATATGCATATTCCAACTTCAAAAACCAATATGTTCTGGGCCAACTCATGTCTATTACAAGGCTGCAATGGACAGTTGAATTGTTAGAGGTGTGTGTACCTTGTTTTTTTACCCCTTTACCCTTGTTTTTTTTTTATGTGAGCTAACATGGACTCCCATTTTAATCTGGGTAAAGCAAGTACAGAGTATAGAATACATCATTGTTGGCATTAGAAAATAAAATGTGTCCTACTGGTTGAAGAAGTTTCATTTTTTTGTCCTTCACAATTATCAATGTTGCCCGTTCCCACTCCTTGACTTTTTGACTGCTCTAATAAAATCCAGCGGTATTGCACTTCTGTATCTTTTGTAATTGCATTGTCAAAGCGATTTTATGTCTTGCTTGTCAACATTCAATATCGAGGAGCAAAATATTACCCTTAGCTGGCCGCACAGGGGACATGAAAAGGCCAAGTTTCATAATCACATTCAGAAGCCTCTCTCTCTCCGAGTCCATTCAAGAGCGGCAGGCGCAGGGAATCCATCAAGACTTGGACAAATGCTCAGTCAACACAGTTTATCCTGAACTGCTGTGCAGCAGTGACATGTGATGTGCGTCTCCAATCTGTGACTTTCCCACAACATGTCAGGGATGAGAAGCCATGTGGTGGCGTGCTCAGCTGAGAACCTGCTCCATCTGCGAGCTCAGGATGGGCAGATGGAGGCAGTTGTGTCAACATTCTTTCTTCATTCTAGTAACAAATCTCACTATGAGGCGCTGTCACTTGATTTGTAGATTCAGGTCTGGAATTGAGTTTGTTATAAGCTTTGGCCACCAACCGTGAAAGGGATGTACCAATTAAAATTGGTTTTGGGAAATTTGGGAGGTTTGTCTTACTGAATTAAATGAAAACCAGATCCCAAAGGCTGGTGTGGTGCTGTTTAGCACCCTTGCCTCATTGAGAAAATGTCCCAGATTGAGTCCAGATTGGGCTTGCTGTGTGTTCTCCCTGCATACCCCTAACAATCTCAGAAAAATGTGTTTACTGTTTACTGGTGATTCTAAATTGGCCATAGATGTGTATTTGATGTTGTCCGTATTTCTGTATTGCTCTTGCAGGCTATGGTATTCTTTTTGACATAATTTTGCTGCCAGCAAAGATTTGTCCAGGGAGTTTGATCCCAATAGATTGTGACTCATCAATGACATATTCAACAAAAGTGTCTTGCCTTTCTGTGCCATTCTATTGGTCATGTCCACTACTTGGATTAGTGCAAGGGTTAAAAGTAGCACTCCAGATTGCCCCACCTCAGCCTGAAGGTCTTCACATGTCCCGTGTGATATTTTTCTCTAAATTGTACCGACCTTTAGAGTTTCTTTTCAACTGCGCAGGAAGCCTCTCAAAGTTTTATGACTGTCATCACAAACTGTTGAACTAATCACCTTGTAGTAAGTACTGTGGTCGATAATGGCATTCCTGACGTTCCTCCGCAGCTGTTGCAAAAATAATCTGCAAAACATGTAGAAGAAACCAGCACCTTTTTTCTCTTTTTAAAGTTTCAGTGGTTAATTCGGAACACATGAGCATAAAAACTTAAATCTTGCTTGTTAGTCATCTAAATAGTTAAAAACAGTCCCAAATACATTCACAAATTGCAATGATTTAATTTTTTGGGTTACTGTTGGTCATTTTATTTGTTGTTTGGACAACAAAATATCATTTGTGACTCTAATTTCTGTACTTTGTCTTATTTTTTATATTTATCTGAAGCAGATCTGTAGTAAAGCATGATCATCCAGTTCAGCAGCTGAGTGAATCTGAGACTAAACAGTGACTAAAACAGGAAACAAGAAGTATTTGTCAGGCTTTAGACACAGCAAGAAAAGGCTGATCATCTTTTTCTGAAGGATCTGCAGAGGTCAGATCAATATCTACTTGTACTCAGTGCCAAAAAGAATGTTGATCAGCAGGGTTTTTTTTCACCCAAGCTCACAAAGTGGATAGTAAAGGAGTCTCAGGTTTTACAACCCTGAAAATACAGCTCAGCACTTTTTATATGCATTGCACACATGCGTGGAGTTAGTAAAACACCACGTCAAGGGAGAAAACAAAGCCGCTTTGCCTTCTGGTTCCAATTACTCATCACATGACCTATCCGTCGATGCTTATATGCATCCATTCATCCTCCTTCATTGCCTTGTGGCCCAGTTTTAGCTATATCCTTCTCTTCTCTCCCCAAAAAGAGGACACATATGCAGCGCGTGATTAACTCCTTAGCACAGAGTTTCCACTGTTTTTCCCTCATGAAAGGAGCTCTTGTCCCCCCTTGTACCCAAGCCCACTCCACCTCATCCTGAAGGAGCCAAATCAACAGTCCCCTGGTTTCCCTCGGACCCTTTGAAGAACCGCTGTGACTGAACAACCCCGCTGGACTCCTGCAGTCCGGTAGCACCCAGTCACAGGAAAGGCTCAAATATCAATCAGCAAATTATGCTCTTTTGAGGACACAATAGAGGATTTATGTGGTGTTTATGCTTCGCCACCTTATTGTTGTTTTAGTGGATTGGATGGCGGAAGGAGAAGCCAAGGAGAGTTCACGACCCTCTGGGAACGGGCGGGGGCAGCAAACGACGGCTGTCACTGTACACTGATTCAATGACTGTCCGTCTTTATAGTTCCAGTATGACGATGGTCACATACAATGGTGGGGTTTTTTTATTCCAAGAAGTAAATGAAGAAACACCCATTTAATACACAAAATGAAAGTTTCTATAAACAAACCACAAAAAGACAAAATATTACATTTGGTAATGTTTTTGCAGCTTTTCAGGCCCTTCTTTACAAAAATGCACTGTATGCCTATGAAAACAGGCATGGGCCAGTCGAGAGAGAGAGAATAGAAATTGCCACTTCAAAATTACACAATATTATGACTTCAGGAGTATGCAATTATTTCAAAAGTGGTATTATAGTAGTGCTGTACAATCCTTTCTGTACAAGTTTTTATGGGAGGCAATAATAACAAATGGAAGGAACAAGAAGGTTACAGATTTCCTCAGCAGCTATTAATGCCATATAATTACACTCTGCGTCATGCAGTTAAGTGTTACACAAACAATAACATCAACAGAGAACAATTACCAAGCCAATGTAAACTTTACAGAAGGAAAGTACTCATACTGCAGGTTTGTTTCGGAACCCCCCCAGCCCCACCCACCCAAGACACAAAAGAGAAGCCAGTTCATTTTTACACCAAGAAAAACAGAAGAACCTAAACAGGTCACATAAGCACAGCTTACAAAGATAATAAAAAGTACACAACGTATACAAGTAAAAAGTAGAAAAAAAAAATAACCGAAGAAATAAGTTGTACCTTTATCAAAACACAAAATACAAAGTTTTTTTTTTTTCTTTTTCGCAAACTAGCTGTAACTGTGAAATCTTACTGGTTGAAGTATACTGAATTTAAACATCCCCCAATCACTTTTTCTGGTTTTATGCAATTGGATCAAACATCGCAACTGAACATTCGTAACAGAGTAAGGCAAACATCACTTTTTGCTTGAACTGATCCACAGTTGAGGCACATTTTTTTAACACTGTAATGCAGAGTACCATGTAGTCCAAGAGTCTCAGCCCACAACAATGAAGTCAAAGCACCTATTTTTACCTCAGCGTGCTTAAGATAAAACGACTGTCAAGGGACAAGACGGCCTTTGACTTTTTTCCACTGAGTACCCCTACGGCATATACAAACTCACATGAAACGTCTATAACTCAAATTCTAACATCGACCTAATTTTCTGCGAGAACCTAAACAAAACAAAACAACACAAGGCAGACTGTCTCCAAACTGGCGACGACGATGCTGAATGTGAATATTTTGAAAACATAATCAATTGCACAAGGAGGATATGATGGCTTGGCGTTTCATCTTTGGCTTAGTGGTTTACCTGATGCTATAAAACGAACAGTAAGAGCACATTCTGGTGATCTGGTGTTAGCAAATGTATGAATCAAGTCCTTGGTAGGAGTTTTGGTTTAAAGATCAAGTCGTTTGGGACTTAACTAGTTTCATCCAACACAGTTTGGAACAGTGAAAATATAAGTTTGAGTAAAACAAACAACTGTTTGATGTGAAAAATAAGATGATATCCAGTTCCAGAAAAAAAGTACTTTTAAACCTCAGGATGAAAATGGAAGGGTGAAATTATCCAGTAAGTTGCAATAAAACTACAAAAGTTCCTCCAATCTAACACTAGTGTAGTTTGTAACCTGCAAAGACATCCGTTGACATAAAAATGTAGCTCTTTATCTGGATTACATACTGCATTTCTTCAGGTGGCCTCCAAATGAGAGGACACCAGTAAAAAAACTTTGCAGTTGCTAAATTTTGTTGTACCTGTTGTACCTGTGAAGAGCATATAAACAATAACTGTTTTTAAATCACCAGCATGAAAAATCACTGTTAAGCAATCCATATATAAATATAGTGGTGGATGTACTGCAGCAGAAAAATAGAGATGAATGAACTCTTGAAAAGATATTGGTGCCACTGTCCTCATAGTTGTAGCCAGCTTCACCACAGGTTGCGCTGCGAGGATGATACAAGTTTGTTGAATTCTTGAAATGTGATATAATGGTGTATATATGTTTATATAGTTTATCTCTCCTGTACAACTCAAATCCACTCTTAGATTTGGAAGAATATTCCAATCTTGACTTGTCCTCGTGTCATAGCACACTTGCACGGAAAGATTAAACTCCTTGATTGGATTGGGTTGATTTCCTTGATGGGTAACCTATTTTGCTGTCCACTGTTTTTCTTCTTCTCGAAATACATTTCAAACTTTGTGCAATGTGTCACTAAAAACCCTTATTTCACAACCTGTGGTGGCATAATGGCTGTCTTTTGCTGAGGGGTTTTGCTTTCAGGCGTATCCAATGTACCCTCTTTGCCTTTCTTCCTGGGTGGCTTTTTTATGGGAGTCTTCTTTGGCGTTGGATCTGACGAGTCCCCTACCCTGGAGCCGTTCAAGTCCTGCTTCTCCGGGCTCTTGGAGTCGGGGGTCCCGACGTTGGTGGCCACAGGCGCCACCATCTTCTGGAGACTGCTCGAGGTGGGCAGCAGAGGCTTTGTGGAGCCTTGCTGGCTCAATCCGCCAGAAGCCGTCCTCTTTGCTTTCTGTGGAGGTGTGGGCTTCTCCCGGTTCGACTTGGGAGTGGAGAGGCCATTGGTTTTCAGTCCTGTCCCCTCATTTCTATTGATGCTTTGTGTTTTCTCCTTTAACTGAGCTGCCAGCAGCGTGGCAGCCTCCGAGTTCATATGAGGATGGATGACTTTTGGACTTTTAGGAGGCTCTTTAATGGTCTGCTTAGGACTGTCAGCACTCTTTTTTTCAGACGAGGAGCTGTGGAAGTTACTGATCTTCTTGAGAGCATTCTGAACAACACCATTGATGTGCTCCATGTGACTTGGACTGCTTTGCTCATCCCCAGACTTCTTACCTCGCAGAGGCTTGTGTTTGCTGGGTGACCCATTGGTATCTGACTCCTTCACCTTTTCCTTCATTTTCTGTCGCTCTTCACTCTTGGACGAGCCATCGCTGGCACTCCTCTTTTTCTCCTTTGGCACCGCAAGTGCCTTCATTCCCCCCTGCTGCTCCGGCAGGGGAGACCCCGTGGTATTTCCATGAATCCATGACACCTTGGGCTTGGTGGAAGGGTCTGGAGGGCGTGGTTTAAGCTTGCCAGGTGATGGTGGCGGCTTCCCATTCCGCTTGGCCTCTGGTGTAGGCGTCCCGTCCCCATCCTTGCCACTGCCCTCTTCGTCTTTGGACTGCTTGGAAAGGCGAGCGATGCGGGCGTAGAGGGCTGCAGTGGTGGACTCAGAGCCGCTGGTGGAGCCTTCGCTGTCAGAGGACTTGAGTAGGGGCTGCTCGCTACCCTCCGGTTTGGTGACACTTGTGTCTTTGAGGGACGTGTACTCCCCTGCATCCTCTTCATTAAGGACTGCTTCTGGCTTCTCTGTGGCGGGACTCGGGGTTCGCTTCTCTTTGCTTTCACTCACAGATTCTGTGGATCATTAGCAGATCAAAAGATATTACTGAAAAACACTGTTGTCTCATGTGGTACCTTTTGGTCTTTGGTATATACAGCCTGCATAGTTTTTGTAAGACAGACTCTTGACAATAGGGATGTAGACTGAAAGGAACCAGTCTTTGCTGTTATAATTACACCATCTGACTATTGGAATCCATAAGTCATGGACTAGAAAACCCTACAAAGCTCCTGTTTGTCTTCAATATTATTCCTGAGCCAGCAAACATATGTACCTCTTATAACAGTCAAAATTTTGTAGCCTCTTTCATGTCAAGCATGTCAACATTAAAACCATGACTTAGAAAATTGATGAGCAGATTCTGAATATATAATTTTGACATCATTCTCCATCAAATATTTACCTCTGAGTCTGAATTTGCTGAAACAATCAGTCCTGAACCAATTTGTTCAAAGTTCAGTTTGCACGTAGATCAATTCACTTCAAGTATTTCAAATGATCTGACGATGTTCTTCAGTTTTGTGCTGGGAGTCTTGCTAATTCAACAAACTTTAATGTGAGAGCCTTGGAGCATGACACTACACCATTCATATACACTTCTAAATTCACTGGTTAAACTTTTCACTAAATCTGTAACTTCTCATCGGATTGTTTTTCTGGATGATATAGAAATGTAATGTGTCGGTCTGTACTTTTGTTAAAATTCAGACTATATCCAAAAATGAAAATGAACTCAAAGTCTCCTTTGTGTAATTTCAGTGACAATATCCTGATTAAAACCGCTTTCAGATAATAGCTGATGATGTAACACACTAACACCACCAACAATTTCCTCAGGAAGTTAATTTCCCGCTGGATCACTTCCTTGCAAGGTTACTAACTGGACTCAATTAGTTTGATAGTTTCTTTTTTAGCGTTGTAGAATTTTAAAGTGTGAGAATGTATGTGAATTGTAAATCTGTGCTCTTCACACATTTCATTGTTTCCTCTGTAAGGAAGCCATTTTTTCAGACTTTTTCCCTCAACAGGAAAGCACTTACACAACAGTTATTTAAAGATTTGTAGGTTGTTGTTGTTTTTTTTTTCTTCTTTTTTTGTATTTTTATTGTGTGGGATGGAGTGACTTCAGCGCAGCAAAGCGTGTCTGTGAGGCTCTAAATCAAAAACCGCTCACATTGTTTACAGATATCATTATGTGCCTGAGGCTTTTCACTCAGAATCCATTGTTTTGCAGCCCTTGAACTGCTCAAGGGGAGAAAATGAACTAAACCCAAACAGCTGCGCTACGTGAGCAGTAAAAATCCATCAATCAAACATGCACACAAAAGTACTTAAAGCCTGATTTGCAGTGTCATACTTCCAGAATAGAAACTGATGGAACGGGTGTTTTCCACCAAACTTCAAGGAGTTAGTCACTGTTTGGATTTGCGCCATATGCTGACATGACCGTTCCATTTCCTGTTTATATTCTCCCAGTTCCCAAAGGAAAACCTGGACCTAGATGGCACAGGCCTAAAACTGTATCCAAAATAAGATTTCCAGAAGTGCGTGAATCATCGTCACATGCCGTCTATTCGTATGTGTGCGTGACAGCCGATTAGCTGAAGACAAATTGCAGATTCATGAGTGTCACTGGAGATAACTAAACTGTTTATTTATTCATATAATGACTCACCTTCATGGGGAACGCAGTAAACGGGTCCCTCGTCTCCGCTCTCAAAGGAAGAGAAGGACTCCTGGGACGACCAGGAGGAGGGGGAGGGCTGCTCGGCTACGGACAGCGGCTCGATGAAGCTGCAGTTGAAGGTGTTTTCTGGGTCGTGGTGAGCGACTGAGAACAGAAAACAAATGCAGAAGCCAAAAGGTCAGTCTGGGGGTATTGTACTGTGTTACAAGATCAACAGTCTGCTCTCATTCAGTCTCAATGACGTGGTTTTAAAAAGCAGTGGCTTGAGTGAGTCTGCAGAAAAATGTAAATTTTATTGGTTTTACACGCTGACAGACATCTCATTGTTACAGATTATTAGATGTGAATATAAATAGTTTTCAGTATATTCCCATGCCGATTGTTTCTTCAGTTTACATTTTTTCCCAGTTCCATTAAATTCATTGAATTTGAAGTAATGCATGTGAGAAAGCAATAAAACAGCCTATTACTTTTGGTGGGTGTGCAGATATGTTGTCTCAATGTATCTGTCAATTCAAAATGAGCAGAGCAAAACGATTTTCAAGTAAAAAAAAACAGGGAAAACAGGTAGGTGCCTGCCACTACAGAATGACTCTATAGGGGGGTGCTGGAATGTACCCAGCGAAAGTGTGGTGAAGGTCAAGACTTTCTTGATTAAAACCTATATATCATAAGGTTGTTTTAAAACAGTAATTAAAAAATATTTTTACTCATTGGCTTTCGACGCAACATAAGATTTTACTCTTGAGTTTGTTTTTAAAGTTCCAACTTTCTGTCATTAGGCATGTCTTTTTTTTAACAATCATTAATGTGAAGCAATTTGTTTTTAGATCTGTGTTGTTCGGGGGGATATTTATGTACAGTACTTTGCTTCAGCGGTGCTTGTTTTTGAAGTGCTGTGGAAATAAAGTTGAGTTGAGAACCTGATCAGTATATGCGGAGGGACAAATTGTCTTGATTATCAATTCACTCTTTGATGCAGAAATCTATATGTACATGTAAAATGTTTGTACATGTCTTGCATGAAATCCGTAAATAAATTGTAAAGTTGGAAAGTTCTGAGTGATGTACAGTTAAACAGACTGTGAGTATATGGACAACAATGATGTAAAGGTGAAGCAGCCTGTGTTGTGTGTGATCATACAGTATTAACAAAAATCACTTTAGCCGCTTGTTTTTGTCTGGATTAAGAAAGAAAAGTACCTTTTTTCCAAGAGCAACGCTAGGTGTGGGATGGGACTCACTTAGAAGTTCCACATCCCATTTTTTGTCAAAAAAAAAAAAAAAGATGAAAAGGATATGAGTGATAGGTAAAACCAGGAATTATATAGTTGAAGCACATGTGTATGATGAATAAAGGAAATTAAAAATGGGTCTTTCTTGGGATTCCAAAAAAATTTTTTGGTAACACTTTACTTGAAGCCCCCCTGCATAACACATTATAAGTACATTCATAAAGCATTATAATGCCATTATAACATGTGTAGCTATAGTTATAAACATTCATAGATGATCACAATGCCAGGACCAAACCCTAACCCTAACCCTAACCCTAACCCTAACCTTAATCCTATGCTGTATACTGCTGTATAGTGAGTTATAAAGCATTGTGATCATGTATTAGTGTTTATAACTACTTATAATGTGTTATAAAGAGGGGCTTCAAGTAAAGTGTTACCAATTTTTTTTTTCTTTTTGCTTGAGCATTGTCAACACATTTTACATGATCCGCAACAAACACACATGCATGCACATCCACCCCAGTACTTTTTTAGTACAAGTCTAAAGGAAAGCTGCTGATTTTAACAAAGATAAACCATTAGCCACTTGGTGACCACTGACCACTTGGTGGCATCGTTATAAACCCTCCTCAGCCATTTCTATCCTAGAAGAAGTGAAGATGAGCATTCCTCCCACTCATAGCACACATGGCAAAGAAAAAAGTCTATTACTGAAGAGAAAATTCTGATAGACAAATCATGAGCTGGATCCTGATTTGAAAGTTGAATTTTATGTGATGATCAGCCATCGCTATTTTTCTTTTCTACTGTAGTGATTCACAGCTAAATGAGCCCCAAATGGCTTCTTTGGTCAGCTTCCAGTGACTCGGCCTCCTCAACAATATGTAGGTCAAATCATGTTCCTCTCTCTCTCTCTCTGCTCTGCTCTCTCTTCCTTCCTCCCTTCCAGACATCAGCACTCTGTTGACCCTTCGCTCTCAGAACAGCTGTGCTTTTCCGAGGGATACTTGGCTTTAATCTTCCCATCTGGCGTGAAGAGCACAGTTGTGGGTGAAACTGTGCTGGGCGTTAACTCGACATGACCGACCACATCAGATGCTTCTGTTTACATGCCCGATGACATATGGGTCCATCCGTTTGTTTAGCTCTCAGATAAACTCTCTATGGAGAGAACCCCCCCCTCCCTGAACTGTACCAGGACGCTGGATAGGAACAACTCTTTGCCTTTAGTTACTGTCTCACTTTTAGCGGGACTTAGTAGCAGTTGTAAATTTAAAAAACAAACAATAAAAGGAGTTTTGGGGCTTACATGTGTAATTTCCTAGTCTTCAATGTAACCAGTAGGATCTGACTTAAATGTAACAAATGTACCAGTTAAGATTAGGTTAATTTATGGCAGATCATCTGAATTCCATGCAATCTATTGTTCCGCTGGTACTTAGAGGGTAGATAAAGTCAACACAGGTGCAACATGTCTAAGCAAACCCAGATGTGTCTGAAAGAGTCACAACGTAGCAGAGAAAACAAATATTTTGAAATATGGGGGGGACTTCCTTCCTTGGACACCCACTAATGTGATCGCTGGAGGATATCCTGTTTACCCCAAAGCTACCAGCCTCCTCTGTCTACAGTTTGTGTGAGACTGGTGTTGCTTCAACTTGAAGCACTACAGGCTTGATTGTAATAACTGATAACTAAATGAAGTGAAATCCATGGGCGGTATATTCCAGGGGGTATTTTGCTGTGGAGAATGGGAGTAGTTTACCTAAGTCTCTATGTTTGTATCTCCTTCTGCAGCTTTATTTTGACAGTCATTACAATGAGTAATCCTTTTTTTTATATAAAGCATGACATCCATATAGGAAATATTTTAAGAGGTAATCATTAAAATCAGAAGTAAAAATTCGCATTCAGCACTGGAATTCATATAACAAGATTGGTACCAAAGTATTGGCCCTTATGACACTACATCAGTTCTCAAGTTAAAATATCAACATTTGTATTGCAATTTTAATTTTTAGAGAAATTCTGTTACACTGCTCAGTTTCTACTTCCTGCTGGCCAGCAAAACAACTTCCACCTACAATTAATGGTGCTAATATAGCTGTATAAATGCCCCAGCCCTGCTGGCCCCTGATGATCACCGGCACAGTCCTGTTTAAAGCTGAGATGAAGAATCAGGAAAAAATGCTGTTCACCTTGGTGTACCTTTCAGAGCTACAATTTGAAATATAAATTCTTTGACTTCTTCCAGATAAGTTGAGAGTCACTGTCACAATTTGGGATTCTGTGTCAGTCTTTTATCAGCTGTGCTTTGCTTGGTATTGTAACAGAAAAGAGGTCAGTGATATCAGCCATTATTAGAGACGAGGCCACCACTGAATGCTAATTCTGATTCCTCCTTCTCAGATCATAATGTATTGCAGCAAACTAACTTCCCCAAGATGTCTTGTTAGTGCTCTTTAAAAGCTACTGAGATCTGAGCCAAGGGTATAAGATAGGAACCTGACAGAAAAACCGTCACCCCAAAAACAAATTAGGACCAATGCCACCGCTGACAACCCCAAAGAAATATTTATATGTAATGAACAATTATTCCTTGAAATGTATTGACAAAAACAACCCCAGTAGCAGAGATGTTTCGACACCATCAATTCGTCCAGTTATCTATACGATCATCCTCAGGATCTGCTTTATCCAACTAAGCATTGCAAACAGTGTGGGTTCACCATTGGTGTGAGTAATCGTTAATCACAGGATATTTTGGTCTTTATTCAGAGCAGCAGACTTCCACTGAGTGAAACTGATGAAGTCAAATTACATTCTTCCCATCTACCTTTGATCAGTTGATTCCAACTTGGGGCTCGTCACCTCCATTTGCGAGGCACCAGAAATCCCAGTCAGAGAAAAAAGGAAGCCCAACACTTGTTATATGTAGAGGAAAATGATAAGATTATTTAAATAATGTTCAACAGACATCTGAAGCTCCCAATTGCTTAAATTTGGAGACTTCTGTATTTGTATGTCTGTTAGTGTGAGTATGGCCACTAATCTTCGGGACTGTATTTTTGTGAATCAGATGTTGTTTCAAGTATTTAGAAAACTGATGCAACCAATTAAGAAATACATAAGTAAAAAATAAAAATGTAACATATCACTTTACACAAAACTTTAGCTGTGCTCTCATTTGGAAACATTGTACAATGTGCCAAACATTTCTAAAGGATGATGGGTCTAGATTGCAGACAGGACAGCTTAACACGACAACGTTTTCATTGCAAAGTCGTGCCGCTGGAATACGTGCAAATACTGGGTCACCATACTGCTGGAGTCAGCAAGACCTTCACCAAAACAGAAAACATCATCTGGATAACACCTGTTCGTGCTGTTCTGCATGAATGGAGGTCTCACACACACAGATGTGCAGGTCACTCATTCATTCACAGATGCGGCCTTCTGAATAAGGCCCTGGCAACAAGCTTTCAGGTTTATCTCCATCAGACCAGGTGGCACATGTAGGCTTTCATCTTTTCACTCTAAACAAGCAGTTCATTGAAATATCTGATTACTGAATTTACAGATTAGTGCTTTAGTTTTCATATCCATCCTGACACAGTGGGACTGATCTACTAAAGCTTTGCATGAATAACAATAGAAGCCAATGTGATGTGGCTATTTCTATCATGTTTAAAAACGAGATGCAAACCGGCTCAGCCTTCTGCAGAAATGCTGCTGTTATTGTGGTAAGATGCATTTTCTCTGCTGGCACATCATGGCTTTTATTTGTAACTGATCTTCTATCATGTTGCATTTTCTTTCTTCTTTATTTGCTCAGAATTCAGATTTATTTGCTGTAAAGCCTCAATCTATTTAATAACTTTCTCCACCAACACGTCAAATCTAAAGTTTCATGCTCCGCTCCATTATATAACCCCACGATGAAAGCAAGTGAGTGAGCTGAGCATGAAAGTGATACCACTTCCAGGAGGGCTTTCTTTTTTAAAACGGAGCCTAAATCACGGAAAACCCTGACTTCAAAACTTGTTTGCACCTTATGTCACTCATAAGTAAATCAGCCTAAAAATGCATACAAACTGCAAGCACAATGCATTGTGGTGAGCATGTGAAGTAGCATGGTTTAAGCAGGAGCTCAGTGACTGAGGCCCAGTGTGAGCTCCGTCCACATTTGGGCCTGATGCAGAGCAATGCAGTCTGAGACTCGGAGGAACTGAGGAATGCAGAGCAGCCAACCTATGCAAAGAGCTCCGTCATGTTAGTCAACGAGATAACACATGGGCATTTAGCGAGATTACTTGCACGTAGTGATGAACAACTGCTGCCCTTGAAATCTGCTTCCTCCAGACTGTTGCTGGTCTAGTGGAGCAGATTGATTCGCAGACGCGACGCCACCGTGATCCACCCCCCCATATGCAAGCGGCCAACACACAACAGGGCATTATTGACACGTCACAGCTGCACAGCTCCACAGCCACAGTTGCTTGGTAAGGCATCGGTTGTCTCAAGCTTAGGGAGAAGAAAGCAACACGTTTTAAACAGGCATGTTATTGGAAGGACCAATATTCTTGAATGGAACTCCACATCAAAATGCTAAATTGACACAACACTATGAGCCAGTTCCAACTCATGGACTGGCATGCTATCGTTTTCATCGTTTCCATGTGATTAGATATTTTCAAAAACCTGCCATGAACACTTGAAACTTTTTTGAAATGGAAAAACTTGAAAATAGTGTATTTTAGTTTAGTGTAGACAGGGCCTCCGTGCCTCTTCAAGACGAAACAAGCAAAAGAGTTTCTCAACAAGGTTTTAGCAATTATAAAGCAAACAAGCTGCACAATGACATAATGCAACAAATATTCTTTGTAACATCAGTGGAATCAGTGGAAACTAGTTACTTATTTGTGAAAATAAGTAATAATTTTAATATGTACCTTTCCCATCATATGAAATTGCATATGTACTGTATAAAGTTAAATCTCAGTCAGTCATTTGGAAGAAGATGCTGGTGATTCTTGAAAGTAATGGATTCAAGAACTGTTTCCCATATAGTATGTTGTGCAAAGGTTATAAATATAGAACATACAATGTCATCCAGCTTACAGCATGTAGGTCACCGCTGGAGCATTTTTATTACCAAACATGCTTAACTGCAGCTTTATATAGATTGGCTCAGGCCACTAAAAGCGGAGCCGCTGTTTTCCATCAGCAGACGATGCCCTTCTGAGCGGCTTTAGTGTGTGAGAAAGTTTTTCTGGCCATTTTATGAGCAGCTCATGACTGCATTGTAAGTATGGCTACTTAGACGTTTGCAAACCGAGCCAACTCCCTTTGGATAAAGATGAAAAAAGCAGGTGGAGTTACTCTCAGTTCTCCTCTGCGAGGAAGTAGTTGGACAGAAGATGGGAGGAATTCTTCACAAGACGCAGAGGGCGTACAGTAAATACGCTCAAGAAGGAATGCTCAACTACAAACAAACAGACAAGTTTGGCCAAGAGGGGAAGAGGTGAAAGTGTGTTTATGTAGTAACTTCTCCAAAGGCTTACAATGCTGTCTTCTGTCAACCGTCTCCCTCTTCCCTTTGTCTTGCCACATCTGCTGCCACTGACCCCACCGTGGATAAATCACAGTTCTGACACTAGCTGGGGTAAATTTGACCACTTCCTGTTTCCAGCCCCATCGGGCCCCTCTGGAATGTGTGTGTGTGTGTGTGTGTGTGTGTGTGTGTGTGTGTGTGTGTGTGTGTGTGTGTGTGTGTGTGTGTGTGTGTGTGTGGCTCCCATCACAGTTAGAGTTTCTAAATGTTGGCAGACCACAATTCTGTGGGTAGCCCCAACGAAAGCGGAGTTAATGTGAGGGTTAAAATCTGAATAGGCTAAACCAGGAAAAAGAGGAAGGACTTTGACCATTTATAACCGGTCTGCATTTACATTTAGTTGCATGTCTGTGTCGTTTTTTTTTGTGTCGTGTCCTAATATTTTGAAATATCAACGACTTAAAAGCTTTCTAGCTTTCCTTACAGACTGACAACATTCTTGCATCTTCATGCGAGACAGTAAAGGGTTCGAGTAAGCTCTCGACAAACAAGCGGCAAAGCCCCACACCAAGATGATGACAAAGGCAGCTTTGTCCCCGTGTGGCATCATGACCCGAGGTGTAATGGAGACGGACTGTGGCCTAAATAATCAGCTGCGTAACCGAAAAAGCACATGCTGCTCATACACACAGAAGAAAGCAGGCCATCGTGTTTTAACTCCTTCTGTGACACAGAAAGCTTCAAAGATCTCTTTGAGATCAGCAGCTTGGAAATGCTTAAACTGTGTCTCTGTCAAGTCATGTAAGGAGATGGACGCACACAAGGCGAGTTGCGGCTACAATCAGCGCGAGGGACTTTTGGAAGTTTTAGACAGTCATTTTACTGTCGATCCGGCATGCTGTGTAAATAGCAAGTGTGTGTTATAGACCAACTAAAGTTTTAACTCAATAGTTCAGGATTTTATAGTAATTTTTATGACACAGAGAATCATGTGCAACAGGCGGCAGTGAATCTTGAGTCCTGTTGTAGAGGCTCCTCGAAGATTTGGCATCATATAGTGTGAAAGCACATATATTTTTCACTTATTTATTTCAATTGTGTTGGACGACAGTTGTTCAAAGTGACTCCTATCTTGGCCATATAAAGTCTCCATATTGAGTTTACAAACACAACTACCAACATCTCAGAAAAAAAGTTGTTTGACTCAATGTGGGAAGACTCATTTTTGCTGCTAATAAGCAGGTTTAAATAGCAAATAATGAAGCAAAACACAGGACTCAGAAGTGATGACCAGTGAATCGTGAATGGGTTTACAGTGGAGCAGCGGTCAAATAAGAGTTGACTCCTGGAGGAAAATAGGCAAAGAAGAAAAACTGACACTGACACAAAAGAGAGTGAGACTTTGGCTATATTCACACTGCAGGCAACAGTGGAGCAAACAACATTTTAGCCCAGATGTGACCCATATCTGATTTGAACAGTACATATCTGATGTTATCGAGTGTGATCCACACCACGTCCATATCTACTTTCAAACCAGATACTCATCTGGCCATTCATGTTGCATTTCATCCAACTCTACATCACTGCAGCAGGCATCGTAGGGATATCATAAGAGGTGGGACACTTGAAGATCTCATTTAAAGAATGAGTCGAAATCCACACTCACACATAGGATACCACAGTTTCACCAAAGGCCATTGTTAAAATTTGTAAACATAATTCTTCTTTGTCATGTTGGAAATCATCCACAGAGTAATGGATTTATTTATCACTTTTGTTTTACCATACCATATTGTTTTTGCTGTATTTGTATAGTGGTACAGTCACTACAGCAGACCTGGTCTAAATACTACAGCATTTTTCACATTTCTGGTGTTTTGTGTGAACAGACACATTTCTTGATGGGATTATGTTTGTAAATGGAAAAAGTGCCTCTCCATGTGGAGGGTTCCAAGACTCAGATGTAACAAGAGAAGAGCAGGAAGAGAATGAATGGAAAATACTGATAAGAGACAAAATGAAACAACTCACACTATCAAGACAACTGTACAGAAAGTCAGACATGAATCAGGACAAAGAAAAGACACAAAGAAGACATGCAACACAGTGAACCAAGATGGAAAACAGATGATGAAAACAATAAATGTCCAACAAAAACACCCAGGCCCTTACATTACGGCTTATCTCATCCCTACACAGGTCACCAGTTCATCACAGTCACACACGTCTTCATACTTATTTGCAATTTAAAGTTACCAAATTACCAAACATACATCTCTTTGGACTTTTGAAGGAAAGCAAGGTACCTATGAAAACCTTCCGTCTTGCAAATGTCAGAAATCTGTCTATAGATGTTGTTATTTGGCAAGTTAGGATGCTTCTCAAAGCAACTGAATGTAATGCAGGAAGAAAATGCAAACTCCACACTGTAAGATCCCGAAATGTAATCATCGACTCTTTCCTTTGATTCAGGAGGTTAACCACGACCCCACCAAAGTTATGCTGCTGAACCAAATACTCTTTCGATCATGTAACTATGTGCTCTGTCACAGCCAAATATAATCATTTTTGTGTTGATGTAAACATAAAAACCTGAACAAAAACTGCTGTAATGAACTAAGTTTTCAAAGACCAGAATATTTACTCTGTCCATAGTTGAAAAAAACAAAAAAAAAAAAAAAAAAAAAAAAAAAAAAAAAAAAAATACAGACTGGGGTCACAGACGGATCTGTCACACACCACGAGACCTTCGCATGGTGCAGCCGGTCTGCAGCGTCCACCCAAACAGTGCGGCCTTTGATAGCACGTCACTCACCACCAGACGGGGCCCCCCTCTAACACCACCGGCCTTCTTTTATTAACACAGCCCCCTCCTCAGCACCAGAAACATTTTCTTGGGGACGAAGACGATGGAAAAGAGTACAGAATATGTGAAGAAAAGAGCCGGAGTTTAGGGTTGTAATAATATGAACACATGGCATTTTGGAGTGCCAAGAATAATAATGGGCTCTAAAACCAGCGCATTCCTTTCAAATGAAACCCCACACTCGCCTGGCAGCCACCGTACACTTTTCAACCCTATTCATCATCCAACACTGAAGGTAGCAATGAAGGAGAACACACTGCTTACAGTCCGCTGCCATTCATTTCCATCATCAGCGCCACAGTGTCACACTGTAAAGCACTGAGAAACTACAATAACCCTCAGACAGGCTTCAAACTCTCCGACATCTCTGCTGTAGTGTGTGTGTCATAATCTCTCTGCAGCTCCGAGCTCAGACGGATACAGTGGAAGCTGAGAAGTGGAGCAGACTGCGGAGGGATATGAGAAATGGTTTTGGGGCTTACCGACTACTTTGGGCAGTTTCTGTCGCCTCAGTGGAATACGGGGAAGTTTAGTGCTGATTCGGCTGAATCGTCCACAGAGGATCCGCTTGGCTTTTTTGCTGTTGGTGGAGACGTCTTTGGTTAGGATTGAAAAGCGATGACGGCATGGAAATCCAAATGAATCATTCAAAAACAGGCATTTTAAAGCTGGCCGTCTGCCTCTTCTGAGGGCTCTCCGGGGCCGCTCACGTTGCTACTTACACTGCAATGTCAATACGTACGCGCACTTAAAATATAATTTATGTGCATTTATTCATTTAACAACCTGGTACCTGTGAGAAAATGTGAAAAGAAAATATTCCCATTTATTTTGCTAACCACCACAAGGCCCCTATGAGAAATCCGAACCCCCCCAACTGGGGCGCTGAGGTTAAGACAGCTAGCTGTCACTCACTTGTGGTCGTCTTTGTTTCGACAGAGGCAGCAGCAGCACAGCAGCGAGAGGAGGACGATCAGCAAGAAGGAGACCAGCGTCCCAGCTGCAATCACACCCATCCGCTGGTTCGGCTCTGGAAGACAAAATACACACACTGGAGCAGCTTTGACTTTAACGATCGGTCAAAACTCGGGGATCAAATGAAATTATTATGTTTTCATTAGAAAATACTACCTTCAAATGACTACAGATGAGAGGTCAGCCAAACCGTGACCACCAGCAATATTAGGCCCCGTTTATACAACAACCATATCGTTACGCAGCAACACTGTGAAACGTTTTCAGAAAGTTTTCCCTCCCTGTCTCCACAGAGACAGAGATGCACCGTTTTCAAAAGGTTCCACCTGAGAAGCTGTTTTCAAAAAGCTGCATTTGTTCAACACAGTTGCAACACAACAAAAGCTTTCCTTTGTAAAATGAGTCAGTCAGTGTCTTATTGTTGCTTAAAGCCACTGATCAGATTTACAGTGACAGATGCTCTTCTCTACACAGCAGTATCTAAATAAACAGCGATTTTAAAACAGCAGGATAGGAAATGAGGATATAACATTTTGCAGGAAAAAACAAAGTGGCAGATACTTATTGACTTCTTTGCAGAAACCAGATCAACTGAAGTGTTATTATAATAAAATACACCGAAAGAAAGCAACTCAGGCTAGTTTGAAATTGACACTCATCTCGAGAAGACAGACGCATCTCATCAAAGCAATTAAGCTCATAAACAGCAGTTTTCACTATGTTAACATGTTGAGCAGGGATACCGTCATATTGGATACATTGAATTTCAATTTTTTCATCACATTCTGGAGCACAGGATGATAAAAGTCATAAATGTTGTTGATTGTATCAAAGTGTCTGTGACAGCAACAACAGAAAGACTGTGAAGAATTCAACCAGCAGCAGTCAGACTTGATGGAGTGTTTTTCAGCTGCTATTTTGAAGGCTTTCTCCACAAGTGAATATAAAGAGTTTCTTGAAAAGTAAAGTATCTCTATAAAAAAAACACACTGCAACAGGCTGAAATTCATAATTCAAAGTTAAAACGACCTCAGTTAAAAAACAGGACAAATTACAGTTTCAGTGTTGATCTTCGACAATCAATTTCCTCCTCTAACCGCATTTTTTCTGCACAGGCCTGCCTATAAATCATTGCTGATTTACTGGCATCCCTCCCCTTTTTTAGGTAGGATACACCCCAAAGATAATAAGTGCAGTGTTGCATGAGCATTGCGTGGACAGCTTTTGGCAGCTGTGAGGACAGACGACACCAAAAGAGAAGCAAATTATCAGTAAAGGGATGAATAGCGGTGACCTACGGGCCTTTAACCTGTCACATAAGACTGAGATGAATTGCTGGCCGGTCTGGGTGTGGCACAATGTCATTTCTGGTGAGATAAAAACGACAAGGTCTTATGAAATCACTGACCAACCTGCCACCACCCACTACGTCTCCTGGCAAAAATCCCTGCTATCTTCTATGCTGCAGAGTGATGCTGTCCATGCCTGCCTTCCAAATGGGACTTTTTTGTAGCTTCTGTCTTCATTCCAAGTTTTCTTTTTCTCTCTCTTTCTCCATCCTCCTCTTTTAAGACTTCTCTCTTTCTCTCACTCTCTCTCTCTCTCTCTCTCTCTCCCTCTGTCTCTCGCCCTGACTGGACGGGAACTGAGCCAACAAAAACAGCCATAAAAAGGACACCAGTCTATGTCTGGAAATGCTATCAAGGCTCCGAAGTCTCCCACTACACACATTGACCTGAATAGACGAGTTTGTTGGTGCTCAACGTGTACGGCCAACTATTAGGACATTTAATACACAAGCAGCAAGTAACAGGCATCTGACGTCTGGACAAACAGTCCGGAGTGTAAGAACTCTGGTCTGCACTGTAAGAAATATCTGTTTAGTCTCAGGAAAAGGAACATTATTAGGAAAAACACGCGTTTTTGGACTGGTGAGTGACCGCAAGGCATGTGGCTGCTCTTAAACAAAATGAAGGTTTTTCTTACGGAGATGGCAGGCACCCGAGACGGGATCACAGTTCTTGTCGTGGCAAGAGCAGCTTTGGTTGCAGTTGACTCCGTACTGGCCAGGTTGGCAGGTCATGTTGCAGCTTGAGTGCAGAGCGGAGACAAAAACAACATCTGTTATATGTTGATTCCAAGTGACAGATGTGTAAAATGGGGCAAAAAAAAAAAAAAAGGGGGGGGGGGAGAAAGTGGAGATTTTGGATTTGCTCTTTGTTCTGAGCGTTTTCCTCTGATTGATGAAAGTTAGCAAGAATTTCACTTTTCCAAGAGTGTGCTTTATTAGATTAAATACAAAAACCTAAAAGCCCAAAGCTTCAGCTCCCAAAAGGTAAAAGAATTTTACAAGTGCAATATGAAAGCCATCAAACCTTTTTCACTTGGTAAGGTGTTGAATGAAGTGCAAGCATAAACATGAATTCTTGGAGGCTATTAAGTGTCTCGTGACTTACTAGGTGCCGTAAAACCCCGGGTCACAGAGGCACTCTCCGGTGACAACATGACAGATGCCGTTGAAACAGTGGCTGCAGTTGTTCTCACAGTTCTCGCCGTATGTGCCGTTAGGGCACCGTACCTCGCACCTAACGCACACAGAGGAAACGCCACGATTACTGTCATCTTCGGGCCTCAAGCAGCGTGAGTCACAGGTATTATCACAGAGGGGAAAATTACACCGTGGGAGCTGCAAGGTAAACATACAGCGGCTTCCATTTAAAGATCGACAGGAACAACACAACAAAACAACTCTGTGTTTGTTTGCATTATTTCCTGGTTTTGATTCCTGAGCCTGTTAACACACTTCTATTATGTCTTATTGTGACTTCTTGTTGTTGTATGAAAAACTATTTTACACTTAAAACATGTTGAATTAATGAGACATTATTTGGAGCGTTGTAATCCATCAATAATCACATTTACTTGCAACCCATTATTCAGTATTACATCTCAGGAAGAGATGTTTTCAATTCACCGTGCAAATTTTCCTTAAAAGTTAAATCTATTTGTCATTTAAATATATAATAACCGTAACATGTTTAACACTGAGGACTTGACTTTGTTCATTAATATGTCAGTTCTTTGCTACATATTGTGTGCACAGCTGTGCTCTTTTGTGTCACTGTTTTTAAATATTGAACTTTCCATCTACCGGGACAAGAAGCCCGTTCTCATCTGTTTCATGCATCACATTCGTTAGTCTGCTACTGTTCTTAACCACTTTACACAGGGGGGTTTGCTGTCTGATGCATGTGCTGCGTCGCTATGATCGGTATGCCTGGAAGTTGAGTTCAGGTGCACTGGGAAACGTTCAGTTATCGGAGGAAAAAAAATAGAGCATGATTAAATACACGGAGGTCGGTGTGAGGCCCACGCTTGTCAGGTTTAAGTTTATGGTAAGAGGTAAAAAGAAAAGCATTCTTTCCACAGAGCGAGTGTGTTTTCTTACCTGTCCCCAATCCAGCCGGGGTTGCAGTGCGAGCATTTGCCATGGATGGGGTCACAGTGGTGGCCGTCTTTACAGGTGGGACACACTTCCTGGCAGTTCTCTCCAAAGAAGCCCTTGGAGCAGAGCTGATCGCAGCGAGTCCCGTTCCAGCCCCGGTCGCAGGTGATGCAGCGTCCCTCCGTCACCTTACAGGGCTGCTGGCCTTTGCAGTGCCCACACCTGGCGTTTGAGGCCAAGATAAAAAAAAAAACAAAACATTTACTGTTGTTTATTTTGTTCTAATAAAACAGTTTGCTTATAATTTAAATGTAATTGGTTAAACAAAACAAAAGTGTTCATGAATGTGAGTGTTTACTTGGTGCTTCACAGTGATTCATGTTCATAAGTAGAAACTAAACCACAAATGTGTGCCAATGATCAATATCGTCAGAAAAATTTCAGTTAGGAGCCATTCATACAACATTTGAATTGAAAATGCATCCTTTTGCATTTTCCAGAAACATTTTGTGTTTATACAGCTATGATTTGAAAGTTGACAAGTAGAAATGGCAAAAATGCTGAAAACAAAGAATTCAGCTAGAATTTAATATAACTTGGTGCTCTTGGTTGTTTCTGTAATCAAACCACACACGCATGTGCACAGAGAACAATACACTCTAAACATTATTAACTATAAAACTACCCGGTCCAAGTATGGTCCAAGAATATGGACTGGCAGTCATGAACAGCAGGCCACGATTGTTGTGATTGTCCATCTTCTCACGCACGTGCAGAAGAACTATTCACTACAGCCATGATTTACCCCAGTTTAATGGAAAGGGATTGGGACCTTTATTTAAAACTGCTTTTTCCCCATTCCCAGAAGATGGAGTTGAAGTGATTTCAACAGTTCCTCCTTTCAAATCATTTGAAGAAAGTCAAAATTTCAGTGGCCTTGAGCATTGTTTTCATGTAATCAGACACCCAAAGTGGAATAAGTTTGCTGTTTTCACTTGAAAACTTGCAAACAGACCAGTGGACTGATGCATAAATGAGGAACCAAAATTGTGTGAAATCACCGATGAATTTCTTCTAGCTATTTGTCAAATTTTCATGTGTGAATTAAATGGCAGATCCATACAGGAAGACACATGATGCTACAGAGGTTTTCAAAGTCACAACACAGCCTTTAAAGACTTGCTGTGCTTCACTTGTGCATTTTCATAATGCAATTTCTGACATGGAGATTGATCAGGAGTGGAGTTTTTGCAAGGTTACAAAAATTGTTGTCCTTGTACTCGTCTATAATCATTGGAAGATGGAAGATGGAAGGTTAACGCCGGAGTCTCATATTTCCTTTTGATTCATAGCAACAGTATCTTATGAGAACAGCACAGTCTGTAGAAGGGAAAGCACTTAACCTGAATTGCTTTTACATGTTGGTTGATGATTATAGGGATAATGTGAATACCAAGTCTCCAACCTCACTTCATCACTGCCCCATTAAGTTCATGTTAAGATCTGATGTATGCTTCTGCTGATAACCCTTAAAATATCTTATTTCCTATCAAAACCACAAAATGGCACTACATTATGGATCAAACAAGCAAACTGAACATTTGCCATCTGCAAATCTGTACAGTTCCTGTGTGTTTGAAATGGTACATTAGCTCTCTGCTGAGTTTTCCCTCCCACCTGTTCCTGCAGTTTTGACCGTAAAATCCAGCAGGACATGGTTCCCTGCAGAACTTCCCACGGTAGCCGGGCGTGCAGGTACACGATCCGTCGGCCTGGTTGCACTTGCCGTGCACGCACTGGCAGTACCGCTCACATCGCGGGCCCCAGAGCCTGTCCCGGCACTGGCAGCGTCCGGTGAACTGGTCACATGGGGAATTGTTGCAGTTACACTGGATCGCACAGTTTCTCCCAGTCCAGCCCGGATTGCACAGACACCGTCCCGTCATGGCATCGCAGATGGAGTTGATGCTGCAGTAGCAGTTGTTGTTGCACTGCGGACCCCAGACGCCGGGGTGGCACGTGCACTTCCCGGTGTCCTGGTCGCACTTGCCTTTTTGGCATAGACATGCATTCTCACAGTTCGGTCCCCACCGATTGTGGTTGCAGGTACACTTGCCAGTCAAGTCATCGCACTGGCCATTGGGGTAGCAATTGCATTTTCCTTTGCAGTCAGGGCCCCAGAACTGGGCTGGACACTCTGTGAAAAGACAGTGCAGTCACAATCAAGAATCTTTGGAATTCATTGTTATATGAGTAATACTTCAAAGCTTAATCAACTATTTGATTAACTGATCACACTGATAGACAAGCATTTGCTCTTTTTTGCAATGGGAAGTTGTAAAGGAAATTGACAAAGAGCACAAAGTCCACAAAATCCAGAACAGGAAGCTGCTCGGGGGTCTCACAATTCATAATGGGAAATGTATAAATGTGTGAATATGCAGACGACCCCGCTCTTAGAGACTGCCGAGGCTAAAGGGAAAACTGTGGAGTTGACTTTGCCTGCTGCCTTCCAAACATAAAACTGGTGCTTTAATTCCTATCTCCACCTCTCCATGTGTCCAGGTGTGTTTGGATAATACACCATTGGATAAATGTGACTGATTGAGTTGTAATAGTGTAGTTAATTTTTTTTTTTACGACAGCGGTTCTGTATTTGATTATATATATATAACCAGCCAGTAACGTTGCTAACGGGATTCACCAGAGTTATAATTGCAGTTGATTTCTTATAAAAGCCGAATGTCTACATCAATGGTTATGGCAATCATTTGAATCTGTGTTGTCAAACAAGGGCCTCCAGGCAGGTTTATTGCTCACAGGGGTAATTCAACTGTTTGATGAAAAGGAAGTGAGTGTACTTTTCAATAAAATAACTATTGGGTTTTTTTTTCTTTTTTTTTCCACAGGGGGTTGCATTGTTTTAGAAAATAGAGATGATGACACTGCAGTGAGACCCAAATCTGAACAACGAATGGCAACAAAGCTCATCACCCAGAGATCACCTAAACAGCATAGCCAAACCGATTTGGCATAAAAGTCACATGAGGTGAGTTTATGAGAACAAGCATGCTAGACGTTGTAGAAAGTACAGCAAAAATTTAAATATTATCGGATCTCTTGCTTAAAAACTAGCGATAACTTCACCGTCTTTATAGATAAGAATTTTACCAGTCTGAGCAGATTGAGGTCACATTTAACTATATATTGACCCTGAACAAAAAGACTTTGCCACTTTTAAATAATTGACATTTCACTCAAAACCAGAAGTCACTTTATCATCAAGAGCTTGACTCATTCTTTGAGTACCACTGATCTCGAGACTTTTCAGTGTATGAAAATGTAGCGGTTAAACCGACTTACCTGCCTCAAACTGGATTCTGATATAACAACCAAAACAACTGTCACTTGATGTGTGACACAGTTTCCTTCTATTTGACCTTGAGACGTCGCAGTCAAGGAGGAAAATGGAGAAACTCTGAATCAAGACAGCTTTTAAAGGGCCTTACTTGTGTCACAGCTCGCTCCAAAGTATCCATGGCGGCAGCGGCATTCGTTAGGCCTGACACAAACCTCATTTTCGTTGCAGGTGAAGTTTCCTTCACAGAGAGCTGGGGTGAGAGAGAACAGGCCACATTATTCATCCGCCAGGCACAATGAGCCGCACGACGCGTCATGTTAGCGCTCTGTATGGTACATACGTGTCAGGCATTCATCCCCTTGCCGCTGCCATCCGCTGCAGCACACCGATCCTGATGATCTGTCAGGAAAAAAAAAAAAAAAGAAGTAACAGAATTAGGGAGGAAAAAAAAAATCTCTTAACTGGAATAGTGTAAAACAAACATATATCAAAGCAGCAGCATCCACACCCAACTCATGTCTCTTTGATCTCGCCAATCTTATTGATGTGGCTGATGCCAAATACTGCAAACGTACACAGGGGCATTGTACATGACGCACATGCTTCGCACATTGTGGTGTAATTATCTCAATATGGTGCATTCCGATCTAAGGGCAATGCACACACTGAAAATCCCCAAACCCCTGAATCTATGTAGCGTATCAGGTTCTCCGGCTTTCCTCCGCCTTTGGGGAGAAAGATTATTTCGAGACAACGTTTTGCAGACAAGTCTGAGGCCTGACAGGAAACAACGGATGAGTCTAGTCTTCCTCCCATGCATGTGACCTCTGAGGGGCCCCTGCAACACATCAGCTTCCCCTAAATTGTTTGAAGATGGCAGTTTGCTTTCAGTTATCATAAAGGGAGCAGCGCTGGTTTTTATCCAGTCAAAAACGGCACGTGGTTCGAGATCACAGGTCGAACCGCTGGATTATTTGACAAAGTATGAGTGGGAAATGACACAAGAGGTTTTTTTTTTTCTTTTTCACTACTGCTTTGTGTGCAACCCTATGTAAAAAATAAAGGGCTAGATGGATTCAATATGAAATTATTGAAAATGGAATGCAAATACTTGAAATTAGTTATTAAAGGCATCACAGGCATATACTCCAGTTTCCAAATAATTGCAATTGAGGTTTATTGATGGCACTCAATTGCCTGCAGGTGTAATTGTTAATGTGATTGTCTCTCTGTGTTTGTCCTGCGATGTACTGTTCCACCCATAGTCATTTCACAACTGGAGAAAAGTGGATGCAGGAAAAAAAAAAAAAAAAAAAAAATCTCTAAAACAGAGATGTGTTTGAGTAAAGACAGACTGAAAGAGTCCCGTGTATCACATGTACTCAGACAACGTTAACAATACTGATGGTGAGGTTGGTTGGCTTCAGATTGTGTTGATTAAATCTGCTGAGGTAAAGAGTAATATTTCTCAGCTCAAGAATGTGAAGATAATGTACAAATAATGAGGGCATAAAACGAAAAAGCTGTCTCGAGGCCCAAACTCATTCAAAGACACTGAGACTACGTTAATGTAAACGGCATGGCGGTATATCTGTGAAGCCACGAGGAATACACAGCCACACATGATGCCAACCACTGCATGCAAACTGTGCTTAAATAGCAGTAAATGAGTCCAGGTGCACAACTGATGTATCTACTGTAGACCAATTAAAACTGAACACATTTGATACATTATGGATTTAAAAAAAAGAAACTTTAGACTGTTACTCAGCTGAGAATTTTATGGCATTTTACTTTTAAGACTGCAGCATATGTCCACTTCAACTTTAAAATGCTCCAGATTATTGCTAATAAATGAGTATCAACAAAGTAGTTTCAACAATTATGTTTAGTTTCTACTGTTCTTGGTTTTAAACAGATTTTAAATTATTTGAACAGTGTTGAGTTGAATTTACTCATTCCAAAGGACTTTTTCTTTATCTGTGCATCTTATTTTTTTATTCCCAAACATTTTGGAAACAGCTTGAAATGAATACAAACACAATAATCCTTCAATGCAGCGCGAAAAAGCTGCACGTATATTTCCATCAAACGTCATCAATGTGAAGACAAACGTCAGAAATGCTGGCTTAAAGTTGGTGATGAATGCCGTGCTACTTCCCTCTATTCATTTGATTCAATGCTGAGAATATAAAAACCATAATGGGTACAATAAGAAAAACGAGTGCAGAGTTCACTGCCATGAATACTGCTCGAAGGGCAAAAAGTCAAACTTGCACAGCTTTGCAGGTCGGTGCTGTGTATTTAAAGCACACAAAGCACTAAAATACTGTGTGGATAAAGATTTTTTTTCTTTTTCTGGTGAATGACATTTTGTTGCCCTGTGAAGCAAAGAAAAATCTATGAGATGACAGCGCAAAGGCAGCTTTTGAAGAGTAGGTCCTCATTATATCTGCTCTAAAAGCACAGGAAAATACAGCATGTGGCTTTTCAGATTAGATATTTTTAGTCTGAACCAGGAACATTTACCACACAGGAAGTGTTCACTTTTAGCTTAGTTGTACACAAAGATTTCCCAAATTCAGTTGGGAGGGTCTTTATATGTACAGAAAACTAATTGTTCTTCAACTTTAAGGGGACAGCAGCAAAGAAATCTGTCAGTCAGGGGAATTTCTCATCCCAACATGTTTTTTGGGGAGCAAAATCACAAGGTTCAAAGCCCTTCTTTAGACGGTATTGGAACATTGATTCCTGCTCTGTATTTGCTGTTTTCTCTCCCTGACTGCTTCATAGACAGACCAATTTGGATGTCATTAATTGCAGACTGGATTTTCTTTCTACAAAACATCCAGAGATTGGTGAAAGCTTTAAAAATGTAGGCTTTAGTGCGTTCACGAGAATTTTTAGAAACTATTCAATAGATACAGTTTGTTTATCAAAATCTCTCCAAAACCGGTCTGGTTAATTAAAAAAAGTGCTTTCTCAGGTCGAAGTGTTATCAAACGGTGCCACGACTGCTGTGAAGGTCAGACAGAGCGCCCCCTACAGAGCAAGGACAGCAGTCCTGTTCCAGATGTACACATCTGTATGGCTGCTTTCTTTTCAATGGACTCCTCCTATCGCTGCAGCCACAGAGAACGCGTAATATGTTTTTTTTTTCTTCTTCTTAAGATTGATTAAGCGAAATATATCAAAAATATTATTACTGGGACTCATGCTCCTAGACAAAGTCAATGGAGAGGACGTCGATTTAAAAATAAAAACAAAACTTTTTCCACGATGGTGAGAACCGCTATTTGTGCGCACAAAAAAGAAAAGAAAAAAAAAGTCCAATCAAGTTACGAAAGTTCAGTTATAAAACACCTTTACCCCTAGAGAGTTTTAACAACTTTACGAAACATCCTTGATTGGGCATTTTAGAATTTCTGAAGGAGGCAGCGATTATAGAAAGGAAAACTTATAAATCTTAATTTCTTAGTTTCTTCTTCCCTGAGCACTCGTGCTTACCCGAGTGTTTTGCACACATTTCTTCCTTTGGGGTTGAGTTCTTGGCTGAAAACGGAGCAGAAGAAGACGCAAACCACCGCGACCACAGCAACAGAGCTCTTCACTTCCATTGTAGAAGCAGCAGCATCCTTCTAGACGCCGTATTTACTCCGCATTTCCCGTCTCCAGAAGTAACGGTGGTGGGGTCTCACTCAACTTTACGCACTCCGAATTCATCCACGCACATAATCCAGACGCATGTGCTCGATAAACAGGCTGTTAGATCCTTCTTCCTTAGTTTGTTTTCCTTAAAAAAAAAGGGAAGTCCTGCCACCACCTACGCCATCGAGAAACTCAACAGCCAAAATGACCAGCGACGCAGATCCCAGCCGCCACACGCCTGCAAAAAGAAAAGAAAAAAAAGTAATAAAACCCCAAACTTGCAAATCACAGTATGATGGTTGTTTTCCTGCAGTGCGCCGTTTACTCCACGAAAAGCTCCATCAGAGTCCACAACACGAATGTCTAGGCACTCATAATGAATTAAAAACTAACTGACTGGAGCCAAAATAAAAAGTCCGTAACGCGTCAGGAAATCTACAGAATGAAACGAAACAAGGCAGATTATCTCCGTTTGGATTTGGTTTCCCTCTCCTCCCAGTGGAAAAACGTTTATTCCCTAACTTTGGTCCTCTCTTGTGCTCTCAGGAGTGGCAAGGGGGAAATTCCTGATTTGTTACTCTATCTTTGGCTTTGTGCGCCATGCGTGCGCCACCGTATTTGCATAGGCCCGTGCGCAGCAGGGTCCGCTGGAAGGGACGAAGTTAGAAAGTTCAGAAAGGAAGCGAATGTGCGTGGCCTTACTTCACATTAAAAGTGAAAAAAATAATTATAATAAATAACTCAAGTACTTACATTTAGGGGAAAAGGGCACTGTTGTTCAATACATTCAAATGTGACGTTAAAAATATAAACATTTTAATGTTTTGCAGTTTGAATTTTGTTGGCATAACTATTAAATATTTTTAGATATATGTGACTGTCATAAAAAATATCTAACTGAATGTAGTTTTAATTAGTTGGCAGGATGTGGAAGTCTTTGTGTGAGGCCGGAGTGTCCAGCTGTGTGAAAGCCCACATCTGAGACAATAGCTCCCCCATCTGTTTGCACCAACGAAGTGATGCGGACACAAGACGCCAAGCAGCTTTAATGCTGTGAAGCAGGAACCCTGTGACACACACAGATAATGAGCATCTTTTGGCTGCTGCCTTCCAGGATCCACATTTGACTTGGCACAAGTTTTACGCTGGATATGCGCCACAGCGCAGCCCTGGTGCAATTCGAGCCCAGATCACACAGACACAACATCACTGCTCTGACATCTGAGGCTCCAATTCATTATTTCTTGCATTGTAGAGCAAATGTATGGCATGTATAATGGAAGTTCTCCACCCACGTGCACGCATTTCTATAAAATATCCGCCATGAAACATTTTTCATGAACGTGTTCTCATGAAATTGCTTTTGATCACAGAGATTATCTTTCTTTTATTGGCAGGAGGACATTTTCTTTTATGACCCCTGATGACATATTGGTTTTATAACATTTAAAATATCAGTTGAACTGGTGCAAGTAGTTGACAGAAATTAGGAAAGAAATTATTATTTTAGCAATGAATTTAATCTCTAATGACAACAATGGTCATGCATTCATAATTTTAGGTTCTGCTAGTTTGAATCATGCACATTTATTAATGGCACCCCCACCAACACACACACAAAGAAAAAAGAAATAATAATCTCAATCATGTTACAGTGAGCCATCATTAGTAGTATTGTTAAAGATTAATATGCAATTTCTAATATTTAAAACACAAGCACATGGATAAAATTGTTGACTCCAGCTCTTTATGTCTGTTTTATTTGTGTTCGTTGGTGGATCATTTTCCTCCACGTCACCCCATGCCCTGCCTCCTCTACTGTTACATGAACCATATCTTCCTTCAAGGACATCCATGAGCGCTCTCTGAGGTGAGCTGCTTGATCCCAGGTACTGAAACTAGTCCATTTTAACCATCTCTCCTGCATTCAGCCATCTGTTCAGACACAAGTATCCTGTCTTGTCTCCACTGACCATCATTCTTCTTCCATTCAATAAGGTCTTCTACCTCCACCAGCTCTTCACTTTTCACATAGAACACAATCCCATCCACAACCTTCATGTCTACCGCAACTCCGTCGTCCCTTCTGTCATCCTTTCCATCACCATTTCAAACAAGAAAGAGCTGATCAATATGTAATCCCACCCCTACCACAAACCCATTTCTCGCTCTGACTGAATGCCTCACCACTGTCTCACGTGTCCTTATGTATTTAATTCACCATCTCCACAACTTTTCAGCCTCTCTGAATTTTTCATACAGCACCAAAATTCTGCTCTCTGCACACTATCATGCTTTCTCTTGATCCACAAAGACTCGATGCAGCTGTTTTTGCACAATGTAAAGCCTGAAAACAAAGTTCCATATGTTCAAAATTAAATATCTCATTATTTGACTTGCAAATTATACCTATAGGCAGAGAGTGGCTTAATGCAAATCTTCTTTTATTCTAAAGAAGTGGTGATTACTTGTTTGCAGAATGTTTCTGAACTCAGGAATATAATGGATAAAATGTGGTTGGACAGTGATTTGTTCAAGTGAACTTGCTGGCCAACATCATCTTTCTTTATGTGTTTGCATGTTCTCCCAAAGCATTCGTGTGTTTATTCTGTGTTATTTGCACATGCTGCTCGTTTTCTCGTAAGGTTAATTTATGACTCAATAAGTTGGGATAGTAGATCCTATCCAGCATACCTTTATTTCATAAGCAAACTGCATAAAACCTATGAAAATGGCTTTTAGTTCCAAGAACTATACATAATATGGGCTGCAGGTAGGTATTAGATTTTAAAAGCATCCTTCATATGACTTCAATCATGTCAGGAAAAATTGTATTTTGTGGATGTTGTCCAGTTAGTACAGTGGACCATTCTCAATCAGAAAAAAATGCAAATTCAGTTCCCCATCCAGCCCTGCTCACATGCTCAAGTGTCCTTGAACAAGACGTCAAACTGTTATCACTGGACGGATGGGGGAGCCAAGCATAGCAGCTACCCCCACTGGTTTTACGCAGTGATGGCCTAGATACTGCAGAAAGTGACTTGTAATTGGAAGTTTGCTGGTTTGGATCCCAATGCAAACAGGTCACAGTGGATCCCCTGAACAAGACCCTTGAATGCCATCACTTCCACAGAACCTTGAAACAAGATGGGCAAATGTAGATAGGTGCATTGTAATAATTCACTATGAATAGTTTAGTTTATTACGATCATGGGTCAGTGTTGTTATTGCACTATAGTCAAGTTATTACATCATGGGCTCTGATATGATGAAAAAAGTCCCAAATAATTACATTATTATACAAAATTAATAATTTCTTAATGCATGTATTGTGTTTTGTGAACAGGTTGCAGACTGTCAACCCTCTGTGGGGGGCCCTTCCAGTTGTGGGCCCCTCCCAGGATTTTTACCTACCTGTTTGCAACGCCTCTGAGAAGGTGGAAACCTGCGCAGGGCGAGCGGGGCGTGCGTCACGGTACTGCGCGTGGATCTGCTCTCTGCTTGTTTACACTCCACGCGCTGCTCCGCCTGGAACCTGTCGCCGCTGCTCTCGCGCTCACCTCCCGGACCGCTCCTTCACCTCCCGGACCGCTCATGTTCCAGGTCCGCGGCGCCGCGGCCCTGACGCGTTCAGGGGCGGACATTCACTTCAGACGGCTGCTCTCCTCCCGGAGGCTCCGCTCCACGTCCGCCTCACCGGCGACGACCCGCACCGAGCGGCGGGACGATGCGGGAATCCGCGGCGGGGCTTGGGGTGCGGCGGGGCGGACGGAGTCTCACGGACACCCCGGCACCACTAATGAGATCTCCGTGGACTTCGAGCAGACCCAGGAAGCTTACAAGAGCAAAGACTCATTAGAGCTGCTCAGAAGTTTGGTGGTTTTCAAACTTTGTTCTTATGACTTCCTGGTTGACAGGAATAAAGAGGTAACTTAATTCACACTTCATTCAGCCTGACAACTGAGTGTAAATGAGTTTAAAACAAAAATAATATCTATTTCAAATCGGTGCTTACAGCATTACAGTGTTGATATGACTAACACACTTTGCTATGACAGTAAACCGGTTCATTGGCATTTATTTCTATTGGCAGCAGACTCAAAGTGAACAAAACTCAAGTTGAGACGCAGTCAGGTTGTTTTCTGCGGAGCTGTTTGTACACCAGGCTTTCTGTTCATCACCCACCTCTCGGATTACAACCTGTCTCTACTAACATGTTACACAACCTTTATTCATATTATAGGTCCAGTCTTTAAACCACATCCAGACAACATCAACTGGACGATAGAAATCGAGATGTGGTTGTAGAAGTTTCGTGCCATCATGAGTTTCAGTTTGATCTGCAGTGTTGGTGCAGTTTGCATGTTGTTGCCTGAGGGTGGGGCCTCATCCCAAATGCCTCCTCTCAGAAGAACATACTGTACTGTTTTTTCTGTCTACCTTTTTTGTCTGTTAAGTAACACCTAATCCTCAACATACCCTGCAGGGGCCGTTATGGCTCATATAGATTAAGCATGTTATGTGTGTAATATATGCTCTCATGTCTTTTTTTCTCTCTCTCTGTTCAGATAATGGATCTTGGGAAGAAGGTCCTCGGCCAGAAAGTTTTCGACCAGTTCATGAAGATGACGTTCTACGGCCAGTTCGTGGCTGGAGAAGACCACAGGTCCATCAAACCGCTCATCCAGAAGAACCAGGCGTTCGGCGTCGGCTCTGTCCTGGACTACAGCGTGGAGGAAGACATCAGTGAAGAGAAAGAGACGGAGTATGAAAGTTCCTGTGCTATCATGCACTGGTGTTTGGAGGGGTTTTATTTAACACTGGCTGTCAAGAGGAATTGTGAGTCGACACAAACTGCTCTGTGGTTAAACAACCACAGCACATGTTTGTGTTTTCCTCTGGATCAGTTCTAAATATAAGTTTACCCCCTATTGTCAGCATGAAGTTACCCCTCCTCTCGTGCAACATGATTTGTTGACATGGTCCTGCCCCCCCGTCCTGGATTGGCCGGCCGAACAGTGTTAGGAATCCTGTCACATAAGCAGTGCACGGCAGAAGCCATCTGATACACGAGCTGACGCATGCTTGGGAAAGAAGGAGACAACCTTGTACAAACAGTCTCTCTTAGCAGCAGCAGGGTTACTACAGCTGCAGTTCCGGGCAGTCACGCATTATTAGTAATCAGGATGCCGCAAAGGCATTTTTGACACCTTTAAAAGTTGTTTTGCATCCAAATCATTAAATTGTCAGAACACTTTACCAAGTTATTTTGCATGAATGTAACCACCAGAAACAACTGACCTTTTATTCCTTGCACAACTCCGACGACCTAAAGGTCAGATGTAGCAAATAAATAAAGTTGCTATGCAGGACACTCAAGCATTAAGCCAATTGGTGCTGACATTGCGCGACAGTGAACTGCGTCATCAGCTTCCTCCAGACATAATCTCCGCTGTTATTGTTTCATCATGCCATCACTCCCCGTCAGGTGATAAAGCTCTGGGGCAAGCCCTTTGCCACAACCCCTGTGTGCACTTTAACTCTGGATGTGTTTAACGGCCCATCACTTGTTACAAGATGTCACAACACAGCTTTGATACACTCTGTCTTGGAGAGGGCCGCTCGGAAAAACATCAAATCAGGGCTGAGACGGGTTTTTGTTTGGCGAGCGTGCACCTTCAAACCGTCAAGGCTGAAGGACAGAGCGCGTTAAGCCAGCCTGATCTGGCACAGCGGGGTTTGACAAACTCACCGATGATGTGTCAAGATAGCAAACAACAACATTAGTCAGTTCCTCGCAACAGCAGAATACATAAAGAGTGATGCAACCTGTAGATATATGAGCTGTCAGGATGAAAAACAAAAACATGACATTCAATCTTTCACCTGTCCAAGTTTTTGGGAAAAATTCTAATTCTTTTTTTTTTTTTTTAATGAAGAACAAAGTTGATATGTTACACAGGATATATATTGCAAATTTATCATAATCCTAATATCAGCATTTGTAATATGCGTATCGGAAAGGACTGACTGAAATGCAGTAAATTACATCTATTCATGGTGTGCATGTCATTTACCTTCAATATTTCAACATTTCATTGTTCCTGGCGCAAACTGGAAGACAGCTGAGACGACATAAAACAAAGAACATTAACTTAAAGCATCAAATTTTTAGAAACTGCTGTGCTTCTGAAATGCTGCTGGTAGAAAAGCACACATGATTAAACGAGCAATAAACCATGCATGCAGATGGGGAACATGCAAACTCCACAGTTGTCCATTATCTTTGCATTTGCAATACTTAGCATGATTGCATGTTTAACTGATATAGAGCAGCACTGACTCAAAGTGCACTTCATTATGTGACTGTTGAAGGTGAAATATGCAGGATTTCCACTTTCACAGCTTCTGTGGTGGATTTCAGTCGTCAGCCTGCATCTGATCAGTTGGTCTAACAAGTTCTCACAGTTGTTAGTAACTTGGACTGTGTTAAGTAGTGTGTGAACTTGATACTTTTCCTCAAGATAAACTGAGAGCAATCCAGAGTGACCCACGTCGCTATCATTTATTGGTATTTCAAGCATGAGCGAGCTGTGGTTGGTTGGTCAGAAATCAGTGAATGCTTGCCCGTGGGAGGAAATGTTAAAAGAAAGTCCGATGTTCAGCATGCTCACTGTGCAGTCGTGTGTTTGGTTACATGAATTCCCTCATGCCTCATGATGAGGGAGGGGAATAGGTCAAGTGTGGAGTGATGCTACAACTCCCCTGTGTGGAGGGTCAGCAGGAGACAGCTCAGCGTATACGGGGTCACGGTGTCGGCCTCCGGCGTGCCGCTGCCACGAGGCCAAACTGTTCACAGTGAAAAGTGCTTGTTTCTCCACTGACCTGTGGTGGAACATCCATTTCTAATGTTGTAAATTAACATGATCCTCCTGTGTCCTCTCCGGTTCAGCTTGCAGAACGCATCCTTTGCAGAGACAGAGAGCATAGGTAAGCTGCCGTGTTTCATCTCATTTGCCGATGCAGTGTATGATGTAATTAGAAGTAATAAGCATGCAAATTTGTTTTTGCCCCCAGGCGTGAGCCACAGAGAGGGAAAACATAAAGTGCACAAACAATCCGGGGACCGAGGTGGGGGAGCGACTGAAGCTCGCACGTATTTCCACTCAGACGAGGCCAAATGTGACCGGCACATGGAAACCTTTATCAAATGCATCAAAGCATCTGGTTGGTAAACAAAAACTCTCATTAAACGCCCAAAAAACTCGGTTTGTTTTGGTACTCTCTGCAAAGGCCACAAGTTCATCTTCAGTTCCAGAGAAGTTGAGGCACTGTGTAAAATCTATCTTTCAGTCTTCGACTGAAAACTTATATCATGAAGCATGAATAAGCTGAAGAAAACTGCAGCTTTTCACCACCTTATCTACAATTTATTAGTTGAAAATGTCCCATCAGAGACTGTACTTCCTGAACTGACTCATCAACGAGTGGCTTGTTACTATTGGTCAGCTATGACGAGCATCCTGAGCTGTGTTTCTCCAGTTGGACGCACCTCGTCATTAAGTTTCCAATACATTTACACTGATTGACCACAATCAAACTGATTGATTTCTAAAAGAAGGCCGGCTGAGTTTTTAAGGACCCGACTAATCTTCTTCCTAAAAAAAAAAAAAGAGAGAGATCCTAACATTTGTGAAAGTTGAGCAGCATTTTGTGCCACACTGGAGATGTTATTATAGTGATGATGAGCAGTATTGATCAATCCCAGCGCAGAGTATTTTGTCCATTGTCCATCGGTTTACTGTACTGACTTTATCCAGACTTTGCTGCACCTCAGTCTCACCATTACAGGCTGAAAAAGTAGAATCTGGCCAAGAAATGCAATCACACACACGTCTGTATCAATTTAGGTTTACTAATCATCAACAGCTGAACTGAAAAATGGGGATTTTGCTTTTTTTCTGTTTAAATAAAATACTGCACTTGCACTTTGACATTTTGATGAGTAGATTTTAGGTAATGCTGCCTACTAACATGTTATAATCCCTCATGTTCGGCCAATAAACATACTTTTGGGTAATTGTCAGGCAACAGTACTAACCTTTCTCGAGTTTTTTATACGTCCTTGTAATTATGTCATATGCCATGTTATTGTAACATAAACGGACTGATTAGATAAAAAGTGTGTGTGGCCTGTAGGTGGGGCTTCAGCGGACGGCTTCGCCGCCATCAAGCTGACTGCGCTGGGACGACCTCAGTTTCTGGTATGCACTAATGGGTGATTAAAAGGTCAGTGTACCAATTAGGCTGATGGTGTTTCAGCAGAAGTGAAGTGAGCTAAATTTATGTTGTTTCTTTCCTTTGTGTGTGTGTGTGTGTGTGTGTGTGTGTGTGTGTGTGTTGTTTTCGAAAGCTCCAGTTCTCAGAGGTGCTGCTGAAATGGCAGCGATTTTTCACCTTTCTGTCAGCACAGCAGGGGAAAGATGGCATGGAGGCCTTAGACCAGAGGCTGGAGCTCGCACAACTGCAGGTCCTGTTAGCGCCTTTTCTGCTTTTCATTCTGCTCGGGTTTCATTACGGCGATATGTCATCCAAACATCACCTCCGTCTGTCTGCTGCATACAGCCTGAGCACGTCGATACGGGCCATGCTGCAGCATTAACGGTGCAGTTCTTTGGATTTCTATCTGATTTCAGGAGTTTTTGACCAAACTGGGTGCAAAAGGAGATTTCCACGGCTGGTTTACTGGAAAGAGTGAAGAATCTGTGGAGTGAGAAACTGCAAATATACACAAGATATACAGTTTTACTGATATTTAATGATGATGGCATTGAAAACATGGATACTTCCTGTGCAATCAGTTCGAAGCATTTCACTGGGGAATAACCTCAATAACAATACAGATGGCTGTCAGAGCCTTTCTTTTGAAGTGGAAAACTGAGGAAAAACTTCAGAGGTTCATCCTTAAGTTTCCCCTCTGATGACACGCTCAGCTGCACCGAGCGAGATTTAAAGCGGCGCTGCTCCTTTATTGCTTCTCCCGCCTTTTTTTCCCCTCACAGATGCATTGACATGCTCGACTGGAACAGCCTGATAGATGACAGAACAAAGATATCGGATTTGCTTGTTGTTCCAAACATTGAGGTCAGTGGTAATATGACTCTGAAGGAGAGCATTTTGATGGGAAATGCAATACAGTTGGAATCATACACAAGGAGGAATACATTTTTTACATTAACTCATTGTCATCACTTGCTATTTCCTGGATTTATTTGCATATGGGTGATCCTTTGGGTTCAGTTTTTATTACTCAAAGTGTAGATATTTTATTTAAAATTGTTAATTGAACTTAAAATGTTTTTGCGTTTTAATTTCAGGTTGGTTTGTTTTATGTAATTTTTTTTTTTTTTTTTTGGTTTTTACAGCTTGGTGAGCTGGAGCCTCTGCTGAAGCAGTTCACCGTGGAGGAAGAGGATCAAATGAAGAGAGTGTTGCAGCGCGTCGATGTCTTGGCAAAGGTAATCTCACATCGGCTGAGTGAAGAAGTATTTACGCCGGAGCTTAACCACATGCGGCATGTTTGTGAGCGTTGCCGACATGTTTACGGCTCAACATGCAACCGCAGGGCTGCGTTTGTTTATGGGATATTCTGTAAAAGTGTCATGTAGGGCATCATATTTTAATGATCCTCTAGTCGGCGAACACATAAATAGATTTCGCTCAGGGAATAAAAATGAGTTGAGTGATGTAGAACAGGGAAATTTTGTATTCCAACATCATGGACCTGATTTACTAAGATCCTGCACAAATAAATAATGGGTATTTTAAATGTTGGAAATGTAGAAAAGCCAATAACATGATAACTTAATTAATAACAGCTTGATAATTAAATACGTTTCAGTGGAGTTGCATTGATAAATCCTGTGGAAATCAGATAACTGATGCCAATAATCTAATAATATGTAAATAGGTCTACACTTAATCAGAATAAAAGATGTTTTTTGCAGTTTTTGTGCGATCAAAAACAGGAACAGTGAATCATTATGTAGACTTTATATTGGCAAGTTATTTGCTCCATCATATTTACAGTGAAAGGAATCATTACATCATTGACAGGCATTACATTCCTGATTGCATGTTCACAAACTTGTAATAACACAGAAGAAAATGTGATTTTAGTAAACTATAAGTTAATGTAGCAGCATTGATGAGTATGTTTTATAATCCACTGTGTTGTTACATCCCCCGATGTTCCAGCTCGCCCAGGAGAACGGCGTCCGTCTGATGGTGGATGCGGAGCAAACCTATTTCCAGCCGGCCATCAGCAGGCTGACGCTGGAAATGCAGAGAGTTTACAACCGAGAGACGCCCGTCATCTTCAACACCTATCAGTGCTACCTAAAGGTCAGGGCCGGGTCAGCTGAGACGCCTGAAACCTGCACGTTAAACATGACATGTTCAAGAACAAATAAGAAAGCCAATGAAGAAATTGTTCTGCTTAGATTCTGTAATAAATAGAAGTCAGTCCAGGGTGATCCTCCTCATCCATGTTTGCATTCGCTGGTCTGGATTTGAGTGTCTCTTCTTCATCGCCCCACAGGAAGCTTACAGCAGTGTGACGATGGATGTGGAACTGTCTCGACGGGAGGGCTGGCACTTCGCGGCCAAGCTGGTGCGCGGGGCCTACATGTATCAGGAGCGCGACCGGGCAAAAGAGTTTGGATACGAAGATCCCATTAACCCCAACTATGAGACCACCAACTGGATGTATCATAGGTGAGACGCATGGTGTGTTACTGTGTTTCTGAACAGCTGAGCAGTGGGTAAAGCTTCCTCGTTTTGGGGGACATTTTGCCCAGAACTGCAGAAATGTCCAGTAATGAACGGCACAGGGATTTCTTTCTGGTTTTTTGGGTTTTGTTTTTTTGGTTTAACAGCGTGTCAGCAAGCTTCCACCCAGCTGAGTTTTCCTCTGCGCAGTTTGGAGAATACCAGTCAGCTCCAGGAGGGCTGTCCTGTAGCAATTTTCTGACAGATCGAGATTAAGGCCGGCTCAAAGAAACCACTTTGTTAAACCTCCTGTTGTGTTCACCTGTGAGAAACCGCAAAGAAATGTTCCCGCAGCAGACTGTGTCGGCGCTGCGCTGCAGGTCTGTTAGACAGGAAAAAGAAAAAAAAGTGCTGTTCTCAGTTACAGCACAAAGGATTAGATTAAAACCTACACAGTTAAACATTAAAAAAGATTATAAACCCGGCATCTACATAGCATTAAGCATTGAAACCATGAAAGTGGAAGTACTACCCATTGTCAGTTAATGTGACAAACTGTTGTTTTTCCTTTCTTATTTTGTTTTACAATTCGTTTATAATCTAAGAAATGCTTTAAATTAAATTCAGGCCCTATTTACATGACAACTCTTACAGTGAAAATGTTTTTTTGTATTCTCTCACTTTCAGAAAAGTTTTGTGATTGTAGGATAAAGTTTAGAAAACTATATCTGTCACCAAATATGGTCTTTCCCTGTGCGAATGGTTGAAGGTTGCAGAAAAAATGTGATGCTCCAAATCTTATTCAAAAGACTTTTTTTATTTTTAAACAAAACTAAATGTCTTCAGTAAGATTCTGAGCTAAACAACAACACCAGACAAACTCATTGCTAATAGGCGTCCGCACAGCTTGAGACACTGCATAACACAGTAACAAGGGACAGTATGCAGTGGCCGTTTCAGTGCTATTTCTTTCTGTGGATTTTAGTGTTATGGTATGTGCACAGTGCTTAGAGGTGTTTGTACTGTTTACTAGCAACAGGCACTAAATCTCACATGCTAATGAGAGCGACCCGTTAGGAGGCCGAGATGCTCTTATCACACATTTAGTCAGTGTTTTATATTGAACAAACTGCTCCGTGGCCTCTCTCGCGTGTGTGTCTGTATCAGGTGCCTGGACTACGTTCTGGATGAGATTGCTCTCAACCGAAAGGCGAATGTGATGGTGGCTTCCCATAATGAAGACACCGTTAAACACACGTTAATGAGGTAAAGTTTGATTAAACTTACTGGAGTTTGGTTTTTTTTAAGTTGATGAATTAACTTTGTAACCTCCTTCCACCCCTCTGACTCAGGATGAAAGAGCTTGGCCTCTCACCAACAGAGAACAAAGTGTTCTTTGGTCAACTCCTGGGCATGTGTGATCAGATCAGCTTCCCCCTGGGTGAGGAACAATAAACACCGTCTCTCACATTATCTCTGTATAAAGTCGATTTGACAGTTTGGGTTCAGCCCCCGCAGCATCGATATTGGCTCGTCCTCCCCACTAAAACACACACACGTCCCTCACACTTCATATATGTAGCTGGGACGGTGTAGCATATGAACCGAGACAGTTCGGTATTGACCCGCTGCTGCTTCCCTCCACTTTCTCTGTCAGTCAGAGAGAGACGCGGCGTCAGGCAGCTGTCTGTCAGCGTGAGGCTCAAGCTGAAATGGCCTCCACCTGCACTGATGTAAACAGACAGACACGTGTTTCTTCCCTGTGTTCTCCAGGGACACAGCACTCAACGCTTAAATCCCCCAACAATAAAAAAAAAAATAAAGTTGCTTTATGAAATAAGTCAGCCCAGAGCAGAGATCTGGGTTATTTGTCTTTCACTTACTGCACCAAATGTGCCGTATATTTAGTTGCTTTGTGATTTTGCCCTCGATATTGTCTGTACCTCGGGACTTTGTTTTATTGTATCGTGTTTGGATGTTGCAAACGAGTTGAAACAACGTTTATTTCCTCAAATCTGAGGAGTAAGCCTCTGTGAAACAGCATAAGACCTCGTGAGCATGACTGGCTGACGGCAGCAGCTCTTCAAACTGAGACACAGCTGCTGGGGAAGCGCGCGCTCATGTTGTAGTGATCAGAGGGACTGAGGCTGTCGGTCTGTGTGCAAACACAATCATCATGTCTCCCTCTAATGTGTCATTGGTAAAACTCACTCACAAACTAAAACCCGGAATTCCACAAAAGTTTGGACGGTTATGCACTCATCTAGAAGGGTAGGTGCATATCTTATATAAATGTCACGGTGCTAACAACCTCAGTGTTTTTGTCGTCTGGACCTGCAGGCCAGGCGGGCTTCCCCGTCTATAAGTACGTCCCGTACGGGCCGGTGAACGAGGTCATGCCGTACCTGTCCCGGCGGGCGCAGGAGAACCGAGGCTTCATGAAGGGCGTCCAGAAGGAGAGGGAGCTGCTGTGGAAGGAGCTGAAACGCAGACTTGCCTCCGGGGACCTCCTCTACAGACCTGCGTACTGAACACACAGCAGAGAAGAAGACAGAAAACAAAGTATTTTGTCTTTTTTGGGGGGGAAAGCTGCTGTGTGGCTTTCCGTTCCATCTTTCCCCATCTTCGAATGTGTCCTGTTTTTTCAACCTGTCCTGGGTTTTTCTTGCTGATGGACTGCTCCCTCATGCCATTCTCTCTTTTTTTTCCTGTCTCGCCGCTGTTGTTATTCTCCATTCTCAGTGATGTTTCTTCTCCTTTCCCCCGCCCCCCTGTAGTTGTATACAACCTATTGTTCTCTCTACTTCTTACCTTATCTGCCTCTAGATCCATAAGCATTCCTCATTTCTGTCCTCCTGTTTTCTATAGAGTGCCTGGTATCCATCAAATGGACATCTTTACTGCTCCAAAAGGCCTCCCTAAAATGTCAACAAGACTTGGCTGGCCATCCTTTTCCTTACTGTCCGATTTATCATAAATAAGAGACAGAAATAATACAAAGGTAACAGGGTAGATTCAAATTGTAGCAAAGAAAGCACTCCATATTTAGTTCTGTTCAATACGTTACTGTCAGCAGGTGTTTGTGGGCTGTGTGTTGGTGTACTGCTGGATTTTAATCAGTGTGTGTAATGAGTGAGTGAGGGAGTTCACCCAGCAAATCCCTCTTGTTCTCAGAGTGTCTTTTATTGTATTTACCAGAAGGGGCTAAATTCTCAGTCAGGGAGGAGTTACAAGGGGAAAAAAATGTGCATTAGTTACTCAGGGAGTGAATCTCACTTTCAATACAAGGGTAGTTTTTGTTTTTTGTTTTTGCTGTCATTGTGTTATAGAATAGATCCACACTGTGCAGTTGTGATGTTTGGTCATTGTAAATAAATCGACACCAACTGTACAAACCGTGTCCATTTTTCACATGTAAGACCGGCTACTCTGTTAGCGACAGAGTTCCTGCAGCTCCGAGCTGTTTGCTTCGGGGGAAGTTTTAATTTGGTGACATATCCCGTTTGGTTATTGATAGACAATTAGTATTTGAGTCAGAGGGTAACCAAGCTTCAAGATAATTATGGCCCTGTCATTTTACGAGAGCAGTCAGTGCTCTGTAGAACCATCATTTAATTACCCATGATGCTACGCTCAATATAGATCACAGAAAATTGGATGCATAAATCATTACTGAGAAGAAACTTTAGTGGCTGTTGAGTTTTCACAGAGGCAAACAGCCACGGAGCTGTCACCGCCGCTGTATTCTATCGGTTTAATTAAGAATCAAGCCCAGTTCTGATGCCTTTGGGTATACATTTGCCAACAAATCCCTGCTTACAGGGTGGTGGAGCCTTTTCTCTTCTCTCCCTGTAGTGGGCTTCAGTTGATTTATAAAAGAAAATTCCAGCAGCAGCAAAAACCAGCTGGAACCCACCACAAGAACACTTCTCGCCTCTTTATAGCAAACTGGACTGCAATAAAGTCTTCACAGTGTAATTTGCTTCCCATAATGAATGTTGACATTGTGTAATGCGAGATGAGGAGAGCAGATGTAAGCGGTTGCTCTGAGCCTCTCGGTCATTGACTGTCACGACTTGACGTGTTTGGTTGGCCTCCCCTGGCCGTGGCCGAGCGATTTTCAAAAGGAAGAAGCACGACCGTGCAGCATGGTCGCATATGCCGAGACAGAAACGGACCTGAATAAATGCACAGCCTTATTATTCAGGAATAAAACTTTTGAAAAGATTTTGGTATTTTCTGCAGCACAATGGATGGATAGGCTTGCCGCTGCATTCCAGCTGCCACTTAAGCTCTAATCAGGGTTTGTGTGCCAATAGATGAACTGACAGGGAGGCGTTCGGTGGCTTTGAGCCGCCCAGGAGTATTATGTATTTTTATCTTTTGACGGCAAACGGAGAGATTACTGGCACACAGCGCACGGAATGAGAAAGTGGGTCTGAGCACTTCCAGTGGAAAGGCTGTATTACCATCCTCAGTGGTGGCACGATTGTTGACGTTCTTCAATTCAGAAGAATTGAGGACAGGTGAGTGAAATCTAGTAAAATGCAGAAAAAAATAGTAAATCATGAAATCCAAGCTGAGTATCATTAATCAGCAAGATGGTGGATTTGTGTGGAGTGTGTCCCAGGTGTTCTGGGAACTTCAGACCACAAGCTGCTACAGGAGTGGAAGAACTGGTGGAGCAAGTTAGAGTCAGCCCGGGGGCGGGGTAAACAAAGGGGCCCTCTTCGTGCTTGTTACAGAAGCGTATCTGGAGACAGTAATGGTGATTGATTTGTAAATTTGCATGTTAATTCAATTCAATTCAATTCAATTCAATTCAATTCAATTTTATTTATATAGCACATTTAAAAACAACTTCCGTTGACCAAAGTGCTGCACAGCAATACAGAAGTAAAAGAAAAGGATAAAATAACTAAATAAAGTAACAGGCTCAGTTAAACATAATAAAAAAATTAAAAAAAACACAGATAAGACAAATAAGACACCAAGAATATACTCCGGTTTTGCTAGTGTTTAAAGGCCTTCGAGAAGAGGTGTGTTTTTAGTCTGGATTTAAACTGTCCCACAGACTCGGAGGACCTGACATCTAGGGGGAGGTTGTTCCAGAGGGTGGGCGCTGCTACAGAGAAGGCTCTGTCACCCCTGGTTTTGAGCCTGGCTTTCGGGACAACCAACCGGAGCTGGTCAGCTGACCTCAAGTCTCTGGTCGGCATGTAGGGCTGCAACATATCACATTAACTATGAATGTGAAAACAAATAAGCTACTGTGCAATTTCACATTTCCATTGAAGTGACTCAGAGTCATGATAATGCTTGGTCAGGCTCTGTTTACATCGGAGGTGTCAAACTGCATTCCTGCAGGGCCGGCGTCCTGCATGTTTCAGATGTTTCTCTGCTTCAGCTCACCTCAATCTCCTGTTGTCGTCCTCCAGCCTGGATTAAAGCCAAGGAACAAGCTTTCATTGCAATCAGCTGTGTTGCAACTGGGAGAGACCTTAAACATGCAGGACGCCAGCCATTGAGGATCAGAGTTTGACACCGCTGGTTTATATGATCATTTTGCGTTTTTGTATATGAAAAGTTTTGGGTCTACACAGCAACATTTGAAAATGATGTCCGTTTTGAAACACTGAAATCGATGTAATTTTTGTGTTGGACCACAAGTGGGTGCCGTTAAAAAAACAGTAATGGCATTGCACATTATTGCATCTAAATATGATTAATATTTAATGACATTTTGGCTTTACAAGCATATTGTATGTGCTTATAAACTGATAGAGATTGTTGAGAATGAGAAAGATCTCAGAAAGATCTAATAAGATCAGCTTTATCTTGTTGTTTTCTGATTTCACTGTTGAGATCAACCAGAATGAAACAAGCTGGCTTCTTCTAAAGGAAGTGACCCCACTTTGACTTCCCAGATAAGTGGCTCGAACCATTGATCCTCCCTGTGTAGCAACATTTCAGGCAGATAATCAGAGGGGCCATCATTGCCCTCCTATGCACGACTGTGGTAATGGCCGCTGTACTCCCTCATTACCTTCCTGCCGACTGACCTTTGGCTGCCATTTCGCTTTAACAACAACGCAGAAAAAGCTAGTTTTCTGCTTTTGCAGACGTGTATTCAACAAGTTGCTCGAGATGTTTCACAATATCTTTGTGACCCCAGTCCAGCTATAGCTTAATACAGGAGGGATGGAGGGAAAAAAAAAGAACAGAAAGGAGACCTCCAAGAATAGACAGTAGACTATATTTCCTGACATTGCACCATAATCACAAGATCATTTCTACATGGCCGGTCAGAATGACAAGCACGGTACAAGTCAGCAGAAGCGAAAATGCTGCGTGACATCTTGTCAATATTTTATAACGGCATCTGAGGCTAACTTGGCTCAAATGTCTAACAAGGAGTAAGGGTTGTTAGCTTTTCTGCAAGACACTGACATTTCCCTGTAAAATAATTGGCAACGCTTAACAAGAAGGTGCACAGAGAAGTCGGAGTAATTACAGAAGAGCGACTGAGTAACAAACCAGAAACTTTGCCGGCCGCAACTAATTAATGAATACCCGACAAACAGTCGCTGGATAATTGGAAATACTAAAAAGTCTATATTCTACAGTGGGCATGCACTTAGAGGGAGTGTCAGAGGTAATTTGGGGAAACGTGCTCAGTTGCTCTGTATAATAAATATGAAGAAGTATTGGGAAGTAAGTCCTTGTTAACCCAGCCAAGAAATCAATGCAAACAATGAAGATGAAATATTTTCAGTGTCTATTCTTCAGCTTTCTGTCAGAATCGTCACAGACTTCAATACAAACTTTTCCTTCAGAGTTTTTTTTTTGTTTTTCTTTTTTTGTTGACATCAACAGACCAAAAACAGTCACAAACAGAATTTGAAATAAAAGGCAGTAAACAATAAAAAAAATATTGTAAAGTGCCGGCTGGTGTTTAATGACCGAACGCTGGGATCGTTCTGATGAGTTGTAGTTTAGGTGAGGGTGCTGACACACAGACAAGGCGAAGCGGGAAATCTCTGCCTCTAGCTTTTCGCTCCACACCATCACATAGAGAATCCAATCCTGAGTGTCAGGAAGCAGGATGTGGATCGACACCTCCAAATATGAATTATGTCACAGAAAAACATGGTTTTGAAAGAAGATATAAACAACTTAGCCTGTGTCAAGGTTCACAAAACCAACAGCCACCATTATTCATTTACTGTACATCTCACCAGGCTGTTTGTAAATTTCCATAACATAATATATTCATGCTTGGTACTCTCAGTCATGTAGAAGAGGTCAAGGACTAAATGAGCAAATGCAGCCTTAGGCAGGGATGAGTTTCATTCTTGCACATTTAAAAAAATGCGAATTCAGATTTTAGCTTTTCTTTACCAATAGTAGTAAAACAGGTTTACAACAAAGTCATATAATCAAATATATGATCATCATTAGCATGACTCGGTATTATAGTTAGTGGGGGATAGATGTGGAAATCATTAGACTGTAAAAATCTGCTCATCCGAAAAGCTAATTTCCAACCTGGCATACATTAAAGCATCATGGTGGACAGCATTTAGTTTCCAAGGAGTTTTATTTGTCTGTGAATGTCTCCAGCTGTGTCATCTACATAAAGTGAAACTTGCTTCACGTCGCCACCTGTCCTGTCAAGCCGTGATCATGTGAGCAGCCATTTCCCTGCAGACTGCAAACAGTTTGGCGTGTCAAAGGCTTGTTAATGTCACCTCAGAACACAGATGCAGCAGTATTAGTTTGCTGACGTGACCAAACTGTTGAATCTTGATCAGCCAATACTGTCTTTTTATTGATCTCCCTCTTCTGTGCCAACCCACTGCCATCGCCATCATTTATTCCGCTCAGAAATGAAAGGAAACGGTACGATTAGTAAGAAGTGTGATGAATCATCGAGCTAAGTTGACCTCGCTGTCCAGACCCAACCTGACGCCCAAGGAAACCCCCCCCCCCCCCCCCCCCCCCAGTCGCCGCGAGCTCTGATGTGAACCAGCGAGTAAACAAATGAGTCGTGAAGGCAACAGATGGGACCTGCGATGACTAATCTCACCGGGCTGTATGGAGCGGCGGCACGCAGCACGAATGATCACAAGAGCAGCAAAGAGGGCAGAGAGAGAGAGAGAGAGAGAGCTGGAGAGGGAAAGTTTTCTGTCCTGTCAAGTTTGCACAACAGAAAGTGCTTTCATTTCACACACTAAAGCATCACATCCTGCATCAGTGTCATCAGCGCACTATCAGACAGGAATCAGAGAAATCATCTGCACAGTCTCTGGAGTGGATTTGCATGGCAGAGCGGTGGCATATCTCAGTTTTTGTGACAGGGAGGGATGGGGAAAGTTTACAAAAAAAGCTGATAACAAGGCTGTGATTTCTGATTAAAGCAGAAAGGGGGAGGATTTCTGCAGACGGGGATTTGAGGGGGGGGGGGGGGGGGGTTGAGTATAAAAATAGAAGGGAATGAGAGTAAAACTCACTGGATAGATAGAGGGTGAAACGGTGTAAATTACTTTTAAACACCAAGAATTCACAGTCTGGTCAAAAACGTGATAAATGAAAAACGAAAAAAAAAAAAAAAAAGTGCCGCGAGAAGAGATTTACTGGAGCTTCACTGTTGAAAACAACATTCCAAGAAAAGTCAGTACCTGGTGTGAGATAACCAGTGTGAGTTTACAGCTGTGGCAATGAATTTCCACTTCCAGAATGTGAGAGGTAACAGCTCTGCTTTGGGCCTTTAGGGGAAAATTACCATTTATTTACACCTGAAGCTTTTTCTTGCTGTTTGTCTTTTCTTTTTCTTTTTTTAAAACTTACTGTCATGAAATAACTCTTTACTCGACGAAAAAACTTTGCAGAGCAAAAGTGAATGTGAGGATATGACAGCAGGATGGTGAAAGCTTGTTGAATACTTCCAAGAGAATTTCAAACTAATTAGGAGTTATGAAACAACATGTTGGTCAGTTTTACACTTTCCATCGTTTCCATCGATTTCCATTAATTGTTTTCAAAAGGAACTAAAATAATTAGAAACAGTAGGTGTTGAAATGGTAGTTTTATTGCTGGAAATCACCTGTAACCACAATCCAACGTGGTCGTCTGTCAATAAGCATGTCTATGTAAATGGCTGTCATTTTCATAAGGTTGCCATGCAAATGCAAAACTTTTCTGAAAAAAAAAAAAACGGACAAAAAACGGAAAAAAAATGAAAGTATTTTATCTTTTATTATAGTCAATATAAAAATGTCATGCATGTTTTTGGACAGATGAAATACTTTTTTTTCTTATATTGAAAGTCAGGATTACTAGGAAAAGTGTGTATAAACATGACAAACAATGAAAAATCAAAAGATGCCTTGGATAGACCCAGTTTGAAGGGAATCCAATAAGCTTGAGCTGCTTCATCTCTCTTTAACGAACATCTCCTCTGTATTTCCACAGGTAAGCCACAAATGTAATAATTGTGGATATTAAAAAAAAACACTGAATTGAATTTGACTTCATAGAACATGCAAATGCACATTTTAATATACATTTTATCATAATTGTATTATTTTTTAAATGATTATTCATGTTGATAGGTGCCTCCCTTCACTGTGAGTTCCACTCCTATACATTCTATTCTTTTGTTTCTCCTTCAGTGAGTTCGTCATTACTTGCTGGTTTGTGTTTTTAGTGATCTTATTAACTGGTAAAGAAAGCTGCTCGGCAGCAATGAATAACACAATAAGCCTGACAGCAGCCTATTAACTAAGTCCCAGTTAACAGGAGACAGCTTGATTTCTCCTGGCGTACTTTCTCCTGTTACACCTTCGACTAAACTCTTTTATTCAATACCAAACAATGATGCCCATAAATTAAACATCATTATACCACTTTCATCTCCTCTGTTTTTTGGACGCATGCTGTTTTCCTCTTTGAATGTGTTGAAAAAAAAAAAAAAAAACTGTGAACCACCACAACTGTGTATAAACAAAGATAAAGGCTGAGATCTCCAAACCACTGCTGGCAACACACATGTACAAACACCAGTGTGGACTTGCGTGTGTGTATGTAAATACACTGAAAACACATAGATGTGGAATTAAGTATGCACACACAGATGCACAATTATGCTCCGACAACGTAGGCTCACACACACATACACACACTCACCTGCAGTTGCACACAGATACAAATACACTCCTCCTCCCATCAGTTCCCATATCTATCAGTGTGGGTTGAGAGATGATTTGGAGCCGCTCAATGTTTTGATCATTAGTTTGGACTCATGGAGTGCAGCAGCAGTGAAAAATGAGACTGCTATCTCACGGCCACCTGTTCTTTAATAAGAAAAAGAACAAATCTCAATCACAGGATGGATTGGACCCGATGCCTGGGGAAAGGAAAATGAAAGGAGATGGAGAGGTAGTGGGAAAAAAAACCCCCCAAAAACAACAAAAAACACATGCACCTTGTTCATTTTTGCCTACACACATCCTACACACACCTGACACTCATGTATCATATGAAATAGGTTGTAATTTGTGGTTTACTGTGGGATCATCATTGCTGTAATTCTCAAAATAGCATAAAAATTATTGCTTTTTTGACAGTAGCTACACTCAGTAATTTTTCAACACGAGTGATTTTCTATAGTGATCTTGATTTTTGCAGTCATGCTGTTCTTGCTTTATTTATGATTCTCACTGATTTTCTATATTATTGTTACTGCAGCCAACTCATTATTAGTTTTTTTTTACAGTACAATAGTGTTCATCAATGTTTTACAGAAGAATGAATATTGCTGTCAGGTGCTGTTTATCACCGATCTTAACATGAACAACAAAGTCCATGCGTTAAAAAGGTTTATATACAGACTCGCTATAATCTACCTTCGAATGCATTTCCTCAGCATTACATATAAGTAATGTTGAAGAAATGTATTCTCATATATGGGCCTCTCACTGATTCATTTGGGTGGATTCCATGAATATAGTGGGGTCCCACACATATGTAGAAATTTGATATTTATCTTATGTGTGCCTCCATTGTGCTTTTGTACATTTCTTAATAGAAATGTGTGTGTGTGTGTGTGTGTGTGTGTGTGTGTGTGTGCCTATAGGAAGCAGCGCATTACCAGGCAAACACAGCATGGTGCGTCTCGGTTTAGGGATCCAATTGTCATGCCAGAACAGTAGGAAGAACATTTACGCGACTGGCGATGCTGAGATAAAAGCAGAGAGAGAGAGAGAGAGAGAGAGAGAGGGAGAGAAGCAGCCCGGCTGGCTTCCCTGCAGCTCCGTAGTGGGCACACACACACACACACACACACACACACACACACACACACACACACACAGCCATCAACTAAGATTGGTGTTTGGCTTTGTGGGAGGTAATACAGGGGCTGATTTCGTGAAGGCTGCAGAACTAAACAAAAGTAGAGCATGTTAAAGTGAACCTTACAGGTCTGGCCAGTTTGTAGAAAGGACGTATTCTTTTTTTTTTTAATTCCTTTATACAGTTTATTTCCAAATATCAGGCCTGGAGGGGATGAACTGAGTCTTCAATGAAGTGTAGCCCTCCACTTTGACTTTTAGCCCCTATCCCAACTATCAGTTTAAGTTTCTGTCAGATTTCACTTCCAGTTTTCTACGTATCCAGAATTTTCAGGTTTTGGGGAATATACGTGAGGTGATTCCTAACGATGGGCTTCAAGTCAGGTTTTGACACTTTGTTTTCACTCTGAAAAGAAACAAAATAATAATGGGAAAACATCAAAGATATTGTCTGGAGAAGTGAACCGCAGCAACGTTTCTCTGATCCATGCTTCAGGGTTGCCAGAGAGAGTGATCTGAGTTTTTATCCTGGAGTCCTGCATTCTGATCATTAGGCCAGAAGGGCAATCTGTTTTTATATCACAAAAATGTGCAGTTTAACAACAACAGAGCCCCACATCCTGCTGGAGATCCAAAAGACAACTGAACACTCTGCAGCAGCTTGTGGTAGCTGTGGATTTTATTATCGTTGGACGAATTAAACTATGTTATATGGCCAAATGTTCACCTGACGACCAAGATCGAGGAGGATGGAGCAGCGAAAAGGCAAAATTCAAGCTAAGCTTCAACCTTTGTCAGTTAAAGCAATTGTGAGCAGAACAATGCAGTAAGAAAGACGATGACATATTTGAGGAAAACACAACAGGCCTGCATGAAATGTTTATTTTCACAAAAACAATGAACAAGTAGTGTGTGCTTTTTGTGTATTATTTCTGCTTCTAATAATAATTATGGTTTACTCATCAAATGAGGTAAATGGTGTGCTGTATCTCAGGGAATGACTGAAGGAAGTGAGGTATTCACTATTTCTCCATTTCAAGACAGTCTGATCTCGGAGTTTTCTCTACACCACCATATTATCCGTTTTAATTGCTGACCATTTGTAGTCCTTAAGAAAGGGGAAACCACATCCCACTGTTTCTTTTTCCAATTGTAGTTTTAGATTCAAGGCCTGGGCGAATTTTAGCCACAGTCATTAAATAGCTTTTGGCTTTTTTCAATTGGTAAGGTTTAAAATAAATGTAGTTTTCAAGGAAGCATGTTCATTTTATTCAAATCAATTCTTTAATGAAAATTTAGAAATATGATTATGTTCCATCTGCTTTTACCTCACTGAGATCTGTTCATTAATGAGAAACGACTTCATGCCTTTGCAGGATCTTTGTTATTTTAAATAATAGTATAATTCTTTTGATCCTGAGGAGATTTGAACTGTTTGAAAATGCTCCAACTTTGTCTTCATGAAGACAAGCATTAAGCACAACTCTCATGAAATACAAATACAATGCATTTCCCTGATTACATGACAGTCTAAGACAACAATTGCCGAGTGTTTAAGTGTCCTCAGTGACTGATAATAAGGGGCAGTTGTGAGTGAGATGACAGCAAGTGAATCACGACAGTGTCTGGATGCAAAATATAACAGAGACCAAAACAGATAATTATTGAACGCTGAAGAGGCAAACAAAACCAGGAAAAAAACAGCTCAATAACATCACAATGCTTTGTGATAATGAATGACACAATTCTCTATGGTTTCATGATTGCAAAGAACCCATATGAATTGTGGTTTCGCTGCACCACATCGACCATGCCTCCACAAAAATTCAGGACCCAAGTTTTTTTATCATTCATTTTATCATTCATCCTTCTGTCTCAGCTGACAAGGTGGGAAGACAGGCTACATCCAGGACACTCCAAGACGGCATATCCTTTCATTTCAAGCCTGGTTTTAATGACCTGTTGTCCTGGTAGTTCCTTTTTATAAATGCCATTTCTAATTGCCAAATTTATTGAGATGTTTGTCTTCACTACAATGTTTTGGTAAGTCAGATCAAAGAAGGGTGCACAGATTTATTTAGGTGCAATTTATGGATCTCCACTCAAAGAAAAATGTTTTGAATCACTGGTTTGATGCTAAATCAAAACCTCGACACTCTGATCTTCCTTTAAATTTTATTCATGATAGAAAAACAAAATACACTCTGAAGAGGAAAAATGACGCTTTTTCGTCTAACCATTTACCTCACATTTTCATGCATTCCCCCTTCAGGGGTGAAGTATGCTTAAGACTTAATTAGACAGACGTGCTCAAGATTAAAAACGGATTGCTTGGGTAAATACAATTAAGTTGAGCAATCCTCTCAAGAACACAATGAAGAGATGGACAAATTAAATCGGCTTCTTGAGTGAATGGAGCTAATTTGACAGAGGACAATCCAAATGATCCGCGTAGATGCAGCAGATGTAGAGAGTACAGTAAATACACCGAGCGAAACTGAGAGGAAAAGCAGTAAGAAAGGCAGCGAAGAGCCGTGTCAGCAGAATTAACTTATTTGATCCCCCTCCAAACAGGATGTGAATAATTGGTTGTTTTATTTCAGGATGATGAGTCAGAGATGGCCTGCCGGCCCCTCCCTCGCCTATTCTTACACAACCCCGGGCTGAACGTGAGGTGGCAAGCCTTATGAGGGCCATGATTTTGTGGATAAGGGGGAGCCAAGTCTGGCACATCTTCACTGATTTCTCCCTCTTCCTTTCTTTCTTTCTTTTCTTTTCTTTTTTTTAAGTCTGTGTAGGCTCTGCAACAAAAGCAACCAAAACAAAAATGGAACCTAAAGAAACGTTGTGGAGGGGGAAGGGGGTTGAATGGACATCTATTTCAATCTTGGACGCCCACTCCTCTACTGCAGCTCATGATTCCTGTTTGAGGAGCCTGAACCCACACGATGTGGCCACGAGTGGGAAAAAAATAAAACACACAGTTCAGGTGGAAAACACCAGGGGGCAGTAGTAGGCTTCAAGGCCCTGCAATCAACCTCGACCCAGCTGTGTGTGTGTGTGTGTGTGTGTGTGTGTGTGTGTGTGTGTGTGTGTGTGTGTGTGTGTGCGGGAGAGAGAGAGAGAGAGAGAGAGCGAGAGAGGGAGGGAGGGAGAGAGAGAGAGAGAGATCCTCAGCAGCATCTTCTCCACAATCCTCAGTCCTAAAAAGCCCCTTTTAAAAGGCTGTATGAAAATTCATCATGCTTTCAAACTGACCTATTTTGGGAGATTGGTTGCTCGGCTTCTCTGAATTCCTCTCCTCTTATTTTATTTTTTTTCTCTCTCCCACATTCTCTCTTATCGTGATGGGGATTTTGAGAAGACAGAGGAAATATTGGCAAGTTGCTGGGGCAGATTTAAACACATGGAAGCACACTCGCAACGATTTGCGGTGGTCTGGGCTAAAAATAGAGTCGCGATAGTCAATATGTCTTTTATTTTCCACAAATTACCTTGAGAACATATGGCATTCATGCACCCACTCACAGAGATATGTAACTCTTCTCCTTTCTTTCTTTTTCTTCTCCCGTTTCATGCTGTTCCATAAAGCTTCTTGGATATCCAAACAAGCCACGGTCGCTGGGTGAGAGCACTCCATTTCCACAGACACGCCACTGTAGTAAACACAGTAATCCCCTCCTCCATGTTTTAAGGATTAATATCATCTTTATTCATAAGCGTAGCGGGAAGACTGCTGTCGTGCTTGTGATGGGACGCCACACATGCATACACAGACGGACGTGTGCGGCTGAAACAAAACCCACAGTGTCATGCAGGACGGCTCAAACACACGTGTCCTCGTCTCGTCGCCGCGACGACACGATCTGTGGGTGGCAGATTGATTTGGTCCAGCCAGAGAGAAACAATCAGATCAAAGGGTAAGTGAAAGGGAAAGAGAGGGAGAGAGGGAGAGAAAATAGGGAGAGACAAGGGGGGAGAGTGAGAGACAGCGTGAGCTCTTCCACTTTGACTTGATGGATTTTACTCTCATTCAAAGAGACAGACTTTTGACACATAGAGCCTTTCTTTCATCTGTACTACGAGGCCTTTTCCACACACACAGGCATAAACAAAGACCTCTGACTCCATTGTCTTGATAAACAAATGCCCAGGTCAGTTTGATGACTGCGTCTTTTGGGTCCGCTCCGGTGCGTTTCGCATTGGGTGAATCAGGCAAATACTTGATGGGATGGAAATGAAGCCCAGGACTCAAACATGGGCTACAACGCAAACCAATTTGTTTTGTTCCAGGATTTATAGGAAGACAGGAGTCTCCGACCTTAATGCAGTTTGGTTTTGCCAAGAGTTTGATCTATATTAGATTTGTTGTAAAATAATAAAGGTTTGAGAAACATATAGGGGACCTAATGAACTGTGGCTAAGCACTGGCACATCAAGGCTCAAGGAACAAAGACCACCAACAGATATTATTCATTTCATAAAACAGCAGAACAGCAACCACCAACGCCATCAGCAACGATCCAAACCCAGACTGGAGACACTGATGTCTGTACATTTCATTCATCCATCTATCTTGCTGGGAACTGGAACCGATCCCTGATCCTAGCTGAGGGCAAATACCGGTTTTTAACCCTGGAGAGTTCACCAATACGTTTCATGAATTGCTCTTACAGATCTTTCATCCAACAGAGATGCTGCAGCGCTAAGCTACTTTCATTTGTTGAAGCTGATTTTCATCTTTATTTCTTTAGACCATGTTCCTGCAGTCTCAAAGCACTTTACACTTTGTAAGTTGCGTTCACCCATCCACACACATTAAGGGAGAGCGTTTTCACAAATGGCTCAGTGCCTTGCTCAATGAAGCTTCAGCATGTGGACAGTGTGGAGGTCAAGACACTGAGACGGTACACCGGGACATTTAAGTTATTGTTGGTGTGTCAAATGAATGAAGTCTCACTCATAATTTCCAATTGAACACAAATTATTAGTATCTAAACACACAGTGCCTCGGAAACTCATGCTTATTTTTGGCAAACATCCAGACATGCAGCTCCCCTCCCTTCCCTCCTTCCTTGTGGAACACCTGAAACGTTCTCCCATTTCCACTTCACCTGTAAATTAGCTAGTGACACCATTACACTGTGTTACATAAATAAACATACATCCTGCTCCTCCTTGAGATGGGTGATCAAACCCTCAACTTTTCATTTGGAATCTGGAAAAAAAAAATTTCCTCTGAGACTTTTCTTTATTTGGATTCAAACATTGTCAGTTCAGCAAGTGGCAGCAGGCAGGTGACATGTTAACATGCAATGACTATTTCTCTTGTCAAACTACTGAACCACAATATGAAATACAGTATTTACAAATCATTTTGTGAAAGCAATACAGAGGTTAACTGCTATAGGTGGACTTTTATATTAAAACCCAGTCAGACCTTTTTCCAAGACTGAGTTTGCCCATGTGTAAACTGCAGTAATTTAACAGAAAAGCTTGTATTTTTCACATCTCATAGCACAAGTTAGCACTTCCACCAGGGCTGCCAACTTTTGATTGCAGTTAATAGCGGGATTTTTTTTTTTTTTAAAGGGAAAAAGCCAAATGAAACAGTGTGTTTGTTACCATCAGGATGATTGTCACTCTATGTTTAAAGAATTGTGTTTATCATGTAAGAAAAAAACAAAAACAAACAAACAAAAAAAAACCCTGGAAGAATGAAAAGGGGCCTCATAAGAAATACAGGTGAGGAAACACTCACTTGAGGTGTTATTTCTGAAAGACAGATGACTGAATGCTGTAAGGAAAAAATAAATTGATTTAAAAACATTCTTTTTGTGTAATTTTTAAAAGGAGACCATAGAGAATATGTTTATTCAGCAGGTAAAAGTAAAACTGTGTGCTACATGGACAAATGAAAACCATCACTTCCATTTGGTGCATAATAGACCATTAACTGTTTGATTCAGGATTTATTCTCAATTAAAACAAAAACATTTTTATTGCTGCAGACAAGAAATTCAGAACTGATTTAAAAACACATCGTATGGTTTATACACATTTACTGGAATGTGACAATAAATGCATAATTCTCAGAAACACACCATGCCTTGCCTGGTTTACTGCTAAATTATTTGTATTATAATATACTATCATTCAGATTGAAGAAATGTAATCACAGCAAATGAAAATCGTGGCCAATGCTAAGTTGTGTAAGTTTACATAGTGTGGGAAACTCTTTCAAAATCCAACTGATATTTATGATTTTGAAAAAAGCTGACAGAAAAATAGAACTTTATCAATCAAGTCAGTCAGTGATTATGATACACATTTTCAATTCATATTAATATAATTAAACAATATTGGGGGCCAAGTGGTTAAAAATAGCAGAATCTGAATTGGGAATTGGCTGGTTTGAGTCACACATTAGGCAGGTGAGCAAAACCACTGATCCCCATCAGCTTCCAACCCACCATATCCAGAAATAATGTAGGAAAAAATGAATTCCCCCAAGTATAATCATTATTATTCAGCTTATCGGTTGTGATGGATACCAATGATTTCCTTCAATCTTGATAAAAATTAAAACAGGTCAGTTTTAACTTGACACTTGAACAAAAATCTACTGTTCCAAAAAGTTGATGAATGAAAAAGTTGTGTATGTCAAATTACAACTACGAAATGGCCCGACATGAATGCTTTTCCCTGTCATATTTATTCATCATATTTTTCATATGAAGTTGAAGAGCTTAAAATTCTCCAAACATGAATCCCAGTCATTGACATGAGGCTCTCAGTGAAGCTGCCTGGGGCGTTTATATGCATGCATGTCATATTACTGTGACAGGAGGGAGAATAAATACTTCCAAGAAACTGTGAGAAAAACAATGTTTCCAAAAAACCAGTTCAGAGAGTATAAATATAAACCTTGTTCCTACAATGAACCCATCTGATATCAGAAGTATTATTTTTGTACAGATTTTCACATCATTTTGAAGCAGATAAAGAACCTGGAAAACTTTGGAAAACTTCAGCTGACATTTTGACAAAGACGGGTAAGATCTAAGGTAGTGGTGTCTTACCGTGGTCCTGAAAGGTCCATCTCTACCATGTTTCAGATGTCCCTGTCAATGCACCTCAATGTAATGATTAATTTAGCCATAAGATCCAATAAAAGTGTTACAATGAGTCCATCATTTCAATCAGAAGTTCTGTAAAAGGGTGTAATCTAAACCTGAGATTCCCCCCTAGGACAAGGTTTGGACAGAACAGAGGTGTCAGACACCATCAGCTCCATTAAAATGATTTGCTTTGGTTGAGGGGAGCTATTATGATAACTACTCTGAGTTATAACATCCATTTGCTGGGTCAACACCTCTTTGACCCGCCACTGATGTTCTCAAAATACCCCAAACTGGGTCATTTCTTCCAGTTTTTAGATTGCACGCTGTCTCCACTCTATCCAAACAAGCCCACAAAACCTCCAACACTCATCTCTCTCCCTCCCCCACTGTTCTCATTTTATTTTCTCTCAGAGACAACTCCAGCTAACAAGCCTGGGGCTCGGGGGTTGCATTAGTATGGTCCAACGTCCGCGGTCCCCACTGCCGAGCTGGGGAAAAAGGTTTTCCGAACACCACTATCTATGTGATTGCCTGCTTGATAAAAGAATAAAGCTGTTAGCAGAAGAAGAGGAGGAGGATGGAGAAGGGGAGTTTCATCATAACAGCCTTCGGGGTGCCATAAGTTTAGCTCCTCGGGGCAAGATTGTCTCTGATTTCCCCACATGCGTGGTACCCAGACTGATAAGACACAGGAAGAGTGCATGTGAGTGTGTGTGTGCATGGGGGGGGGGTGGAGAGCTTCTAGATATGTACTCATGAGGTATCTTGGTGACATTTTGTTCATTGGAGTGTGTGAGAGAGTGCTGTGTTTGTCAGTTTGTGTGTTTGCTTGTGGTCCCAGGCGAGGATTACCTTAGCACTCATTATCACTCATGGTGAAGATCATCATTACAGCCTTGCCTGCCCCACACGACTCTCCTACCTCCCTCCAGTAACTCACTGCTAATACCCACACTGCTCTGAGACACACTGTGGGAAGCAGCGAGCAGCGGAGAGAACATACTGTACATAAAATGAGGCTGTCTAGCAGAAATGCTTCGCTTCCGTAAGAGAAGGAAGAAAAAAAATAGAAAAAACATGAGATAACAGCAAATATTAGCTGTAAGTTAAACACATTCATCCATTGAACGCACACGTCTCGAAAGCCGGCAGATACACGACGCTGTTGGTTTTTCTCGGTATTGTTTCATCTGAGCGAAAGCTGCTTACAAGCTGCTCCAGTGGTTTACAAATCTGTCTCTGGAAAACAATTTCACTTTCACAGACCTCCCTCATACCCATTGTTCTCATTCTTCTTCGTCCCGTGTGAGCACTGCAGCCAGCTCAACCCTTGATCTCACTTTATGCATCTAATCCATTGCTCCTTGAGCGCAGCCGCCACGTCTATTCACCACCTTGTCATGAAAATCCTGCGTGTGTGCAATATGCATGTTGTTACACCACGCTAATCCTGTAGAGTTGTTCTATAACAAAGACTGTGCCCATTTCATTCAAAGGTTCAAGAGTTAAAAGTCAGATAATGATATTCTGGATTGGGAAGTGAAGCTGGCAGCAGCAAAAACACATTAAAGCATTGACTCAGTGTTTATGAGGCTGCGGCTCACTGAGTGCCAGGATTGAGGATGACTGTTGTGAAGGTCAAGATCTGGTTTTGGACAACTCAGGAAATTTTTCTTACTCAGTTTTATATCGGACCTCTTGTTTCACTCACTCTTTCCCTTGCCTATTTTATTGAGTTCAGTGTTGCAGAGCTGAAAATTCAACACCAAGCTCTCCAACGCAATTTAAAGGAACTGGTGAAGGACTACGCTCCGGGGCTGGCTCCACACAGCGGGGGGTCCTCGGTGAGATTTTCTTTGAGAGCCCCACTTACATTGCCAGTTAAGAAATGAAACAGAAAATGAAATAAGCAGCTGTCTAATCTGCTTAGGGTATATTCAACCGATGAAATATACATCTTTGCCCGTTGCTATGATGTGACGACCCCGATATGTCCCGTTATCTTCCATCACTCCTTTCTCTGCACATGGTTGGAGCAGAGCATCTTCAGCCTTCCCTCCAGTCTGACATACCACATGGCTTAGGTTAACTTTCTTGTTTCTTGCCGTGGTCATCAAGACGGCTTATGACACTGCTGTAAAACCTGTCATTACATGGCAGTAAGAAGTAGTGACTTTCAGATTTATTGTCTGTGCAAGGTATGTGATGGTTTTAGATTGAGTCAGCTTCTAGTTTTCATGATAATTTTAATTTACATCAACGTACCTGTGACATTTGTAATTTGATGTGTGATCATTATTCATGACACTCATCCAGTCGGATAAAAAGTTTCCACGCAAAAGGCGTTGTAATCCAAGTTTTAAAATCACATTTTAATTCATTATACCACACATGGTAGCAATCGATCAGAAGGAGGAAGCACACACACACACACTCACACACACACACACACACACACACACACACACACACACACACACACACACACACACACACACACTCTTTGAATAAAATTACAAAGTCAATAACTCAGCAGCTATTCTACTTCTGAAATGCTGCTCACGACTAGAAGCCCATGATTCCCTTCAAATTACATCTCCAAAATTGATTGAGGCTGACAATGCATTGCTTATTGAATTCATGGTTTGAAACGCAAGTCATAGTTTCTACTTTGTTTCATAATGTGTTCATATTTTATTCAAGTGAACAGTGATATTTTGAGAAACACTAAGGGAATTTTCAAAATTCAGTCAATAAAATGGCTTACAATGAAAAAATGAAGTGATTTTAAGAAACCCATCAGCAATTGCAATACGTACTATTAGAATTACCTGTGTTCAACAAGTATCAATTTATTAGTCTATTAAATTATTGGTACATCCACAATTATTTTGTCTCATCTGTCATGCTCCGTTATTCAGCTCATTATCTGTGACCTTAGAAGTAAGTTGATAATGACATGGGCACATCACATAGATGTGTAGCTTCTTTTGATGGTTAAATTTGATAAAATTGCTACTCAATGTCTTTACCTTGTCATTATCACACACACACAACAGCTCTGAATTCACATCCCCCTTTATGTTCTAACTCAGGGGATTGCAGATTGTGTCATTAGTCAACAAATGGAACTAGACTAATTAGGCTGGCTACCCGAACTGACTTTATTCATGCTGTACACATCAAGACAGTATTTAGTTAAAGGGATATACAGCTGCCTACTCTGGGGTGGGCTGGCAATAGCTGCTTTTGTTATCTCCTCACAGTTTCTAACACTATTAGTGCTATTATTATAACCATATTTTCTACTGAGCCCCTTCTCTAATGTGTGGATTGAAATCATTCTCTTTCTTTCTTTGGAAGTGAGATAAAGCATGTCCAGATCAATATTATCTCACTCTTTTCATTTCATGGCCTCGACATAAATTAGTTGGCCAATGGTATGAAACCACCCTATTGTCCTCTTGACACTCTGCCATCCTTTTTGTTTAAAAAGTCATTGGTTCAATCGATCCCGATGTGCTCATGATAACCCGATTCCTCCTACTTATTTATTCTAAGCAGACCTTTATTTAATCACTTCTGGGAAAGATACATTTAGAGCCTTCTCTGTTTCAAAACTAGGTCTCATCTCTCCGTCAGGCAAATTCAGAAAGCCACTTGTAATGTGCTTAGTATCAATCGAGGTTCCTCTTATTGTTTCCTTCTTAAACAGCTTGTATCAATCTTTAGCGTGAAACTAATGCTTGGAAATGACACCACACTTGAAGAAGTCGACAGCAGGTGGGTGGGTGTCACTGTTTCAGTTGCTTGCGTAGCTGTACCTTGGTTACTTGGTCTACCACAAGGCCCTCATCTGGGTCCCAGAAAGTTTACGAGGAGTTTGTTTTAGGCCTTGTTTACATGATGTTTCAAGTGAAACATTTTTGTGTTTTTGTATTAGAAAACCTTTACATTTATAAAACAACATGTTGAAAACCATGTCTGTTTGCATGGAAATGGCAGAAACATTGGAAACGATGTAGCATGCAAGTTGGTGCAGTGTCATGTTTTTGTAATAGAACCACACACACGTGCAGAGAACAATATGCTATAAAAATGAACAATTTCAGTATGTGAACATTCACAAGGGCAGACGACAAAGTGCTGTTCTGTGTAACTGTCAACTCTAAAACTACTGTTCCAGTAGGATGTGAATCTATGAGTCATACCACATGTCACAATGTTTGATCAATGCAAAGGACACTGAATAATTTAAGTATGACAAAAAAGTTCCTGTACAGTTGTTGCTATCAGGAAATCTGCCTACAACAGAGACCTGCCGCAGCTTTATGCAAGCAGGGGACTGTGGAGTCATTAGTTGAAGACTTGTTAGCTGTTTACTGCTCCTAAACTTTGTGGGTTTCTCATCTGTTGGACATGGGATCTGAGGACAGCTTCAAAAAAGTCTTTTTACACATGTCTTTCAGTGGTATTGTTTTTATCAGTCTCTTATTTGTTATTTTTCTGTCATGTCCCTGTTTTCTTTGCCTGCCTTTAATCTTTTATTGTGATGAATTTGTAATGGTTGATCTAGAAAGGCACGAAAAAAACACAAACTTGCTTGCATAAAAAAAGCCATTTTCTTCAATATCAAGTTACATCTGAAACACGGAGGAAGAGAAGAACTGTGAAGTCAGGAAATGTATGCTGCAGTGGCAACGCCAGGCTTTTGTCACACCAACAAAGTGAACCCTTTTCCTCCTTTTTTCACTATTTGTCAAAAAGTAATCTTAAAATCCTGAAGGCTGTCATCTGGCTCTCATTGCACGGTGAAATATAGTCTTCAAAAGTACAAGCGTATTATTATTCATGAGTGACATCAAGTCGCATTTCACCTACATTTTAATGTTGACTGAAGAAAAGTGGTGGGTTGTGAATAATGTCATCTCAAGAAATTCCGATTATCTTGCTACATGCCCGGAGAATAATAATGCGCACCAGCCCATATAACCAAGATGGGAAAATACTGCTAATGATTTTCATGCGCTTTCTACAGAGTTTAGTGAGAACTTGAGTTGTTAAACATATGCTGGTTTTAAATCTTGGCCTGCGGCCAAAGAAACTCGTAGACCTCCTTCTGCTGTAATGCACCAAATCTGATGGATATACTTCAATCATCGTTCAGTAACGCCAGCATACACACGCACACACACTCTCAGAGGAATACTTGCTTGGAGCAGATTCTGGTCTCATTTTAAATAAAGAACAAAAAGTAATTAAAAAAACAACAGCCTTGCTTTGCTCTTTACATGCTGATATGATGAAAAAACTCCAACTTGCAGAGAAAAAGCAGCAACGGTAGTTACTATCTCAGCTCATTTGACAATGACATATAGAGACATCCTAGATAGAATGTGCTTATATATTTTTTTTTCTGCTTGTTTTCCTTTGTTTCTCAGCTCCACCTTGACAAAGAGCCAGCGCTGGAAATTTCTCCCGACTCTGGCTGAACTCCAGTGAAGAAGGAGCAACGAGGTGTGGCCGAGGTGTGCAAGACCATTTCTAAATGTAAACAGAGGCAATCGCCAGCATTGACTCACATCTGTCTCTGTCTGCTGATCTGCCCGGCTGGCTTTTTCCACACGCAGTCCCCCAAAAATATTCACCGACACGCACGCTCGCATAGAAATTCATGTCGCTCCCTCTATCCCATCATCCCAATTCACGCTCCCTTTCAGTTGTTTAATCACTGCGGAGGATTGTGGGACACAGAGTTGATAGGAAAAAAAAAAGAAAGAAAAAAAATAACAAAGCCAGATAGGTTGGGCCGCGGCCGACTCAGACTCCAGTCTCGGCAGTCCCAACCTCGGCTGACCTTGAGGTGGATTTAGAGTAAGATACAGAGAGCCGTCTGCAGCGCGACACCTCCCGCCTCTCCTTCTCTTCCACAAACAAACATCCTCTCACCTACTGGCTTTTCAATTTGCCTCGTTTAACTCGGTCACACATGAGAGTATGCACTGTTTTCCCTAATCTGTCCACTTCTTGGGATGCCCTCCTTCTGTCACTCTCACACACACACACAGACACACACACACACACACACACACACACACACACACCAGTGGTAATCTTATCAGTTTTAACGTCCAGTGGACACGAGTCCCTCTCGGCCGTTAGCGGCTGCCGCGTGTACCAGAATCTATTATTCACACTTATGTTTTTGGGGTTACAAACAAATTAGCTCTTTTTTGTCTTGTTAGTCTTAACTGACATCTCCAGACAGAAGCATCGGCCATCTCACCTTCAATCTGGATGGAAAAAAGAGGCAGGCCGGGTCAGTCTGAGAGTATGAGCCTCAGATCCATCGTTTTCTCTGTCACTGAGGTTCAGCCAAGCATTTTGCTGGTGTCAATACTCCCTTTAAATCGTTTGGCCACTGTCACCGAAATCTTTGTTTGGTCCCTCAACTGTCAGAGAGCCTTCAAGCGGACCATATTTTTTTGTGAAGTACCTCCAGGACCTCATTTTCAGATTTTGAGCACCCCTTCAAAATGGAAGTGCCACGATTGTGGGTGTATGATCATATCACCACCCAATCTGTTTCTTTTACAAAAAAAATGTTAACAAAAGCCAACAACAGTACAGGATTACCTGTATTAATTCACATCCAGAGTTTGGCATTTATAATTGTAGATAAGATATCATGTTTAGGTAATCTTTCTGTTGTACCAGTTTTCCCTTTTTTACTTTATTCTAGGGCGTGAGCACATGTGTTAACAAGTTCCTGATTTTTAAATTCAAGTTGAGTTACGTGGTTTTCCTAACTAGTGTTGTCATATTTCCATTTGTCGGTGAATGTCCATATCTTTGAGACTGTATTGGTTCACTTGTGGTTTAGGAAACATGGGTGTGTAATACATAACTCTGTGGTGAGTTAATATAACCTAATAGCTGTTCTGTATGGATCAAAACTCCTTCAGTTCTGTTCAACTGAGGCTCTAGATCAATGGAAATAAACATATGGTCTGGTGTTACATTTGGAGGAAGGACTGAAATGGCTGACAGAACAGGTTGCAAGAAGCACTCCTTTTCTTTTATTAAAGTTAAAGGAATGGAGGAACACAGGGAAAAAAACAACAACAGCAAACTGGAGCACTGGCAGGAACACAAGGATCACAGACGAATGGGCAACATGACAAAGAACTCAAGCCCAATATGTACTGCATTCACCAGGTGAAGACAGTCACACACTCAGGCACAGATGAAACACATCAGGGCAGGAAGCAGCAATCAGCCACAAAGAGGGTAAGTCAAGGAGCCTGAAACTAATGACAGTGTGAGACTTCAAAATCAACAGACGAGATGGATAAAGGCACTGCGACAGAACCTGCTGTGTAAGACTCCAGAGCTGAGTCCAAAAGATGGTAATGCCATGTGGAGAGAGCTTGAAGCTGGCAAATGTCTGAAGATCTGAAGGAGAGCAAGTCTAAGGAGGCACCAGTTGAGTTTATGTTCTGGCTGGGTCATTCTCTCACATTTGGAGGAAGGACTAAAGATGCCAGATGGAACAGGTTAGACCAGGAAAAACAAAGCAAAAAAAAAAAAAAAAACCCATTAGGATACGTGGGAATGCATGGAAAACAGAAATAACAATGAATCACAGATGAACCGACAACATGACTCAAACCTACTACTATCACCAGGTGAAGACAATAACATATTCAGGCACACGTGAAGTACATCAGGGCAGGGAGCAGCAATTGGAAAAAATGCATGCTCACCGCCTTGAATTCAAACACTGTTTTAGTAAAGCTGACTCCTACATGCCGATAACAAAGTAACAGCTATACATGAAATGCATCAAAATGTAGTATGCAAATAGATTGTATCCCCTGAGTTTCATGTCATCCCCCTCTCAGCTGATGTAGGTGATAAAGAGCTCATTTGGTTGTTTTCTGGATTCCTACAGCATCATAAAGTAGTACTGCTGGAGGCGGCTGTGTTGCTAGTTTGTTATTGCTATGTGAACATTGCGAAGAGAGAAATTGGCCCTTAAAAAAACTCTCCCGCTGCATGATTGCACTATTGCTCTCTTTTTAGCACTGGTAACATAACCAGTATGATGGTGACATGGAGCTAAAGCACCAATATGGGGACTGAGACACTAAAAGTAATCTTAAATGAAGGTGATGATATCTCACAGAACCGAAAGCAACAGTGAACCAAAAAAGCAGAGAGAATAGGAGACAAGGGAGCAGTCAGGATTAAGACAGCAGGAACGCAGACAAACTAACCACTTGGGTAAAAGGAGCTTATCAGTCACAGCTGGAGACAATCAAGGGGAACAATCAGGTAAAACATGAAATAACAAGACACTTGAGATCAGGGCTCAGGAAGTCCACATTTACAGGGAATATGAAAACAAACATGGTCTTTGAAATACGCATCATCCAAGAAAGAAAGGTGACGTGAAACATAAAAAATGTGCAAAATGTAACATCAGGGAATCGCAAAAAATACAAAACAAGGAGATTACTAAAAATGAATGAATAAATGAATTAATCAATCAATCATGCTCCCCCCTGAACTGACACTTTATCGTGGTGGTGAAGTTTGGGTTCCTGCATGATCTCAGGAGCTATGTTGTCTGGAACTGTATGCCTCTGCTAGGATCTCCCATGGCAAAGAGTTCCTGGGTCAGAACACCACAAACCCTGGAAGAAGAGATTGTCTCTTAGGTGGATTACAACTGCGATTGGGGGATCGCGAAGAGGGCATTAATTGTGGCTGATCCATTGATCTAATGAGACAATCCGGACCCAGTGGGTGCAAGTGGTTTCATTAATCCTGGGCACCCACCATGTGAAACCGGCTCCCAGCTTTGCTTCACACCTCTCCTTTCTTTCTTGCATTTCACTGGGCCAGTGTCATTGCTGAGTTGATACAAAAAATGTATCTCTCTGTCCTATCTCTTTCTCTCTTGCTATCCCTTCACCCCAACTTGAACAGCAGAAAGGCGCCACCTCTGAACCTGGTTCTGCAAAGGTTTCTTCCTTTAAAAAAGGGAGTTTTTCCTTTCCAAAGTTGTTTATGCTTGCTCATGTGGAACTTTTGGGTTTTCACTGTAAAATTGTCTTGAAATGACTGTATTGTAATTGGCACTATGAAGCTGAATTGAATTGAACTGGGTAATTGTCCAGGCTAGAAGCAATTCAAACGCCCCTATGTATAGAAATAAATCAAAGACGGTGATGACAGTGCCCGCACATGTAAACTGGGCCAGTGTCACCTGCAGGAAACAGGAAAACTGTTGTTCATGCTTCAGTCACTGAACATTCACATGTGTGATCACTGTCCAGCCCTTGTGAATTCCATTGTTACAGTGATAGCACCACATGGTGGGTGGGCAAGAAGTGGGACATGCATCCAATCACTTGCAGCTTTAATTTAGTTTGGTTTATCTTAATAGGCTATTTGTTGTAATGTATTTCACCTTATTCATTCAATCTGTTGTTGTGTTTTAAAGCGATCTGCCTGCAGTCTGCTAAATGCTGACTGGCATGTCTTATCTATGCTGACTGAGTGCGTCCTGTTGCCACTGATGCATCTGTTGCATTGTTTCTGTTCAAGCAGGATGCTGAAACCAATGTTATCCCAAGAAACACTTGTAAGCCCCACCCTGTGGGTTTCAATAAAAGCTGAGAGAAAACTTAGCTCAGACAGAATGAAATGAAGTGAGCTCTTGAGCGTACGGATTTTCCTCTCCTTGCAAGTATCCTCAATTCTGCCTGGTTTATTCTATGTTTGTGTCCTAATTTTCTTTAAGGAAAAGAACCTGACAGTTGGTCTTTAGTTTACACATGTTTTGAGTATGTTTTCGAAGTATCTTTTCAAGTGAAAATGCATCTTTTTTGTGTTGTCATTTCAGAATAGTTTTATGTTTGCGTGGAACAACCTCAACTGCAGAAACTCTGAACACAATGTAGTGAGCATCCCAGGCCATGAGTTGGTGCTGTTGGTTGTTTGTGGAATGAAAAATCACACACGCATAGAGAAGATTGCTTTATAAACATTAATGTGAGTGCACCGTAAGTCCGTGAGTGCACGGACATTCGTACTAACGACAAAGTTAAATTGCTATTACAAGTAAGGCAACTATGAAACTGCAAAGTCCCAGGAAAATATGAATTGGGATTCATGACATTATTTTTAATGTCCATCTACTCGTGCATGTGCAGAGGAACCGTTTACTGCAGTAGTGCTTTGCATCCACATTGGTAGCATTTCAGAGAAGCTGCATTTCCCTCCATTTTCATTAAGATGGAAACAGAGCGTTGTCAAAAAGTTGCATTCTCCGAGCGCAGCTGTCATGTAAAAAAAAACACCTAAATGGAAATTTTCTGTTTTCATTTGAAAATGTGTCAATGGGGTAGATAATGTGTGAAGCTTTAGAGGTAATGGCATGTTTCCTGGAATTTTAATAAACATGTATTTGAATGTAGTATGGATAATTTTGAGGAGGAGAAATGCTTTAGCTTTCCCTGCAGTAATAAAAATAATTCAGCAGAAGAGATATGCTCAGCAGGTGGGGATGATCTCACCTATACTTCCCTCAAATTCATATGTTGCTGCTCCATTCACAAATATGTTGAATTTTGATACGTACTTTGATGTAAATCCCATCTTTTATATTCATTTTCTTTTCTTTTCAGTAACTAAAATTAATGCAAATCCAAAACCCATGTTAAAAAAATAATAGTGATGAAGAAGGGAAAATTTAGTTTCTGTCTTTAGAGTCTTAAACCAGGAGAATTGATGGTTTCAGCTGAGGTCTGACGCACATAATAACCGTGTGCAAAACTGTTGAGGCAGAGCTGACGATGGCTGGAGAACGCTGATGGAAAAAGCATCTCATTTTCCTCTTTCACATGATGACCTGCTGGTTGAGTTGCGATTTTAACCACCCAGAAGAGAAACTACTTAATGATGTGGCTCACTAATTAAAAAACAGAAGACAAATAACAGCTCGGAGCATTCACAAATCCCAGTTTTGGTGAAATGTTAACAACAAGCTTGAAATGGATGAGTAAGCTGTGGCACACAGGAGCAAACTGACAAAAATGAAAAAAAAAAAGTCATAGAGATTAAAAGGTCATCTATTGCCTGGTGAAGTGAAGCAGAAGCTGAAGAACAGTTGGAGACGAATGAGAATGGGATTAACCCTCTCCTCCTGGAAAGCAGGGTGCTCTACGTGTTTGCTTCCACAAGCGTCAGTGTGTATGTCTGTGTGTGTTTGTGTGTATTTAGGGACAGCAATATCTGTATTCCTCTCACTTCCTCTGTGCATGTGGGACGCAGCCGGTAGGTGGAAGGTGGTCTGGCATTTAAGTGTTTGACAGTATCAGTGCTGTGTGAGTGAGCGTCAGGAGCGTGTGGGTGTGCAGGCGTGGGTGGGAGGTGGGGGGGAGGGGAGTGAAGAGGAGGGTGAGTGTTTGTGCGTGCGTGCTGGAGAGGCTGGCGATGGTGGGAGGGATTTCCACCGAGCCACAAAGCAGATGGTGCAGATGTGAGTGGGTGTTCGCAGTCTCAGCAAGGCCAGGTTTATCCAGCAGCCCCGTGGAAGTCCGGGGATTTGTCTGCCGTCTCGTTTCCCATGGAGGATCCCACTGCTCACCGGCCCATTACCTGCCTCGGGCTTTTCACTCTGCGAACATGTGTGTGTACACAGCATTAAGTGGGTGCATTGCCTGTCCAAAAAAAGAAAAAAAGCTAAAATAGAATTAGAAATAAATAAATTGAGAAAAAACTGAGAGAACTGTAGCAGAACGATGATTAAAATGAAGCTAAATTTTCTGATTGTATGTCAGCGATGGATTCATTATTCAAGTCCATGCTAGAGGACTTCTTGTTGTGGCATTTACATGCTCTCCTACATGAGTGGCCTTTTCCTGGGTTATCAAGCTTCCTCCTACACTTCAGTCTATAACCATGTGATTGAGCTTGACTCGTGACTTCAGATTGTTCATCAGTCTTTATTTCTGCTTAAAAACAAAGCGTATTTTATTGACTGGTAAACCACTTTTAGTCATTTGACTCATTCTTAGTAAACCTGAACACACGTACGAGCAGTGGGGTGCTACAGTGTCGCACCCGAGGAACAGCTGGAGTAAAGGGAACAGCTGGAATAAACCCACAGTGATAACTGGTCAAAAGTGGAATTCAAACCTGCAAACTTCCAATCCCAAGTCTGCTCAAAGGCCACCACATTTTAGGTCACACCAGCAGTGAACAATGAATCCTAAACATCTCTGGCCCCTGTAACTTCCTCCAGCTATTTTGAGGATTAAACCAGAGAATTAATCTCTCCATCGGGTCCTGGGCTAACCTCTGGGGTTTGTAAACCTCTTAAGAGAGGGAAAACGAGGCAGCCTAATCAGATTCCTGAATCATGTAAACTGTTTCCCCTGAATGTGGAGGAGTGAGCTGTGGACAGCTTTGACAGTGTCTTTGATTGCGGATAAGAATTTGTGCTCTTGTGTTTTTTGTGAGAGGGCTTTGTGGATGTCAGTTGCCACGGCCATGCGGTAACAGACAGCCTGCGATCCTCTTCTGATTGTGTCAGAAATGTCACCACAGCCATCTCAATACACCACCACTGACAGTCATGCGCTGATCAGAATGCTGAACACCCGATCCAATTTTTTTGGTGAATATCTGCTAATCCCAGTCCTGTACCAATCTGATACTGCTGATTCAATCAGGACAACCTATAGCTACGAATAGAAGAGAAGGACACAGTGATCAAATCAACACCTGTGCTACACCAATACAATAGTTTTGAAGATTCAGAAGATTTAGAATCCTGGACCACTTCCCCATTTTCAGTCTGTTTCGATACTGAGCTTTGCAGCTGCATATCAGTGTCACTAGAACAGTGGCTTGACTGTTCTGCTTGCATACTAAGAGTGGTAGTTTTCCCCTCTGTTTCATCGGAGACTGACTTTGTGCAGTCAAACTTCCTGTTGTATCCACATTTATGAAATCAATGTTTCACATTGTGGAAGGTTATAAATGTATACTTACATGGGAAGTTTCAGATACAAATTATTAAAAAGAGAACACTTATATGGGACAAAAGCCATGTTAGGATTGTTATGTGTGTAAAGTAGGCGTTCTAAACACTTTACCACCATTGGCATTATGTCTGATATCATCTGGGAGAATTTTTCACCCAAAGAACAATAAATAGGAGGAAAATGAAAAAAGATTTCCCGTGATTGGATATTTATAAACAATAAGTCAAATGCAAATTTCCAATTGGAGCATATTTATTCTGTGAAATATGTTTGAGCACATAGCTTTTGTTTAGATTAAAAACAATAAAGAAATCTTATTGCGAAGATATCTTTACATGGTTAAAGATGCTTTTTGCGGTATAGTGGCAAAGTTCACAACTCGCTTTGATTTCTGCAGAGTGTTGAAGCAATGCATCATCTTCTTCATGTGTTGCTCATCACACGGTGGAGGAGTGGGGTTAGATGTAGGCTGGGAAAAAAAGGTTTTGTCAGATTGTTGCTATTTCTAAAAACAGTATTGCGTGTCAAGCAGACATGCCGCTGACAGCACATAAACCTCTCTTTTATCTTGTTTTGGAACCGGTGCTTTACAGTAGAGCATTTTCAATGAAATTCCTTGTAAGAGCATTATTGGGATTATTGCATTATAGCATAATAGAACAGGGGTCTGCCACCCTTGTAACCAAAAGGGATATGTCTGCACCTTTCCAACAAATAAGCTTTATCTGGATCTGGTGCTGTCCCATCATGTTTATATATAAACACGGTTTAAATTTTACTTTCTGATTGTTTGATCATGTACACATAGATGTCGAGGCAGTTTTTAAGGTCTGTTCCTGCTTGAATCCATGGCCATGTAAACTTCACCTGTGGTCCTGAAGTGAAGAGAGCTTGCACTGGTTGCTTGGAAATGGTTGGAGAGCTTCTGTCTCTCTGTCCTGCTGTCTGAGATGATGGTGTTTGCTTAGTCTACAGTCCTGGAGCTCTTTCTACAAGTGAATCTCAGCTTTTGTGATTCATTCATAAATCTGGGACATTTTGCTGAGTTCTACATCACTGCTTAAATTTGTACCCCCTTGTTGTGGGAATAATTTTGGTGAATTAGAGTTCTTTGGAGCTAATACCACATTTTAGGTACCTAGTAGCTACATTCAAGCTGAATTTGTAAAAAGTTGATCAATTATGACTATCACACTTTTGTTGTACCCACAAACACACACACATTATTAATAATAGATGCATGAAGAAATTACTCTCCCAATCAATTATTGAGTTTTTTCCCATGAATTAACCATCCGAGCAATCATCCACATGTGACTCAGTCAATCATCGTTGATGGAGTTGAGGCGTCCGACACCGCTCTACCCGTCTTCCATCTCCACAGATAAATGTGACGGGAGGATGACTGAGGATGCAGCATCTGATGTTCGTGCCCGCAGGGTAGCCCGGGGCCAATTTTCATCATTACTTCCATGTTCTGAAAGCATTCTGCTGTGGCCTGTTCTTGACACATTGGTGGCATTTTCAGTCTGTCAGGGACGCGCCTGTAATCACCCTCAGCAGCAAGGAGCCACATCAGGAAATTCTGTCTCAGCTCAGGATTCTCTCCCCGCTCACCTGGCTTGTGCACGAATCAACCTGATAGGAGGCCGTCCATGATCCGAGTCGTGGGCTCCGACACCATGTTTATCTGGGGTGGCATTTAGCAAAGTGTGACAGTTAACCTTTATTGACCAGCAGGACAAACAGGCACAATTGCAGATCTTTGTTTTTAATGAAGTGGGGAGTGTGTAGCCACCAGAGTGACATTTTACATAGTTAAACTCTCATTACATGAAAAAAGAAAGAAAAAAACAACCATAAATCAATGGATGGAGAGACTTTTCATTATGTTGGTGTTGTTTTCATAGTATGCTGCTGATGAACTGTTGGTGGGGTGGAGAAACCTGGGAAAGTGTGTTTGATTTGAGTAAAAAAAGTAAAGAAAAAAGTGTGTTGTCTTATATAATTTGAACCATTTGTAACAAAACAAAACAAATTAAAATTCAATAAACATAAGTCGAAGCATCAAATGGCTACAATTCTTATAGCTTTTCTGGAAAAGCTATAAGCTTGAAAAAAATTAAATATTGTAGCTGTTCTCTTCTTCTTGGTTGTGCTTGAACGAGAGACATAGTTCTGTACACCTCCAAACATCCCAGCCAGTGCCGATGCTCATGTAGTCTGCAGTGCAAGCCGACCGAGTGCAGATGGTTCTGTTAGGGCTCCTTCAGCATGTCCAGAACCCGTGGCGCACCAGGAGAAGACTATTGTAATTTTTAGCTCTGTAGTCCCGAATGTGAACTTAGATGAACTTAGGTGGTTCAATAAATCTAGTTTGAAATTGCTGGTTAAAAGTAAATGGAACTAAGGTCATAGTTCATGCTGGTGTTCATGACACCTGATTACACTTGATTACACCAGTCAGAGTTCACAAAAACTAATGTTGCATTGGTGTGTCAGTTTGCAAAACTTTGATGGACCCCATACGTTTCTGTGGCCCCTTCACCCAATTTGACCAGTGATGACATTTTTAGCCAAATGGACGGTGCAGCTCACTTATCTAGAAAAAATAACTATTTTTATTACACTACATGCAAATCCTCAAACTTCAAGGCCTCTGGCAGAACACCAGACACAAATATGCTTCATTTTGTTACTTAATTTTGTGGTTAGGTAACAATGCTATCTGACGTTTTGGCTATGTATTGAATCCAATGCTTTATCTGTTCAAAATTTCTTAAATTTACCATTGACTTGTTATTAATCACATAAGACTGACACTGAAGTTTTGATACATAATTGAGCTTCCCCAAATGACATTTAATTAAACCACTCATTAACTGACTTGAATTAATGAATACACTTTAAAAAAAAAAAAAAAAGAATAAGTCTGCAATTATGGCGATGTCACTTCCCTGAACAAAAAGTGAATAACCAAATTTCACAATGAACATGAGCACTAAAGTCATCTTTTATCATCAGAGGCATAAATCTGTGTTTTATCAAGGGATGAGTCAGCTGCCTAATTAGGGCAGATACAACCAAAAACACATGATAAAGAAGTATCAGCTCAGTGTTATTTTGCTCTTTGCTGCTGGAAAATGACTGCAGAGCTCCAGGAGTCCCCTCTAATGCAGGTGAAAATGCGTTTTAAATACCACATTGAATGTATCATAGGTGAGATAATTGAGTTTTCAGTATTGATCAGTTGACTGTGCTTCTATGGAAATATTGTTCTTAATTTTCTCACGGAACATTTTACAGCTTCTTTCATTGACCCAGTAAAATGTGATCAGATCTGCGTATATTACATCCACATTGCAAGATAATGGCCAAACCGATTAACCCACCAAATTGCATTTGACCAGAGTGTGATATGCATCAGCTTTATTTTTTTGCCACAATCGCAACAGTCCCTGCACTATCAAACTCTGCGCCTGTGGTCATTCCTCGCTTTCTCTCCTTTCATCATCTCAGTCTCATTATAATTATCCTCCTTGGTTCGTCTTTACTCTATTTTCATCTCTCTCTCTCTTTCCTTTATATCTTCTCTTTCTTTCTCTCCTGACACCCTCCACATACAGTGTACATCCTCCTCTCTTACATGCAATCTAGCTCTCTCCTCTCTCTCTCTCTTTCTCTCTCTCTCTAATGAGAATCAGCCTAAGCGAGCACGAGGGCTGTCCCCTGTGTTCCGAGGGACCGTGCTGGAGGCCTGTTCATTTCTGGCTGATTAACACACGGTGCTCCGCCTTGCATGAAACACCAGCGACCGCACAGTCAAGTATCTGACAAATGAACTGCAATCGATAGAGGGGAATAATTAAATAAATAAATAAATGTTAATAATTAAAAAAAAAAAAAAGTATAGCATACACAAGGGTTTGATGGACGTCGATCTGACTGCACTTCTTCCCCGGTGGTCCTCTGATAGGCCAGAGGCGATCTTCTTTTGTACGTGTGCTCAAACCAGTTTCACACAAGTGTTTGACTTTTTCGACATTTGTCCCGATTTATTAATATCTTATAATTACCCTGTACTTGTATTGAAAGGACCCCCTTTCTCTCCCTAATTTGTTTATATGCTGCTTTGCCAAACACATTTCACCGTGAACTCGATCCATGAAGTGTGACATCCTCATATTGCACACATGTTACAGAGTGGATGTCAGAGGGGATGGCTTAGCATATAAAGCAGGGGGGGGAAACCAGCTAACGTTCACTTGTATACTGAGATTCAAGCAACAGAAACACTAGTGAATAAATGCAGTGATGTGAAAGGTGTCACTCTCAGTGAGAAGTCCAAGGGGAATGATTATATTGCATTTTAGCATCTTTCAGCTGTTTGTCTTGGTCTAGCTGACAGCAGCTTTGGTAGTTTGGCCCCTTCCTACTTCTCTCATCAATCTTTGCTTCGAGCAGCAGCAGCCATCTGCTTAAATTTTTTTTTTTTTTTTAAGGGCACTAAATCCCTACTGTTTTCTACATACCTTGTACTGAATCTCGCTCAAACGGCGATATGACAGCAGCAGGTGAAAACACAGCAGTGGTGCATTTAACAGCTAAAGACTCGGATATATCATGCATGACTTGGAGATACATAAGGCGAAAACAGACAATAGAAGACTAGAAAATGCTTGCATTTCAAATAAAAAGGAAGTTTGCAGCCTAACAACTTCAGTCACATTTGACATTATTATCTTTGCAGAATCCTAAATTAGTTTTGTCTTTCTCAAGTTATTAAAATCGCTGACTGCATGGCGTAAATCTGACTTGGTCCAACAAAGTGTGCTAAGGTTATGCTTGAGTGAGAAGGACTAATAAATGTTGTGATAAAATTACAACCGATCACACTGAAGTTGATTTCAGACCTTTTACTGACAGGAAGGAGATTGTTGTCCATAAAGTCCATGTTTTCAGATGAAGCTGTTCCATGTTTTGTGTTTGGATTACACATTGACCTTTGACTATGAGAATTAATCAGCTTATTTTTGAGGGAGGTTGAAAATGTAAGTGTCAGATTCAGCAGTGTCAGAATAATGATGTAACATCGTCATGTTTGTCTAAAACGTCATTGCAATATTGTAAAATTTATGAAAATTCCGCAAGTTTCTAATGTGTAGAAGAGTTTCAGAGCTGCTGGTCTCTCACTGAGACGACTGCTGACCCTGCTAAGGCAAAGTTCTCTTATTATTTAAATAATCTAATGTTTACTGGGAGAGGAGCATCTCAGTAACATTGAATGAACTTGCCTGTAAAATACAACTTTTGACCAAGACTGTTAACATTCAGATCATAGAGCATCTTCCTCCCTCTATCTCAATAAAAGCAATCTTCACGGCTCAGCTAATGTGACACGACAATGCATAATGCAGTCCTCTCCTCTTGATTAACTACTTATCTTCTCTTTGCATCAAATATTAAAACTGCTTTTTTTCATCAATCACCAAATCTAGGGACTTAAGATGTCAAGCCCTATTTTCCATGACAACAATTCAAGTAAAAACACATTTTGCACTTTGGTTTCAGTAAAACTTAACGTTTATACATTTTGAAAAAGATGTCCATTTGCACTGAAACGGCAGAAATGCTGGAAATGATCTTAGCATGCCAGGCCATGACTTAGCGTTAGCGTCACACGGTATATAATACATTGAGTTTTCCCTCATTTACACTGAGAGTCTGACTTGAAGTTTCACCTTTTTCAACAACTGGCATTTTCAGTGACTGTGAGCACTGTTGTTGGTTAAACGGATGCAAAATACGCAATGAAATCTTCACTTGAAAACTTAGTCGAGTAAAATGCGACCTTGTAGAAAAATTGTATGATCCTTCTATTTTACTATGGCGGCTACAGTAAAACCCAACCAGGTGGACAGAAACAAATGAAAAGGCTTTTGAGTCTGATCAACAAGAAAAATAATACATTTTAATGAAGTTAAGTAGGCCCCCAGAATTTGCTTTATAGCTATAAAGTCAGTTAAAAGTCTTCAGTCTTCAAACTAAGGAAAGAGTGTGTTTCCAGACTAACACACGAGAACTGAAAGAGGATGCCTCCACTCTTAAAGGAACGAGGAATATAAGAGACACAAGAAACAAAACCCTAAGGTGGCCAGGCCAGCGCACACGGTCTAAAAGCTCTCGGTTCTTCATTTATAGTGCAAGGGCATGGCCACGGAAGAAAGGATCAGAAGCATCTGAGAGTGAGAGAAAGGAGGAAGAACATGAGGTTGGGAGGTTGAAACTGAGGTGTAATTGGGAAAAAGAAATCTACAGTGATCTTAAGAGACTTTGGTAAAAATAGTCCCAGTATGGCTTATTCGTGTTGTATACTGCACCCATATTAAAATTGATTTAAAGGGGATTAGGGTAATGGTGCCGAGGACCTATCTGACTAGCTTGATTACCATACAAAGAGCAGTCTGTTCTTATCGTTCTTTTCTCCATTTCCTTCTATACGCCTCGGTCTTTTGGTTTGTTATCTACTTCCTGTGTTTCTCTATCACTTGTCAATGAAAAGCACCTACAGAAAACGGATTATGGGAATCTCACCATGCATGGGGGCATTGTAAACATAATTAGGATGATAAGTCTTCAATGAAAGATAGAGCTTGTCTTTGTATTTTTCCCAAGTTCAATGCAAGACAGCGCCTTAATACTTTGTTTACTTTCAACCTATTTAATTTGTAAGACAAGCACAGAACAGGACTATGTATGGTAGTGACTGCAGTTACAGCCCATGATCCAGTCTCACTGGGATATTTTTGACTTTTTATGGCTGTCTGGCGAATGGATTATTGCATCCCACAATTCTTCCGCCTCTTGACTTGTACTGCTCACTTGGACAAATAAACTGAATCTCCAGGTGTGCACAACTTTAAAACATGGTGCAGTTTAATCCTCCTTGTTTTCTGCAGTTACAGAAACACAGCATCTGCGTGAGCATTATATTAACACTTTATATCAGGTGCTGAGCTGCAGAAGAGGCTGCTGTCGCTCGGCACAGGTGAAGGACTGGGTCCCTTCAGTTATTGACTTCAAAAGTTGTTAAAAATCAGTTTAAGCCATGGTCAGGCTTAAAACTGATCTTATATGTGGTCTCCCAGCTAATGTTAGGTTTTGTAATTATTCTTATATGTGGAAGTTATTGAATATAAGCACAGTATATAGACACAGTATTGATATTAGCAAGTTCAAATCCCATAGTGGACATATCACCACTGTAAGTCCTGAGAAAGACTGACCACTGCATGTTAGAAATAGGATGGTGCTGGAAAAGGAATTCCCCAAGGGGATTCATAAGGTATGATTGGTTTAGTTTAAAATAATAGCGTTATTTTACCATTGCAGAACTACTATTGCAAAAACATCATCAACAGGGTAAAAGTAACCTGTCTCACAACGGTCTAAACCCAGCTCACATTCCCTATAAGTGGGTGAACAATCCAACGCTTGGTGAATTCTGCTTCACAATGATAGGAAGAGCCAACATTGATAGGATCAAAAACTGACGTCGCTATTTATATTGAACAATAAAAAATACATACAGAACATTGCCAAGTTATTTCTAGTCCTAAACTTGTTGCTTCGAGTAAACATAAGTACGTAGCCCTCCTCCAATGAGGAGAAACAAGCAAGTAACATGTAGAAATCACTATTGTTTAACTGTAAGACCCAGTTTTTGTGACATTTCAAGTGAAAATGCATTGTTTTTGCTTTTACAAGCTGTTTCCAAAAAGTTGTGTTTTCAGGGAGCGAGAGTTGTCATTGTCATGTAAACCGACAGCCAAAACGCAGCAAAAGTGTTGCATATGGGAATGAAAATATGGGCATATAAATGAGACCAAAGTCATATTTTCGACATTTAAAGGTGCTGTAGGCAGGATTCCGCATCCCCGCCATCTGGCTTAGGGTTACCTAAGCCAGATAGCGATTTGAAACCCAGCACAGCCAATCCTGTTCTGTTTTCTCTGACATCACGCCCTTACGCAAGTTAAGCCCCTCCCACAAGAACGTGCGACAAACGCCCCTCGACCAATCACGGTTAGAGCCTCATGGGCTCTTGTGATTGGTCAAAGATACCTGGAGCTGTTGAGATTCCTTTTCAGCTCAGAACAGAGACAGATGGAAACACTGTGCCCTCGCGGTAGTGCAATTATGCTACACTCGTCAAGGATTATCAATGGATACTCTAACATTTAATCCAAAGAAAACACAGAAAAATTAGCATTGACTAGCAAAATCCTGCCTACAGCACCTTTAATACAGTGATGGAAGGGAAACAGTCAACGCACAATTCAGACAAATGCGAGGTGCAACTGTATATGACCTTAGCTGCCGGAATGTGGCCAATTTGCCCATAATAATGCATTAATTTTTATTAAGCAAAAAAAAAAACCTCCCATTTGGTAGAAACATCGGGAATTCTTCCAGGTTTGAGCTGTTATGGCAACTGAAGGATAGGAAGCAAAGCAATCTGGCAGGCATGGCACACTTCCTGGTATCCATGTTCCACTACCACACTGGGCAACAGCAGCTGTGCACATCTGATTGTATTACTAGACATATGACCGGGCTGTCTCTCAAGTGAGCCGAGCGCATGTTTCATTACTGCGCTCTTCTTTGGCTTAGAGCTGTTCATTTCACTATTGATGCAGCAAATTGATTTTCTGCTTTTCCAGCTTTGTAGATGCGACTACATCAGATCAGGCTGTTATAAGCGCGCCTCCCTGGCTGGTATCCACATCAGACAGATCATTAGATATTTAAACTAAATGCAAACCAAATGGTTTCCTTGAGGTGGATGGAAAGTTGAACAAACAGGCAATGAAAAGTTCAGACTTATACATCTGAACATAATGATGATAATGCATCAAAAAAAAATCTCTGCAATGGTCTCCTCTGTTCAGTCCTGTCATTTATCAGGCACACCCTCTGGCGCTCTCAAATACATACACCTTTTCATTATACAGCCATTCATTCACCTTTTTATGGTCTGTTGTAAACCCTGCATTCACGGCGTCTCTTGTGGTTGTTACAGCTCGCATGTTCACCTTTCCCTTCAATCCTTAAAATGTCATTTCAAAAGCACGTTTCAATTTTTATTTGATGTCCTTGCAAAAAAAAAAAAAAGAAAAAAAAAGGATTAATGAAAGTTGTAAGCCAGAGAGAGAAAAAGAACACTTGGACAAAAATATGACTGCACATTGTCGTTACAATTCCTGCTCAGCAATATAAGTCCAGTGAGGGTTTTTTATTTTATTTTGTAATATTAGGAGAGAGCTTGTCCGCACATCTGAGCTGTGTGTTTCTGTGCTTTAACTTTGGTTAAAAACTGTTTTTTGCTCTTTTTGTCTGTCGATAACTCAAGAATGCATATGGATAGAATATTTCAGGTGCATTCATGTGGTGGTGGGGAGTGGTTTTTAGCTCGGATGTAGTGGAGGGAGTATGAAGGTGGCTCAGGGAATAGTTACGGAGAGAGACGGGGGAACGCCTGTGTGTCTAATAGTCATTGATTGTCTCTCTCCCAGTAGCTGGCCGGGGTTAAAAAGAAGCCTCTCCAGGACTGGCAGGGTTTTGTGCTGACCGAAGAGAGGCCTGACAAGGCTCTCTGCCTTTTCTTTGACCCACAAAGCCAAATAAAAGGTCAAACGTGAACAGACTAAGTCTGATCTATGCTGGAGGACCCACAGAGAGAGAGACACACACTACAATACAAAACCATTAAAATTACAGCAATACATGGACATGTGAGAAGCAAGTGGAGGAACTCTCTCACATCTTCAGTACACGCAACCACAATTATGATTAATTCAATGCTGTTTTGTTTTCAACTGTTGTATCTCATTTAGCAGTATTATATACTGAGGGCTTAAATAAAATTGAATCAGCAATACATTTATCTATTGACAATTATTTTTGTGGGTTTTTTTCTATAATTAGAGCAGGTAATCCTTTTACACAATAATTTACTTTATTGCAATCTTTTGAAGACTAATTACCCACTTGCTGCAGCGAATAATCACAGCTGCCCAAATTGATTTCATTTCCAGCTCAGTTTATTAAAATGGGCACTCTGTGCATTGGAGCAAATCTATACTTATGTGTTATAAAGCATCATGGTACATTTAACACTTAAGACTGTGCTCGCAGGCTGATCACGGCTCTGTCGCTACACTCAGGTGGTGGCGGCTTCTCGGCTTAAAATGAGCTTTCCTTCCGTATGAATAGCTGGAAGCGACACATTCATCCTGTACAGTCAAGCTCGCCTCTTATAAGTGTGCACCGCGGGGGAGCTATGACACGCTAACATGCATAATCTGCCCGTGGTGTACGGTACAAATCATCACACGTGTGATTATATGAGATGTACGAGCAGAGTGGAGAACAGGGGGTGCGTGGGAGAGTGGACGCAATTTGCTGCAGATGAACAATGGAGATGCGACATGTCCATCTGCGAGAAGCATACGTCGGGATTTCAATTTGTCACCCTACAAATGATTTCATATTGTCATCACAGTCTCGACTGCACAATCCTAATTAAGATTAGATTGGCGGACGAACTCGAGGGCATGAAAGGGGCAGCATGCGCTGTCATTATTTTCATTTTAAATCATACAAGGATAACTTGATGGGGAAGACATGTGTTGGAGATATGGAGACATTGTCATATGATTCTATATTCTGCTGTAGCCCCTAGAGTCTAGATACTCTGCCATTTATTTTGTATTAACTATAACAAGATAATGAAGTACCACAACAGGTAGGTAAAAACATGTCTTGTCATCTACTGACTAGCAGTACCTAACAAACCTTTTAGGAGGAAGACCAAGGACAGACTGTTCACCACGACATAAGAATACTGCCATTCAATACACATTTGCATTCAGTGAATATTTATCCAATACAGTGTCTTACAAGTGCTGCATATGCTCAACTTTTTTCATCTGATGCACTGATTCAAATACTCAGTAATGCAAATAGCCAAATCACCCAATTAAATGACAGCAATTCAATGGATTTAGCATCTGGAAGTTTTCTGAGTCAACGTGAAAATGGGGAATGAAGGTGATTCAATGATACTGAAGATGGTTGTAGCTACAGGTGGATAGATGACACTTTCTAGGATGTTGTGTCCCTATGCTTTCTGTCTACACTGTCACTCCTGTAATTAATCCTGACAAAGACTTACCAGTTCACTCGGTGCTCTTAGTTTTTCAGTTCATGTTATTGTTTTCAGCCTTTGAAAAACCAAAAGTTGATGTCTTGTTGACATATATAGCTGAAAAAATTGAGGTATATTAATATACCTCTTCATCAAAGAATCTTTTTTTCTGTCACACTCCAAAATCCCAAATGTCCCACTAGCTTCAATCAGAGAACCATACTGATGCTAATTTGTGGGTTGGCCAACAGAAATAAGTCGTCCCACGACACACTGCTTGGTGCCAGTGCGACTGAGTACCAGTCAGGTCCATCAATAGGAAAATTAGTTTTTCCTTGTCGTGGCTCATTCAAATTCTTATTCAAACATGTTGTCGGGGCGTTACATGGACAGATATGAGTATGACTGTGCTCCAGTCTCACCTCTATTTCCACATGTGACTGATGATTAATGGCATTTATATTATTCCAGGCTGCCAAATTGTTCCCACTTGCACCCAAACAGACAGAGGTTAGTGCAATTTAACCTCAGCTCATTCTGTTCCCTCAGCGGACCACATTCCGCTTCGGTAAGACTGATTACACTTAAAAACATGCATAAATCATACTTTGTCAATTCTTGGACCAATTCATTACATATTGCACCCCACTAGACTTAGCAATTATGTTGTTTCATAAAGGCAGTAGGTCTGTTTACCCTTGGCATTTTGTATAAGTTTGTAGTTTCTATACGTGGAAGACTTAAATGCGTTTAACCTGTGCTCAAATCCCTGTGCATATGAGTATTCATCCGACATGGTCATCACTGAGTGAACGTCTTTAAATTTGTATTTATGTCTGTCAGGCAAAATTACCAGTTTGCACTTCGATATCACACTAGTGTCACAAAACACCTCCTCACTTTCCTCCTCATCCTTCTCCGGAGAGAACCAACGAGAGCTAAGATTCCACATCGAGCCAATTAAGCTGATGGGTAGCTGCTGCGCTGGCATGAGCATATGTTTACGATCTCATTATAAACACTCTTCCTTGTCCTGATAGGGACCGCCTCATCACTATTCTGCGCCGTGAGTAATTCCCTGGTCCTTAATTTGGCATGGCACTGAAAGGAGCCGGTCCTACCAGGAGTGGAAAAAAGGTATAGTGAGGATCGTCAGTGTCTGTGACTCAGAGGTGGTGATAGCAGGTCAAGCTGCTGGTGGTGCGAAAAGGAGGTGGAGAGCTGCAACATTGCTGGCAATGCTTGTTGACCAGCTACCGCTAATTAAAGATGCCTGAAGGCGTGAAACATGGGGGCACCCTAACAGCCGCATGACGCCATAACTGCAAATAGGGGTGGTGATTATTCAGGGTGGAAGCTTAATATTCACAGAAACAGGATAATTAACCATTCAGCCATCACAGATCCAAAAGCAAACTGGAAAAAAAGGTCTGTCCAGGCTGCAGAGGACCATCCAGGGTGAAGCAAAGCACATCCTGGACAGGTTGCTGGGGCTACAAAGAGAGACAGATCACCTCCCATACAGCATACAGCCCCTAAGATCACATAGATTTTTGTAGATTATGGGAAAAAGCAAAAGTAACCAGAAAAAATACAGAAAAAAAAAAAAAAAAAAGAAACCAAAAAGTTAGCAGTGCCAGCTACTTCACTGTTATTTATTGGATTAAGGTCCCGTTTACACACGTTTTAAAATGAAAATTATACATTTTTATTGCATTTTGGTTGTCTGTTTTCACGACAACGGTGCTTGGAGCCACTGAAAACAAAGCCTTTTAAGAACAGCTCCCAAAGTTAAACTTTTTGAACATGCTCCGATTCCATCGCTATGGAAACGGAGGTGGTCTCAAGAACCAAAACTACCAGCAGTGCCATCGTCTGGCCTCATTTTCAGCTTTTTGACATTGCTCTGTAACTTTTCAAAACTTTCCCATGTGAACGTGAAACTTTTCTGAAAGAAAAACACAGAAATGATGCATTTTCACTTGAAATGTTGTGTAAACAGCACTTATATGCACAGATTGGATAAATACAATGAATTAAGTCCTATCTTGTTAGTCTGTGTGTGTGTGTGTGTGTGTGTGTGTGTGTGTGTGTGTGTGTGTGTGTGTGTGTGTGTGTGTGTGTTACTCTTCATCAGCCTCCTCAGCTGTCTTTTTTCGGACTCTTGCAACGAGTGAAGCCAGGGTCAGTCAGCTGATAATACAACAGCTTTCAGCTCAGCTTAGCCACTTTCGAGCTAATCAGTGAACTGGATGGCAACAGTTTGAACCGTACACCAAAACACTGACCGGATCAGGCAATGTTCAAAACCAAGATGTAATTCTTCGTCCAATTCCAAAATCCAGCTTCCACAATACAGCCTGAACCAAGTGGCAAAACACAAGCGTGAAGAGCGTGTCAAACCACACAGCAAACCAAAGTCTGACCCTGATCCTAACCCTTTTACAATATTTAAAATGTTGCGATTTACAATCAGTTTTACATCCCAACCATAAAAATGGTATTTGATGTTTGACATCATCAAAGAAATCTCACTTATTTCTGTTTCTACATATAAAGAAATTGTATTATAAACTGGATATACAGACTATGCAATGAGATCTCAACTACTGTTAGTTCTAATTTGAAGAGTTTGAAAGGACCTGTCCAGATCAATTCACAAAGAATTTATTACTTTTGAAATATATAATGTGCTTACACTTTGTCTAAATGCTTAATAATGTAATTAAAATCATTTGTATTTCAGCAAGGTGACTAAACTGATGTGCCATATCATATTTGTTCCTTTTCACATTAAACATGCTGACTCAAGGCTGACTGCTCTGCCCTGTGGCATGACTGGCTGCGTGCAACACGCACTGCTGTACTGTACTTTGCGTGCTGAGAGTTTGCACGGCTATTTCCAGCCTACAGTGGACTTCACCTACCTCAGCGGACCTCTCACCTGTAAGGACAACTCGCGGCGGGGATGTTCCTGCGACTGGAGCATGACAAGATCTAGTACAGGCTTTCATGCTCAGGTGCACAGTGAACTCACGAAGCCCACAAATACACACATACACACTGATGGCGGTGGCTCACAGCCATCATCGCGGTCCTCACACAACAAGCACATGTGACAAGAAGCAACTTTAAGCTCACAAAAGGGTTAATAAAGATCAAATATAGAATGAATCATGAATATTCATGAGTATATTGCTCAGCGGGAGCTGGCGGAGCGTGTGCATAACAACACAAGCACATACATCCACATGATTTATGCACACTTTCTCAGTGGAGCTTGTCCTTCCTCTCACTGCCCTGAGGAAAAGCCAAACTTCAAAATACTTTGGGAGTTTTCACACACAATAGAAATGCTGGAGAAAGTACCTAAAAAAGAGCCATGTCGGGTGCTGCGACTGTCACTCCACCCGGGAGCGCTTTAATGTCGATATGATGGAAGTTAATCTGGACGCTTCGCTCAAACCCGGCGCTTTGAAGTGGAAGGAATTGCATGCGCGGTGGAAGTGGACCAAATTTTCACCTGAGTCTCTATAAAGGTTTTCGGCAGCACCCGACAGGAGGCATCCGCACTGTCACCTTGATTGCCTCAATAGGCCGTGAAAACCAGCCAATGGCGGTTCAAGCGCGGTCCCCTCTCTTGCAAGCACCAGTAGTCAGCCAGCCATCCGGTTGCTAAGTGAAAGTGAATCTCCATCAATAACGATTAGTCAGTGCCAAGCTCGCTGTCTCACCCTTTATTTCCTGCTGTATGGATATAGATGGTTGTTTCTTTTCCCCCAGTATACAACATAATTACTCCTTGAGAAGTTTAGCATTAGCCTACTTCACTGCGACTCGAGCATCGACGGCTTGAAGCTCCAGGAACCGACATGATATCAGGTAATTGGCTGCAGCCCTGTTTTGCATTGTCTTTTGCTCTGTGTGCTGCATTTTCCAGCCTGCTCTTGTCCTTATTGGCCAGATTATACAGAACTTCTTAGCACAACTGTTGTTTCAGCCAGTCTTTTGTCAGAATAAAATTTCACATTTTTATCACCCTCAAAGTCGCTCAATTCCTGAAAGACCCGTGTGCAATGCTAGCAGAAACCAGTCTGTGTGCGCTCGATTCGCTGCCCCCCCAAGAAGCTTTAGCAAAACCACATGTGCATACTTCACAGCTTGGGTGCGGATAAATACGGCGCTATGCTGAGCTCCTCGACTGTGACCATCGAGGTGAATGGACAGGAGTAAATTAGGTTTCTCCAGCCACCTGCTGGGTAAGTTATATGCTTACCTTTAGAAATGCAGCACAATTTCCATCCATATATTGAAAATGACAAACAAACATAGCCGAGCTTCAAATGAGCTCATTTACGTTAGCCTGGGGAGGAGCAGTGAGGCAGCTCTCCAACCAACAGTCTCATCAAAGACTGAAAAGATCTGATTGTCACATTCATTTCTCTTATTCAGGTACAAATATGATACAGAACCAGCTTCTCATCTGCTTAGTTGAGCACAAATTGCATTTATGTAGTGCCACGCCATACATATTCATACTGAGTTGTAGATTCAGCTGAAAGGGAAACCAATCTCCCGAATGCACCATAACTAAAAGCATTTGAAGAAAATAAGAAATGAATTGCATTAATGTGCAGAGCAAACTGCGTGGCAGAATGGGTATTGAATCATTTTTGTCGTCCCCCACGAGCTTATAGAGAGTGAAGGAGGGGGGATTGGACGCAGTCAAGTAGCAAGTACAATGACACCCATGAGAACCAACTCAAATAGTCTGCATGTGTAAGCCCCACCCGAGTCCTGATGCAGTGGTCAGCTTTGACCAGGGGATCAGATGCAGCGATCATTGCAAAGATAAGAGAAGGGTGATGAATTTCTTCTTCATCTTTTTTTTTCCCTGCGTGGAAGTCCATCTCGGTCTAACTACTCCTGTGTGAGTGTGTTTACTGAGTGCAATTTCTGATATAGGCCCCTTCTGGCGACTCTGAGGCCAGAGGTCCCTGGAGAGAGTGCATCCTTTAATTCCTCTAAACAAATAGATAGCGGGCTAGCCAAAGCGCCTCTGCGGTGGCACAGCACCAACAACACACAGCTGCCTGGCTGGCTGCAGCCAATCTGCCTCCAAGACATGCTCAGGAGGATAGAGATCAGAGAGAGGAACGGAAAGAGACAGACACGGAGAATTTGTGCGAGCCGGTGCTGAGAAGGGGAGAAGGAGGGAGGCCAACACGGCGGGAGGAAGATGTATGTGAGAAAGCGGCAGAGGCAGAGCTGCACGCAGAGGAGCGAGCGAACCTGAAGGACACAGCGAAAATGACGCAGGGTGGGAATGAGCTGTGTGTGTGTGTGTGTGTGTGTGTGTGTGTGTGTGTGTGTGTGTGTGTGTGTGTGTGTGTGTGTGTGTGTAACAGAGAGACAGACAGACAGAAATTCAGCAGATATGTGCCTCAGCCTGCTTCTAAAATTGAAATCCATCCAGGACTGAAAACAAAATCCATCACATTTCTATTCTTGATGGTTGTGAAGAAAGACAGATTTAGATAAATAAACCTACTTTTCATCGTCTAACGCACTGCTTTCCCGATGTCTCCTGTAATCATGCCCTCATTTCTCACGGTACGCGTTTGAACTTTTCTCTCATGTATCAATCCACTTTCCCTCCGAGTTCTCAGCTAAGAAGAGCCACTAACCACATATAATCAAGCCCATGTACAGAAGACTAATACAGATTAATGAAATGAAAAAAAAAGATGTTTTTCATAACTAAGCGTTTATAGAGAATTAAGTTTAAGAATTCATTGCAATGAATGCTGACCAGCTGGAAGGTAGAGATACAGTTTTCTGGGGTCTCATTTTAATATAATGGGGTAACTGAGTTGACTCTAGTTTACAGGAGCCCCAGGTGAGACTTTCTGTCGGAGGCCTGCTTATATAACTCAAGCCTAAACCCATCAAATGACAACAATAGACTTTTTGAACAATGCTAATGGGTGTTTTTCAGTGCACAGCTAAGGGGTGCTGCAGCTGTGACTCAACATTTGGTTAAGACAACCGTAGGATAAAGATGAAACCAAACTGAGATGCTTTAACGTATTTGCCTTGATAAATGTTTGCTTATTGGTATTTTCGCTCAACTATTTTGTTACTGCCTCTTCTTGTTGTCATTAGTTTTCAAAATATTTGGCAGTCTGACATGGCTGAAGCTAACCACAGTGTGACAGAGCCATATTGCTAACGGCGTGTTACTGGCTCGGCAGTGACGTTCAAGTTCAGATGCATGTGCAGATGTTGATTAAAAAAAAAAAAAAAAAAAGCTGCTGTAAACATGTTGGTGCATCAATATTCATAGCATATTATTAGTGCGGTGATGTATCCCAGGGAAAAGAGGCAGTACTTTGTTACCCTTCTGCTACTGGTGTCATCTTATCACACTATACATGGGCTCTGCTTGGCTGCAGGATGATAAACTGTTGCCAAAGGAGTACAATCCAGCCACTATTTACTGTATGCCCGTGCATTAAACCAAGCCAGTGAGTGCAGGCTGCAGCTTTATTGTTGCTTAAACAGATGGAGGCGGCATCTCTTTGCATCTTGCTGGGTAGGTCGCCAAGCTCACCAAAAGAGTTTTAATTAACCCAGATCTCTGTAGGGTGAGTTTCTCCTAATCCTTATGTGCTCACGGCTGGACACCGCCACCCGCTTCTGTTGTTGTTATGCAACTGCTCCTGCCAGCCAAGACACATTACAAAAAAAACAGACACACGTACACACGCACACACACACACACACACACACACACACACACACACACACACACACACACACACACACATCTCATCTGCCCTCCCCTGGGGTTATTTAAAAGGAACAATCTGCTGTGAAACATTTTAACACTGGTATAATACAGCTGCTAGCAATGCAGCTTCAATTTCTTGGTCTATTTTGTTATCTGGTGGTGTGTTTTTCTGCATGGAGGATAACCAATTATAAAGTAATGTAATGTCAAAAACATGTCAGCACATCTACAGTGAGGTTTAGAGGAAATGTAACAGCACAAGCAGGCTTTGGTGTCAATCCCACACTATCAAAGAGGAAAGCAGGGAGGACGGTTTCTTTTTTTCTGTTTTTTTTTTTTCCAGTGACCAAATATTATATTGATGTTTGACTGTCGCTCTGGGAGAAAGTCAGCACAGAAGTGGCAGAGAGCATGATTTCCTCCTGGACTGCCGAGCATCAAAAGCCCACAAAGCAAAACGCAAGAGTTCTTGTCTCGGCCTGGCAGTTATCATTGATGGAACATGCGCACGTATGTTTACAATAGATCATTATGCTGTATTCATACAGGGAGGAAAAAAGGGACAAACACAACATGAATGTGACGTCATTATATGACGTACATGATTCTCAAAATGCAGTGAAACTCAAACATGGACTCACATCATTACAATGATGATCATTATAATTTATTTGTATTTTGGGAACTTCTGTACAAGTTGCACCAAGTAATCATCTGTGCTGCTCTTGAAAGCATTAATAAACCTGCAATTTAAAATCATTTTCAAGCTTTTTTGTTTGAATTTGTCCTGTTAACAGATGCAACATCTGTTATAAAACTCCATGTTTGCCTCGTTGCACCTTTTGTTTACTGTATAGATTGTCTGAAAAATGTATCTGTGTGCTTCATACAGGCAGATGGCTCATATTGGCAATGCAAATAAATGTGGCTGGCGTAGTTTTTGAAATCTAATAGTAGCTTTATTTGTAACTACAAATTCAGTAATGTAACAGTGATGCTTCAGCAAATTTTAAAGGTACTGTAGGCAGGATTTTGCTAGCCAATGCTAATTTTTCTGTGTTTTCTTTGGATTAAATGTTAGAGTATCCATTGATAATCCTTAAGGAGTGTAGCATAATTGCACTACCGCGAGGGTGCAGCGTTTCCATCTGTCTCTGTTTTGAGCTGAAAAGGAATCTCAACAGCTCCAGGTATCTTTGACCAATCAGAAGAGCCCCTGAGGCTCTAACCGTGATTGGTCGAGGGGCGTTCGTCGTACGTTCTTGTGGGAGGTTCTTAAATTGCATAAGGGCGTGATGTCAGAGAAAACAGGACAGGATTGGCTGTGCTGGGTTTCAAATTGCCATCTTAGATGGGTCAAATCGCCATCTTACTTAGGTAACCCTAAGCAAGATGGCGGAGATGCGGAATCCTGCCTACAGCACCTTTAAGTGTGCTGAAAAATCTCCAAATCCACAGAAGTTGTACAATGTAAACAAATGTGAACGTTATCACCTGCAACAAAATGTCAGGTGCAATGACTCTGTTGTTAAAAGTTGAGTTGTGAAGACCAAAGCACTGTATTATCTTAAAGGGGCTGTATCATGCAAAATTCACTTTTTGTATGTTTTAACCTTGTTATATAGTTGTGTACTCACCAAAAACACCCCAAAGAATTTTTTTCCTTCGTGCCTGTGTGTTTGAGCTTTCCTCGTTTTTGTGCTGCTCAGAGAGGCAGCCCCTCCCGCACCCGTGACAACGGTCTGTTTCCCATGTTGACGTCGCACAAAGAAGATGGCTCCCCTGAGCCCCCCTCCCGCCGGCCCTCGGCAATCAGCGTTGCTGCTTTTTGTATCTCCGATTACGGAGATAAACTTTAACCATCGTCTGAAAGCAACAATCAAGCAAGAGCAAGAGTCTGAAGGGTCTGTGTTTGGTGAGTTTCTAACAGGAAAAAACATTTTCGCGTGTCTTTGCGTGTAGAGAAGCTAGAGCTAAAGAGCTAAAGCTAGCCAGCGTATTTGTTTTGAAGTGCTGATTGGTTGAAGTGTGCTGTCAGTCAAACTCCACAGGGGGAGAGGCGGGATTTTTAGTGAAACAGAGCGTTTTCTCTTCCGGGTTTCAGAATTAGCCCCAGAAAATCTTTTATTTCACACAAAATGACTTTTCCTTAGCGCCAAAAATAAACTATTACCATGTTAATGCCATTTCTAGGGTTTGGACTAGCTAAAAAAGCATGATACAGCCCCTTTAAGGAATCATTGGTGAAATTTGAAAATGATTGTTCTTTTTTCAAAGTGACATATTGCTTTCTTTAAGCAAGATTGGTTTCATGCTGGCAGTCTGGGGGGGGGGGGGTGTTGGCCTGCTTTGCACTCTTTTCCCACACAGTCAAGCTGTTCTAATGCATGCCGAGAATGGTTTGTGCATCTGTGACAGAAATCATGAAATCCATCCAAGCTGTCCAGATGAGATCGAGCTATCAGCATCATGGATGTTTCACCAGCTGAGTCCATATAGGTCATTTCCAAGAAGACTTCCGTGTTCACTGGTGTGGATATATTTAGGCACAAACTGCATCCGGAGTCGTCATCATAGCGAGCATCTTCAGCTTTAACCCTCTGTGGAATTGTTCCCAGAGGCTGTTTTACTGTCACATCTGAGGCTCTGCTCCCAGCTACAGTGGTGCAAGACGTGCTTCAGTATATTGTCCAGCGCTGACACTGCCACCACACTTCACTCTCAATGGCCTCTCTACTCGGTTGTGGGTGGTGCGGCATAGCAAGATTTTCTTTTTTAGATCCATTGGACATATCTTATTGTTCAGCTCTCTCCATCTTAAAGTGGACAGCGCTCACAGATGACCACCGCATGCCTGCATCATGTTTTCATCTTGCATCTAGGAGGTTGAAATCTTCATATGTAATTTTCTTCTTTTTCTGCAAACTTTGTTTATCGGGTATTTTCAGAGACACAATAACACATATGAGTGAAAAAAAAAAACAAAAAAAAAACAATTATTGGCCAAGATGATAAAAACAATCAACTACATGAGTTGCATTGCCCAAAACCCAGAACCGCTCGTCCTTGGAAATCCACCTAATTTCTACGACAGTCCGTTGATTCAAGCCAACAAGCTTCTGGTCTCAGTGATTATTGGTCCCAGGTGTCAAAACATTTTTCACTCCGTGTCAAATACAGAAAACATTCCAACAGCAAGGCCACTCGCTGGACTTCAGGCACTTGCTTATTGAGGCTCTTGGCTCCAAGAGGAGCAAAGGCCATGGATGACACTTCTCCACCGTACTCCACCTTGAGCGGTCCTTTCTGATCTCTGTTGCTGGTGTCGTGTCATTTTAGTTCTGCTGCAATGTCTTATCTGAATTCTGGGTGTTCTACTTAAATAGTCAGATTTTTTATGTTCTTATTTGTTGACTTGCATATGCTTACTTTTGACATTTTGGTCCCCATTTGGTCCCCAACATTTTTTCTGGAATTAACCTTTTTTTTTTTTTAAAGCTCCACCCACTTTCAAAGCTACAAAGTACAGTGAAGTATAAGTTTCATGTGTCTGCCACATTCCATTATAGATTAAAGTCCCATTGACACCACAATGCTTACAAATAAAATGCATTATTATCGCTTTTTGTTGCAGAAAAGTTTTGCCATTCTTTGTAAACATTTCCATGAAAGACTAATTTTTTCGACTCTTCATACCATTTTCACATTGTACCATAAACACAACGTGTAAGAGAAATGCTACTGAAAATGTCAGTTAAACCTGGAACGTTCCTCCACTGCTTTGTCATGTATTGAAAGTACCCTAATATTACAGAGCTGAATTTTCCCCGTTTCATGTCACGGGGATTTAAAATCTGGATGGTTTTTGGGAATGCACTGATGAACTGTGTCCACAGACAATGGTCACTACTGCATTACTGAGCCCATGCATTTCCACCAAGGATTTGTATTAATTCTTAAGCACAGCTGCCTGAGGGTCTAAAAAGATTTTGGCCTCTGCATTTGGCTATGTACTTGGAGCTCCTGAATATTTTAATAATAAAACATACTGTACATGATGAAAGGTCTTTGCAATAGGAAAAAAAAAGTGTTTTTAAAACTGTGCAGATCTGATGGATAAACTTATCTTCACACAACAAAATAACAGCTTCACTGTATTTGCTCAAGGTATGACAACATGAAAACTTTGAAAATCAATAATAGTGTTTATATGATTGGTCCATTAAGATTTTATTAAACTTTTTACAAGTTTCTGTATGTCTGGAATCATTTAGTCTTTATGAACCTGATGACTCTGATATGATAATGAACATCTCTACAATGTTCTACAACTATAAGACTTTTGGGCAAACTTATCTTTGACTTTACTGTGTTTGCTGCGAAGATTTGTCTTCAGGGAGAAAATAAAACACAACAGAATCACTAATGAGACTAATCATTTGCTAGTGAGCCTATCTGCCAAAGTGAAGACTTGATAACAAGCTGAATTGGATTTTTCACTCAGTGTCGACGTCTGTTTGGACATCTGCTCAGCATTAGCATTTCCTCGTAACTACTTCCATGATTGAACAGATTGTGTTCTATGAGCTGCGGCCACAACTTCGTTCCATGATGATGATTGTAGCTTCCCTACATCCATCACTCCAGTCACAGAATTCTGGCCTTTTTTTTTTCTCTCAATGCTGAATTGCTGTTGCATTCAAAGGTGGTTGGATGCTGGCAATTTAAATATTTCCAATTCTCACATTTTTTGCTAAAACATTTCCAACAACATATCTTGGGAGTCATTTTGAGCTAAATGTTTATCATCAACAGTAGAATAACAGTGTTGAGGTGACGATTCGGGATGAATGGTTGATTGACATGAATAGATTTGACCCAGAATACATTTATGGACAATATCAGCAAATCTTTTGTAAATTTGCTCGTTTCATTTTCCATTTTCTGTGGAAACAAAATGTGTGTGTTGTCTGTCTGTTTGCCCTGTGATGGACAGGCGATCTGCACCCACTGGGATTAGCTCCAGCGCCTAGCGACCCTGCACAGGGTATAAGCAATACAAAAGATAAAAGGATGGAATTTATCTTTGGCTCATATTCAGCACACCAGGCCAATAAGTGCTGAAACTCACAATCATGTCTCCATGCATACTATGTAGACTTCCTGACAAAGTTAGGATCCAGTTTCCACCCAGATCCAGATAGTCGCCCCTGAATTTCAGACATTTCTCAAAGCCATTGGGCCTGAAATATCTGCAGTATTCAGAGAATACAAGGTTTTCCCATTATTATTATTTATCTGATCAGCTAATGAACTGCCAGTTTTCACTGACCTATTCTCATTTGTTTTGACGGGCACCTGAGAGATTTCAGAAAGGTGTTGAGTCATTTGCAATATATTTATGATGACATTTGTTTATTTCCATATGCACTGCTCATTTTTAAACACCACCACATCATCATTTTGTAAGCAGTAATCCTACTTTACCTCTATTTTTGTTTGATTCTTATTCACTCCTTTCAAAGCTAAAATACAGAATCACATTTATTGAACTACTTAAATTCATCATGCCACCAAAATGAATCGTGTCTTCAGAGATAAAGGAATTTGGATACTGAAAGCAAACATTAAAGAAAGAGAACACACATTTTGTAGATGATACAGCAGGAAATCACTCATTTTTTTAAATTTTGACAAGCAGGACCCCCTTCTGGCCCAATTAGACAAGGACATTAAGAGTTGTTCTCATAGTATAACGTCAGAATTCCTTCAGATGAAGTCCCAAAATATGAGTGTGATTTTAACATGAAGCAGTTTGAATAATATTTGAATATCACTTTCCATTGAATATATTGTACATTTCAATAGCTGAAGAACCTTTGGGGCTGGTGAAAAAGGTGAAACTCCTTTCTTTCACAGGTAAAACTTTCCTTTTCCATAGGCTCATCTCATCAGTGTGCTGTGTTGTACTGCTGTTAAATCTGTAATAATTGCAACATTCACAGAATTTGAAAAAAAAAAATGACATGGGTATAGTTTATATTGTTTACTCCAGTGAACCTATAAAGGTTATGTGCAGTTCAAGTGTTGATATCATAGAGCTTTTGAATAGTGGACGATAACAATAATGTTTGCCTTCAGAGTGGCATGACTCCTGATCCATATTCGCCTGGGACTTGGTCGCTGTGTTCCGTAGACTCACCAGTAATAGTAATCCAAATGTAGTCCTACCAAAAGAATGTTGGTGTATTCACCATTGATAATATTTAGAGTGAATTATTCTCATTGTGCATGCGTGTGTGATTTCTTTACAAAAACAAAAAAAAAAAAGGGGCCAGCTCCTGGCCCAGCTTGCTAGCTACACAACACGTAGACCGTTTCTACTGTGTTCATTGATGTGTGAATGCAAAAGTTTTCTGAACTAAAAATATTTTCACTTCAATAGTCAGGAAAACATGGCCAAGTCATATCACTGATCTCTGATAAATTCATCTTCAATATAGTTGTCTCTTGTCATGTCTGGTTTTTTGATTTTCAGTTTGTTTTCATCGTCGGCACAGTTAGATTACCAGCTCTCCACTTTCTTATTGTCAGCCCTCACTACATACATACAGCTCTCCTCTCCTTGATTGTCTGTATCAATGCATATCTTGTCAGTGTGTTTCCTCCTAATCTATATATGTGGCGTACTTTGAGCTGTCTGTGGTTGTTCAACTGGCAAGTCTTGTCTCGACTCATTTGTCAAGACTTTCCGGTGGTTCTTCCCAATCTTTATTCCATGTCTGTCTGGTTTAGTCTTTCTTGACTTTGATTGCTTGTTATCTACTATTTAGTACTATATCTGCTGCTTCTGCATTGATTTTACAGTTTTGCCATAAACCTTTAATGGAAAGACTACAAACAGTCCTGTCGAAACAGTCACATGACACGAAAAAGAGGCCAAAACCTCGACTGTCTCCTGATTTTGGTACTATCTTAATGATTTGTTCCTTGCACAGTTCATCCAATTGTCAGGAGTACAGCGCACTAGTCATATCAAGGTCCTATCAAGGTCACACCAAGGTCTTTCTCAATTGCTGTAGTCTGCACTAGTGTTGCACACCCTACAGGGCATTATACAGCAGTAGAAAGTCGACATGATTCCAGTAAACTCACCAAGGAGTTAAAACTGTGGATCATCCTAAGCTCCCATTTCTTTCCCTCCTATGAAATCATTCCTGCTTCTGTTTTCCTGCAAGCTGCACATCATTACAGCTCAGCCTGTCAACAAGAGTTAAAGTAACAATCTCCTGGAACACTTTTGACTGCAAACTTACTTAGATCATGGAGAGCTCTTTGAAATATACATTTCCACTGACTGCTGCCTAAAAGACCTTTTATGGTGGAGATACTGCCCCTGTGTCGAAGCAGGGAAACCACAGCTAATAATGCTAATGATGACCTATTTCCACAGGGGTGAGTGCGCAAAGCATGCTAATGAACCATCATAAACAACACAAGCAATCTCACTCTAGATTGGATAAATGAAATCCACTCAGTAGTTACAGCTGTGTGGTACTCACGAAGACTGCAGCGAGTTGGGCATCTCATTTGTTATTCTAATTAGAATTCAAAAATGAGTAAATTTGAAACACCTGTCCAGAGTAATCATGATTCCTGCGGGAGGTGTCAACAGAGGGGGGGGGGGGGGGGGGGGGGGGGGGCACAGCAACAACAGGGCACCCTAAAACCATTGAGTGATATCGATTTGAATTGTAAGCACTCTGTCTGAATGACAGCCTAACAGGATAAACTGTTGGTGCGATTTGTGCCATTTTGAAACATGCCATCTGGCAGGTGTAGCCATGGCGTGATGTATGGCCCGTCCTGTACTTCTAGCGACCTCTCCTATGCTACATTTACTGTGGGCCACAGTCTCGGTGATGGTTCAGGACTCACAGAAAGGAGGGTTGAGGGGAACATGACAGCTGGTTAAAACAAAAAAGAGAAAGAGCGGCAGCAGCAGAAGCAGCGCTGTCTGATGATATCAATGGGGAGGAGGCAGGTGGTGCAACTTCAAAGCAGCTCAGATAGATGGCAGATATTGTCTTGTGAAAGATGGCATGCTTTGATATGAGTCCGTGCAGTGATATTGATAACGTGACATACATAATCCAAACTGCAGATAATCTTATTACCAGTGCGTGAATGCAGACTTTTAGTGTCTGAACCGTGACACATGCTCATAAGCAGCTTGTTTTTTTTTTTTTTTTGTTTTTTTTCCTTTTTGTTTTGCCAAATACTTTTCTCCAAGCTGCCAATTAATATTCAGGACACAATTTCTACTTCATTCAAGCAAGATATTATGTTCTATTTTTTTTCTCCTTTTGGCTGCTCTATTTTAGTTCCACAGTTATACAGTGATTTTTCACAACTTGGCTCAGGTTGGGACACTCATCCGCACGCACAGAGGACTGTTCTGCTTTTAGAAAGCCTGTAAAGGACACAGCAGCTTAATTTCACTCAAGTTTCCAAGCTGCATTCTGTATGTCTCACCGTGTTTAGGCACAACGGGAAGTGATCTGCAAAACCACTGCCTGTATGCAGCACTGACAACCACTGCAAATACTTTGTGGGCTTAACAAAAGTAGCAAACTGTTCAACCCTTGGCATGTCACTCACTCAAGTAGGACTCTAAAGACTCCATAATTGTGCTTTAATTCTTCCATCAATTTATCAATTTCAGTTTTCTTTAATGAATAACACCATTGCATATTTAATTTTTCCCCTAAAAATAATTTCTTCATATAAGAACAATTGAATTTATAATGTCATAAAGAGCCAAAAATGATACAGAGATTAAAATTAAATTACACATTAAAGTGCAGTTGGTTCAGCTGCCTTTCTTGAATGTCACACATCTACCTACAGAAAACTAGAACTCTGATAGTCAAGTGTTGAGTGATCCAAGCTGTCTGCAGGTAGAGTGGACAGCTTGGATCACTCAAAATGCCTGTATCAAAAACAGATTACACAGAATAAAGACGCCATTGGAGTAAATATAATAGAAAATGTAATGAGTTTTAATTGTTTCTCATCTAATTATCTCAAAGGTTTTCTGCATTGTCCCATACAAGATATATAAGCAATGCAGCACGTCCCTTTGGTCGACTTTGGGTAATATTTGACTTTTGACCATTTCCTGCACAGCTACGCATTTGTTTACTCACCAACACTTCCGCCACTGGTTCTGACCCTTGCTTGCATGACCATGACCTTGCATGCCCTTGACACCCCAATCTTCAGCTCTGATTCTGATCTGCCACACAACATCACCATGTTCAGGGTGAACAATTTCTTTGTTTTTTTGTATTAATGTGTACTGTGTCGGTATTCACTCCAGACCTAGTGCAAATGAACTTAAAGGAGTTTGATGCTCTCATGAAGGGATCATGAGATCATCATGAGTTTTCAACAAGTTGCTGCTTGCAGTTTGTATTGTTGTGGTGAAGAGGAGCATGAGCTGTGAGGCAAAGGTCTTTTTACCAGCTGGTCTACATTGCCATTTTCACCAATGACGAAATCCAATTTGCTGTCCATGGTTCTGAAATATCCAATTGATCATTGTGGTGCAGATTAACAGTAGGTTTCCGTTCACTGATAAATCCCGGGCGCTGTCTATAGTGCTGAAATATCCAAATGATAATTGTAGTGCAGATTAACAGTGGCTCGCTCTATCATGAGACGTTCCATCATTGTTGCGCAGATTATTAGTAGGTGTCTGTTCACGTAATAATCTAAGGCACTGTCCATGGTGCTGAAATCGCCAATTGACCATAGTGGTGCAGATTAACAGTAGGTCTCTGTTCACTGAGAAATCCAAGGTGCTGTCCATGGTGCTGAAATAGCCAATTGTCCATTGTGGTGCAGATTATCTGTAGGTCGGTCTTTAAAAGTAGCCTCGTAAACCAGACCCGCCCACTCCTCATCCGTGTTTGGATTTTGGAGTTGAGCTCAGTCTGGGTAGGAGCCCATAGAGGGGGATTTCACTCGGTCGTGAAACGACTGAGCCAATCAGCGTTGCCGCTTTTTGTTTTCAACTTTTTTTGGCGAATTCCGGTGGCTAAACCGGAAGTGACGCTATCGCTGCGCGTAGCGGAGATGACGGACTTTAACTTTAACCATTGTCTGAAAGCTGCAATAAGTAAAGTTATAGCCAAAATACCAAGAATTACAACAATCAAGCAAGAGCAAGAGTCTGCGCTTGGTGAGTTTCTAACAGGAAAAGACGTTTTCGCATGTCTTTGTATGTAGGGAAGCTAGACCTAATGAGCTAATGCTAACCCTTAGAGAAGCGAACGCATTTTGATGACGTATTTATTTTGAAGCGCTGATTGGCTGAAGTGCACTGTCAGTCAAATGAGTAACCGACACCCCCTGCAAGAAGTTTCTATGGGCTCCTATCCAGATTAAACTCAACTCCAAATCCAAATGTGGATGAGGAGTGGGCGGGTCTGGTTTATGAGGATACTTTAAAATCCCTGAGTCCCCCCCGGCAGCTATGTTGAGTGTTGAAACGCTTGGTGCTGTACAGCTCCGCCTGTAATACACAGGTCTGCCCAGCTCTGACTTAGTCTGCACAGCTCCTCCTTTACAGCTCGCACTCCCCCACCCCTCTCCACTCTCGGAGAATGTGCATGGAGATGGACACTCTGAGGGGGGCATGTCGCTAAACTGAGGAGATTCTTAAAGAGACAGGGACTCATTTCCAGTCGTTTTGAGGCAGCCCAATTGACAGTTGTGGTGCAGATTAACATTAGCTGTTTGCTAATAAATCTTCAGTGCTGTCAATGGTGCTAAAATAGCCAAATGATCATGTAGTAGATGCAGTAGTGCAGATTAACAGTAGCTCGCTCTATCATGATAAATCCAAGGTGCTGTCCATGGATCTGAAACAGGCGATCCATCATTGTTGTACAGATTATTAGTAGGTGTCTGTTCACATATAAATCTAAGGCACTGTCCAGGGTGCTGAAATAGCCAGTTGACCATAGTGATGCAGATTAAGGGTAGGTCTGTGTTCACTGATAAATCCAAGGTGCTGTCCATGGTACTGAAATAGCTAATTGACAATTGTGGTACAGATTATCTGTATGTCGCTCTTTAATGATAAACCCAAGGCACTGTCTAGGGTCCTGAAATAGCCATTTGACTGTTGTGGTGCAGATCAACAAAAGTTCTCTGTTCACTGATAAATCAAAGACGTTTTCCATACTGCTGAAATAGCCAATTGAAAGTTGTGATGCACATTATCAGTATTTCGCGGTTCAATGATAAATCCAAGATGCTGTCTATAGTGCATAAATAGCCAATTGACAGTTGTGGTGCAGATTAGCAGTAGCTCGCTCTTTCATGATAAATCTAAAGTGCTGTCCATGGTGCTGAAATAGCCAATTGACCATTGTGGTGCAGATTATCAGTATGTCGCTGTGTACTGATAAATCCAAGGCACTGTCCTTGGTGCTGAAATAGCCAATCCATCGTTGTGGTGCAGATTATCAATAGGTCACTCTTTAAAGAATGGCATCACAAACACAAAAACCCAAAGTGGCAGGATTGAGGAGCTCAGCCTCTGATCGTGCACCTATAAACTTTTACCCCAGCAGTTATATAAAAGCTGCATGCAGATGTTAAATCAACTCTTGCCAGTGCTACAACTCTTCATTTTAGATCAAATTGACTGGTCTTTATGAGGTCAAACATTGCTGTAATGGTTGTAATGGTAACCTTACCTTACATTATGAACACCACCATCGACTGTGAGTGTTTCTGAAGTGCAATGTGTGTGTGAGAGTGTGTATTGTGTTGCAATGAAAATGCATTCACAAAAAAGTGCAATGTACAACTTTTAAATGAGCGGTGAAGGGACTTAAAGGCAGATGATTCTACAAACATTAATTCTCCAGTAACTCAATGAAAAAATTTCAGAGATATAATGACACATCCAGCAGCCTACCACTTGGGATGTACACATACACAGCCTCTGTGTGTGGCTGAATGAGATATGGAGTGACAGGCTGTAATTCCCTCTGCATCACGGGTTTAAATATCCTATCCCTGTATCTGAATGCAAATCAGTCCAGCAGGTGTGATGAAGGAAAGGAGTTGTATGTTCATTTATCATCCGTTAAGTCAAACTGCTGGAAAAAAAAGAGACAAAGCTACAAATACAACACTGACCATCTTCAGTAGTAACAGAGATGATCTCTTGCTGTATTCACTGGAATCTAGGGTGAAATCATTCACTGTTTGAACCTCTTACTCGAAGTTTATCCTCTTGAAGAAGTGCCGACTGTGAGAATGCACTTCACATTTGCATGTGTTATTACAGCAAGTGCTAAATGTCAGCATGATGAGTCATGTGTTTGACAGTGTCACCTTTATTAATAGCAGCGCCACTTCAGAGAGGATCAGATGCTTGATGGTCCAAATATGTCATCAATTTCTTCATGGTGCACTTAGATTTCGCACATGAATGTATCTCTGATGGCAAGCTACAGGGCCTGAAATATATTGCTCTCTCCCTGTAAAAAAGGGAAAGCTGTCACATTTTCTTCATTAGACCTCAGCTATAGCAGAGATGGCAGTCTTTTAATCTGGTGTTTGGTACTTTAATCTGCCACACATATGGTCCTTTAGATAAATCACACAAACATGATTTTACACAACTCCGCCCTACTTAAATTTATCCACGTGCCTCTGCAGTGATAGCTATTGATGCAGCAAGCACAGAGAGGGAAATTTCATCTACTGTTTCCACACCATTCTTTCAGTCTGACACCATCACACTCACACACTCTCTGTCACCTGCGGCTTTGGAGAGAGAAGAACTGTAAAAAGAAGTTCTCACCGTGAGTCATGTGTTTGCATGTGTACAACTTTTCCTACATGGTGTGAGTGAAAGTTCTAAAATGGACACGACATCTGCTACTCTACACTGTCAGAATAATTCACAGCATTCAGCCTACTACTTCTGGGCTCAGGGTTAATCTTTGGCAAAAAAAAAAAAAAAAAAATGACATCCTCACAGGCTCAGCATCAACTTAAACCATCTAAAGTGCAGTCGGACTCTGGAGAAATATGCATTAACTTAGAAAAGGGTACAGGAATGCACAAAATGAAACATGCAAACCCCAGTCCTCTGCTTTCTCAGATGTCCTCCTTGATTTCTTTACGCTGCAAGAAACATCACATTTTCTGAACTGCTAAAATGTTACGAGGGGATTTAATCCACTTGAAGTTGCATTTCTCACAGAAGTAAACATCATTTTAAAAATCAGAAGGTTTTCATTTCTAATGCCGTGCACTCCTGACGATGCCAGTTTGACTAACTGACTTGTTTAATTTCTCACAGAGACAGTTGAGAAAAATCCTTGGTAAGAGGTTTCATAGATCTCAGAAGCCTGAGGAGGGGAATCTGGAGCCCAGACGTGACGTCAGGACATTAGTACTAAACCCAGATTAGTCAGTTTAGGCACAAGCTTGTTCTTGTAACTGTCTGAATCTGCCCATTTTTGTGTGCCTGAAGCTTTGGTCCTATTGATGTCCTGATGTCTGGTGTACATAAGGAATCAAGGTAAAACCTTAAATGTTTGACTCATACTGGTTGAATGAGTCTGTTAGGTCTCAGGGTCAGACATAACTAGCATTTCTGGTGTTACATATTCAATGCATAGTGACTGGAAAGATCACATCATGCCATCTTGAAACATGTCGTCACCAATGGGAATAATGCCATCATTTTTCATTTCCCCACAGGAGCTATACCATCAACATATCAACATGGAAAACAAAAAAAAAGGTGGGTCAGTACTGATTTCACTTATGTCACAAACTTTTCAGTTTAAGCATTTACAATGAAAGTATAATACACAGTCTGCAATACACACAAAGGTGAGCCCACAAAGTCAGCAGCATGCTAAGCTAAACATAAAGATTAACCATTATCTTGGCTTAAACGCACGATATGCTACCAATGCAGCAGATAAGATTTGATCAACACTTTCAGCAGTGCACAGAAGTGTGTAAGTCTATTTGTGTTTCAGCTGCCACTCAGGAAAATAAAAAAAAAAACACAATGTGCTTGTACTTGGCCAAAAGGTGTCACTACACTTTTGTTTTTTTTTACTGTCCTATGCGAAAGATAATGACTGTGAAGATTGTGGTCATATCTTTGGTCTTTGCTTTAAATATTGTGGTCCCTACATCGCACTGGAACAATGGCTCAAGGACGGCTGTTGTCATGGTGTTGCGACCGAAGACGACCTGCAATGAAATTTTGACAGTGCCAGATGTTTTTGGTGATCATGATCGCTGCTGCAACCTATGGCATCTAACTAACCAATAGAAATGCAGTCATTATCATCAATTCTGGTGCGTCATGCTGAACATACTAAGAGAATTTCTGCTGTTTCTTTGTTTAATTTGTCACAAGAATTTTTCAGTTGCAAAACAAATGTTTGCATAGTATACAAACACTTAAGTTTGTTTGTACCAGTTTCTGGTACAGCTCCCTCAAAGTACAAAGCTTTACAACAATAAAATCACTTACAACTAATTCTCTAAATTGCAGTAAAATTACCATTGAGGAGCCTGTTACATTTATATCATTACATATAAAACTGGAAAATCAACCTTTTCACTGTATCAAGTGTAAACCTGCAGCATGTGTGTTTCCTCATCCAGGTGAAGTGACTTCAGCTCACGTAACTGTTGACATGGTTGACTCCATATGCCATGAGCCAGGGCCTTTAATTTAAATATTTCTCCCAAAGATGTCTTCATTTGCCTAGATACTGCAAGAACAGCACATCATCAATCATGCAGTCTTGTCGAGCTCCTATGCTTTGACTTGCCCTTATGTTTGTGGGCACATTAATTTAAAAGCTCCCCCGTGAGATGATTATAGCTCAGGCATTTGCTGGTGTCCTCAGCACTTTGTTAACTTGGAGATAGCATTTATTCACATGTCTAAATGCCATGATAATTATCCAGAAGGATGCTCAATACAAGCGTGGAGACCATTAAAATATTAAGTAGTTTGTATGCTAACTTCTCTTAAGAGCTCAGTTTTGGGTTTGTTTTAATGCTTTTATGGGAGGATAGTCAAATCAAAGACCAACCATGAAATCTAGTTCAATATAAATTTGGAATATTCCATGAATATCCTTTGAATAATCCCTTAAACTGATAGTTTTATGTAAAATGAGTTTGGAGTCACTGCAATCATAGTAAAATGATATGTTGTTTTAACACAGAAGCTGAAGCTTCTAACTGGATGTGGAGAGGATTAAACGGCGGAATGAGGGTTTTGCGGTCAAAAGGTGGGCAGGATATCCTCTCAGTTGGCATATATTTCCAGACATGATAAATGCAGTAGGTACAATGAGAAGCGATAGAGATTTTTTTTCCCGAACCAAAAGCAGGGATTAACCTCCATTGGTTGTAATTAGATGGAGCAGGCACTTCCACCCTACCACAATGGATTTGTGTACCAGTGGCTCTCCTATGCCTATGCCTCATTTTCTCTATGATTCATCTGTCTGTGTCAAGCACTCGCCTGACACAGCACGCTCAAGGTGGTAAATGGACCGTGGGCCAGGGAGCTCAAGATTTTGCACAGATATGCAATAGAGACCCCAACTCTTCAAAGACATGTCTGACAGAGAAACAGACAAAGTGGTTGACATGTACTAAAGGACTATTGTATGAAAAAAAAAAAGTCACATGAAAAAACCACTACACAATTCATATATGCCTTCCCCTTTGATAAATGAGCCTACTAACAATATCATAAATCACATTGTTTAATTACCATAGTTGGTTACAAATTGGTGTCAATGGCAGCCTGAAAGCTGCAATCTGCACATAGTAAATCCTGGCGTTGGCCTCCACTATTGCTGTCTTGTTACCCCTTGTTTCTTCTGGGGACACTTGTCCATCTGCACTGTGAAGCACTCTCCAGTGAGTTCTCGAGCTTCAGATTGTGAATGAGCAGATAATGTGTTCCAAAGTTCCAAAAAATATTTGAAATACTGTTGTCAGCAGTCACCTCACCAATAAATAGCTGAGGACCAATGCTATTGACAGCCATAACCATGGCATTATACTGCATCATTGAGGTGGTATGTTTACTGAGGCAGTTCCTTCCCTTTGTCATATTCTTTTCCATCCATCCATCCATCCATCTTCTTTACCACTCAATATGCTGTTTAAGATGTTGGAATTCAGCAAGCTATGGGTAGGGTAAGGTACACGTGTACATGCTGTCCAGTCATATTCTTTCTGTATTTTCTTCAACGTCTGGCCAACAAGAACGCACTAAACATGCCTTTTGACCTCATGACATGTTTAAGCTCTCCATCCATTTAGAACTTGCCTAATGACGACAAACTTGACAAACCAGGATAGGCCTTTGGACTTCAAACACATATCCAATACTCTAAATCAGCGTTAGACCCTTTATTTGGTCATGGTATAAAATATAGACCAGACCATAGCACAGCCTACAAGTAAATTGTCATATCATTTTTGGTCCTCAAAATGGTGTCGGGTCCTTACAATAGACAGTCTACACAATAAAAAACAATTAACCATGTAGTGATGTTGTGTTGGCATTTACTGGAGATATGTGAGCTGAACATGCATGATCTGATATCCTGCTCCATCACATAGCAATGATCTGTCTTTGGACTGAAATCTTGCCGTTATGTTTTTTTTTTTATTGTGTAAATTTACCGTTACCTTCAAAAGGAGATGCTACACACGATTGCAACTTTCTGACATGGTGTGCTATCCTGATTCAAGTATCCAGTATGGTCTTAAGGGAAGAACAAGGCCACCAACAACAAAGCTGAGGAATTTAAACAATGCTCAACTAATACTAGCAGACTCAAAGTGTGCCCAAAATTTTGGATGTGGATACTGTTGTGATCGATATCAGATCAATGGGTATTTTGTTCCAGAAAGTAGATCCATAGTGAGTAAGCACCGTCTCTAGCTCTCGATCCAAATGTGAATAGAAGTCCACAACCTGAAGTACTCTTTTAGTCTCAGAACCCCATCAGAGAATCAGGTGAAAACCATGAAGTGCTTTATAGTCTGAAGTTGGTCCTTTAGGCATTCGTGAAGGAACATACTGAGTGAGAACTCTTTGTTTGGATAAAGTGGGTATCGAAGATGAATAGAAATATTTTCTTTCAGCAAATATCCAGAATTAATTGATGAGAAAACAAACATGAAACTCAAGTTCAATCAAAAGTGCCACCTTACGATTGAGCTTATGTGAACTTAGTTTGTTCAAGGCCTTTCAGAGATAAAGTGCCTATAAAACTGGGAGGTAGTTGAGATTACCTTGACCTTTGACATTCATCTATGAAACCCTACTTCTTTATTTCTTGAGTTGGAATCAGACTTAGATGTTTGGACAAAATTTCAACATACAAATATGTTTTTAGTTATAGGCTTCTTTCATAGATTCTCTTTTTAGATTTTCTCAACATGGGGTGAAGGGCTAGACATCTCTGTAACCAACTTGGTGATTTTTAGTATGTGACCTTGACTGATCATTAAAAACTTATTATATTATTCATTGTATCATGTTTCTGTGAAGAGAAACTAAAGTCCTGCAAGAATGAAAACATATCCCTTTGTCAAATGTGGTGAAGTAGAAGAATAAAGCATCACGAAATGGGAAAAGAACAAGTATAAGTACCTCAAACTTATACTAAAATACAACAGAGCATGATTATATTAATGTCAGACATTGGAATGAATGAATGAATGAATGAATTATTTCAGGATTTTACAAGTGTTCAAAAAAGACAACATAGAAGACAAAACAAGGAGTGGACGCAAGACTGTTATATCCCTGCTCTGCACTGTAAAATGATTACCACTCCATATCTTTACAATTCAGAACAACAAGAAATGACAATTTTATTTATTAAAAACAGGAAATATTGTCAAAAAGCTCATTAAGAGGAGATGAAACAAAATCGCACAAAAATTAATAGGTCCAAAAAATTTCAATCCCATTTTTCAGTTCATTACATAAATTCCCTATATTTTCAGATTTCTATTATTTTTTTAGACCATTGATAAGATTGCAAGTTGCCACCACATTTCCTACAGTATGCATTTTTATGGATTATGGATGTAAAATTCAATTTAGATTGTAACATTTAGCTAATACATGTCAATTTAATAACAGAGTTTTAAAAGAGCTTTTCAATCACTGTCTATACACTAAGCCAATCTTCATGTCAGGGCAAAGCAGAGAATAGGCATAAAACTGGTGATTTTGACAAATGCTACAAATCCCCACTACTCCATTGATTGGATTGTGTAGTCACTTGCTCCAGTACTCATGGCACATTAATCACCACCACTCCAGTAAGCCTCATTTTTTGGACTTGAAGTTGGTTTCCCGAGGCTTAAAGGGCGATATATTCATAAGAGCAGGAACTTTAAACTCGCATTGTTGATTCAGACATGTGGAACGTGACTGAGATGGGCCAGACAAGCCTGCAGCAGACTGACCGGTGTCTGAACCACTGCTCGATCATCGGGGTGTCTCTCCAACCACTGTCTGTTTTCTTTTTCTGCCCGAGTATCATCTTTTCCATTTGTGCAAATTCATACAAAGCAGCACTTAAACATCGTCATCTTCTCATTGTTCTCTGTATATGCCCATTGACGTCAGCAGTTCCTGCTTGACAAAGAAGATCCATAGCTATTCATTACTGGACTCGAATCACACCGACAGAAAAGTGTCATTCTCTAATAATATGGGAAAATTAAATTAGTATTATGTTAGACAAGCATTTATCTTGTCCTTCTCATTCTTTCCTTTTATCTGCAATTTTCAAGGAGTCATTGAGTCCAAGCCCGGTGAGTCTTTGAAATTCATTGTATGTCAAAAATTAATAGAAGTTCATGCATTTCGGAGATGGAAATACATACATCCAGATTTCATGGAGCAATCAGATTCAATCACAACTTCTAACATCCAGCTCAAGCTGTGGAATTACCTTTGACAGCAGTTTCAGCTTTATGTAGTAACATCAAGCTGTGGATAACACATCATGTTTCCCTATTAAATGAAGGAAATGCTGAACGCATCATGTTTGTTTCTCCATCCATGTGTAACATTATAATTTCAAACTTTGATTCTTTGGCTTTTTTACTGTAAACCAGCAGGAAACAGTCACTTGAAATTTGATAAACAAATTCACTCAGTCATGGGAGATTTTTCTAATTTTCCCTTTAATGCATTTATACATATTGCAACAAGACATCAAAAACCAGCCTTTCTCATGAAGGATCAAACCCAGCTCACGTTCCCTATAAGTGGGTGAAGAATCCAACATTTTGTGGATTGTGCTTCACAATGAAACAGTGCTGTTCTTTAGTATCTGTAATGCTCCCAGTTAGTTTTAGAACAGATTTTCAGTACTTAGAAAAAAAAAAAAATATTCATGGCCTTGATCCAACTTTACTTATCTATATTATGCATGTATTTTACAACTTAGTTTTGGTACTGTATCTTTGCTTCACTTTATTGTGCTTTACCAGTTGTAAAGTGATTTTGGTAACTTGCAATTTTGATTGAGTTATTGTGTTGTACAATAATCATTAAATCATGTATTATAAAACATTCCCAAGATCATCCTAAATCTGTCAGGGATCCATCACCTTTTCTTTGGACACATGTAATTTGATCTAAGATCAAAAGCAACCTCTTGCTATAGTATCATTACCCACCAATTCAAAAAGTCAACACAGAGGGGAGACTTGATTGGGATTCAATAAACAAGCTAACCATGTGTTGCAGATTTAATTTTATTCAGGTAATTGAATAGTAAGAATGCTTCAGTTGATTGCCCATTGACTGATATTAGTTATCAACAGGTTGATAGATCCTATGTATTTTATACAGATGTATATTTTCTTATTTTTCTCTTCTTTGAATTAGTTGGTATTGACTGTGCTCTTGAACAAGAGCCACAAAAGCTAAAGTCTTCATGTTCCTGGATGATGACTAAACAGAATGGGTGATTCATTTGTTTACCAACATATTCAACATGTTAGTGTTTCATATTATTTGTGACTCACGTGTCAGTTGTTGGAATTAAACACTAAGTTTGCATGGAGAGCTTTTACGTGTTGAATGAGTTGCGGGTTAGTGAATTTAGGATTTGGCAGCGATATATCATTGGCCCCAATATCCCCCACTTACACACACATTTCCTTTCATCCTGCCTTGGAAAGCTTGGGAGATAATTAAGTAGATGGCACCGTCCGTTATGACGGAGTCGTAACAAAACTGCTAATTTTGTTATGAGTCATTATGCAGATGATTCAGCCTTGCACCGTGGAAGAGCACACCGTCAGGTTCAGTTTTCTGATAAATTGCAGTCTAATTGCTTCATTGATAAATACGTTAATCATTGTAGATAACATCAAGTCATTGTCATCAGATGCTCAAAAGATGGTCTAGACTGGCTGCACAAAACTGGAGAACAATGGCTCGAGGAATCTTTGATTAACTTGTTTCTCAGATCCCACAGAACGCTCTGGTTTGACAGCCTCCTGGGTCAGAACAGCTAATCTGTCGTCTGAGGTGAAAAACAAGACAAAACCAAAAGCTGAACAACATTCACCATGCCAGTGTTATTTACCAGCCAGAAAATCAAAGCAGCCATTTAATGAATCAGCACATCTCCTCACCGTCAGCTCCTTCAGGAAGAGACAATGCTAAACGGCATCAAAATCCATAGATCCATGGGAGACAAAAAACCCAAAGACGAGGATTATCCGTTCAGCGAATTAGGCCAAAGAAAAACAGCTAATGTGTTAAAATGGAAGAGAAAGGGGAGGAAGAGAAATCTTTATGGGTGTAACAAGATACAAACAGGCCAATAATCCGCTTTTAACAAGATGAGTGATCATGGCCTTTTGTCAGTGCGTTGAAGCTGCACAATCAATGGTGGTGATTTACCCCATCGTGAGCTCCAGGCCCCCTTCTGTAGCAGGAGTTTGGATCTTCATTTATCAGCTGCACATCCTGCACGAGACCAAGCCCTTGCCCGCGGCGCATTTGATCCTGTGTTTCGTGACAGAGGGGGTGGAGAGGTGTTTAGGGGAGCCAGGAGAGGATGAAGGTGGGGGGCAATTGGTGCAGACAGGAAAGGAAAGACGACGAGGACAATGGGGAGGAGTGTGAAAAAACATCAAGGATGAAAATTCAAATGGGAAGCAGAGAGACTTCTCGTCCGCAGTCACGCTGTCAGGTAAATGCCATCTGGGTGTTTTACAGATGAGACTGTAGCTGCTGGCATTTTGAATGCACCTCCTACACTTTGTCCTTCTCTTTTTCTCGCTTACTTATTCTGTGCTGTCTCCCCTTACGCAGGCTTCACTGAGAACAGGCCAGGGTCTGACATTAGAGAAAATGTGATGTACTTTCTGAAATACCAGTAAGAAATATTCATGTCAGAAAACAGCCGGTGATGTGAAAAAGATGACGGAAATCTCACTTGGACGCGTCAACCTGAGGGATTTCGATTGTTTTTTTTTTCCCGCTCATTTCAGTGCTCAGCATATTTGTATCACAAAATATAACCTGATTTTCTCAGTTTCCAATGCAGCAATTCCCTAAACTGACACTGAACTTGTCAGAAAAAGTTTACTTTTTATTTATTTATCAATTTATTTTTATAGGAAACAAGCAAATGCAACTAAAGAAAACAAATTCAGCAATAAATAATGAGGATATTTTAATTGTATTCTTGGCAGCTGTTGACAGTTAATGTGACCATTAAAACACGGCTCAGCCCTGTTGGAGGCTCAAAGGTCAGAAAAGATGGGACCTGACATTTTTGAGTATGTGTAATAAATAATTTTACAATTAAATGCTAATGATTGATACATTTTTTTAATATTTTAAACATTTTACACAACCTGTAATATCACTGAACTGCATCACACGTTCAATACATTGAAATATATATATATATATATATGTGTGTGTGTGTGTGTGTGTGTGTGTGTGTGTGTGTGTGTGTGTGTGTGTGTGTGTGTGTACAGCCACCTCCTCTACATGGATGACATCAAACTGTATGCCAAGAATGAGTATGACATCGTCTCCCTGATTCACCTCACCAGGATATACAGCAATGACATTGGGATGTCATTCGGACTGGATAAGTGTGGAAGGATGGTATCTAGAAGAGGGAAGGTGATCACAACTGAAGGAGTTGAATTACCTGAAGGGAACATAACAGATGTGCAGGACAGCTACAAGTACTTGGGGATCCCACAGGTAAATGGTAACCATGAGGAGGCAGCTCGGAAGTCAGCCACAACCAAATACCTACAGAGAGTAAGACAGGTCATGAAGAGCCAGCTGAATGGTAAAAATAAGATCCAGGCCATAAACACCTACACCTTACCAGTAATCAGATACCCTGCTGGCATAATATCCTGGCCACTGGAAGAAATGCAAGCCACTGATATCAAGACAAGAAAGCTCCTTACAATGCGTGGAGGATTCCACCCTAAGTCCAGCATACTGAGGCTATACACAAAGAGAAAGGATGGAAGGCCGAGGACTAGTGAGTGTCAGAGCCACTATCCAGGAGGAAACCAAGAGCCTCCACGAGTATACCAAGAAGATGTCCCCCAGTGATGATCTGCTAAGTGAATGCCTCAGACATCAAAAGCCCAGTGAGGAGGAGCCAGAGGAGCTATCATGGACAGACAAAGCCCTGCATGGCATGGACCACCGACAAATTGAAGAAGTGGCACTTTGATCAGCCTGGGTTGTTGTAAAGTGCTATACAAATAAAATTTGATTGATTGATTGATGAAGCCAATTTTAATTAAGTCTTCTGGAGCAATGAAAAATAGATATATATTTCGCAATTGCATTATGCATGTTTTTGCTAACTCAGAAACTCATTCAAGAAGAATATTTCCAAGGAATTTTTGTGGGGGGGGGGAAAAAAATGAGACAATGACTGACAACTTGGGTCAAGTCTTGGGGGTTAAGCCAAAGTAGCAATGAAAAGTGGCATGAAGAATTGTTTCAGAAGAAAAACATGGACTATTTGGGTCCTGAATTAAAGCATGAACTCAAAAATGCTGTCAAAATTAGAAATCCATCTCAGCAACAGAAAATTCTTCAAACTCAAAATAATTTGAATTCAACATAAAGTGGCCACGGCCAGGTCTATAAGGACCTTATACAGTAAATTATTTGTTATTTCTGTCAACAAAAGGAAGAGATGAAATTGCCTCCAATAGTTCTTCAAACTGTTCCAGACTTTTCAAACTTCACTGGTTACTCATTTTAGAAAGTACTATTTATGCAGATTCAGTTGATTTGCAGTTATTTGTAAAGACTTTAAATATTGTCTAAATCAGAATCTGGGGCACCATCACTTGTAAGAAGCATTATATCTTGAGTTTGTGATCTGAGAATCTGCACATGGCCAAGTTCCTGCAGCTGCAGTGTAAAAACATGTTTTTTTTCTCTTTTTTTTTTTCCCCAGTAGTAAGTGTTTAGATTTATATCAGGCTGATTACTACGCTGTACTAACTTTATCAGCTATCACTCACTTCATGTGTAATTTAGGTTCTTCCCAGAGGCCGCAAAAATATTTTGAACATTTGTGTCCCACTAAAAACGAACCCCTATTGCAATTTTCTCTGAAGGCCATGAAGCTCATGAAAAATTGATTTTGAAAGCCTTGAAATACTTGTACTCAGCCTGCGAAACTCCCAGTGCATAGATTGGTGGGGGATAAAAAAAAAACAATAGCTTTATTATTGGGACAGGAAATGCCTGACAAACATCATCCTCTGCCTCCAGTAATATGTGTGACTCTCCCTGGAGATTTGGTTGAGCTGTGAACATGCACACAGTCGGGGTGTCCTGATAATATTGCCCCGCTTACTTTTAATTCCACAATGTTCTCTCTGCTGTTATTGTCAGTCTCGGGGAATGTAGGTCAGGGGAGGCGTGTTGACGTTGTGTTGAAAGGTAGATTTACACTGTTCAGTCCACCAAGGCTCCTGACTCGCAGCCTGGACATTCAGCTTACGCCCATCTTCAGAGGTGAAGCCTAAAATGTCATTCCTTCTGTTCATTCGGGCTCGTGTTCACCCTGTAGGAACCAGCACCGGTTATCTCTTAGCTTCAGCTGCAACTATTATTATTGTTATTACATAAGCAGAGCGGAAGGGACGGGGCTCCTGTTGCTTATTTTAATTTTACAGCCCCCATCCCTCATGCTGAATCTGCAGAACACTTCAAAAAAACACAAGTGCTTTTAGGACAACAATACACTCGCTGCACTTTCCCTGTTTACCAACAAAATTGTCGCTTTTTTTTTTTAATCATGGTGTGATAATTAGAGGTGTTTAGGAAAGTGTAAGACAATATGAGTGAACAGTGTACGTGTCAACTTTGTCTGTAAAAATAAAATTAATTCCAAATCTGTATTTAATTACAGAATATTGCTCAAGAAATGATCTAATTGATGTAATTGTGGCTTTTTTAACCATGGTAAAATATGAGAATAAGGACGCTTTAACATTCAGTTTACATTTGTAAAAATGTAATTATCAATCGATCCATCCACTATATGTCTTCAGCAGGTTCAAGGCCCACATTGGGGAATTCTTCCAGTCTGACGTGCCTCGTATACTTGTAATAGGAGGTGACCGAGGGCATCGTAATCAGATGCCCAAACCACCTCAACTTTCTCCTCTCAATGTGGAGGACTAGCGGCTTGACTGTGAGTGTCTCCCTGATGGTTGAGCTTCTCACTCTATTACAGAGAGTGAGGTCGGTCCCCCTGTGGAGAAAACTAATTCAGCCGCTCTTATCCGCAATCTCATTCTTTCGGTCATGGCCCTAAGTTCAGGACTGCAGGTATGGGTGGGGATATGGGCTGACTAGTAAATATAAAGCTTTGCTTTGCAGCTCAGCTATCTGTTTATCACATAGATGAACGGATTAATGGATATGTGGATGGAATGAGAGGAGAATGCAAGGAAGCAGGTCTTCACCCCAGACCTGTCTGCCTTTTTTGATTTTACCAGAAGCATATGGTTCCCAATTTCAAAACTATAATAAAGCAAGGGTTCTCTCCAAATGGACATATTACTTACTTTGGTGGTTCTAGGGGAGACTTGGAGTCCCCTTCCCACATGAGCTGTAGAAAGTGGTGGTATTCTGACTTGCACAGAGATCATGCCGGTTAACCAGCTAAACTGACATCAGGTCAGCATGCTCCAGTTAGATTATATTGGTCCAACCTTATTTTAAAGCAGGTTGCTGCAGTATAGCTCATTATTCTCTTCAATTACAACAATAGTTACAAAACATTTTGTCTTTTGCCCTGAGTTGCCAATTTTGGAATCCTTCATACACAAATAAAGCAAGACTGAAGGTAAAAAGCATCTGCATTGCTTCATTAGTAAATCTGGATTTCAGTTTGTAGTCTACAACTGTGTGTGTGGTTTTTTTTTTTTTTTTGTGTGTTCATTCAAAGTTCACCCTTCCACTTTGACATAAGCATCCCAGGTGGTTCCAGCTAATTGGGCTGCAGCAATGTCCAGCAATACTTATTGTGGCTTAACCCGTACAGACAGTGAGGAAACTGCCAAATGTGCAGACATGATTAAAGGAACGTCTACCCTACGTGCAGATATATACACTCAAGAGAACATTTTGGATTTTTCAGGAAAATGGAGAGCCGTCCTTGAGCCGCTGTTGCTTTCTGTTGCTTCTTCCTACAAACAATGGTCTCTCTAGAGGTGATGCCTCCTCCCCATGGGGTTGAATAGACAAGCATGCAATTGTGGATGCGCTGCATGCTTTCAAGCTTTGAGTGAATTGTTTGGGTATCAGGGAAACGCATTGCTCTACTGCCTACTTCCTCTGAAGATTTTATAGTATTGGGCTTTTTTTTTTGTTTTTGTTTGGTTCTTTGGTTTATTTTGCTTTGATTTTGAAGACTTGGTCAAACATTGTTTTGTTTTTTTGGAAGCACTGAATAGTGGAGAAATGATGTCTGACTTCGATAGACATTGAATGCTCATTTTTGCTCTGTGTACACAGAAAAACAGATATTTGTGCTCCAAACGGTGTAAATGTCACTGCCTTTATACTTCTGTGCATCCCTTGCATAGAAATTGGCATTCGGCATTCAGTCCCCCTGAGCGCTCCACACTAAAGCTACGTACTGTCCAAATAACATGAGGATAGTTCTTTTTTTCACAAAGGAGGAAATCAATGATAACTGTTATGGTGAAGGCAGAAGGTAGCACCAATACTCATACTGAGAAAGAGGCACAACTGAAGTAAGCGTTAGAGGTGGAGATAATCTGGAAGTTGTTATTAAGCCGCTCTTGGAACACTCCAACCATTTGTTTCCCACCCCTCATCTCATTATAACCCACACAGCTTCTGGTTCCACTACTGCGCTGATCCCAATCCATAAGCTTCAGGGAAATGGAAAGACATACAGATGATATGAAGGCAGAGTATGGAAGGAAGGCTTTGTATGTATCCATATGAGTGTCTAACGTCAGGATAAGCTTTAGGATACAATGTAGAATCAGTAAGAGGGTAAAAGCAAAATATAAGGTTACATTCAAGGAAGTTATTATTTCCACTAACTTCTTATTTATTCACCAATTATTGTTTTTTAAAGCCACGTTTGTTTTGAAATTGTCATTACATAGTAACTCAATTAATTATTTGCCTTTAGAAGCACAGTATATCAAAGATATCTTTTCAGCATCTATTACTTTGATGATAACACTCAGCACCTTTTATCTAATATCCTTAAGACATTAATCAACAAACCTGCTTTATCCCTAACAACAGGCTTTAACGATTGCAAATTCAACTGAACAAAATAGAAACACCTCTATTTTTGTCCCGCTTGGGATACATTACAGCTTTCGCAGATTTCATGCAAACACATTGTATGTGTGTGAAGCCTGCAATGATTACAAAACACCTGCACACCAGTCCTGTTTAAACTGCTCCAGCTGCTGCTCTTTCGGAGGCTTCAGCTGCACAGCTGCTTGTAGACGAGGCTTAAAGCTTCAGAGTAACCAAGATTAGCCTCCTTTGACTTGTTAGGAAAAGAAATGTTCTTCTTTTACATGTTAATGAGATAAGTAGCCTGTTCCACAACATCTCAAATCCTTTTGAAGCTTTGTCTGGATTTCTCACCAGCCACCTGACAAAATGTATTGCTTTTTCTTTGGCTTTTATTTTGCCCTCCAATGGCTGTGACACAAAAGGGAAAAAGGGAATTCATCATGAGAGGGAAATAACACCTTTCTACTTTGCTACTGCAGCATGTTTGTGAGAACCGAACACAAACGTGCACCTCATTATCAGCCAAACAGAAGACTGTACGTGCAACGTGAAACTGGGATGGACAGGATGATGACCACCTGACTGAAATTGTAAATCTCTCAATTTACCCTGGAGAACGTTTTTTTTGACCATGTGAAGATGTTAAATGATCTACTAGCCACACCTCATCCATGGAGCTCGTTCCCGGAATCATGAACTACTCCTTGTATCTCAAATTTTCCTCATTCAATTCAATGAACTGGCAACTCAATTCGAATATCAGGCTTCTATTCCATTTCTACAACAGCCAAAATGTCAATGGCTAATTACAAATGCTTTCCTTACTTTGGTTCCTAAGGTCTCAGCTAATTGGCTATTTAGACCCATGGAAATGGCACTGCCTCAAGGCCAGTCACCCCTGGATACCTGGGAATGAACAACTTGGCTTTTCGCAAAGCAGGAGACAGAGGAGGATTAATCAGTCAAGTGCAAGCAGACAACGAGGTAATGGGTTTTGAGCCTACATACTACATATCTTTCAAAGCCAGAGCGCCAACCTAATGACCCATGTGAAACAGTCTAAGGGGTTAATGGAGCCTGGTCTCGTGAAAATGCAGGGGGAATTAGCAAGGGGTGTTTAAAATCAAATAATGGCGCAGACAATTCAAGAGAAGGACATTGCTGGATTCCAAAATAACAGATAAGATTAGTTGACAACATAGACACTGTTGACTGAAGAGAAATGATTTGGATCCAAATTGGCCAGGGCTTTATTGACCATGTAATTGGAGCAGTGTGCAAGTATTTATTTAACCCTAACTGTATGACAGCTAACTTAACTTAGCCTGATCATAACCCTCAAGTCAGTGTTCTGGTATAGTTTGGCACACTGATATTACATCATGTGGTTGGCAGCACCTTTTCTTTTTTATTATTATTTGTCAGACGATAGCATGAGCTTCTCAAGGGCGACACATATCAGTTTTGACAGCAAGCTCTCCGTGATGTACTCGCTTCCTGCTCTGTGGCAAGGATTATGGGTCCAACAAGTAGAGAAACACTGGCAGGCAAATTCAAGAGCCTGTGCTGAAATAAAGACAAAGTCAACTAGGGCACAGTTTTTTTAAATCATCTGTGAGCACTATTAAGCATTGTATGTAACTGTATTTTTCTTTTCTTCATTCTGGAACACGATATACTTAAGAACCAAAAAAAGAGGTTCTTTCTGTTGAATTGCCTTTAAAAAAAAAATCCAACCACAATGCTGGTGAATGCAATTGGAAGCAATTGAAGCACATTCTGGGACACCTTCCATTAAAATATTCTATTTACTGAAGTTGTTTTCCTCTGTAAAAGATTCATGATTTATTTTTTATACTGCTTGTTCCTGAACTCTTTTTGAGGTAAAATGTGGACCATAAGAGTATCCCATAATGAAAATCTTGAAGATGACCTTGAGACTCAAACCCAACTAATGTCAGTACAAAAGGAAAAAAAAAATCGTCAATGATGTCAAATGTAACAGATCTTTTAAGACGTTGCACAGGGGTGACCAGGGACTGCTTTCTGGCACATTTAGTTCAATAACGTTTTTTGTAGAAATGTATCATTTTGTGTAGAATTTCACATCTCATATTCATTGAATTCCTGCCTTTCCTAGAAATTGTAGATTGAGTTGTTGTTTTAAAGTCTCAGGTCATCTCTCACAGTCCAGTTGTTTTGTACGTTGTGTGCTTTGATTCCAGCCCCACCCTTATGCGTTTTACTCGTATGTGTCTTCTGTTGCCTGTTTCAGAGATCAAGTTGCATAAGTTTTCATTTTATTTCTTGGACTTTGAACTGATGAACCCATAGCTGATCAATTTGAAGCCAGGTAGCCTATAAAAGTTCTGTCAATAGGCAATTATCTTTTTCATTAGGCCTGGTTAATTTGTAAGAATGACATAAAGCAAACACTTGAAATAGTAGTGGCTTTAGCCTTTAACAGGTGTCCATGCCATTAGATTGATATTTGCGAACTATGCCGCGAACAAAGAAGTCAGTAAAACCCGTGGAGATCCAGGATGTCTTAAAAGAAGGTCTTGTTTGCTAAAAGATGAAGCGAAATGCAAGGAGTTTGCTTCAGTCAGAGATTGCACCTGTGGGTTGTCGTATTAAAGACGTGAGGGTGGAAAGGGTTGTTCCGATAAATGACAGCTTGTGATGAAAATTGGAAACCTTCGATTCGGAACTCATAAGGGAATAATAGTTTTTCTAGTTTTTCTTACCAGAAACCTGTACGATGCAAAGCTTTGTGGATTAATTCAGCTCGACATCGATCGGATAAACTAGGAGAGGATAGCGGATGTCCCGCTGCTGCTTTAGGATCAGCAGGAGGGAGGATGGAGGGGAAAAACTCAAGGTTTGTTAAAGACTTTCGGGGGGTGTTATGCTCACATAGTAACTGACGAAAAGTTTGAGTTACTGCTTTTTCTGGACTCCTCACACTGCTCACAGCAAACAGCATAACATCATTTAAAAGACATGACTACACTGTGCTGTGGGAAAACCTGTGATATTAGCAAAACATGTGATCTCTCATTATGTTGTGATTTGTTGGGTATTGCAATATAACTTGTAATATAAGCATCACAGGATATTGTGATGCTTCTGTATTTGTACTCAAAGAATTATTTTGTTTCTCGGACCCAGTTTTATCCACACAAGACTGAGACAAATTGCTTTAAAAGGTATTTATTATGTGTTGAACACATGTGCATCTGCAGTTACCTGTAGCTCCTCAAGAGTGGAGCAGTAGCTACTGACTTTGTGTTTTTTGCACAGTTGTTTTTGGTTTTATGCTTCTGTGTCTCTGATTTCTGGCCTATGCAGACTAGATACGAGGTAATGTTGAAATAATGAAATGAAATATGATCCGTCATCACCACAATCTAGTGCAGTGGGTCTCCAGTGTTTCACATAGTGTATATTGCAAATGTTGATATTGCAGTGACGATAAATCTGTATTATGCAGTCTTATTTGGGATATCAGTTGGCACCATAAAAATATTGTTCTGAAATCTTGGGAGTATCTGTTTAAATTTTGTTCCCACAAGAAAAGATACTTGTTCATGTTTACCCTTGTTTACTGTTAATGACCCCGTCCAGCAGAAATGATGCTTAAGCTCTTCCCGACAACTGTCACCACAGCCTCCACCTGCTGCCACAGAGACGTGGCATTTGGCTGGTAATGGCACACATGAAAATAGTTAATTTTAATTTGTGGCTGGTAACAGCTGTTGGTAGATAACCAAAGATTCATGCTTAATTTGACTGGTGAATCAGCTATTTCTGAAATGCAGTGGCAAATCATAAATTAATCTGTTGCTCTTTGAAAGAACAAACAAATGATCTGTTAATACTAGTTATATTTCAACAAATCAAGAGAATATGATTGGAAATAATCTTCTTACAAACTATGATGAGCTATGGATTTGATTTGATTTGATTTGATTTGATGTGCATTGCTTTCATGCTACTGTGACATCGCTAAAATCTAAACCAATCCATCCAGGATGTTAACAACAGGCTGACACCACACATGTGATCACAAGACAGCAGTATAAACTTTTGATGATGAATTACTTGCCATGACTCCAGCTATTTACTATTCATAAAACCAGTCTATTTCTAGCGTACATTAATTTTTACTGTGCGGACAGTCAGTTTTAAATGTAAATATTCATATGCTCTTTGATGTCTTGGTCAAGATATGTGAATACTGAATCCCTTTCCATCCATTTGAATATATATTGAGATGGAAAGAGATGTTTACTGTTACAGTATCAACCTATAAAACATGATGGATAGCTGTACGGCATACATGCATGCACGTATGAATAGAATCTTTTAATTATTTATTATAGAAAGACGGCGTTGGCATGTAGATGGTTATGTATGGAGTTTTGCAGCAAGATCAACCAATCCCTTTCATGTGGCTTCTGTTAAATGTCATATTTCACCCATTAAGGCCAATTTTAGATAATCTGCTCAAATTGCGGCGTTTACATAGAGGACATCAGATTTTATTGTGTTTGAGCTTTGGGATTTGTTTTCCCGAACAGTGCTCTTTCTCTTGCCACTAATTTATGCCAGCTCTGTGAGGACTATGTTTCTTTAATTGTTTGTTTGTTTATTGATATTTTGACCTCAGCTTCTCATAGTGGGTGGGCAACTCGTGCTGCAGGGCTCCTGCTGTTATTGGCCATGTATATTGGCATGCAGAGCATGAGTGCACAGTGCATGGGAACATGATTTATTGCACTTCAGTGTATATATTATGCATGCTAATAAGCCAGACGACTATAAATTTGCGATATGTTGTGTAGCCCTGGTGGACACAAACTTCAACTTTGAACGCGTATGTGTGTGTCTGTGTGTGTGTTGCCTTTAAATGACTGAACCTTCACTTTGTGGGCTCCGTATACAGAATGTTGATATGTTGGCCTTCAAAATCAGCTGTGTTGCTTCTATGCTGCTGACGTATCCACACATCTTATATACATTTTAAATTCAAGAGGGATTGAGTTAATAACAGCAGACTATGTACTGGGTCTATAAAAAGACTAACACTGCCTCGTACACACACATACCTGCTATTTGGAGTTACCAATTAAAGTCAAACTTTTTTGGACCGTATAAATATGTAAACCTCACAAAAAAAACCTGGAAAGCCTGGAATCAATTCTCAAAGTGAGTGTCCTTCCCACTGCACTACAATGCAAATCTGACTGATATTTGAGTGAAACAACTGGAGCACTTGGAATAGAGTCTGATACAGCTAAAACACTTATTTCTTCACACCTCACTTTTTCCAGACAAGGTGGTATCACATCACACATGGTCTTTTCAGCACTTTCATGCCTTCACACTCCAATTCATCACTTGTGGGACTCACTGTCTAACCCGAGTGCGCAGACGGTTTAAACACACATCAAAAAGCACAGCAGAATATTACTGGCTTATACTATGCCTGGTTTTAGCAAATCTCAAGGGAGCCTGAATAGTTAAATAGTCTAAATTATGAGTGTGATTATATGTCTGCCTCCATAGGCCACGGCTGTGTAACACTAAACAGCTGAATGTGTAAGGTAGGCCAGCTTAAATGGGACACTCAGTGACTGCCTGTGTGAATTATGAATGATCTAATAGCTGCTGCGGTACATGACTAAGCATCTAAGTATCACAAAGCCACATCCTTTTAAAATCATGATCTCAGTTCTCTGTTAATGTTTTGGTTTGATATCGAGAACATGTGATGAAATTAAACAGCAGGCTTGCTGATTCTGTGTGATGTCTCTGGCTCCTTTTCCCTCTTAATACATAACCAAATAAGCCAGACTAAATAATAGAATAATTAATTATTCATTTTGTGAACTGAAAATATCACATTTTTTTTTCTGTCTCACAGTGGTATTACATAAAGGCAGCAGTCAGCACTATGGGCTCTCACACTGAGGCCACAGAGCACACAGACACTTCTATTTCCAGCCACATCTCCTCTGAACTCTCCTGAGATGCAGACTAAGTTTAATCCAAGAGCAACAGAATGTCAGTGGAGAGAAATAAATGATGAAAAAAATTGTGACTTCCCCTTTGCAAACCAAAGAACAGGGCTAAAACAGCCATGGAGACGCACTCTATTTGTATACAGCTTCAACAGTGACCCTCACCTGCCCAGATGCAGCCTCCAGAGACTAGATTATACTGCTGAGTGGTTAATTGGACTGTTGAATGCATTCATTCTCCTGTGTGTGTGTGTGTGTGTGTGTGTGTGTGTGTGTGTGTGTGTGTGTGTGTGTGTGTGTTTGTGTTGTACGTTTGGTTTTCAGTACAGTTGGGTTCAGCACAAACCCCCAAAACTATTTGCAGTCTGTACAGAGACGACAAATCTTTGTGGCGGATTGAACCACAGAGAGGTCAGACCGCCGACAAAAGCAATTTCCCTCCTGCAGGATGCATCTCATACACAAACAACTCGGGGCTTCTGTGACAGAAATACACCTGCTGGAAGCACGTGGAAGTAAAATTACACGATTTGTCTTTTATGCATAGTGGCGAGGTTCCTCCATTTGTATGGTGGCATATCTTGTGTAACTTTGCTTTGCTTCCAGACCCCTGGAGTCAGCAGTTCAATAACCCTCTCGAGCAGTACTTTCACATGTGAGCACTTAGCTGGATATGAAAAAAATGTGTAAAATTCCCTTGTTGAGGAGTTACCCTCAGAGCAAAACCGAAACAACTTGTGCATTATAATTAATAGCTGTCCTCAGTTTAGACTCATATTTGTTAAATACTGTCAATATAAAGTAACCAGCTTTTTATAAAATGACTGTTCCTTCATATTCATCTCTTGAACTGGGCCAGTCTTAATAATACATAGCATTTTGTTGTTGTTTTGTTTTGTTTTGACACATGGGCAGTCAGCACGTTGTGGAACAGTCTGACTTGGTTGAGTCACTCAATAAGTTAATCTGAATTTAAATAAAATAACCAGAATAAGTGCACTATGCTACAGATTGCAGTACTCAGGTATGAAAAACAAATATATAAAACAAAAAGGGAAAGAAATGAAAAAAAAAAAGAAAACAAAACTTAGAAAGAATTTCAGTATAAAAACACGTGCAATTAAAAATTAGAAAAAGCAGTAGGTAACAAAGTATCAGTAGACAAGTCAAAAAAATGGTAAGCTGCTAAAGACTTCTTAAAACTACATTTGCTATTTTGGTTCTCTGTCCAATTTTACTATGATTTGCAGTTGGACAACTTTCATGTCACCATCATGAAGACTAAGTTAGATTAATGAAGTGTTCCTCCCCCTCTAATCAGGAGTTTAATGAAATGTGATAATGCATTCATAACACCGTTCATATTTAACACGACATACCGGGAAAATGTGACACGCTTTTCCAACGAGAAACTCCAGAACGAGATCCAAGTGATGAACTCAAAGTTCTGACTTTCTGAATTTAAAGTTTTGACAGAGGCCAAGAGTGAGCACCATTAGTTATGACTGTCTAATTTCAGAAAGAGGTGCAGGCACAGCTGGCCTTCGGGTGCTCTGAAGGACCCGGCTTTGTGGGCCAAGTCCTTCAGAGGATCCCTGAACTAAGACACAGCAACACTGCTTTGTACCTGCAGTTAAATAACAACCTAACACCGAAATTACTTTCCAAAAGGTCATATCTTCTCTTAGCTTAGTGTTGGTGTGCACTGTAAAGAAACTTAAAAATACACAAATACAAACACTATATTTTACAGGATAAACATGAGAACTGAAATAGAAAATATAAAATAGCATGCTTGCTTTTGATTCATAGAAACACAGAAAATAAAATGAATGTCAAAGTTATTATATAAACTGAAATATAACTTAAAGCCAGCTCCTGTAGACAGATCACACAAACCTTTAGAGAGATGGATACAGAAAGGAAATGGCTCCTTGCAAAATGTTTAGTGGTTTTCAGCTAAAAGGAAGATGCTTGCACCGATAAAGCAGCCCTGAGTACACTCCTCTCACCAGTCTGTCCAGATAAGCAAAGCGCCGTGCATGAGGCTTAACATCCAGTCATTACAGCTCAAGCCCTTTACGCTTTAGATTATGCATGCAACACCTGCACCTTTATTTCTTTCTTTCAAGAAGCAGCTGCATTTATAGTCAAGTGTTATCGCTCACTTGGGAATTGAGCTAATGATTCTTTTTTTTTTCTGAATTATGATGTTAGTTATATGCATTTGACTCGGGCTCTGAGCTCTTTACCTGGTCGATGTCAATAAAGGACACTTTCTGGACTCTTCCTGTAAATGTTAGAGAACTGAAAAGACAAAATGTATTTTTGAAGGTAAAAAAACAAAATTATTTTTTGAGTTTAAATTATGCATCCAATGTTTTTTTTTTTTTTTTCAGTACCAGACAGATCCAAGCGGTGGGCAGACCAGCCTCATGCGGGCTATTTTTCCATAGCAGTGATTTTGGAATACATCAAATTATCATGTATGTACGCTTTTGAAAAGGTGTGCTGTCTCTCTCTGTCACTCTCTCTCTCTCTCTCTCTCTCTCTCTCTCTCTCTCCCTCCTTGGCTGCAACAACACAGACTGCATACTATCACAAAATAGTCATGAATTCTGACTGCTCAGGCCACATGCTCAAGTGTTCAGGAAATTTATCTTCTCCAGAATGAAAAAAAAAATCACAGCACGGCATCACCCTGATCCTCAAAGATACAGACACAGCTGGAATGCGCAGCCGAAGCCTGGACACACCAGGCTGTATTGCAATTTTATCTAGAATTTGGTTTTTGTTTGGTGCTTCCATTCACATCAGTGATGAATCTGAATTCTGTCTGGTTCATTCTACTGCAATCTGTTCGAAGGAAATGATTCAAAGACCAAGCAGTGATTTCCACTACAAAACTGTCTCAAAGTAGTGCTGCCAGAAGATCTTCAGAATAATGACATTGTGCAGTGTTCTGTATATAACGGAAGCGAGACCGCTAAGAATTACCGAGCCGTACAGCATAATACATACAGTACACAGTGAAGGTGAAGCCACATGAGCTGAACGGACGATCTGGCGATGAGTGGAGGAAGCGTCGGAGTCTTCATACTGGGAGCTGATGAAGTGATGAACCTCAGCTGTGCAGCTGCACCAGGAAGTCGGTCACGCAGACTCTGCCCACCACACACAGACACACCAAGGGAGAGGAGACATGAGAGAAAAGGAGAAAAATAAACAGCATGACAACTGTGACAAGTCTTGTGTTTTGCAAAATATTTCTATGAATTGTTTTCCTTTTGCATCCGAAAGGTGGAGGGCTTCAAACGATCATGTCTCAGCTGACTTCAGCTGGTCTGCAGTCATCTCAAACCAGATAAAGATCACCCAGGTGAGACTGTACTTCCTTTGTCTCATAAGCTGCTGCTGCTGTAACTGTGTGGTTCCTCCACTATGCACACGAGAAAATGAAATTCAGACATTTACACTGAGCAACTGCAATAGAAGGCCACCTGTGTTTTAGGGTTTGTGATTTTATTTCTGAATTACCCAACCTCAACACTTTATAAACATGTTAAGCATTGTTATAATTATAAGACATCAAACTTTTTTTAAACAAACCTCTTGCTGTTTTCCAACCTTTACCAATATTTATTAATGAATAATTAAAACCTTTAAAAAGTGTTGCTTTCCTGAAGTCATGTGAAATTCATGTGAAAATCATTGAACCTAATGTTTTGGGGTTTTTTTGAAAATAGTGCATTATTATTATTATTATTTTCCCTTGTCCTGTTCGGCAGCTGGGGCGTGCAGTATTGTATGATTGTAGCCTTTTACTATCCGAACAGATTTTAATGTTAGCAGCAGGACGAGACTGAATCTCCTCCTGCTGCTGCCTTTATTTAAAGCTGGCAACTGGCATGGAAATGCAAGGATACCACAAACCTTTTTTTTTTTTTTTTTGAAAATAGTGCATTATTTTAGTATCTGCATTTTATAGGGTACCAAATGTTTTCTACATTTTGTTAAAGCCTCCAAGCAAGCAGCTGAAATTGTCAGAGCAAATAATCAGTTCAGACAAAAAAACACCCAGAATTATGTTTTTGAAATTAGCGGAGTACACAGGATGCTCGCTGCTGTCACCGGAGGGTGTTTTTCTTTTTTTTTTTGTTTTGTTTTTTTCGTCTCTGCAAAGTGCTGCTACTCCTCCATGGGTGACTGGTAAAAAACTGATTATTCAATGTGAAATCATGTGTAGCAGTATGGAAATCCATACTGCATTAACAGTCAATTAAGCTCTAACTAGACCTCAGTCCTAGTGGTCCGACTCCCCTGCCTCCTCGTCCCAGGCATGGATCTGCCATCTCATGCTACACCGACACGCAGCGTGGCGCCAGGACGAGCGCCGCAGCCGAGCCCAGAAGGCAGGGACATGATGGAGCTCAGCATTTTAGAGCAGCTGGGCAGAACCCGAGATCTGAAACCAAGTGGAGCCTTTCCACCGGGAAGAGTGACAACGGATCGATAGCTGTGATTAATTAACTTCTAATGAGTTCATCTGAGCGTTGAGAGATCCAGAAAGTTGGACATGTCCTATTGTCTCTATCTCTCTGACCTGGTCTACCCCCCCCAGCCAACCCCCTCCCCCTCATCCCGTCCTGTGATTATCGATTGTGTCCGGAGTCAAATGAAGATCATCTTTTGTTTTTATTTGCAATGTCACTCGCTGCACTTTGGGGGATTTGTTTTTATCGAGCAGTTAAACAACATTCAAATTTTTAAGCAAGTGCAATAGCCTCAAATGGATTATCGGCTCCCAGTTTTAGGTCGATGGCTGTCTTGAGTCACGGTGCAGGTGTAACTCATTGTTAACCATTCTGAATATTGGGCGTCAATAACGCGCAGCACAGTGAAGATCGAAGGCTGTCAAGCTGACCTGATTTTTCTTCAGCTGCTAAACCGACTCAAGTCTTGGCGAAGTCCGTCCAGCAGCGGTAGACGTGCATTCCCACGTGTGATTATCCCGACAGTCATTATGAAGCTTCACAGAGCGGGAGTGAAAGCCAGGAGAGCACGAGCAATGGAGATGAATGATCATGTATATAGGCAAGTGGATTGGGACGTGGTGGTGAGGGTGGGGGAGGGGGGTGGGGGCCGGTGCCGCCAAAGCTCCCCGTGTAGCTCGGTCTGCCGTTTTCTCCCCCTATTTCTCAGCCCCGCGGGCCGAGCACAGTTATTTGTCTCGTGGTGAAATTAGTAATCTCGCCGCCATCCATCATTGGCTGACCTGCTATTGATCGTCAGTGCACCCTCTCTTTTCAACTAAATTATATTACGAAAAAAGAATAACAAATGTCTGCACAATCCAAAGCTGTCCGCACTTTTGCCTGCCTCAGCAGGCAGAAGACATGGTGGAAAGAAAGAGAGAGAGAGAGAGAGAGAGAAAGGGAGGGAGTGCGTGAGTGTAGGGGGACAAAAATGCTTTTTTTTTTGTGGTGGGTGACGTTAGCGAAACATGTCAAGCAATCCCATTCGAAGAGATTAGCGTTGTTTTCGAGGTGACAAGTGCAGTACGAGTTTAAGCCAAGGGAGACTTTGAAGCGGTGCGAGAGGGGGAGGTGGGGTGTTGCAGCTTGCACTGCTTGTTATAAAGAGTTGACATCTGGATGACAAATGCCGTATGCTGTTCCCTTGTCCTAAACAATATACAGAGCAGAACATGCTGATACAAGCATCGGCTTGTAAACACTTCAGAGGTGAGACACATGCCCTCTCTCCCTTTTTTTCCACCACGTTCTGTGTCTAAATATAAACTTTCAATTTCAACTACAGCTATCAAAATGTACTGCAGCAGTGCTGCAAAACGAGGTCAAGAGCAGCTTTTTTTGGTCTAGACCTTTTTTTTTTTTTAACATTACACAGTCGATACCACAGGCGAGCACAGCGTTGCGATTAGCTCACTATTGATCACCTTTTCCCTGTGACTACAAAAACACAGTACCCAGAGGTCACTTGTCACAACGTATTCTGTTGCGTCGCTCACGCTGGCCTAACTTCAATGGGGGTTTGATTGCGTAGCAGTAGCTTGAAGTCAGCGTGTGAAACGAGCGGTGACTGAAGCGGCAGCATTCGTAGGAGGGAGCTGTGCATGATCTGAAATACCAACATGGGGAATGTCATCGTCACAGCCCTGTTATACAATCCAGCATGATTTCTTTGGTGTAATGTTGGTCTTTGCTACTTTTTTTTTGTTTGTTTGGTTTTTTTTTTTATGTATTTATCAGGAATGCTCTGTTACTACTTTTTGCTGGTGATGTTGGTGATGGATGATATCATGTAGCACTCACCAGGTTATATTGGGAACCTTTTGTGGGTATGAATACCCTGCACAGTATCAGATACCAGAAATAGTGGTGTAAAACTATCTTAGACAGGTAATAACACAGATCACACCATGTTATGGTGCTGCTGGTGGCAAACCAGCTGAGAAAGGCACATCAAAGTATTAAAGTATCTAACAATCGCTTCACAAATGTTCTACCTGTAGTGAGAAACGTTCACTGTAGAAACATGTTGGCACTCGCTGATTGCAGATTCCAATACCTGCACAGACTCAGATTAGAAAGCTGTCAGTGACGTGGTACGAGTTAAAACCTATTGATGCATGACACATTGTCTGCATGCATTCAGTGTGTGTGATGGCTTCTGCAAAGTAACAGGATCGGAGAATGAGGTTCATGTGTTAAATCCCCTGAGAATCAGATCAACACGAGGACAAAGCTGTGAGGTCCGTGGGCCTCTACAACAAGCCCAGTGTTTCACATTAACCAACAGGCTCCAGCAACATTTCTCCCCCATTTACAAATCCCTAATCCCTCACCCTAGAAGTGGGACACTTTAGCAGAATTCTCTGCTATGTAATCACAGTACGGCGAACTGTAATCCCAGGGGCTTCATGTTCTCTCAAGAGCACTGTACATGCTGTGTAAAAATGATGTTTGTTACAAACCCCGCTCTCTTTCAGTCCCCTTTTTTTTCAAAGCTCTCTATACATCTATCTGTTCTCTGACAGTTGCATCAACTTTCTCCACTTGCTTGTCTACCTCTCTATCCCGTTCTCAGTCTTTCCATTCCTGTGAAGCTGCATCCCTGCAGATCTTTTCACAGGCATTAAACAGCCCCTCAGTCATCCAGCATTGTCTTCAAATGTTTTTGCGTCGTGGACTTTGAACTACGGGTGCCCCGGGAACCCAGCTGAGACCTAAGAAGGTCTGCGGTTTGGATCTCCAATCAGTCATATCTCGCCTACAGCCATGAAAAGACAGACTCCCTCCATCCAGCCCAGCGTTAGATTGGCTGCACACACAGCACACATCACAAGTATCGATCCCATCAACGGGCCATTGAAGCCCGGTGGTTCTCAGATTGCCGTCGGATTGAGCTTATGTGTGGAAAAAGATCACACAACACCATTTCAGAGCCGACGAGGCTTCGCCAGCCTGTAAATCTGAGGTGGCATTTATTTATACTGAACCCGTAGTGAGATACAGCTAGAAAGCTTTAGAGTTCTACAAATCAAAAGCACTGTCAGAATTAGTTTGAGTGACTGAGGTGTCTATTGAGAAGTCTGGAAGTTTGTTTTGACCGAGGAAACATCAGCTCGGAGAAGTTTGTTTTGTTTTTTTAGGAAACTAAACAGGTTCATTAAATGCTTGAATCTGTTGATTGTAAAATACACGGTTTGTTCTGTTAAAACAATAGAAATGAACAAATTGCAAAATAATTGGAAACACAACTTGTCATTACTTGTTCAGGATGACTGCTTCAATTCCCAAATTTATTTAATGAAATCAGAAAGATACAGGGATGTGGAAATAACCTAATCTGTGCATTTAACCTTGAGGCTGTCTGTTATACTCACTGTTGTTTTTTTTTTTACATCAGTGGCAAGTAATGAAAGAGTCACTTCTTGCCTTAAAAAGAGAAGATCCCTGGTTTGAGTCTGTTTTTGTTTTTCCATTCTCTTCTTATGGGTGTTTTCCAGGTCATCCAGTTTCTTCTAATAGTTCAAAAGAATGTGTTGACGTTAACAGGTGATTATGAAGGGCCTTGTAGATGTGAAGGAGTCTCTATGTGTGTGTGTGTGTGTTTCTCTGTTTGCCCTGTGTTGGTCCAGTGCTCCATTTGAAACAGGTGGTATTGAGAAAGGATGAATGGATGGATGGATGGATGGATGACAGAGAAAACAGAAGGATGAAGAATTTTATACTGGTAAAACATGCACGTGTTGAGGCTCACTACAACAGTGAAGCTGGGTCTTTCATATAGTGAGGGATTCAGTATTCAGAAAAATGTTCTTGAATTAGTCCAAAAAAGTCACAATGTTCAACATCTACATGGAAAAAGTAAAAGGAAATTCAGAGATGGGAAGAACTGAAGAACAGCAGGTAATTGCTGACCATCAGTCCAATTCATGACTTTCAAAATCAGTAATATTTATAGACTTTGGAAAAACGTACTGCAATTGACACTCTTCCTCTTTATTGAAAGTCCTTCTTACATCAGAAGACAATTCAAAACTGAAAATAAATAAATAAATACAAGAGTCTGGGTGGTTAAAGACTTATCTGCAGTACAAACCAACCCAGTGGAAACAATTAGTGCACCATCAACTGAATAATGCAAACAATGAAAACAATTACTTGTTCTTTTGTGAGGTTTAAAAGTACGATTCATCTCCTACATTCTCAGTCACTTGAGAGTATTTTTGCATCAAGCTTCACATTTTTTGCTGTATTTGTAGTATTTGAATTAGCTGCAGATACATATTTTCTTAATTTACACACTGTATTTCCAATTCAGTCCAGCTTCTCTTGCATTAGAGTTCTTGGTTAAAAAAAAAAAAGATGTACAACAGAGGGATCACACCTCACTTCTACACATATTTGGTTTGTTTATTTCTTAAAATAGAATTTCAATGCCAGCTTGTGTTGCTCTTGATGTCAGTGTGAAGCTGTAAATGGAAGTTTCTGTGTTATTTTTGTCTGTTCCGGATTAAGGGAACATGGTGTAACAACAGGTGTGAAATTAACAATGGGGTGCACACAAGTGAAGGGAAACTATATCAGCAGCAGAGGCAGATGGAGATAAAGATGGAACGAGTTATTGGTAATGCTTCGGATAAACACTGTGCAGTCAGGTTTCTTTTAATTGAATTTGTCTCAAAAACCAAATTATCTCAACATATTAACACACTCCTAACAATGGCCCGCTTCCCTTTCAGCTCAGCCTGAGTGGAGAGAACCTTTTTCTGAGAGTGAGTCATTTGGTTTTGAAAACTTTGCTGCTGGCAGAAACCCAGCTGTCCCTGAGTGATGTCTAATTGACCACTTTGCTTTCAATTGTATTAAAATCTCTTTTTCGAGGCTGAATACAAGTCTGCCTGAGCCAACGCGGTTCTTTGCCTTTTTTTCTCTCTGTGATGAACAAGAGCTTATGAATGGTCCGTTGGTTTCTGCATGTTTGATTTATTGAGCCTGGGTAGATTTCCACTGAGGTCTAATGTAACAACTGGACAGTCACGGCCATATTTAGCAACAAAATAATAGATAACTAGACTGAACAGCGCGCACGAATCCGCTGAAAAGCCTGTGATTAAAATGCAAAAAGAGGAGATCTTCGGAGGAAATGTCTCTTTCTTGTCAAGCCTTGCATCCTCCACTGCAAGATATATGACTTTTTTCATTTCTAACCAATAATTGATATTGTTCTAACAAAGTGTAATTGCTGTGTGAACAATGTTTTTTGGCGATAAAAGTGTCACCTTGACATTTTGTGCCCCACATATATCACATGCTAATTAAACTAAGGCAACAGCTTTATGTCCGTGTGAAGGTTAGCCTGTCCTCCTAGCCAAACTTCCAGAAATGTTTGTGGCATGGACTCGTCTGATCATCCATTCTGGAGGCGGCGCGGCGCGTTTTAGCATCAACTGCCAGTAAACCTTCCTGACAGGAGAATGAAGACATATTTCCCTCGTCTGTCCGTGTATCCCTGGTGATTGTCTGGGAGGATGAGAACATCATCAATAACGTAATGTTAGGAAGCTAGAGGATGAGGAGGTGGGGTGGGGGTTGCCGGGAGTAGGGAGAGCTTCTGGTGGGGAGGTGGAAGTCGCAACGACTTCACAAACCTTGCACTGACACCTCGATGGGATGCAGCAGAATGAAATGAAATAGAAAAGAATCACTTCACCCCAATGCTGGTGTACACTCATAAACACACAAAGAAGATGGGATTTAGTATTCAAACACACACACACACACACACACACACACACACACACACACACACAGGTTCGTATTTCTATCCTTGTGGGGACCTTCCATTGACTCCCATTCATGTCTAACTCCTAACCCTGACCCTTACCCTAACCCTAACCCAGACCACAACACAGCCTAACCCTAAAGAAATGTTTTTGTACTTTTACTTTTTTCAGTAACAACAACATGGTCAAGAGAACACTGTTTCTCCTCATTAGGACCGGAAAAATGTCCCCACAAGGCACGTCGTTCCAGGTTTTCCTATCCTTGTGGGGACATTTAGCCCCCACAAGGATAGAAATACGAGTACACACACACACACACACACACACACACACACACACACACACACACACACACACACACGGTTCTCATTTCCTTGACTTTACTTGCTCCACATCCAGTCACAACTTTTCCTTGCCTCATCCTGACTCTCAAACACCTTTTCACCTAAAGATTAAGGAATTTAACAAATCATTTTCATTTCCAAAGTCACATGCATAGTTAGGGTGAAGAGCGTAATCAATGTGAGTGGTAACTTCTTTACAGTAGTATATTTACATCCCCAAACACAATCAGAGCAGTTTTTTCCTCCTTCTTCTCAATGTCCGGTTGTGCAACGTATAATCGAAACACCTTTAAATCGCCGCCTTCGTCAACACTGATTCTTCCATCTGTCTTAGTCCGCCTTGCGTGGCCGAGTTTACCTTTTGAAGACATGCACTGAGTCAATGCCGGCAAATTACGAGGAAAGAGAGAAGGCTGAGAAACTGAAGGCTCAAACCATTAATTTCCCCGGAGAAAGTGTGCACTCTGCTTGGAGGGCCGGAGTGACCTTTCACTGACAAGACTGGAGCAGCGGAGACAGGACTGGTGGACAAATGAGATATTAGAATACACTAGCCACAGAGGATGGAGAGGAATGCAAGACAGCTGGGCCTGAATAACCACTATAAGCATGTTTTCTGACTCATATGTGTCCAAATGAGAACACAGAGTGATAGCATATTTTTAATGTTTTGACTGTGTCCCTGCTGCTGCCTATTTCAATGTGAAATATGTTGATTATTCATTGCATCAGATGTACCCGCTCTGTGTTTTCAGTAAATGCAGGGAAATGAACCTCTGAATAAACAACATCCCGCAGGCAAATATGCCTTTATTGTCGGTCATTCACTCAACTGCATGTGACTGAGAACAAGGAATTCTTTTGTACAGCATCTCTCTGAAAACCAAATAATAATCCTAAACGCTTCCTTTTTGTTTGCATCTTAGAGCAAATCGCATGTCAATCACTGAGCCAGGGAGGGCACTCAGACTGCTTTACAGCTTTGAACAGCACAAGTTAAAATAGCAGCAGATTGAGCACAATCCTCCATTTATTATTTGATTTTTTTTTCGATGCTGAGAACAAGGCTTTACCTAAAATTGCACCTTAGACGTGCTGTGAAAGCTTGTCACTCAAAACGAAGCAGATAAAGTTGGCCTAAAGTCGGTAGACCAGGAGCTGCTGAACTTATCTCCATTAATCACAATGTAACGGCACAGCATTGGCTCTTTGAATTTAAATTCTGCTACTAATTGGCAAAAGCAGACTTTACAAAGCCAGAATCAAATGTGGCTTGAATACAGTATTTCCCTAATCATTACCATTCCCTTCGCAGGCGAGGCAGACGTTGTGCCAAAGCTTTGGGATAACTCATATTTTTGAAGCGAGACACAGAATGAAATGACTATCTTGCAGCTCCCCAAGAAATCTTGATTATTTTGGTTGCAGTCCAGGTCAGTTTCAGTTCCAGCTCTGGTAAATTGAAAATCGAGCCTTTGTTTATATGCACGTGTGAGTAAAAAGAAAGATAAAACAGTACAGATTATGCAGACGAGATAAAAAGAACCCAGGAGGGTTATAAAACTGCCAACCTCAAAATAAAGACATGCATGAGCTGGGGGAAAAAAGGCATGAGGATGAATAGAAAAAAAAAACACTGCAGGTTAGATTTCAACCTCAGTACGGAACAAGTTGGAGGAATAACAAAAACAACAGAGCTGTTTATAATCCAAGCCCATAACTGTTCGGTTGACCATGAAAATTAGATTTTATGATCTGCAGGATGTGTCATTATGACGGACAAGGTCACCTTAAACAGGATACGAGCCTCTTGGAGCTTCCCTTCATTTTACTCCTGAAGCTCTGCAGTAAAATTCATCTGGCTCGTTGTTTGCTTTGAGACCATATTTACCTGGTAGGACCGAGGCTCAGGAAAGTAATAAAGATAAGTGGCAAGCAGCCATTGTGAAAGTTATAACCCATCTCTGAGTGTGGGCAGGACTACAGGCCTCTGGTCTTGGTCTCAGAGCAGCAGTAGTAAGAAGCACTGTCACTTTTCTTTATTTCATTTCTTTATCTTTTTTATATGTGTGTCTGTGTGTGTGTGTGTGTGTGCGTGAAGAAAATTCTCACTTTTATTGTATTTTTAACAGGTTGGTGACAGTACTGTTGACAACATGATCACAAGACATAATTACAGGTGTGGTTTAGCAAAAGAAAAACTGCAGTCGACAGTGTGAGAAATGTATCTTTCCTTTTTTTTTTTTTTGAAAAAAAAAAAAAGTGTGATGAGTCATATGTTTCACATATGTTTGACCTGTAGAAAACTTTCCACTGTCCATGTTTGAACATATAACTGAAAATGTCATCCATTGACAGCATGTCTCCAGGAGACACGGCAATGTACAGCTGTGGGTCATCAGACCACTGCTGAAAATCAAAGCCATGTCTCTTGACAAGATCTACAGGGGGAAGCATAAGCTAAAAAGAACTGAGCCTGAAATTGAACCCTGGGGCACACCAGAATTAATTTCATGAATCCCTGAGGAGCACGTGTCCATACTTAGCTGAAGTATTCTATTTTGGAGGTCAGACTTTAAACAGTTAAAACCGCTGCCAGAGAGGCCACCCAAGTGCTAAAGTCTAATTAAAAGGATTGGGTGGGCTACTGAATCAAAATATGCTTATATCCAGCAGCACCATCATTACCAAGATTTTATATGAGTCCGCAATGCACATAAAATCACATTCTTTAATAGGGCTGCGTCTGCACCGGGATCAATTCTAAAATGACATTATTCACATAACAGAGTTAGAATCTTTTTTTTTTTTTGCTGATTTTGCTGACAAATATTAAGTTGGATACTGGTCCAAATACGATACACTTCATAGAATGTCTATAGATTTGCGTCTCAGAGGGTGAATGTGCTATCCATGTAATTTGTTGCTCAACAAGTGTCTGCCTCAACCTGCCTTTTAATTTTAACCTTCTACTGGAGAGACTGTAATGTACCAGTGTTCAGTCTCCCAAACACATGGAGCAAGAAGACTCAAATCTACAGGAGAATAGAACGATGAAGATCAGAGTGTTGATGCCACCATATTGAGAACTTTGTAGTTTGCCTTGGTACACAAAGTGAGCAACCTTTGATACATTCACTGTTTGAAATGTTTCAGTGAAAATGTTCAAATGTTTCAACAGTTTCTGATGATTATGAGCCATGGGTCTGTTGCCTTGGTTTGGTTCATTGATTGTTGTTGTTGTCCAAAATGTACTCTACATACTGACAGTACAAAATATGTGCCTTGCTACTGAATTTCTTTCTTTCTTTATTTATTAACATCACAGTCTGAAAATCAGTTTGTTTTAGCTTTTTCATGCTTCACACACCAAGTTGAATAAATGCTGCTTTTTGATGTTCTGAGGACACTGGAAATCCTTCATATTCAGAATTCAGACTAGTCAGAATAGTCTTTATTGTTATCGCAACAAGTTACCGAAGTTACAAGTTACAATGAAATTGCTTGGGTTTTAAAGATGTCCAGTCAGCCAAGTACGTCGCTCCATCTTCATATCCATCACATCAAAGGGTGTACTGTATCCATAGCCTTTCTTCCCATTTTAAATCAAACATCTTTCTCAATGTCTGCGCAAACCTTGAGAAAAATATTGTCTCAAAGTATGGATAATATTTCCTCAGGTGCCACCAGTCTGTAAAATATACCTGAAGGCCATGTGACAGCTCTTAATGGTATCCTTCAGTGGTGGCATTTTGGATAGTTTATGTATTTGCTATCTCCAAATTGACTGATTTCTAATACTAGATAAAGTACTCTTCAAATTACTCCGATGTCAAAGATTTTCTTGATGAAATTGCATCTGTCTTAACTTTCATACAGTCTTTACCCAAAAATGTTATTTAATAAGCACTCAAATAATCCTGTGGGCTCTTGTTGATTGTTACTTTTACCACTGTATTTTTAGTAATTAATGCAATCATAAGAGAAAAACAAAGTACACCTGTGCCTTTGAATTCAGCATAACTGCAGCATCACTCAGTTCCCTATACGGGCAACCACAAAAATACTTTATGAACACAGCTTAATTTTCAAGTAACCCATCATGTATTTTTCCAGAGAAAGAAGTACACAAACATCACACGTGGTTTTGAAAGTTTGAACACTCTGTGGAGCAAAAGTCAGAGTTGTTGTATGGCTCACAGCTTATATCTACACTAAGGCAGTGGCATTGGCTCACAAACCGACACAGCTCTGTTAATAGAGGTCATCGTAGAAAAAGGTCAGGAACCACTGGTTCAGATAATTTCAGCTTGTTTACCAGCTGTCTGAAAATGTGGCTGCTCTTGTTTCTTGCCCTGTCTGACTATTGTATAGATGTTCGAGTTACTGAAACTTTGCAGTTACTTTGCCAAAAAAAAGGTCTTTTTTTCGTACTGTTCTAGAACCATATTTGGCCTATCAGATGGAGCCATTGCGTTGACAACTTATTGTATTTCCCTTCATAGTTCCAACATTACATCATATCTGATGCCGAAAACTTAAAAAATGACTGCAAACAGCAAACTCGACAACTGCTCCACTTCTGAAACATCTCTGGTGGAAAATGCAGATGCATGCATGCAGTTTTTTGGAAAGGGATATGAGGGACAGAGTCTCCTTCTTTTGTATGTATCCATCCTTCTGCTGAATTATTTTTACCACAGGGAGGATAAAATGGACTTCTCCTACGTTGTGATCAAAGTTACTTCAGCGGCAGTGTTTTCAAATCTGAATAAAGAAGAGCCACCACCTCTCACACAATTATCTCTAAAATCACACTGCAAACTGTTTGTCTGGAATAAACAATTTTGAGTAAAATTTGGGTATTTTTCCCAATGAAAAGATGTAATTGTCAAATTCTGATTCATCAACAATGAAGGACTTTGTTCAAAGGTGATACTTTGAAAGTAAAATAAATTGGTAGGCTTCTGCAGCTGTCGCAGATAATACATCTTGATTGTGGTCCTATGTTTGATCATGCTGGCATTACAATACTTTTCTTGATTCATCCTAAATCACAAAGCAACACAGTTTCATAACAGAAAGAAATTAATCATCTTTTTATGTTACTCATCGGAGGAGTGGACTCAAGTCACTTGACTGGGAATCCAGTCAGTGTGTCTCAAACACATACCTTGAGAGGACTCAAAAGACAAAGTATAGGACTTAAACTTGACTAGGGATTTGAGGGCAAAGACTTGAGACCTACTTGTGAATTGTAAATGGATAACTTGGTTTCACCTCTGTTACTTATAGGGCCTCGTTCTGTCAGAATATTGTGTGACTATTGCTTGTGTTGATCGTGATCCTTGAGAGCAGTGCTCTGGCCAAGGCCAAGTCTAGACTAGACCAAGACTTTTACAGTAAGAGCAGAGACGTCGAGACCAAGGCCGGTCTCAAGTACTACAACACTGTATGGGGTCACCTGTTCATGTCTTTTACAGAACATAACCAAAACGTAAAAACACAAAAGCATTAGTGTCCAAAAGTCAAATATTCTGCTTGTTAGAAATGAAATGCAAAATCTCTATAAGAGCTTTTTTCAGACAAACAGCATACATAACAAAAGCACAATGTTCAAGCATACTTCAGAGAGTTTTCACAGACTGAAAACAGAGGAGCTTTCAGCCAACCTGCAGTGCCGGATTAATTATAACTATAAGGATGCGAACATCAGAGCAGTAATCTCATAATATATATCCCCGACCCACACAGAGAGAAAATCAACAGCAACCCCAGCAATGACTAATGACTAACACCCACTTGCTTGGCCTAAAGAACACAGTGGCCACTTCAGTTGAATTGATACGTGCACTAATGCACACTGCTTTGTTTTGTACAGGAAATATATGACAGGCCGGGCGCTGAAAAATATGTGTGGGTATGCAGGCCAGAAATCTCTGGCTTTATTATGCAGACGTCAATTGGAAAGAAAATAAAGAAATAAAGAGCGAGAAGATAACAATAGTGGGATTTGGTGGAACGTTCTCAGTGGATAACGCTTACCTCGGTTCTACAAGCCACCCATGTTTTTATCACGGCTTTCATTTTGCTTTATATATTGGGGAGCAAAGTGAATGAAGTGACTGTAAAGAAATCAGGGTTTATTGTGTGGCTCAAAGAGATTCTGCTGTATTTCAATGGTGAAGTGAAGGACTCTGGGATAATTGACCATTTAACTGGAACATAATCTCAAATTTCACATTTGCAGCAGTTGTTCTCATCAGTCTCATGATTTTCTCATGACTCCATGTTAGCTTTAATGTAGGGTCAAAGATTTTGCAATAGGAAAAAATTTAAGTTGAGGTTAGGAAAGAGAGTATTACGAGCCCAACAACCTGCCTGGGTGGTGGAAATGAAAAAAGCTATGTGCTAGTCTCTCATGTTTCTTTTTCTCATTTTGTCATTACCATTACCGGCATACACTTGAGCGAGGCCCTTAACCCTCGACTGCGCCGGCGGATTTGTCCACATGTGGTAGTCTGCATTCACACCAGGCAGCTCTCAAGAGGGAACGCGTGTTAACTAAATGTGATCAAGATGTACTGCTGCAAGAGCCCGGCTCTTTGTGAGACTGCCCTCAATAGCTGCAGGTTTTAAAAGAAGACACTGCTCCAAAATACCAACAAAGCATCCTATTCAAGTTCTATTAGATTCAATTATTGATGGACTGTTTTGTTTTGTTCTTCTTTAAGGAAAAAAAAAAAATATCCTCTTCAAAAGCAACAGTGGCTTTGAATTTGGTGATAGTGACCCACAGACACAATGTTTTGTAAATATGTTATTCAAACTCTAGTTTTGTTTTGTTTTTGTTTTTTTACAGAATAAAGTAAATAAAATGTACTCAATTATCAATCATTGACCTGTATATACCAGGAGTTTCTTTCAAAGTATGGGACAATGATGAGGACAATGTTTGAGGTTTGGGTCAGACTGTTTCAAAAAATTGCCAAATTTTGCATTTTCAGTGGCTCCAAGTCCCCTTCTTCTGTACATGAACATCCAAAACGCAATAAAATCATTCCATGGTCATTGTAAAATGTTGTTTAGCTGACGCCTAAATGAATGAGAGCAAAGTTTAAGCAAGAGCAGAGACATCTAACATCACTGGATGGATTATGTTCATATTTGTCATTTACTTGTTTAGGTTAGTGTTACAATGTATAAGAAAGGCTGTTTAACTTTGCTGACATGCTTCGACTGCATCTGCAGTCTTCCTCCGATTTTCGTCTGTCGTGTGATGATGTGGCAAATGAACGTCAAGTCAAAATCATTTAATACATGAGATCATGCAGCCCTACTATTTTTACCATCAGTAACCCAAACTCTAACTTCACAATGATGCTGAAGCAAATCCTAATCAACTGCAAATGAGAGGTAAATGACACCACGAACACCGAAGAACACTCTTGTGCACTTACATCTATGGGCCATTAAATCCATCGGTAGTTAAACAAGCATGTCCTGTAAAATGTTAGAGTAGTTCATGTAGTTCAGAGCAGTCCATGTACTTCACAGAGAACATGCAAACACCACATAGGAACATACTCAACTCAAGCCGTCATGTAATGGTGTCGTTGTAAAGGCCAGACTGAAAGTAGATCCATTATTACACACTGAGTAGGATGTTGTCCTGGTTGGAAAACAGCTACCATGTGTTCTCAGATTGCTAACACAGGATATCAACTTAATAAGTGAACGTGTGAAGCCCATACATGTGCACTTACATGCATTCAGCATGCACTGTATGCTTTTCATATGAATTACCTTTCCAGTAGCAACAATATTAAACTGCCTGTGTGCAGGAAGAAGCCTTTAATTGGGTCTGAGTGTATTGACCGTCCACATTATAGGCGGTCGATGAACTCGGGGTGGCAGTCAAAGGTGAGAAAAGCTGCCCTCTCGGCTGCATCCTTGGGCTCATGTTTCTGCCCTCGGGTCTTGAGCGACTTCTCTCTGTCATCACTAAGCATTCAGAAAAATGATCAGCAAGTTAATTCCCAGTGTGGGAAGGACCTCCCATATGCGAGGTCTTAGCTTTAACTAGAATATCAGAGGATTACGGCTCCATTTACACAACAGTATTTCAAGTCAAAAGGTATACTGGTAGTTTTTTTGTTTTTTTACATTTTGAAAATACTGTTCGTTTGCACAGAAACAACATAAACACTGAAAACAATGGAGTTTGTAATTTTTTGGAATATAATCGCACATAGACAGGCAGAGAGAGCAATGTTATTAACATTATCAATGGCGAACACATGGATATTCGTATGGACAGACGATAACGTTGGATTGCTATTCCAGGTGACAGCATGGATTTTTGTTGTGTTGACTGGTCTCTCATTCATTTTTAACAGAAGAAAGCTCGATCAGCCATGTCATGTGTGCACTCCTATTTGAACTGGAAGATAATAAGCAGGGTGGTTCCAGTCCTCATAAGCCTGTGGGCACAGCATCCGTGATTACCAAAACAAATTTTAAAATTTAATCCATCAAACCACAGGACACGTTTCTGCTTCACTGTAGTTGATTTTTAATGAGCCCCAGCTCCAGGAAGACAGCCAGTGTTTTAAATATCACCTTGTGAGGCAATAACTTCATGTTAGATCAATTTAGTAAGCAGTAATATGCACATATCTGATTACTATTATGATATTTTTACATGACAATATATCATATCATGTATCACTGAGGTTGCAGAGCTGCTGTCTCTCTGCCCTGCTCGCCGAGCTGAATATCCACTCCACCTTGAGCAAAAGTGTTTTGTTCCATTTTCAATAAACTCTTGTTTTGTGGAGGATGAGTGCTCCAAACTCTTTGAAGTGACTCAGGCCTCCTGACGGCAACATTAGAGATGTCATCATAAATCAGTTTCTTCCTCGAAGCGGTAGCATCCTGATGATAGAGCAGCTTCATCCAAATAACTTCTGCTGAACTTAGTGAAGGAATCAGTCATCAGACTGATCCACACTGACAACGCAGCTAACGTAACACTGAATTATTACAGCCGTGAGCACATTATGAAGACAGATCCCACTGATGGAGACAATTAAAGCTAATGCACAAGTTGATTATAAAAAAACAAGTTATTTTTTTAATGTTCAGTGACATTTTTTCAAATCACTACACCATTTATCACATATATATATATATTTTTTTTTTTTCTTCAGAAACCTGCACAATAGTTAGATCATGCATGATGACAATGTCCATATTTTCACAAAACCAATCAGTTACTACACACAATTATGATGATTTCAAGATAAAGAAACCTCTTTGTGCAAAATGTATTGCAATGTCTAAAAACCTCATTACAAACAGACCCTAACAGCATGGCTTTGAGGCGAGTTCTCCAGGAATTTTCTATCATGGCAGCTACGTATCTTCCATGGTAGTGTCATCAATATCTGGAATGTGTTTAACCTGACAAACACTTGTGAAAAAATTCAGACATTTAGGTTTATTTTATTAAATTCGCTATGTACAAACTGCTACAGTCACATTTTGCTGTTAAACGAAACTGTAAAGCCAAACACGTTCACTGAATATCATTCATAAGGAATTTTTGTTTTACACTCTCTGTATGAGAAGTGGAGACGCTGTAGGTACAGCTGGGAGAAATGCGTTAACATTCTTCATCCGCTGATGTTACAAAGACAGGTCACATCTTGTAGACTTCTGTTCATGACTGTTAGCAAGTACTGTACATGGTAATGGGCCTTCTCGATGCATTCAAAGCAGATGTGAATTGACATTTTCTGCATTCATACTTCAGCATTTTCAGACTCTACACGAAAATGAATTCAAAAGCGTGCATAGCAATCATTTCATAAATGTTACACCTTCACAATGCCATTAAATATGGATACAGTATATGGCCTCGTGTGAGATGTGTAAGACTTTGTTCGGCTTGAGTGAATCACGCCTGAGATCACTATTTTCATTATCACAGTGTAATTGCAGCCAACAACACGGAACAATTAATCAAAGTGTTTTTCCGAACTGGCTGGAATTGCCTCCCTCTCCCTCCCTGGTTTAGAGCCGCACATCCAATCATGACATCACAGGCACATCACAACAAATTAGACGGGGCGGTTTCCATCTAATGATGTTTATCGCTTGATGTGTAGATGCAGGGGCTTAATCACATTTCCTTCACTTGGTGTGAAACTAAATGTTTATCCTTGAGCCGGGGCTAACACGTTTGTGTTTGGCGATGCTGTAAGTGCATCATGACGGGGGGAACTTATCTACAGAGGACGTTCAATTACGCCCTGACAAGAAGGGAGGTTTCTCAGACGCAAACGCTTCTCTCCCCGTTAAGCCAATTAAGGGATTTGACGAAAACGCTTCTTTCATTATTCATCATAAAGCGTGTCAGCCTTGTCAAAAAAGACTACTCTCACCCTGATCTAAGTGCCATTAAACACAACACCACCGTGAACGGTGAAACATGTCAGAAACACAGATTCTGGCTCCGGGTGCCGCCGGTCTGTTTCCACTGACCCCAGCTGAGGATTTAGCCCTGTGAAGATGGCCCGCCGAGCCGAAGGTAATTAAACTCCACATTTCCATTGATCTCCTTCATCTCTTACTACATCCTCACTACCTCCTCCCTCATTCCAATTCTCATCCTAAGTAGGGATCCTGAATAAGTAATGTGGGTTTCTGGCTGCGGGTGTGTTAATTGGCCTGTCTTTACGAGCGTGCGGTGTTCACGCTGACCTTTCGCAGAGAGAGCCGGTAGCCCAGGGCCAGACGCCTGCAGAGAGACAAAGTGAGAGCGGTTGGCCACGGGACTGTGAGGAAGCAGCTGCCCAGATCGGCCACCCGGGCAAGATGAAGTCTGACACCAAAGCTCATCCAGCTTAGCGGATGTCTAACAACCAATAAAAGTCCAGCTTGTCATTAAAATCTGAAATGTTCATGTCCATTCTGGCTTCATGACTGATTCAATGCAATACAGAAGCAAAGCATACCAATAATTTATAGTTGAGTTTTTAATTAATGCAGCAAATTCCAATTTGACTACAACGTCAAAAGAAAAAAAGATGTTGCAGCTGTATTGTCAGTGATGTGCCAATCTGATTGAATCAATTCCGATTGAGAGATGTGATTTTTTGATTTACATGAACTCTGAATAAAGCAATTGGATTGATGTGTAATTTTGTGTACGGCAAAAACATAATTCCAGTAAGTCAGTGGATCAATCTTGCAATGCTTTAGAGTGTAGCTTTGGCCATTTGACTCTTGCATTCATGGTATCACACCCAGCTCTAACCAGAATTCCACTAGTATTGTTTTCTCACGGAGACCAACAGAGTCTGTTTTATTTCTTTAGAAACAAAAACTTTCGAAAATGTTCTCCTTGCTCCAAATATGATCAGTTTTTTTTTCTTTTCCTTTTTTTTTTTTTTTTTTTTTTGCTGGGGTGGGGGAGAATAAAGTTGAAACATTGCCTCTTGTAACTGCAGTTTGTTTTCCCACCACCATTCATGATTTTCAATAAGCCCATATGTGAAGTGTCATTTCGATGATTTATCGAACATAAATGCCCAAAAATTGTAAAACAAAGCTTTAACAGTGGTGCTGACATCTACTCTGACTACTCTGGTCAGATCATGAACATAATTAAGCCTCTTCTCTGATCACAGTTTGAAACAAGAAGGTGCAACATGATACAGTATTGGTGATTATGTTAGAATTTAATTGGTGTTGAATCTGACTGTTCTCGGACAAGAGGAGGCAGTAAAGATGAAAGGACAATAAATGAGAGAGTATTTAAATAAGAGTTTTAAAAAACACAAGATAAAGCTTAGTCGGCTCTGTAATTCATATGAATAAAAATAATAAATGCTCAGATGCAGTTGGGACAAAAACAAATCCCAGGCCAAATGTCACAGGTGCATCAGTTACTGAGTCTTTCATCACATCAACAAGTGTCATCTTGGCAGATGGATCTGCAGTTGAAAATAATGTCAAAAATATTCCACGAACCAACACAACACAAACCAGGGGCATTGACACCCTGCTGAGAGAAAACGACACAGCTCCTTCCAAAATCTCCTGAAAGGTGGCGTTCAGGATCGTAAAGCATGCGAGTGAATGTGCAATAGACTCTCATGAATAGGAAATAACTACATGCTTCTTTAAAACTTTAATCTCACTACCAATAGACAGTTCGTTATTTTTACTGAGTTGCTACAAGAAAGGGACCAAAACATTTTCACAAATGCTCCACCAAATGCTCAATCCCCACGTGGGGCCCGGCCCTGCAGATGGCGCTTTCAGAAGTAAAATCAGTGCCTGCAGAGCATGCGATTATGTCACATGTTGACATGGGGGCCATCAATCATTTGTGACTTTTTTAAAAAGATGTTTTGGATGCTGGGGGAAGTTTCAGAATGTCATTTAATCATTTATACCAGCGTCTTTGGACCACAGCTGATCTGAAGAATGGAACATAGAAAAAAAAAAATCATTAATTTTCTGCAGTAGTTCATTCATCTCAGGACTGAGTGGTGGAGGAGTTGATTCCAGGTGTTCATAGATGAAAGCAGGGTGCACAACCTGGACAGGTTGTCAGTTCCCACAGAAAAACACAGGCTGACATTCCTACTGACCAACAATTCAGTCTTGAATTCAAAAGTTCCTGATCCTCATCATTAACGATCTTTTCTGTGCATGGTGGTTTAAGCTTATTGATGCGCGCTCAGTAATGAAGCGTGTTCACCGACGGTGGGTTTCAGGAGTGTTCCTGCACAGATACGGTGATTTCCATTTTGATCCACAATGTTGTGCTACATGAGGTCCCAAAGGTGACAGGCATTCCGTATTCAGTTCTAAATTCAATATACAACATTGTCTTCAGTCAACAGGGATATAGACCTGCAGTTTCTTTAATGATACCTACCACTTTTATGCTGAGGAACTCTTCTTTGTTGGAAAACAGTGATCAAGCCCTCTTTAATTTCTGGATAACTCAGCTTCTGTCCAATGCAGCTTTTATACACAACCATATCACTGACCTAATTGAGGGTTTGAGATTTTCCACAAGTTATTTTTCACAGATTTGCAGCTTTTCTTTTTCAGTCCGGATATCTTGTGTGTGCACCGTTTTGATCAGTGACTTGCATGTTACTGAGTTTCATTGTTCACAAAGTCCCAGTATTTTTGGAATTGGCCATGAACCAAAACGGGACACAGTATGGATTTGAAAATAATGTACGTACTCCCCCGATGCCTATCACGAGTAATGAAATGGCTTTCAGTTTCATTAATTCTCATATGAGACACTGAGCCTGTGAGTGCTTTGCATTCGGATGATAGGACATTGTATCTCCCTCGGAGATCGTGTGAGTAGGATTCATTTACTCCGAATACGGTTTTAATGTAAATATTGCCAGCAAGATGTGTCTTTGTAGGGATATGGATTGCCTAGTGGGAAAGACATTAGTTCTTCCTGTTATGAAATGCAAACTAGATTCTGCGGTGCTCAGGGCTTCAACTTCAAGTAAAAACAAAAAGACTGGAGTTTCGTCGTCAGCCTATTTCTCTCCTGGCCTAAATCAGGACTCCTCCGGCTCAAATCTTTCTGATCTGTTTTGTAGCAAAGGCCAGAAAAGGAAGAAGATGCATCCTGCAAAGGTCCGGTCTCCTCAGATTCTTCATTCATTCTCTGCTCAGGGCAACTTTGAAGCCTCCAGTGCATGTGAAAGTTCCTCACACCGAACAAACCATCTCATCTGAAATTCACTTGGGCAAACTACCTGTGAAATGATTTTGAATGACTTACACAGCGTTTCGAAGAACTGATGTATATTTATATGTTCCCCCAAGAGGCTTTGAGGTTTTCTTTTGCTTTGGGGTTTTTTGTTTCTTGGCAGGCAGAGACGATTTCTGAGTAAATTGAATAGTTCTGACTCGATCGTTGACAGTCTGAGATATGTAGCATGTTTCTCTGTGGGGGTCATCCTTTGAGCAGCCATGGCCCCCGACAGCCTTTGATGCTCATGTCTTAACGTGTTGAAAGCTTAAAGGGAAAAGGAAGATTCTATGAGAGATTGATTATATGCTGCCACCATCTCTCGGTGTCTCACAGGAAACTACATTCTTCTGAAAGATGTGGTGGCGGTTCACATTTAAATCCGAACATGGCATCAGACTATCAGTCTATCACTGTGCAATACATGTATGCCACATATTACTGATGTCGCACTCTGATAACATCTATATATCGAGGCAGTAAAAAGATCTCATTATATGATTTCATGTCATAAACTGAGTAACATTTGAATTTTAATATCGGACTCCACTGGATTGAAAAATCTTTATTTGATAAGGTTTTCTGAAATAACTCTCTGGTGTATCATGTTACACTTGCTAAGAGAGAATGACTTTGGAAAGTAAAGGTCTTGAGGGATACAACAAATCAGATTGTGACATTTAAAATAATAAAAAAAAATCCCGCATTGTTGCACTCCTTGTGATACTTTTCCTGAGAAAGAGAGGGGAAAAAAAAACACACTAAGCTCATAATCCAATCTGATTCAGAACCGCAATGAGATCTTAGACCATGAACAGAAACCTCAAACCGGCCTGATATTCAGTGGCAAATCCAAGACTGCCTTAATAATTTGATAGGTGGCACCAAGGCAACCGCTGTGCTTTACCCATTACCTCCACACCCGCTGGAGCACACAGCCAGTGGGTCTTATGTGTTTAAAAGAAACCTCACAACTGTGTCTAATTTACAATGTTTTGGAGGGTTTTACAGGTTCTAAATTTGATAGCAAGGAGGGAAAAAAAGCAATTCAAGCGACGGGGAGCAATCGAGGTGAGCTTGGCGGTGCAGATTACACTGTGTGAAGTGCGTCAAATTGCCTAATTCCATTTAGAGACGTGTGTAATCGACTTTATCTACCATGGAGATGGTATTAGACCCTTAAATAATCTGGGATGAGGAGGATTTAAGAAGTAAGGAACTAACAGAGTATTGCCTCAGCTTGCTATCCTTGCAGATTTCTGATCTGACCTGTGTCAAACTGAAAGACAAGGGACAGCAATGGGACGTCTGTTGGACTTTTTCTTTCTTTTTTTTTTTTTTACTTGGCCTTTTTGTCAAGCTCAGGTCAGTCCATTTTCTTTAGAGCAGGGATGGGAATAAGGGATGTGCCACAGGGACGTATTCTGACAATGTACATCTACCACAAGGTCTTATGTGAAATATATCAGCACCTAACTGAAGGCCAACACTATTATCTGTACAGCCAAGAGTTTATCCACTGTTGAATGTGGTTCCCTATATTTTTAGCTGACCATATCTGCTCTCAGTGATGTTTGTAGAGGATTATTCAAAATGGACTCCAGATGGAGAGATGGAGCCTTTCCAGTCCATCAGAATGCTGACAGAGACATTCAGTCATCAACACATTTTCTCAACCATGAACCATTTAGTGCAGGGATGCACACAACTAGTTGACTAAATGGTTAACCATGTTCGCACTCAGAGCACCAAGCGACAGTTTGCCTGCTTGAGGCAGGTATTGAATGAAGCCCATTGCTGCCTACGGTGTTGACTCGCCATGTGGCTTGTTTGAGCTCTTATCTTTCCTATCCTTAGATGATAACGAAGATCATCACATTATCGAAGTTGCAAGATGTGTTGCAAAGGTTAGGCCCCGTTTACTTGAAGTTTTAAGTGTTTTTAAATTTTTCGCCCCAGGATTTTTTTGTTTTCATGCCATTTTGAAAATGATATCAGTTACAGAAATGACATAAACACTGAAAACAATGTAGTGATCATGTGAGGTTCAGTGCTGTGTTGTTTATGCAATGAAATACAAATGCATGTAGTCACAATACGCTATAAACATTAACAATAGTGAATGTGCAGACAATCATATTGACAGATCATAAAGTGGGATTGATATTTGGGGTGAATCTCAACTGTTCTGTAAAACCGTGAAGTACCAGGAAAATGCAAATTCAGACTCATGACATTCTGGAGGCAAACGCTATCGTAAATCTACCCCCACATGTGCAGAACAACTATTTACTACAGCTTTGGTGCGCATGCATAGTATCTACAAAAAGTAGCATTTTCCTCCATCTACAAAGTGACAGAATCAGAGCATTTTCAAAAACTGTCACTTTCTCTGTTTGTCCTCGTTTTTGTATCAGCTAGTTCTAAATACAACGTTCATGAAAGTAGTCTCCAGGTACATAATCCTTCATGTCAAACACACACCTTGAGTCAAAACTGGCTCACCACATGGTCAAATCTGACCAAAACTTTTGCCATGGCATTTATTCTTGCTGGTCACAGCTATGCACTGATTTATAAGACTACCTAATGTAACTTAAAGCTGACACTTAAAACTGAAGAGAAGATAGCAGCAGTGTAGTAACACAACTGTGAAAGCTAGTTATCTTACTGCTTGTTGCTTGATCAGCGTGAAAGTCAAACCACCATCGCGAATGTGGAGCATGTGAAAAAAAATTTGATTAAGTGTTTAATTAATATGAATATCCTTCTCTCCTTGTGTGTGTCTAACACAATTTTAACAGTATATCGAACTCCACTTGAATGGATATGTGAGTCAGGATGTAGCTTCCTTAGCGTCACTTTAATTTGATGCACCACTTAAACGTTTTCAAGATGGATTAAAACTGTTAAACAAAGATCAAATAGCTACTATGAACATAACATCATTAACAAAGGCTAAACACAGAAAAAATAGAATATCAGATGTCAACATCCCAATAAACCAACATAAACCATTAGCGTCATATTGTGAACAGTTCCATATTAATAGTAAACATTGCCTACAAATAATACTTTAACTAAATTCTGCTCCTCAAAACGGAGCAAAGCGAAAGTAAACAATGCACAAGAGCTCAGTGCCTGTTACCTGTCGACGAATCTCTTCTTGCCCACGAATTAAGAGAAGCTCTCTGATCTAAGCTATCTTGCCAATGCTGGGTCATCTTGACTAAGGATATCTCACGCTGTGTCCAAAAATCAAACAACAAGCGTGCTAACGTAGGCACACTACGTCGATGCCAACACGTAAATTACTGCGTCGACCCGGCTGTGCCACTCACACTCAAGTTGAGACGACTAAGACCTGGGTCGCTTGCAGGGTCAATCGACCCAGGTTGGAATTCCGTTCAAACACTTTCCCAGTGCCATGAGGAGCCGATTATAAGCAGGTTTAAACAGGTTTTTTGGCCAGTGGGAAAGGGGTAATAGAGTGTAGTCAAACTGCTTTGCACTAAAACTAAGAAATCTTTAGAATTGTAGACGTGTAGAAAAATAGCTAACTTGAAACATTAGCCCTTGTCTTGTTTTTTTTATCTGGACCCTTTTTACACTGTTCTGATCACTAAGTACGGTGTAATGCCAGAAGCTAACCAGATGTAACAAAAGAAGATATTTAATGTAATTAAACAAAAGAAAACGACATTTGCAACATTTATCAACTTTCACTATATGGTGAACATTCATCAGAGAAAGTGAGAGTTGCTAAAAAAGATATTAGCTGTCAGCCATGACAGACAATTAACAGTTTGTGGCCATCCACTCTACAGCCTTCAAACTGTGTACATTGAAAGGTTAGTTTCTGCAATCATGGTACAATACATTAGTCACAAGAGGACATTGTTCTGCTTGATCTTGGCATATTAAACTTCCATCGTCACGACACGTCTGAATGTGAAGAGAACATTTCCCTCCATCTTACTTACTTAGTGCTCCTGCGTTGGGCTGGTGTCCCGTCCCGTTGCGTAGAGCCGACCAGAGAAACCAGGTTTTTCCAATACAGGCGATCTTGTGCCTGCAGGTCTGCATCCTTCACAATAATTCCATGTTGTCGGAGGTCGTCCGCAATGATGTCGAGCAAACGAGTGCGGGGCTTGCCTCGTGGTCGTCTCCAGCCTGCGGCCTTTGGATCAAACTTCAGAATGGCTCTTGTCGGGTGGTTAAGTAGAAGACAGAGAACATGGCCGAACCAGCGAATGCAGCGTTGCGCAGCCAGGCAGGAGGCTCTGGGATGGTTTGTGCGGCCTCTGAGCGCTTCGTTGGATATTCGCTGTGGCCACCTAATGTTCTCTATGGTTCTGAGAGCCCTGCTGTCAAAGCCATCTCTTCTTGTGGTCAGGGTCTTATTTAAGGGCCATGCTTCAGAGCCTTATAACAGAATGGAGAGTACGGCGGTGTTGTAGACTTAGAGGTTCGTCTTGCGTGAGATGGCTTGGCGCCGCCAGAGTGGTTTCCAGAGAGACTGCAGGGCAGAGGCTGCCAGGGCTCTCCTGCAGAGAATCTCTGGTTTAAGATCCCCGTTATCTGTCACTGTGGATCCCAGATACACAAAGTTCTTCACGGGCTCAACGGTGTCATTACCAAGCAGGATAGGGGGTGGGTCTGTTCCCTCACCAACATGCATGAACTTGGTCTTAGTCCAACTCACATGGAGACCAAGCTTTACTGCCTCTTCACTGTATACACTCAGAGAGTCCCTCAGCTGACTGTAGGAGGTGCTGAGCAGGATGGTGTCGTCGGCATACTCCAGATCAGTCAGTTGGTAGTTGCCAAAGGACACTCCGGGTACTCACTCACAGACCCTGCACATCAGGTGGTCGATGATACAGTTAAACAGGTCTGGAGCAGCTGGTGGACACCACTGGAGATGGAAAACCAGTCGGAGTCACGGCCATTGACACAGACACAGCTCTGTGCATTGCTGTAGAGCAGCTTGAAGAGAGTGGTGATCTTTGGAGGTACGCCAAGGGTTTGTAGGATACTCCACAGTGATGAGTGGTGGACTGCATCAAATACAGCCTTGAGGTCCAGGAATCTCACGGAGATGATGGTCTCTCCGGAATTCATAGGCCTTCTCTATCAGAAGATGGATAGCAGAGATGTGATCTGATGTGGAGCGGTTGGGCATAAAGCCAGCCTGCTGGGGACGGCGGGTACTTCTGAGGGCTGGGAGAGCACGAGTCAGCAAGATCTTGGTGAGGAGCTTGCCGGGGATGGAGAGCAGTGCAATGCCTCTATGGTTCCCACAGACAAGCCTGTCACCTTTGTGCTTCCAGAAGGGCAGGATGACCCCTCTGGTCCAGTCGCTGGGGAGCCGCTCCATTACCCACACCTTGTTAAAGATGTGGGTCAGCCACTCGACAGTGCCATTCCCGCCCAACTTTAACATCTCGGCGGTTATGGAGCAAATGCTGGGGACTTTCCTGTTGTTCAGTTTTTTCAGGGCGGTTCTGACCTCCGCGGATGTTATGGGGTCCATGTTATAGGCGTGGTTGGGGGCTGTGTCTGCGGCAGCTGGGATGATGGAGGGAGCAAGGGTGGTGTTGTGGTGCAGAATGTGAAGAGAACGTTTCCCTCCACCAGAATATTTAATTGATTTATTCTGTGTGATGGAGGTCTGTTGCTTTGAGATGTTAGTGTGTGTTCAGTAATTAATCTGAGCCATGATCATTTTGTTGGACGTCCTTTTTAATTACACTGACAGTTAGTAGGGTAATATTGTGAAATCCTTTTAATGTAAGTATGTTTACTCTCCTGTGTGGAATAATTAATCATGTCATTGTTAAAATATATGCATTTAGTGCATTATTTTTAATTAAATGAAGCAAATAAAATTGCATAATATACATAATATACATAATATAATATACATAATATACATAACTAATAAGAAAATTTTTGGATGGCAAAAAGCAAGAGCATGTAAACAGTTTGATACTGAACAATATTGATAGGTAATTTTAGATAACGTGATGACTTTCATTTAAACATATGTTGTCGTATTAACATCAATCATAGTGAATACCCAGATATTTGTAAGGACTAGACAATGACGTTGAATTGTTATTAAGGTGACTCTCATTCTCAGCTCATGTCCTTGGAGAATCTGGACTGGGAGTTATGCCACTCATCATTGTCCATCATTCATTTTCTAATGGATTTCTTTACTATTCTGGCTGCACTTAAAGCATATTACAAATCCTCAATTTACCCATAGTAAACTCAAACTTTACACAGAGTCCTGACTGCAAATTTTCTCCAGAATACAGAACTCATTTTTAATGTTTTTACATATTTTTTCCCATTATTTTTTCATTCATTAATCATTTATAAATTAGAAGAGTCTTTCTTTTTTGTTGTGGCTGTGCAACTCACTAATAGCTGGTAAAGGATGATTTGGATGTCAGATTCAATAGCTGGCAGGCACAAATTTACATTTAGTCCCTGAGTGTGTATTTTTTTCCCCCCCTAAATATTACTATTAGGTCAGTTTCAATTTTAACAAAGCTGGCAGCTACAACTGTTGGTAAGTCATTCCAACGCAATTACTGGATGGATTTTGTGCCGACATTCGTGTTGCCCAGAGGACGACTCCTAATGAATGATGATCCCCAGAGTTTCGACTTCAACCACCATGAGGTTCATATTTGAAATTTAAGTAAAATGCCTCAAACCTTAGTCAGAATTTAGAGCACATTCAGGTCTGCAATAGCAACACCAGCACATGACATTTACTGCAGTCCACGTTAGAATGTGTTCACTATGTTTTAACTCTAATTAAAATAAATGCAAAATGACTATAACTTCTTTTGACCTTGGCAGCAAAGTTTCACTCTTAGGCCCAGGGGATAGAGGGTTTTGTGCTTGTCTAAGGCTGTAACACCCTTGAAGACACAACGGATCTGGTATTAGCTTTTTGATTCAGTTCACTTTGTTCTTCCCACAACCAATCAGTGACAGCATATCTTTTGGCACTTTCATTTAAGAAAACCTGGAATCAACAGATACGCTTAAAACAGTGTAGTCAGCATGCCACTCCTCGAGACGCACTGTTTGTTTTTGTAATGAAACCATATACATGTAACAATATGCTATCAAAATAAAAAATGGAAAGTGCACAGACATTTGTACGAACATATAAGGAAGTTGGATTGCTATTATGGTGACTCTCGACTATAAAACTATTAAGTCCCAGGAAAACATGGACTGGGAGTCATGCAATACTGGGGGCTGAAAATTGTGATAATTGTCCATCTACTAACGCATGTGCAGAGGAACTATTTACTTCTATTACTACTACTATTCTATATTTATTTATTTAAATTTAAATCACTTAAAAAATGATTAAAAGCTGACATTACCCTTAACTGATTTATATATTTTTTCTGGTTTCTTGTAAGAACTGTAAAAATATGTAGGCCTGAAGCAAATCCAATAATGTTGTCATTCTTTTTAAAAGAAACTTCATGTGATTGGCATCAAATTGCTAATATTGTTCTTCATTGTTTGTTGAGAATCGTGACATTAGCACTTAGCTCACAACGCAACAGCAACTAGCCTCAGGCAGCCTCTAACTTCATGATAACTCCCAGCGACAAATAACATAATGCATCCTGTTTGTCACAATATACAGAACTTTTAGTGAGAACCAACGGAAAATCTGACTTATTTTACCATCTTATGCTGAAAGTAAAACTTGGCAAAACAACAAATGCCATTCAAGCTCCAATTTGAGGAAAGCATGGCTAATTATACCTTCTTAATAGTAAATGGATTTTACTCGTATAGCACTTTCCCAGCGCTTGAGCAGTCCCCAAAGCTCTCTCCACTGTTAATCACATTCAGTCATTCACACACGGACGCGGATGCTTTACGAGGCGCTCAGTCCAACCATCAGGAGCTAAAGAACACTCCCATATACAGACAGGGAGGGATGGGGAATAAAACTGTGTAACTTTCCGATTTCTATCTGAATAGAAATATAACTTTTTTTTTTTTGGTTTGTCTTTCAATAACTTTCCAAAGCTGCCTCTTCCACAGACAGAATTAATTTCTGTGAGCAGCTGCATGGTGACAGAGTCGTGTCGGATGATTGTGATCAGTATGCACTCTGCATTTTCCCTTCATCTCATCTTTTTGATGTGAACTCTTCACATATGTAGTTGAAATCTGCTCAATTACAACATCCTGTAGATTCAGTCTGTTTTATTTTGGAAATTTCTCCCTTGCAAACTATTTGCTTTCATGGGATGTTTTTCAGGGAATAGCGTCATGATCAAACAACCTCAAGTCCTTTCCTCTGCTCTCCCCACCCCCATGGTCCTGCTTTGTTTTTTTCTTTGTTTTTTTTTTTTTTTAGCTATTCTTCCCATTGCCTAAGGCCTACAAATATTGAGTACCCAACTTTGCAGCATGAGATGTTAAAAATGGTGTACCCTCTGGTAGCTGCCAAATTTTCATGCGCTTTTTTTTTTAATCTAATAAAAAAAATTAATTTGTGTACTTGCCAACAGGTTCTCCAAAATAGAAGAAGAAAAAAAAATATTCAGCAACGCAAATAACTCATATTAAGTGAGAACTTTAACTAAACGCCACACAGGGACTGTAAATGTCAACCAAGAGTGATTTCCCTTACTTTCTTATTCAACTCTGCGTACATGATTTTGAATTTCAAATAGACTTTTTGGCATTTTATATCTTATAACTATGTTATTTTTAGAGTCAAGGTTCCACTCTTATTAGATCTGTGTAAATAATAGATTTCATTAAGTGTTTCTGGGTCCAAGGGCTTGATTCATATTTGGTATTTTGAATATTTAACAGTGGGCAGAAAAAAAAAAACCCAAAAAGAACTTTTGAGTTTATTCACAGTTGCCTCTCTCTCTCTCTCTCTGTGCGGTAAGTTTGTTAATGTAAACCACTATTTCATGTCTCCCCAACGCATCTGGAGTAAGTTGGGAATTTTGCAATTAATTTCCTAGAATTCTCCTTTTTATTTCCTGAGGACATTGTGCATTGTTGCTCTGCTGTGAACCGAAACAGGCTGTAGGGAGAAGTCATGGCTGACATCTGCTATCTGTGCTCATATCACCCAGTCGACAAGATCAAATCCACATGAGACAGATGCACAAAGCTTGTGTTCATCCAAGCATCTCTCTCTCTCTATTCTTTCTCTCTTTTTACTCTCTCTCTCTTTGGCTTTCACTTGAAAGGGAAGGGGGAGAAAAATCAAGGTCAGGCAATAGAGCACGTGAAGTTGCAGGAGAATAAATTTCCACATACTTGTCCTTTCCGACCCACTGACAGTCTTAAGGAATGTAGCCTTGTCAAGTCAGGTAATATATGACTAGTGAAGATGCATGGCATGTTTGCGTGTGGTCCTCCTTCACTGTCCACCTTCCTTCCTCTCTCTCTTTTCCTCTCCCCTCTCCGGCACCATACCCAAATCCATATAGTGGGTGACAGGTAGATGGGCGCTTAATTTACGAGTCAAAAGCGAGACCACACTGCCAATGTTTGACTTGAGGAGAATCTAATTAAAACTGCAAATGGTAGGAGAAGAGAGAGAGAGAGCGAGAGACAGGGAGGAAGTGAGTGAATCAGCATAATTACAGCTTAATGCAAACAAGTCCACATTGTCTTTATTCCAATGAGTTAATGAGGTTACAAAATGGCGAAAAAAACAATTCCATCACTTCTATTGTCTTCTGCCGGCCACCGCGGAAAATGAGCTGTCACCCGATCTTAATGGCGACGGGGTTTTCACCCAGGCCGGAATTAATATCTGACTCCCAGGCCTAATGAGCAGAAGCAGGGCCAACTTTGTCCTGCAAGTCTGGAAAAGAAGAGAGGAGGATGGCCAAAATGTATACATACAAATACACTCTGCATGGTGCAGACAAGAAGGTTACTTCTTAGAGAACACCCTTCAGTGTGTGGAGTCCGAACTTGAGGATTGATTTTACAGTTTAAAAAGTGCCTTGTAGTGTGACATTCTGAAAAAAAAAGGATTCCCTCCCAAATACAAACATAAAATTAACTTGGAAAAGTTGTTTGTTGTTTGTCTTCCAATCCCAGTTTTAGATTTCTGACTCTCCATTTCTATCTTGCCTTTGTGTTGAAGTGTCCTTGGGCAAGACACAAAACTTCAAGCCACAATGTAAAGTATATCAGGACTGCTCAAGAAGAAAAAGGCACAATCTTAGCTACAGTCCATTTCCAGAACGTTCTGCCATGTCTACCTGCAATCATCATAAAGTCACATGTTATATGTTTAATATGTTGTTTTATTTAATACGGCACTTTTCATGGATGAAAATCACAAAGTGCTTCACACTCAATCATATTCATAAAGCACCCTTCTAATTACCATAATAAAACTAAATTTGTGTTTCATCATTTGAGTATGAAAAAGTCCAGTGTTTGTATCATCTTGACACATTGCTGCCCCCAAGCAAAAAACATAAACGTGATTAGTGGGAGGAGACTATCTGTATTGATACATTATTAAGAACCCTAAAGCTCTCAATAACAGATATTCAGTGGGTTTTTTTCTACCTTAAAAAAAAAATTGTGTGGTGAAGGATTAATGTATAGCTATGAACAGATTTTTTGAAGGCCACAGTGATAAGAATTCCAGACCCACTGTGAAATATCAGTGCTGTGAAATGTGTGTAGCAGTGAGTTTCATGCTGTTTCCTCTCGTACAGTACATTATCTTTATTTTCTGTAAAGAAAGGAAAATCACAACCTGACACTCTCACCCCCTGAAATCTGCTTTTACCCTGCAGTGCTGAGTAAAGAATCTGGCTTCATTGTAAAGTGGAAGCATTTCATTGTACTGCAAGTGCCTCAAACATCATATAAGCCCTGGAAGTATGTGAAAACACTTTGGTATACGTTCAGAAAACTGAAAACAGACACTATCAAAACGACTGAAGGAAGAACGGCAGAACAAGTAAAATCAAAGTTCTTTCTCTGCCTTTTGAAGAATCCAGTGTGACCGTCAATAAGTGCATGTCACTCACAGAAGCACTAGCAGGTGAAAATAACAGACTTTGATGATGACAGATTAACTTGAACTGACAAAAAAAAATAATGTGTGGGTAGCAACATCTGACACTGAGTGAACTGAGGTAACTTGATGAGTGAATCAGTCAGACTGATCCACACACTGCTGATAGATCAGGTCATATAACACTGCAACGCTGCAATAATACCCAACACTGATGAGATGCGCCAATTGAGAGAGGATATTACAGTTCTCAGAAACTTCATTACGTCTTGAATAAGTAAACTGTAATAATAATTTTTCACAAGGCTCATCAGTTCTTTTTTTCTTTGTAAAACCAAATCTGTATTTCTGTCACAAAGCATGTTTCCGAAAGAAAAACACCCACTCCAGTATTGTGTGGATCTGTGTTCAACACCAAGATAACAGTTTATTACTACCGAAAAACTTTACATGTTGGTCCGTCCCAAGAGTGTTATCTCTCGGTTAAAATGTGCATTGCACTGACCATCATATTGTGAAAGACCGAATAAACTGTGATGAATTATTCGTCCAAGCATGACGCATTCATGCTCTGTTTCAAAAAAAGGATTTAGCCAATCAAAAAAGGTCCCACTGCATTGGAAGTCAATTAAAGGCGTGTCGAGAGTCACACATGGTTAAGGCACAAAAATATTAACATCATCAGCATTAGTGCTTATATGCTCTGCAAATCATATTGACTTTCATCCAGTGACATATTAACTTTTTTTTTTCAGGTTTCTCACCTATATAACTCATGTTTTGTTGTTTGTACAATCACTTTTGTCAAGTACAAGAAAACTTCCTTGCCGGGCATAAAAGTGATATTAGTTTTTACTGTTTATGCAATATGATCTCACCTGGGGTCAAATGTTTTGATAATATCAGTTATCCATAAATGAATGATGGTACTGAGTATTCCTCACACTGCTTCTGCTCGCTCACATTTCTTCCTCTCATGTCCTCCCCTGGTAAACCAGGCTCATGCACCGAAGCATCCACACGATGTAAAAGAAAATGTGATTCGTCAAACCTTCATTGCACTTTCATTGCATTGCATTTCCATTCCATTTCACTTTCATTGCTCTGGGGTCCCATTTGGAAGCGTGCTCGCCTATTGTAGGCACTTTGAGCACTGGCCAGGGGTCAGTATGGGCACTCTGACTGGTCTGTGGATACAAAGCCCTCATATGAGGCAAGCTTAGATCCACTGTGTGTTCTACATAGACTTTCTGAAAGCAGCTTCACACTCATTCCCCCAAAATTTGGGCAACCCTTTATTACCCTTTCACATGACCCTGAGGACTAAACCTGTCCAGTCATGACTGGTTCTCTTACCTTGCACCACTTTAGGTAAATATTTACCTCTGCAGTCCAGAAACATCTTACAGAACCTATTATTTAGGAGAGTGTCTGACCCAGCCATCTGTCCATCACAGTTCAGCTCTTGTCAAAGTCAGCCAGACTGTTTCTGCCACTGAATTTTCCTGCTTCAAGAACTGACTGTTCACATGCTGTCTGATAAATCTCACCCACTGGTGTGTACATCATATATGTGTGTGTGTGTGTGTGTGTGTGTGTGTGTGTGTGTGTGTGTGTGTGTGTGTGTGTGTGTGTGTGTGTGTGTATATATATATATGTATATATATATATATATATATATATATATATGTGTGTGTGTGTGTGTGTGTGTGTGTGTGTGTGTGTGTGTGTGTGTATGTGTGTGTGTGTGTGTGTGTGTTTGTGTGTGTGTGTGTGTGTGTGGGTAGATAGATAGATAGATAGATAGATAGATAGATAGATAGATAGATAGGTGCCACAATAATAAAATACTCAGCATCATTCAGCTCGCACATCTGTGGGTTTAAAGTTGTTCGTATATTTATTTGGGAATATTTATACTTTTGCACCCAGAACAACACTGGTTCATATTTGAACACCTTGTGCCAATTCATGTTCAAATATACACTGTACATGTGTAGCAGGCTTTTGGAGACATTTCATGAGCCAGCTGTTTACTCTGTGAACCCAGATGGGGATGCAGGCTGCACACATTTGGGTTGTGTATTTCTCTGTTTCTGATAACAGTAAGACTTATCCCCCACACACTGTTGCAATATATGTGTAGTAGTTTTATTTTCACTGCTTTGTAACAGGATTCAAACTGAAATTGCTGCTTGTTTTCTGTGTGTTTTATAGGTCCTGTAAGGGTTTAGGAACATAGGTGGAAATGACAGGGCGGGGAGGGAAAAAGAGGTCAGGACTCCACCTCAGAGTGTAAGTTTCTTTAACATTGATAGGTTGATGCTTTTGTGACAGAAAACAGGAAACGGTGACAGCAGGAAACCTTCAAAGATGCAATCAATCAATTCAACCAATCAATCAGCCAATAAGCGATCCAATCGTAGTGGAATTGCTCTACCATTGTAGTTGATTTTGTTCTTTCTTGCTTGTTTCTGTCAATACACTGGCATTACTAATAAAGAGGACAGTTTTTAAGCATTAAAAGTGAAAAACAAATGAACAGCCTTGTTTCGAGCCTCTTTTGATCGTTAGAAGATCAGAGAGGAACACAAAAAGTACATATTTTAATCAATATCTTTTTAGAAGACCTGGAACAGATAAGGACAATAAGCAAAATTTTAACACAACTATTTAATTAACAATGGTGCAAAAATACACTGAAACCCCCCCCCCACAAAAAAAAATAAATAAATAAAATAAAATAAAATAAATAAATAAATAAAATAAAAACATGCCATCTATTTGCAGCACCTTTTTTTGCAACCAAAATTTGGGGCACTTTAAAATGCAAAATGACTGAAATTCATCAATGCCACTTTGTTCCTCTTCAAACTATTATTGATTTAGCCTTTTTACGAGTTCAATCTCTTAGTGCTACTTCGCTGCTTCTCAACTTCGTTACTTGGTTGCTGTTACCACTAATTCAGCCATCCCCAGCAGGGAAGTTAGTGCTATTAAAAATCAGAACCCAGCTTAATTTTTTACTAATATTTACCCTTTTCTGGGTCATCCACAGGCCATATGGGAGTCTCCAGTCTGCTGGTTTTAACCCAGGACTATTTCAACACTCATGGTTTAACAGTATGAGATCACACCATACTGTAATCTCATTATACATTTTTTTGCAGACAGCTGGTTTAACATTGGTCACATTAACGCACGCTGAGGATCGTCTGCAGGCACAGCATGGCCATATAGAGTAACTAAGCCTAGCTGGCTTACTTATACTAAAGTCTTGCACTGACCCTAGCAGGGAGAAAGTGAGCCATGCTAACCCTTTTCAGTGATTTCAGCTCAAATGGCTCAATTTTTAGGAGGGAGACGATGATATAAGAGCCCGTGGGTCTGATCTACTCAAGGTTTGCATGTATACAATCAGGCACCAACTGCTCAGCACTCCATCCAATCACTCCACTGGGAACTCAAGCAAACAAGCACAAAAAAACGACACCCTTTCCATCTGACGGTGCTCATGTAAACTAGGTCTAATGCATGCAAAGCCCTCATTTCAATACTCGAGTATCGATGTTGTTGCGTGAGGGTACAGTTTATCGCGCTTTATACGGGGTCTTAGTGATGTAACTTACATGATGTAACTTGGTGTCAGCGGTGGCAGACGGGAAAAAGTTCTGCTCTGCAGATTTTCTTCTCTGTGGTACGTGATATTTTTTCCCAGTTTTGTCATCGTAATAAACATAGTACGGTCCGATGCCTTCTGGAGGACAGCAGCAAAAAATAATATATTGCATTTATTTTGCTCTTGAAGTCTGTGGCCACAAAGGTTGGTTAAATAAAATGGATTTTGTTTTTTTTTTTTATATCTTTTCTGGGCTAAAATGCTGGAGATGGTTGGCACTTAGTCGATAGTTTTATGCAGCACTACTCTTCCCAAATTCAAAGTCTGCCATCCTGTTATTTATACCAGAAGTTTTAAAAAATCTTAAGATGCAGTCAATATCCTGGAAAACACAAGAGTCAAGTGACACAGGAACTTTTATTGCTAAGTGTATCACAGCATAAACAACATCAGCGTGACATTTTCATCCATTTATGTACAGTTTGAAACCAGTGCAAGTAATAAAATAAGGAGTGTAACTCCTTGAACTGGTGTTACCTTTTATATTAATTCACAAAGCAGGGATTCCCTCCCCGAGGAGCATTTGCATTTTCTTCCTTTTCTCAGCAAGAATATTTAAGTTTTTATCGTTCCCTGTTAATAAATTCAAGCATTTTTACCCGCACTACCCCATGCTGTTGGTTTGAGAGGGAAGTTAAAGAAGCATTACTGCCTGAAGTGACAAGTGTACTGTTCCAGCACAGAAGCGGACAAGCAACAGGACAAGGTTTTGCATTTCCATGGAGAGTTTACAAGATGTTTGGCAGATATACTCTCTTCACATGAGGATTGTCATCCTTTATTTACGAGTCCTCTGTGACTTTTGACATGCATACAGCATCGTTCACCAGTTTAATCCCTTACTTCTCTAATGCTCCCCAAATGAAACTCCTAAATTTAAAACTGAATTTGTGACCGGTGATTAACACTGGCTGCAGTGTAGTTCCTATGGCAGTGGGACACAACTAAGTTTCCCATTACCAAAGGAAGTCATTTATGCCCTCGTTCCTCTTTTGATGTGGCAGACTTGTGATGAAAAGAATAGTAGTGCCTCAGCCTAGGGATCCGCTGCCTTTGAGACTCAACAGCTTGACTCATTTCATTACTGTCATGAATTAAAGATCCCCAATCTCCTTTTTTCCCCCATTCGCATGGCAATGATCCGCCCTTGGTTAATTTACAGTCGCTGGTTGTGCCAGGCCTCAGGCCTCAAAGCTCCCGTAACAATTTACCTGTGTCCTTTTCACTTGCCGGCACATATCACTGTGATATACTATAATAGAATGAGTGGAGGTCTCAGCAGCGGGTGCATAATGAAGAAGGGGACGCACAGTAATCACTTGGATTGCACTTGACACACACTTACAGCTCAACCAAAGAACCAAATCAGATTTTTTTTTTCTTGGGGAGGGTTGGTTATTTAGGAAGTATGAAACTCTGAGACTGTGTAGATGTGGAAGATTTCCGTGATTATGTCAACATTGTATGCCACGACTCAATTAGGAGTGTTTTTTTTTTTTTTTTTTACAGGCGTCTCCTGCTCTGATCTCTTTAATGATGGTTCTGTTCAAAGACTTACTCACCACACATAAAAAAAGAAAGTTGTTTCACAGCAACTATGTAAACATGTCTCCGGAAGTGGGTTACTCTGGGATGCAGTTTCTACAGCGTCTATAATTCTGTGGGATAAAGAGGCAGTAGATAAAATGCTGGGCTCGGAAATTCAAAAATAAAATTGCATTTCACCCTTAGTAGTGTGTACAATAAATGATTATGGGTACATTTGTTTGCAGTATTTTGGAGTGTATTTATAATCCAGTCATATTTTCTTTTTTTTTCAGCCCTTTAGAGTTTTTATATCACTTTGATCTAACATGTTGTGTTATGGGTTCTCTTGAAAAAGATGAAAGTTGAAATGACGGCATGAATCGATCAAACAACCGTAAAAAACAATAAGTAGCATCCAGTAGAAATTAGCAAATTATTTTGTTGGTTTTTTTTGTTTTTTTTACTTAAAGCAGTAAAATTGAGAACATTAGGCCATATATATAGTTTGACAAAAAAAAAAAAAAGCTAGCTGGCTGTTCTGTATTGGAAATTTTTTATTTTTATTTAGTCAGTGTTGTTACCTCACAAAGTTGTCCAAATTAACAAACATTAGCTTGAGAACTGTTTCACTTATTTATTACATTTTAAACTAAATTAACCACAATCAGACACTCTTTGAAAATACAGAGCTCGCTGTAGCAGGCCAATCCCACAATCTCTAATGATCACATCCTTTTTTTAGGTGCGTTACACTCATGTTGATGAGATTACTACAGTAAACTCTAGAAGACAGTCCATTCCAGCATGGCGGGGTCATGCACGTTCATGTGATCGCCCACACAGATGCATCGGGATAAAGCAGGAGAGACAGACACAACTGTGAAAGGTGACAGCATTTCCGTTCTCGCGGGGTGACCTCGTCCTCAGCGGGATGCTGTGGCAGCTTTGGACCGTGTCTCCACAGACCATCTGGCCCTGCCGCTCTCCGCTGTGAACAAATACCAGGCGAGTAGCTCACTGACATATTCTGGTGGTGTGATTCAATATTGGTGGTAGTTGTAAGCTTGGGATTAGCCTACTGCTTCCTCCATCTCACTCAGCTGAACCACCCACCTGGCTGCTATTCCATTCACCTGCTCCCTGTGGTAATCTCCTGGCATTTCTTTTCTTTTTTTTGCTTCTCACCGTACATGAAGTGTTTGATCATCTGAGTATGTAGAATATGTGTGTGTCATTCTAAGTTCAAGCATGTGTGTGGGATTTGGAGTCATCCCAATATTTTGGTATATTTACCTTTCACGTTCTCCAAAAGGGAATAGACTTAACATGAGAAAGAAAAACTGAAAAGAAAAAAATTCTATTTATTTTATTGTACTATTCAAACTACAAGTTGATTCTGGAACTGAGAAATATGAGTTTCAGTCGAGTTGATATATAATAAGATAATACATCGAGCTATAGACAGCCTTGACAAAAAATGTGGATGACAACACAATTCTGTGGAGGTTATACAACAGCAAAAATGTATTGAATATTATTAAAAAGACACAAAGATGTCCTTTATGGAAATGCCATACGTACCTCAAAATGACAGTAGTCATTTATATTGTGGAAAGTTTTACATCTGCATGTCTTCATAAAAAAAAGTGTACAAACCTACCCAAATATACATAAATAATGCCAAACCAATGTTATACTCTGGATGATATTGCTTCTTACTGCAGGAAACAAACCATATTCCTCACGCACTACAACTGTGTGGCTCCATTTTACACATTTCTACAGGATCTGGTAAATCACTGGAGCTCTTTTTTTTTTTTTTAGGATGATTCTGTTTATTTGCTTGATAAGGCTGACAAATGACATCCCTATCTTACTCTTTAGTTAAATTCTGTGAGCAAAACTAACTTACTGGCAAACCTGATTTTCCACTGTGTGCAAAAGAATTCCTGAACCGAAAAAATCCAGGTGCCAAACTGACCCACCTGTATCTCTGAATGGCTGCTGTGTGTCAGCCAATACAGCTATTCTGATCTCATTTTCACAAAGAGTTTTGGCTTTTATCACAAGAGCAATTACAAATAACATCTTGCCTGTATTATAACAGTGCGAGCACACTGTGGAAGAGCATTGTTTTTGCACATTAATCATTTATAATAGAGTGGCTGAGATATAATCACAGCATTGTTGTCCATATTTTTGTTTGTTGCTTAAGAATATTATTCCGGCTGATAGTGAACCAAAATAAAACACAGCTCCATCAAAAAAGAGGGCTGAACTGCCCCACCTTGGAGCAGCCAATAATGTATGTACAGCAACTATTATCGGCAGAAAGTATACAGTATATATCCCAAATGCGTACAATGACTAACCACGACACTATTTTTGATACACAAGTTGCATATAACCAACAGAAAAAGCTTCTTTAGTGCCAGCAAACACAGCCCCATTTAATCAGAATTACAATACTTACTGCATTTATTACAATTTTGTAATGCCACTCATTCATATTTTAACTCATTAGATTATTGTCAAAATAATGTTGTGATAATGACTCAATGACACTGTTATGCTATTAAGTCATTCCATTATTGGCTTCACGACATTGGAAAGGGCCAATTTATTGATGATGGCAGGTATTATGATATTGGCCATTATTTAATTATTTGTTGTCAGATACCTGAATCTCAGGGGGACAATAGTGACAGACACTTCTTGACAGACTAGAAAGTCCATGCTTATCACTGCATGGAGTGGCAAAGCAGACTCTGCACACAGCACTTCATAGCTCCACAGTATTTCCAGAGTATTCATTAGTTTAATAGAAAGAACTAGTTTCATCAGGAGGATTATGAGCCCAAATTGTGCATGGGCCATCTAATTTTCAAAGCAATCATGTATACCAGAGGCCAAATTGTAATAATAAACAACATATGTTGATGGGAGCATGTAATCTAATGAAAAGAACAAACTAATTGGCTGTATATGACACTTATTGAATAAACCTGTGTGTATTTCATAATCTCCACCAGGAAATGCATTAAAAGTTGCAATATTCATTCAATAATATCATTGATATTGGATTTCATGTGGTCGTTATTGTTTGCATCACTCTTCTTTACAAAAAAAAAAAAGAGAGAGAGAGAGAGAGAGAGAGAGAGAGAGAGAGAGAGAGAGAGAGAGAGAGAGAGAGAGAGAGAGAGAGAGAGAGAGAGAGAGAGAGAGAAATGGATCCCTCTCAGTTTCACCTGGATTCGGAATCATCTTCTACTATACTTGGACACATTGTAAAGAATGGCAGAAACGAATGAGTATTATTATATTCATTATTGAGAATGAGTTTGTCTTAAAGAGCACATTATCTACTCTGAATTTGATCATTTCTATTTATTGCGTCCTGAGCAGTCTTCTCTGAATAGACGGTCCAGAGAACGAGGCTTCTCTGTCTCTGTCCATGGTGCTGAAATGTCATGTCTGCCGGTAGGGGGCGTGTGGTACCTACAGATAGCATCCCGTGCGCCGTAACTCTAATCCTCCGGGATTTCAGCCTAAAAATAAATAAATAAAAGCAGCAATAGGTGCAGTACGGAGTAGGGACGAAGTGGTTTTCGATTCAGTCTGCATTGACACAGTGACAACAGTCTATAATCACTTTGGAGAGCAAACACGACATTCACAGAGGAGAAACGATGTAAGGGAAATAAAGACATATTTTCCGGGATGATATAAAGAATTTAAAGAGTCCCAGGTGATGTTTGAGGTGTTATTATGTCTGTCAGGTTAACCAAGCAGGACTGAAACTGGTGTTTAACAACTCCTCCTCCAACATTTTCAGCCGGGAGGACGCGCAGGTTTTTAAACCTGCATGGCGCACGGCACGCGTTTTCGGAGTGTGTCTCTGTTTCCTCTTTTTTTTTTTTTTTTTTTTTTTTTGTATGCATGTGCGTGCCTGGCTGTGTCCGATCCAAATAGATTCGCCTCACGTCACCTTCCCCACCCACCCACCATCACCATCACCGCCACCTCCAACCCACCACCCTGCGCCCATAAAACATTCATTAGCGCGCAGCGCAGCGCAGCGCTGCAAGAAATGTCCGACTAAATAAGTCATCAAGATTCACTCGCAAACATCCCCCATCAGTTTTTAAAGAAAAAAAATGTTTGGCTACACAACCATGCCTGCATGAAACATATTCTAATGAAAACAGCTCTTTGTTGAAATCATAGTTTCCTAAATAATATGATATATTTCTTGCAGTGGGACAGAGTCATAAAACATTCAGATCTCTCTCTCTCTCTCTCTCTCTCTCTCTCTCTCTCTCTCTCTCTCTCTCTCTCTTTTCACCAAACGCACCTCTCTGCCCCGCCCTCCCTTCTTCCCACCTCACCGTGCTAAACGCACACTGACGCGCACCAGTGCGGCCGACATCCACGCTCTTGCGCCACTCACTTTTTTTTTTCTTCTTATTCCTCCTCCGGGTACTTGGGGAAATATACAGCAACGGGGCAAAGTGATCGGACTGGATGCGTGTTGGAAAAGATGGATCCGGCGCTGGGTTTTCGTCTGTGATTCTCCACTTCTCTGTTCACACTTTGCGCTCTCCTCCAGGGCGTTTTTTTCTTTTCTTTTTCTTTTCTTTCTTCTCATTCCCTCCCCTACCGCGACCTAATATTTTGGGGAGGTTTCGACTGGTGTCGAGTTCTTCCCGACCTCAAATTTGGATGTTTATTGTTGACTGTTTTTTTGTGAACACCTCGTCCAAATGACTGAGCCAGGGTGCAGCCGGAGACGTGGCTCCCCACTCGGGAAGACCTACGGCTAAAGTTTGAGGGGCTCCGTCCGTTCCTTCTCCCCACCTTTGCGCTGGATTTGCAATAAATTGCACCAAGCAGCGGATATCCTTATCTAATCTCCGCACACGGATAGTAAGGGGGGGCGGGATTCACTCCACTTGGATTTATACAGCTGCTGGATTTCACCCCCATCTAAATCATGACGAGCGTTATACTTGATGGTGAGTACGCATTAGACAGCAGGATGCCTTTGTAAAGTTTCCACATAACGCAGACAGGAAGATCCCGCTGGGTTTACTGCGCACTGACTAAAATCCACACCGGTGCATTGTCACCCTCTGTGGAGAACAGACACGGGCAGAGATAAATCAGGTATCCTAATTGGAGTTTACTCCTCTGACACCTCTGCAGCTCTCTTGTGCGAGTGCATGATTGAGAAAATGACCAAAAAAGGCGCGGGCAATCTGCACAGTAACAGGGTACAATTCCTTTTTTTTTTTTTTTTTTTTTTTTTTTTTTTGACTGGAGAAGCTCAGATATTACATTTGCACATTGCGTCTGTAAACGACCTTGACTCAGGGGCTCCTAATTGAGTCATAATTCAAGGGAGATTTTCGGTGTGTGGATCTCTTCGTCCTTTTCTTGTGTGCGTGATATATAAAAGAAAGAGAGAGAGAGTGAGAGAGGCCGTGTACTGTTTGTGGCGTTCAATATGCTCTGCATGATATCGCAACTTAACCCGGGCATCCGCTCCAGCCCCGTCTGGACTCTGTGGGCTGAGCCTTTGATGAAGTCTGCAGATGGTCCGTTTTGGCGGCTCAATAATGCCGCTCCGCTCTCCAGCTCCTTGGCTTATAATTGGGTGTTTTCGTGGCATCGTCCCACTCAGGGTGCCGCCAAAGTGACAGGAAACTGGGCTCTTTTTTTCCCCCCTCTTCCACATTGGACTTGGAGCTCTTCTAATGAGGGCAGAGACGCTCTGATTCCCGCCAGAAACCGCGAAGAATTCAATTTCTTTGGCACGAGCGCGCACTGGGAGCTTGTGCGTGCGCAAGGATGGATGGATGGAAATGGATGGAAGGAAGGAAGGAAGGAAGGAAGGAAGGTGTGAAGCACCTGGCATTTGAGTGCGTGCCCCCCCCACCCTGCACAGGATCATACCCCTGGCCTGTTTATTGTTAATGGATTGTACTTAACGCAGAAAGAGCGCGCAGACGCGGTGGCGTGCCCTGATTGACAAAAGCATGCATACATGTAACAAGCAGTTTGTTTGACCCAGAGCGTGTGGAAAACCCCCATTTCCACCCAGCCCCACCCGTGCACACACTGTCTCTGCACACACGTGCTTATGCAACACACAGAACACACTCTGGCTTCTCTCACGTTGTTCATTACTTGGCTGAAACTGCAGGATTAGGGGAAGAAAAGCCGCAGATTATTGTGGGTCTACAGAATAACTTTGCATTTCACAACTCGGAGAGGAGGGGGGGGGGGGGAGAAATCAAAGAGCACATCTGCTTGTGCATTCTCTTTGATATGTCACAGGGTGATGCAAATTCAAGAGCACACCCCCCTTTCACACAGAATGGCTTTTGGTCCCACAAACCCAAAAGGTGGGTTTTCATCATCCAGCCTGCTGGTCTGATTTAGCACCAGGTTCCTCCCCTGACATGCACCTATATCTGATTAATTTTTTTTCACCGATTTTAAAATTTGGATCCATCTGCCAGTTTTCTGGTTTGGATGAGAACATATGACCTGTCGTGTGTTGTGTTTAAAGTGCTGGTGTGAGGAGCGACTTTAATTCACACTCTTTTTCACCCAGTCAGCATATGATCAAATGCCTCTGTGGGAAAGCTGTTGCTCGGGGCTGCCGTTGCTCCCTGTCTACTGCCAGGCAAAGCCAATAAAGCCCAAATGAATGGATAAAGCCATTATGGTGGAACTGAAAGCTTTCTCTTCGGGACTTCTAAACCACTCCATAAAGAGGGCTTTTTTTTTCCAATTAGTTAACTTTTCCTTTTTGGAAGTGACTTGCCAAAAAATCCTGTCCCATTTTTCAAAAATAGGCCACAAGATGCAGCATCTGAGGTGGCGAGATAATTGTTTGGATCGCATTAAGCCATAAAGAAGAGAGGAAGGAAGAGGGAGACAGAGAGAGAGTGAAAAAAGATGGGATCGCTGGAAAAGCATAACAACAATGGCTGATTTGCATAGCCGCATTAGGAAAGGATCAAACACCATGCCATAAACTGACAATGAGACAAGGCGTCTTGTGCTTCCTGAAAGGGAATGTGAAATTGATCCATCTTTGTGTTGGTATGGATGTTTATACAAGCACAGGGGGAGGGCTCGGAGAGAAAATGTGTGTGTGGGTGTAGCTTGCTCTGTGAGTTTATGGGGAGGTCTGAGGAAGGGAGGAAGAAGAGACAGTATAGAAAGGCCTTTTCATCTTGAAGCGTATTTAATCTTGTACCTTGTGGCTTCTTCGTCAAAAGGAAGGAAAATTAGCCAAAGATGTTTAGATTTTTGTGGTGCAGTTAAGTTTCTTCATCTTTGGTCAACAGTAAGGAAGGTACACTTAGTACCCTTCCCCATGGATATTTAAAGAGGAGCATTTTGACATTCCTGCAGCACAAAGTAGCAAACCACAATATATGTGTAGTCTCGAAGGCTGTTGATCATTATCACAGAGCCATTGATTTCTCTGCCAGGTGAGGAGATTTCTGGCTTTCAGTTCCAGTATTTTACCCTGAATTTCAAGGCTTATTTATCCGCCTTCTCCAAGTCTTTAATGTTTGAGCATGGCTCCTTGAGCAAAGACATTTAAACTATTAAGACGAATAAGCCTCATTACCTGAGCCAAAGCCCTGCATTCCCCCAGCCCCCCCCTCAAAAAAAAAAAAAAAAAAAAGAAGACAAGGCATGCCAATGTTGTTGCAGTTCCTGCTCCTTGCCAATAGAGGACAATACAGGTCACAGATTGGCTTTTGCACCTCTGTGGTGAAGTTTTGGGGGTCAGCCCACAGATGAGAGCAACAAGTGGTCTCTCCACAACTAAAAAGTGAATCCAATTATCCAGTAATCTATTTCTGTTGTCCTTGCAGCTGCGTTGGGCTCCATGCAGACATAAAGAGATGAAAAGTTTTCCTTGTTTATTTCCGTATATGTCTTTCTTATCTCAGGGTGACAGACATCTGGTTGGAGTTAAAGGGTTTCATTTTACTAAATGTATTCCTCAAGTGTTTAAGCATGTTTCTCAGTGGTGCTGTATATTTCCCTAAAATGTCATTTAAAGTGAGTCTGATTGGTGTGTATAAGTGTAATAAGTTTTTCAATGAAAAATTCTGCAATTTACTATTTTATTAACGTTTCCATTCAACCATTTATTAAATACTGATGTATTATAAATAGCCACATTTGCATAATGAAGGTGAACCACAACTTAGTCAAACGAGGCATTGATGTAGCTATAGGAGCAGTTTAATCCATGCACAGTGGAATTATGGCTGCTTGACTACAGCAAACTAAGCAGCGAATCATGGTCACTGGCCTAGGCCTTCATAAACATTCAAAGAAAACTCAGGCCAGCTTGGCCTTAACTCTGTATTATCTGATACTAACAATTTCATGCAATACAGCTTACTCCAGAAATCACATGTGAATTAGGATCACTTCACTGGCCTCTTTCTATTTTTTCTTCTAATAAACCACACTATCATACTTTATTAATCCACTTGGGATAATTCCCTTTTCCCTGCATTTGTCAATCAAGTTTGTAAGATTTGGTGGGCAGCCATATTAAGGTGCTCCAGAAAGCTGCTGGGGTTCAAGGGTCATGCTCAGGCACCCAAAATGGTGAACTGTCTACTGTGGGATTCAATACGGGTAACGGGAGTGAGATTGTAGCCCATGTGAACTAGGAACAATCTTGAAATTAGAAGGAGCTAAGCATTTAATGCATGTGTGTGCATCTTGTTTTTACTGCAACTATTTTACAGAATATACTCATATGCTTGACTGATGCTGATTAGTGCTACTTGTTGACAGTGAACAATCAGTCATCCATGAGCATCTTTTGGTGGGACAAAAAAAAAAATCTAGCTATGTGTTGTGAAACCCTGCAAAAATTGGCCTATTGCCAGAGAGACAATCTGGGCATTAACTTGTAATAACTAAGAATTTCAATAAGTGCTTACTAACACAAACGATTCCAGACAAAACTTAGTTGGTGTTAGAAAAGTAGTACTAACCAGAATCAACTAGTCACCAGGTTAGCCTCAGCTGAGTGAGCTTGGAAGGTTTTTCGTCTGTATTGTTTTTTTGTTTTTTTTTTAATTGAGATTAATCATATTCATCGTCTTGCCACATCTCACTGACAGAGAAGTGAAAGGAATTCCAGTCCAGTATCATCTGTTATTCCAGATTGGTACTTTCAAAATGATATAAGGTCAAACTCACTCAAACAATGACCTAACGGTGCAGGCTAGCTTTTAGGTCACTGAATTAATCCTGTGGGTGTGTGGGTGTGTGTATTTATCACTGTAGGGAACAACATCTGTTTACACACTCACATTATGAAACGTAAGAGCGTCAAATCCACATAGACTGAAGGTTTTTTTTAAGGTTAGACATCAACGGTTGAGTTTACTGTAAATCCACAGGAAGTGACTATTAATCAATGCAAAGTCCAGCACAGGCATGCAGATAAGGTGCATGTAGATTCCGATTATCAGTCACAGCAAACTAACATGGAACAAAAATGTGCAATATGCTTTGTGATCCCTTGTGGTCTGATTGAACCTCCTATCGATTCTGAGGGATAAGGATGTCAGTACTTGCGCTGCAGATCTTGGTGGTATTAACGCCTTAGTTACAGTGACAGACTGCGGTGGCCTATCTGAGAGCAGATCTGCCATGCTCACTGCATCCTGATGAGTGCGCTCCTTCAGGGGACTCTTTTAATTGGCCGCGCCCTTCACTGCATTTGTTTATCCAGTGCATGCACAAACACACAGATTTCCCACTGATACACACACACACAGGCTTGCTGGCCTCAGATATCCTTGGAACCATCCGCTCTAGGTTATCCCAGTCTCCCAGCCCTTCACTGCTAATCAGCACGACAGAGAAACTAAGTGGATAAACGAGTCAAATTCTATTTGTTTATACAGAGGAAGCTAAGGGGCGAAAACATAGAGAAAGCAGTCAAAATGAAATACACCATTCCCCCAGATTACCAGTCCTTAATCCTCTCTGTGGGTTATTATTGTTCTGACAGAATATTTGGCAAGACAAAAACATACTGCAGTTTCTAACCCTCCCTCGCGCCCTACACTCCTTCAATAAAATAAAAAAAGAAAGAAAAAAGTGAAGACCAAAAAACTGAAAATAAGTGCGGGCTCTTGTCTTGAGTAGGGCGTGGGATGAAGAGGGATGACCAGATGAATTAGTGTTATGCAACTTTGGGGTGGGGAGGCGGGTGGAGTCTTTATGAGAGGATTTATTTGTCTTTTTTCCGAAAATCCACAGTGACAGTGTATCATAATCCCTTAAAGGTGCCTACGCAGAACAGAGCAGATCAAACCCTTCAATGTGCCCAACCCAACCCGTAGAGAAGAACACGAAAAAAAAATGCACAAGTGTAATTTGCATACAATATGCAAGCTGGGCTGACACCAGAGTCGTGATATGGGCTCACCGACTGGGCTGTGGAGAGCACGAAAGCCCCCCTCTTCTCAGGGAGGAGGGAGGGAGGGAGGGAGCACGCATCTGTTGATTCCTTCATCACGGAAACAGCACAATATGGCTGCAGCTCCTGATGCGCACAAACAGATCTGGCTGTTTTCTTGCCCGTCTCCATTCCTCGGCGCTGCGTCTTCTTTCACCCCGAGTTCTGTCCTGCTTCTGTGAAACTTCCAATTCCTCACCTTTCACTTTGTGTATCCATGAAAGTTGCATGCTCGCTCTAATCCTGCTGCAGATGTGACAGTGTGTGCCGAGCCGCCTTGAACGTCACCAACGCTGATTATACCACAATGGGGAGGCTGACTGATGGCCTAGTAAATTGTTAATTAGACAGAGCAGAAGCTGCTCCTAAATTAGACGCCTGAATGGAGCCGTTGTCAGCCTTATAAGTCAACCCTGCTCCCCCTTCTTGTCTCGTGGGCCGCGGTGCCGTTCAGATGAAGTGACTAGCTAATACAAGATGTGAGAAGCGTAACATGGAGGGTTCGCTTAACTAGATCAACACAGCAATGCAATCGGAAAGCCAAATAGATCTTCTGTGTCAGGTTTGTGTACATAAGTGCTACCTAAAGGCAGACAGGATTTCATATTCCTCTAAAACACTGAAAAAACTCCAAATGAAAACATTTCTGACCTGTTGTTGTAATCAAACAAGGTGTTTTACAAAGATATGCTTTTTTCCTCTTTCTCATCATCAATAACTTCCAAGGGCACGTGTCAACAATTCAGATGACTGACAGGTTGAATGTATTCATATATACCACATTGTGTCTGTCTTCATCATTGGCATTATTTAACCAGCTACAGCATACTAACAGCATTAATGAAATAAGTCATGAGCGATACCACTGATCTCCTTTCCAACCCGATACAAGGTATAACTGTTATTAGAGATACCCAATTATAAGTCTGGCTCAGTCAGATATTGTCCATTTAGCCAAATCCTCAAATTCAATGTAGAACCTTCAATTTTCTTGCCTTTGCTTCATGGAAAGATACATATTTGCCGGTATTTTTAGTTGTGTTGATCTCATTAGTGTTAGTGACGCATAATGAACTCCCTACCAGTGCTTCTGATCATCCTGAGTGAGTCTGCCTGTTGTTGTGATTAGTTTGCAGGCTCGACAGATGGGACTCGGTGTTTTGATGCAGCGTCTTACTGAATTCCTGGCACCTCGCTGTGGAGGCGCTTAAGCCAAAACGGGGAGGGGGGGGGGGGGGGGGGGGGGGGGGGGGGGGGTCACCTTTCTTGAGCTATACTGAATGCATTGTTGGACTCAGTTCTACTTGTTATTTATCTTCATTCAAAACGAATGTCTTCAGGGGGTTTTATGTGAAGGACAAATACTGAATGCTGAATATGTTATCCAGCTCTCAAAAGGCGTTTATACAGTATGAGATGAAAGAAAAAAGCACCTTGAGTTGACGACTATCCATAAATTAGATAGGCATGTAAGTTAGTGGTTAGATAGATAGATAGATAGATAGATAGATAGATAGATAGATAGATAGATAGATAGATAGATCAGACTTCATTACTGTACAAAGATAGATAGGTGTGACAGAACAAATACATTGGCAAATGTTAATCATATCCCTCCAGGATAAATTCAGCCAAAGTTCCAATCAAATGTTCCTTTGACAATTTCATAGTGTGTATTTTCTAACAAACTGAAATTTGCCTTTTTGTTTACTTTATCCATTACTGCATAAATATATCTATCCATCTTCATTAGTTGCTCTGCTGAAGGAAAGGTTGTGGAATATAAAGGTCAGAGTACACTGGAAATTTGACCGGCTTGAGAGACATGCAGCTTAAATTGGTGCAACCCTGCTCTGATTGTGGACATGTTTCAGGATTCTTTAGTGCTTCCTTTTGTAATTGGTCAGTAGCGTGATTTCTGAAGCACCTGCACTCGTTTTCCCCACAGTCGATCATTTATAGCAACAACAAATGCTCTGAAAGGCAGGATTTAGAGTGAATCTCTAACAAGATTCTGTACATGTGCACCTAATCAGACTGTTCTCTGGTGGCTTTAATGAAGTCATAACTTTAATTTCCCTTCTTACAATATCTATAGACATTAAAAGGTCTTTCAGATTTTATTGAAAAATCGAATTTCTCCCTTAGGTTTTTTTTTTTTTTTTCCTTTCTGTCTGAGATCTTTGCAAACCTTTTCATCAAGCATAAGTCATCCGCTGCCTTTTATTCTTAAGGCCAAGGACAGGCTGTTGGATCTCGGCATGATGACATTACGTGTTTCACCAGCAGAGTGTCAAAGCCTTAAAGCTTGAAATAAGACCGGATCCACTTGTCCTGTAATCTCTCAAACGCAGATCTGATCATTTGTTCTTCATGTGGACTTTGATCCTTATGAGTGTTTACATTCAACTTTTGTTCACTGAATTCAGCAAATAAATACAAAGAAATATAATTCATGGGTGTTTTTTGTTGAAATCTTTGCGACACATTTAAAATAGCACACTGAGGCAGACAGTGGGATGGATGCACATATGGATAGACAGTGTTTGAAATTGAGAGAGGGAAATTTCCCTCTCAGCTGCATTTTCAATGCATTCACAACAATAAAATGTCTCCCTATGATCTCGCTGTAGTCCGCAGCTGAAATACGTACGGGGGAGCCCTTCAAAAGAAATAGGTCGCCACTCCTCAGCTCCAGGGAAATTGAGCTGTTACAGATGCGAGAGCTCATTCGTGAGGTGCAAAACTTATATAATATATACCTGTTTTGGTGGCTTCACAGGAGAACTCTTCATTTTTTAGGCGGCTGATAACTTCCTTTCATACACAAATCAGTGTCCTCAGTGGCAGGTTTTGGAGTAAAAGGATTTGTTGAAGAAGGGAAGGGGTGCATAATCCTAGCCACCGCGATAGGAGGGAAAGGAAGAGTTTCTAAACATACTCGTAAGCATAAAAGTGGAATCAATGAAGATCCCACTCGTCTGGTACAATAAGAGCACCCTATAACCTTTGCTTTGAGAGAACACTACTGTTTATCTGCATGTAATTGGACGGGGCTGCTCCGGTGAAGCAAAACAGTCTGGAGGTAAGGCGGCTCCACGCCTGCTCAAATGTAAGGTCTGTGTTTAGGGATGTCCATGTGAATCAGGTTTTGCTCTCAGTCATCTGGGGTGCCCGAGGCAGGTTTTTCTTATTAAAATGCAAATCTGGAAAGTACTGTACTCTCCTTTTGTCCCTGGGGAAGGTGCGCTGAATGCATATCTCTTCATACTCTTCACACCGGAGATTTTCAGTGTGTGGGAGGACGAGCCCCTCACACCTCTCGCCCACCTGCTTTCTCTTTACCAAGTAGTAATTATTGTTAACGACTGTTTTGATCAGGGCTGAACAATTTCTCATTGTCACAAAATCAGCAAGCACACAAAGACCGACTGAACTGCAGCGAATTGTTTCCATACACTGTGTGTTCACGCTCTGCAAATCCAAAATGACAGATATTCAGAGATGAAAAGAAGTGAATTATTTGCGGTTAATTAATTCAAAAAGTGGAATCAATTGAAAACCATAATTATTTCATACCTAGTTGCCACAGGGAAGAAATCAGAAGCACATTTGTGTGAAAATCAAGGAAAACAAACTGTATTGTTTCTGGACTCTGGCTTCCACTGCTGGTGGGAACAACAGATGGACATATGATCGAAGGAAACTTTAACAGCTCATACCTCATTTATAGTTGAGATAAAGTGTTTGTAAAAACAAATTTGAAAGAGCAAAGACATTAACATTTTGTATACTGTAAGTGTTTCGATTTCTCACAGATCACACTGTTATTGCAAAACTCAACACTGACGAACATGCAGATGATGCTGTGGTATTACTGTGTAGCTCTGGTTCATATCTCTAATTAAAAGCATCAAATCAGCACTGGAAGGTTTTAATGTCCATGCATTCATCTTCTATATCTCATAATCCTGTCGCTGGACCCAATCCCAGCTTACTATGTGCGAGGGTAGGATACACCCTGGACCGGTCTTCAGTCCATCACAGGCAAACACACTCACATTCACACAGAGGGGCAATTCACTGTCACCATATCACATCACATGCATGTTTTTAGATTGTGGAAGGAAACCAGAGTGGCTGCAGGAAATCCATGCACACGTGGGGAGAACATGTAAACTCCATAAAAAAATGCCCTGACCAGAATTTGAACCCAGATCTTGTCACTGTGAGGCGAGAGCGCCAACTTCTGCACCATCATGCAGCCCAGAAGAGGCTCATGGAAGATTTATTTGTCTGCCACTTTCTTCACTGTTCACAACGAAGTTAATTATTTTAATTTCTCTCCATTATACTTCAGATTAATTCAATCTTAATAGCTTGTATATAATCATTTAACCTCCATTTATTTGGTCTTTAAAAAAAACTGTTATGTTCTGAAAATATTTTAATCAAGCCTCATGTTTCTTATTCTCTCTGGCTTCCCCACCCCACACTTGGACACCCACTGCTTTGTGCTTCTTCCTCTCTCTCTCTCTTTCCTCACCCTTGGTTTTTGCGGTTTCTCCCTTTAATTCTCACACCGCCTGGTTCACACGCATGTCGCTCATCTTTCCGACTTCACCCTCAGGTGTAAATGCTGATTATCTAGTGTAGATATCAGGCCACGGCAAATTAAATGTGACCGGAGCCGGCCTGCCAGGACGTCCATTATAATGATATCTGTAATCTGCCGGGCTTGGGGGCAAGTGGCGCTGAGGGACAGGAAGATGGAGGGATGATGATATGACGGCGACGGGGGGCAGGGGGGATTCAGCATGAATGCAGGAACCCAGTGGACATGGATTTTAACAGCTGATGAGCTTCACATTCACCATATGTTAGCCACGGCTTTAAGTCCAGTGCCATCTAACACTGTAACTGCATCTCTAAGCTGAGGTCATGAACTCACGTACACTTTGTTGGGGTCAACTTTCCCTTCAAGTCTGATCTGTCTCCTCACAGCTTGTGCAAATCATTCCTTCATGGCGCGTTTTTGCTTCTGAGAATGTCTTTTTACATTTTAGTGGAGGTAATTTGTGTTATAAAGTGTCTGTTTTCAGGATGTGTGACGATCTTTGTCTGTTCGACCATATGGCAGCAATCAGCATTCATTATAACTACGAGCTTTTTTGTCCCGATTCCAACCAGTTACCGACAGTAAAAAAAACCTGTCACTTTCTGCTCCACAGATGATTGGTTTCACGAGGAAGATCTTTGCTCGTTGCTGCGGGTTTTTCAATGTCACCTTAATGTAATCAGTTAGTGTGAGAAACAGAGAGGTACATATTTTACACTCTAGCATAAAGGTTTGGAAAGACTACAGCAGTTCTATATGAAGGAGCCTCAATGAAACAGTGAGAACATGTCAGTGCATTGATCAGACGTATTGAAATACTTTAAAATAAGATTATCTGACAAAACGTGTCTTATTATTATCATTTATTGTGAGTCAAGATCAAGAGAAACTGAACCAATTTTAAATTTTACCATCATTAAAGGCAGAATATGCCAACATATTAAAACTTTAAAATGAAATCATAAAATGTTGTCAAAACTTCATCAAATTGGTAATGATATTATTTTTTGACATTGTACATCTAATTGAAATACACATTAAGATTAATGGGAGAAAAAAACGATACAAAATTTGAAACATTGTTTTCCGACCAATACTAACCTTCAATGTCTCCCCTTGCTTGTGATAGAGTAGTTCTGGTCTATTTTATCCATTGAATTTGCCAGTTAAGTACTATCTGGTTTATAATTTATGTGCCTCTTACTAGCTGCTCACGGTGAAACAAATCTAAAATGCTCAGATTTTTTTTTTTAAATTTTTTTATGTAGGCTACATAATAAAACACTTAGAATATTGGCAAAAACAAAACTGTGAAGTAGGCTTCCCTATAAAAGTGAATTTTACCACTCTGCTAAACATGATTATATTCCCCCATTCATTCACTCAATCATTTACAAAATTGCACATCATTGGGAAAATACTGAGGTTTACTAACTGATAAAAAGCAGTTTTTGCTCTTCAGCATTTCTTTTGATTCATTTTAAACTATTTTGGATGCATATGTCAAATTGCTATAATTAACTGAAAAAGCATTCAGATCCTGACAAAACAGCATTTTCAAACAATTCTAAATGCATAACCGCACACGAGACGCCTGTGTTTTGAGAAAAAAATAGATAAATAAACTGGTAAAATCCCTTTGACATTCAGGATCGGAGAGCGCAAAGAGAGAATTGATCTGATGAGCATGAAGCTCGTTCTGGGGAAATGTCACTGTTGAGGGCACGTCAGCTTGGCTCGCTTTCCACACCCTCTAATCTAAAACGGTGCTTGTTTTCACATGCCTGTATGTGTTCCCTGCAAAGCCTATCATCACAGCAATTATACCAGAGAGAGAGAGAGAGAGAGAGAGAGAGAGAGAGAGAGAGAGCGACGAGCGCTGCCAACACTCACACCTCCCCGAGCTGTAAAGAAATTATGCTGAGGGATCTTGTTGATGTCTGTGTGAGCAAAAAATGAAATGTGTGAGCGGTTCTGATGGTCCCACTGGGCCGCTTTGGGTCCTCAAGCAGGAAATGCTCGTGGGATTAGAACTGTGCCATCGCTGGAGGGAGTCTGGCAGGGTAATGTCTTCCAGTGAGATGATCTTTATGTAATAAATCTTTAATGTTTGACTGTAATTACACATTTTGCATGGATCATCAAAAGTAGAGATCCCCCTTCGCTCCCCTCTCATAGAGTTTTGACAGATCAGGTCTCCCCTCCCATAGACACAGTCGTCATGCATTCTTAAACTGCATGTCGAGAACTCGGAGGAGGTTAATTTTACCAGCTCAATCTGATAATTAACTGAACAACAGGTGTGATTGGTGTTTTGTCTTTGGGAGTTTTTGTGGTGGGTTTTCACTAAATCTTTCAGTGTTTTTTTTTTTTTGCTCACGGATAATTGACAGTTTATGTTCTCCTCTCCCGCACCCCCTCATCCATCGCTCCCAGGGAATGCATTAGCATATTGAGTTTCGTGCTCGACTGTGAAGAGATTCCCACCATCCCCTTTAAAAAGGAAAAAAAAAAAAAAAAAGCATTGCTTGAAAAGGCGGCACATCACACCACAGAGAAACAGGAGATGGGAGGTGGGGGGGAAGCTTTCTCTTCTGCTACTTCTTCGCTCTTGGTGTGTACACTCTTCAGAAAGACCGAGCTCAATGGCTTCATGCACGCATCAGCTACTGCCTTGAACCCCACCACAAAACCCCCACCCTCCCTCCCTCCCTCCTCACCGCTCGCTGACTCACTCAAGGTTTAGTAGAGAAGCCACATTTTCAGGTGAGTGGCACAACCTGACCTCACGCAGTTTACCCTGGAGAAACAACCAAACCCTCCCACCCCCACCCCCTGGAATCTCTATGTAATCCGTGGATCCTGGGAAAAAGAGACACAGATTTCAAAGTGCTGGAATGCTTTTCATCCAAAAAGCCAATGCCAGACTTAATCTGTAATGCCCATCGCATCATAAAACACATCTGCTATCCGGCTAATCCATTATTTGCACTCTCATGCAGCGCTTATTTCTTTAAGAAACATTGATTTCCAGGGTTTTCACTCATAAATAAATTAGCAGCAGAATGAGGGCAAAGAGCTGTAGTTTTAATACAGAAGTAATTGTCCTTGCAAACTTCATCTGAACTACCCAAGCTTCCATATTCAAAACTCACTATAAAACATTAACGAAATTCAATAAAAAATATATTGAAGCAACATTTTGCTTTGGAATTCTGGTATAAAACCTCTTCAAGGCAGAATGAACTAAAGTATCTGTCAACATGTGGATTTGTGAGCTGACTTCATCTGTCTGAATTATCTCAATATTTCATAGCACATATACAGCAAATACAACCGTCTAAATTTTCGACTTATGCTTTATGTATAGTGTGAGCCCAGTGAATCTGGACTTATCTGATGCTCTGTTTACACAAAATCAATCTCAGAAATGTTTCTTGTTTTGGACAACGATCATCATATAGAAGGAAAATACAGAAACACTGAAATCAAGATCTTTTTTAACTATGAATGCTTGTCTGCAGAGAACAGTATGCTCTCCTCCTCCATCGTACAGGCCCACTCATTGTCTTCCATGTGGAATAAATGTAAATATTGTTGGAGAAGTGCTGTTAAATCCAACAAAGTAGGCTGCACAGGCAGTCCTCCAGGATGATAGTGGTTGATTCGTGCAGCAGGTTCTAATTTGAATTGAAATAACCTAAAACAACCAAAATACTGATCAAATTTCACATCTAGGATTAAAATTCTTATATTTTTACACATCTCTGAAAGAAACATACAGGGAAGACTTCTGAATTTTTAAAACAGATTTCAAATAATAATGATATTCAAAAAAGAATGGACATGAACTGACAGCTTTCCTGTGACCATATAGCACCTGTGTGCATTTTTCAACTTTTAAAAGAAAAAGTGTTTTTCCAATGGAGACCAGTGCGTTTAGTATGAGAAAGTTTACTTCTATGGCTTTTCATTTCTACACGCGAATATAATTTTGACCTCCTCAGAGCAGATTAGTCACTAAAACAATATAGCAGCAAATCATTTCCTAAATGTTGTGTGAGTCATTTTTGAAGGAGGAAAATAAATGAATAAAAGCGTACTTCATTTCCACTCACTTTCCCATTTTTGAAAATTGAAATTTAGTGATGGCAGTATTTACAGATAAAAGCCTGAAGTACTGAATACCCAGGATAAAAAAAAAAAAAAATCCATTCATTTTAATACTAAATACTAAAAGTCCTTCAGATGATCATTTTCAAGCTCAACTGGATGGAATAGAAGCTACCAAGAGGTTAAGAAACACATACAATGTACATTATTTATTACTGCAAACTATAAATCACATCTACAAACATAAGGATGTGTATAAATAGTCAGTATACAAGTGTAAATCTTAGTCAGGTTAGTCAGAAAGCATTCATTATCACTCCCCCAGTAGTTACTGTAATGTATTTATGTAATGAATGGGAAGTGTGACCTGTAGTTATCGGCACCATGTTGGTTTTTAGTGGTCAGACTCAGCGTCCATGAAACACAGGAAATTGGGGATTCAGTTCAGGTTACTCAAAGAGCCGAAGACGTCTGACTTAAAAGAAACATATTTTCCAAGAAAAGGCATCCCTGTTTCCTGAGTATGTGACGATAACCCAGAGACCTCTCCTTTAGTCATTTTTCCTTCAAAATGTTGTTCTTTTGAAGACAAGATAATCTTTATTTTTTTGACATTGTGCTCTTAGTCTTTGTCCTGGAAAAAGTTCAGATCCTGATTTCAGTGGGATTTCCTCCCCTGCGCTGGTAATCTGTGTGTGAGTCAGTTTGAAGTCATCTGTTTTTTTTTTTTGTTTTTTTTCTTTTTAATATATCCTCCTAATTCCTGTTCTTTTATCGCTGATTAGGGAGCTTTGTGGGAGGAGGATAAGAAAACTTTGATGGGTTGAGGGTTCTCATCTCTTTCCTCTTCGTAGAACAGATTGTTAGGTGTCGTCACATGCAGGCAACCTTTCATGTGTGCCCTCGGTGAGGACGCTCCGCCGCTAGACAGCTTTATGCTGCGAGATTAAGAGGTGATGCGTAAATAGGTCGAGACATACTGTGTATGTTGGGAAATCCTCCGGGGGTCATGCGCAGTATTGCAGGATTTCCCGTCAATGGCTTTTCCATCCAGGCCCGGTGCTGCTTTAATAGAAACCTGTCATTTGAAAAGCTACAGCATCATGCATTAGAAACTATAAACAGCCATTAGCTTCTTCCAGCGTGAGAGCACTGCACCTCACCGCCGTCCGGCACGGCATTACTCAGCAAATGGAGACTGGAGACTGGAAACTTTACTGCAGATGAGCAGAAGAGCGGAGACAGTTTACTGACAGGGGTTTTGTTGGGATCTTTTTCCTCCGTGCTTACTCATTTACTGAGTCTTACAGGGCCGGGGAAGCTTTTATTGAGAAAACACTGTCAACCCAAGCAGAAATAACCTTGATGCGCTTCTGTTGAGTTATTTTAGACATCTTTCACTCTTGAAAGACTGAAAGACACAGCCTTTTATTAGCTTTTTGTTTCTTTTTTTCTGCAGTTTTGCTGGCTTTCTGTCTTTCGCATCATCCCAGGGATCTGTTTACTTTCTAATGACAAGAAGATGGCTCCCTTGTCTCTCCTGATAATAGGCCCGGCTGATGTTTCATCTGCTCCTGTGGAAACTTTTTTTTTTCCACATTATGCAACCGACACTGAAACGGCGTGTCTAGAAGGATTTCTCTTTCAATACAGCAGCACTCTCATTATGTCTTCCTCATAACAGCGCGGTGAGCTAGCGCGGTGAGCTAGCGCTGCTTGCGCGCGATACCTTCTTTATTGCTGAATGGGTTTCACCCAGCCCGCCCTCTGTTTTCTCCATGCAGAAAAAACCCTGCGCTCCCACCTCCTCTGCGAGATTGAGTCGGAGGTGTGCATATCAGTGACTGTATTACAGTATCGACTCCTCATCTACTTAATGGGGGAGAATCAACTCCGTTTACAACTAATTAAAGCCATTAGAGGGGGCACACGCTAATGCGTTTTCGAACAGATAACAGAAACACGGGTGGCGGCGGCGGCAGAGGGCCTCATTTTACTGTCAGGTCAAGATGAGAGTAATTAACTGCTTATTAAAGTCGCGGCATGATGCGATTGAGACAAGTCAAGATGGGGAGTCGGGTTAGCAGCAGTGATACGGGTGTCATGAAAACTGTGTAGAATTGCTTTTTGCAGTTTAATATCGTTCCTCGAGGATCGATAGAAAAGGATGCAGAAGGGAGAGTCTTCAAAGAATCAAGGAAAAAAAAATTTGCAGTGACAGTTGTTAGATAAGAGTCTGTAAATGCAACTTCAGCAGATTGTCTGTTTGTATGAATCTGCAATGACACTGATTTTGCTTCAATTCCAGCAGTAATGAAAAACTATTTTGAAACTGTTCCAGGTGGAAACACAACAGTAATACATCAATGTTCTAACAAGGATGTGATTGAGAGTTTCTGTACTGATAGATACATAAAGTATTCAACAAATATTCATCTTTTTAGGCAAAACCCTGCAGTCTCATGTTAAAAAGCCTGTGCATCCTGCAGTGGCCAAATTCTAATCAGTAAGGTTTGCTGAAAATAAGATGCAAATGATAAGAAATAAGTCTAAAAATGTACAGAGGGATGGCATTGTTTAAACTGAGACTGTTGTTGCTTTAATGTTGACTCGTGCTATCAATATACGTTTAACATACTGTGGTAGTTTCCAATATTTAGTGAAATTTGCATTTTTTTTTCCTGAAACTGTAAAACTATGATGAGTTCAGGAAGACCTTTTTTCCACTACATAAAAATTTCAGCATGTTTACTTTGAGGCCTTGTTTACCAGACAATTGAAAATGCAACTTGCTGAAAACAGTTTGACTCCGTCCGAACAGAGAAAAACATAACTTTTCTGAAACGCTGCTACTGCACATGCACGCCACAGACACAGTAAGCAGATTTTCTGGATCTGTCCGGGTAGCTAGACAGTAACAACAGTAGCGTCTTCCAGAGCCACAGCTAAAAGCACTAAAAAAGCTAAAATTGCTGTAACTGTAAATTTAGAGAAACTTCGTATTTTATAAATAATGTCCCTGTCAACTCTGCCTCTTTTATTGATCAAGGTTGCCAAGCCTTCAAAGGGAGGTTGTGGACACATTTGAGTTTGGTGAAGGTCTTGGAGAGATTTTGAATAGATCTAGAAGAGAATATGAGGTTATTAGGAAAATCAACTGAGTGCTGTAGATTTATTACTGAGTTGTTGACAACTTTTTACAAGCCCAGCAAAGTCAGCCAAGGAGCAAAGCCAAGGTTTTCTCGCTGGACCTGCAAGTAGCTGTTATGACTGAAATGACAGACTTTAGCTGCATTGGAGGAGTGACAGAAAATCAGTGCCAGACTGGAATTTGTCAATGAACACACACTGTGAATCTTTGTTCACTTACAAGATGCGGTTTGATTGTTTTGGAGATAAAGTGTTTCTCCTCCTGCCTCCCATGCAGGTCAGATGACTTAAATCTCCCTCTCTTAACAGTGATAACAGCTGCCTGAACGTCCTGTGGAGAAGTTTTAGGGACGTTGGCGACCCCTTACATCACGCAGCCCGCTCTTTGGCTAAACGTGTCGTGGCAGCCTTTTCTGGGTGCTCACAGATTCTGATCTTCAGAAAGGAATAAGTCAATTAAAAATCATGTGGAGATCCTTTAAAATCTCTGACGAGAATGAAATCCATTCACGTTTTCCTTTGAAGGCTTTGGAGGGACTCACTTTTAAGGGATTATTCTGTTTTTCGATATCAAAATTATGTAAGTCGGATTTGAAAGAAGTTTTTTTTTTTTTAAATAAACAGATACAGATACACAGTTTTCTTTGAGGATACTCACAATGGAATGTAACTGCATGTTTTGCACTATATAATGACAAAGCTGTTTCAAATAGTGGATAACAGGGAGGGCATCTGTACTTGTACACCATTGGTGGCATTTTTTAGAATAATTCATATTTGAGATTCATTAAAAGTTTCATAAAATTCACTTGTCAGTGTTGATCCTGATTGCTCCCACTCTAAATGTCCATTATCAGCTATTCTAACAGTTGTATGCAGGTAAAGTGCACTAAAGTCTAATGGCTGTTGCTCTTATTGTACAGCCAAAGGCCTGTGATCAGAAATTCTGATATCCCACATAGCCAATATACGTGTATTCCCATCATACTAATTGAGATGGAGGTTTCTCCACGCCTTCAAAAACCCAGCCAAGCAGATGCAGTCGATGTCTCTCTGTGGGCTAGGACGCGGGAATAAGCAGAAATTACAAAGATAAATATGCCGTGTCCAGATGTCGATTAAAAAGACAAAACAAAGCCTGGTTTCTGCCACAAGGCGCGAGATGAAAGCAGAGGGCTTCAAGAGTTCCTCCACCTAAGGTAAGCCTGTGCTAAGCTGAGTCTGCACTTACCTCTTATCCACCGTGCTGAATACAGGAAGAGAGGAAAGGGAAGAGAAAATAAGGGCTCGGCATTCTGTTGCCAGATTGACTCCATCTTCAAAGAGATATTAACATAGCACCCGTTTCCCTTTTATCTTCCATTAATTTCAAAGATGCCAGCCCAAATTAAAATGCGGTGCGACTGAAATAAACCTAAAAGATTAGAGACACAAAGGAAGGAGAGAAGGAAGGAAAAGAAAAAAAAATACAGCTCAGGTCTGAATCACCGATCTGTGTGCAAGACATCTCTCTCATTAGCTGCGCCGAGGCGGGTCACACTGTCCTGCTGTTGTGTTCTTGGATTGCTAACATTTTGTAGCACGAAGCCAAATTATATCACACAGTGTTCCCATAATGTAAATATAGAATAGTAAGAGACTGATCCTCACTGAGTAAATGGATAGTTGTTGCACACAAAGCACACTCACCGGATGCTCTGTTTCAAACATCAGCAGGATGTTACACTCTTTCAGGCTTTAAAGTACACTACGACTTAGTGCCAGTTTATTATGTAATAGTACATTGGTGTGGACGAGGATTAACCAGAATAAACTAGTAGGGAAATAGTCCAGTCCATCTTTATCATGGAAATGATCATGAGCTTTGATTTCACATCACATCTCAAATTCACTGAACTGGATCATAAATTCTGACCCAACGTTTGGTCACACTGCCTAAAATCATTAACTCAGTAGCTTTAAATAGAGCATTTGGGTTCATTGAGTAACTTAGACAAGTGTCACATTGAGTAATGTTGGGTTTAATTATGGTAGAAGATGATTTCTTTTTTCAGTTCATTCAGAGAAATAATATATTAACGTTCAGTGAAGCTATTAACACTCTCATAATACAACACTTCAATATTTACAAAGCTATTTTTTAATTCAGTGTATTCCGAGGTGACAGTGCAATTTCACTGGTACGCAAAATGGGCTCCACAAACACTCCAAGTAACTGCTTTAATGACTGTTTTTTTCCATGTTGGCAAAGAGAACTCCAGACTTTGCATCTGTTCTCGACTCAGTTTGTTTAAAAAGATGAGCTTCTGATGAGGCAATGCTTCCTTCCAAATGTGCTGTGGAAATTAGAAAGGAGTTAAGGGACTCGGACTGAATACCAAACAGAGGTTTTAAGCAAAGTTTGTTCGAGTCAGTGCAGGGCTGGTGTAGACTGCTGGGATCAGCAGGGGGAAAGGACACACAGCAAAACACACATCTGGAAATCTGACTGCAAGACAAAATCCCCGTCCTTCCTGTCACTGCACAGGCATGTATATTTCATTAGTGCTGCCATTCTTTGAAAGTTTCTTTCCCCGGCGTGTTTGCGTCTCAAAACTTATCGTAAATTTTAACCGCGTCCCCTCGGCAGGAATGTGCAGCCCCTGTTTCTCTTTCTCCTCTTCGGAGCCAGCCCGCAGCACAGTGTTAAAGACCGAGTGTCGCGGCAGCTCCTGCAGCTTCTCAAAAAAAAAAAAAAAAAACTATCTCAGCTGCTCCTTCCCCGTGCGACACTGCTGTCACTGACATCGCATGTTTAAGACGAAACGGGAAACAAAGGATCTCGGAAGATGATGTAGCAGAGCTGGTGATGGCATAGGAGATCAAACTGGAGCTGAGAACTCTAGGAACTGAGGGAAGACGGGAAAAGAGAGCAAGCGTATGCATACTAATGCTGCCCTCTGCATTTTTTAATGCCATTCACTACTTGGCATAGCAGCGGCTTTACCTCAGCCGTAGCTTTTGCTATCTTTATTTAATGATGCCTCCTGCCAAATTTTTCATGCCTCCATATAGCTCCCTCCACTGAAGCTCTCATGAATCACCAGGCTGAGGTTGTTTCCATTTGGGGTCGTCAATCTGTCATCCTAATACCTATCCGCCTGCCTTTACCTCAGTGTCAACCTGATCGAGGTGTCTGCAGTGCAATGGAGTAATTTACCTATGGTATAATGTGGGTAATAATTGACACAGCATATTGACTGGGCTAATTGACTAAGAAATGATGGTTCTAAGAAGATAAATGTCAGGGGTGCCCGCAGTATATTTGTGTCATTAGCTGCAGACTGTACCACGGTGAATACGTGAGGAGGTGCTCAGGTGGGTTATCTGTCGGAGAAGATGTGATGAAAACAGATGAAAGTGACGGATGCTCGCTATATCTCAGCCAAGCAGAGGTAGAACAAGCGATTTTCAAAGAACCGTATGGCCAAATGGATTGGTGTGTTGAAATACACTGCTCTGTCTGGCCATCAATCTCTTTTTTAGTCATGCCAACAACAATTAATTTTATATTAATGAATCGTTTCGACCATGAAACTTTACAAAACAAAAGACGTTCTTCCCACGTTCCTTGAGTTCAAGGGTATTGCTATGATTTGCTCTTTATTGAGGGTAATCTTTTTTCTCTTATTTTTTTCACACAAATGTTTCTCTTGCACTGTATTCATCCATCTTCTTAAGCATGATTCTGATTTGACTTTTTATTCCCACCTTCCACAAAAATAAGAAGCATTTTATGAATAGCTGAACATATTCTGAATTATTTTTATGACAGGGGAGAGGAGAGGCTGACACGACATCTGAGGGGGGCTGGTGTCAGATTAGAAGCACTCAGGACTTTGCAGGGTTATTGGTTTAAAGATTGTAAAGTCTTTTCTTTCTTGAATAATTCCACCTTCACATTCTCAGCTGAAATTCACAATAACAGACCCTGAACTGGTGCGCATGAAATATGACACAAAATACATTTTAAAGACAGCATACAATTTACCTTCAGATCTATTTTCCATCACATCACAAAGACTTGACTTGCCCTATGATGCTTCTCATTGGTCTATTTTTCACGTCACTTCCCTGCCCTCACTGTCACCAGCAGTATGCACTTCAACGTGAGATGAACCGATTCATATGAAACCTTGCATCTGTACTAAAATGTGCCCGTGCAGACAAGTTTGAAAAGTGAAAACTTTGAAAAGCAGCTTTGTGACACCCTGAGATGATTAATGGCCTCACAGATTGCTCCTACTATCATCATCGAGGTTACCAGTGACTGACTGTATGTTCATTAAGAGAGTCATGCACTAATGGATTGAATGCCAAATGCTTATTTCAACCAATTGGATGCATATATAAAGTATAAAAGCAGTGACATTTATAGACTTTAAAGTGCACCTGTCTGTTTTTGTCTGTGTGAGTAGAGCATAAATGAACCTTTGAACATGAATGCATTGGTTTCCTGAACAAAAGGAAATAATTTCAAATTAAAGAATATGCCATTAAAAAGCCCCAACATCAACTTGCTGGGCCGTTGCTGTGTCATGGTATTTGGAACAAAACTGTCAAAGCATTGTTGTTTGCTTGACTAAAAACATTTCAGGTATTGTAATAAAGTTCGACCTCGGTTATCTAAATCTGCACTGTGCACCATGCAACCATTTGTGGAGTATAGAGCCTGCCATCTTTCCACTCTCAGCTCATTTTGGTGATATTGCTGTATCACCCTTTAGCAGTTGGACAGTCATGCACTGTAATGTTACATCCACAAACCGTTTTTCATCCCATAATAAGTTTATGTTTGCCCGTTGCCTGTTTCTAAATTCACACCTTGACCTCATATCAACCTGTCTTCTCTTTATTTATAGTCTCAAAGCAAAGCAGAGATAATCATGATGGTATCATGAAGAACATTCCTCCAAAGTTTGGATCATTTCTTTCAAGACTGGGGTGAATATCATTAAAATATTTTGACTTGGTGAATTATTCCTCCTGATGACTAATAAACCAAACCTGACAAATGAAATTTGTGAAATACAATTTTAGCTCAATGAAGACTTCTTCTTCTTTTTTTTTTTTTTTTCTTTGACACACTTTGTGAAGAGCTGCTTAGAATAGATAAGGCTGTACGGAGTATTTTCTCATTTTATTCCTTTTATTTACCAACTTTTTGTTCACCTCAATCCCTTTGGCTTTTTGAAGCTTGGGGGAAAAAAATTGCAACTCACAGCGGAAAGATGCTATTTTAAAAATGACTGCAGTGTCGAAAGATTTGACTTGACTTCTACTTAAAAAAACAAAACAAATGGGAATGTTTAACTGCAGGGTCTGGTGGTGGACAGTAAATGTCAAAATATGGTTTGGAGAGAGAAAGTGAGTCAGAGGACGACATGGGACCTCTGTCTAAGTATATTCACACCACCAACATAATGCCTCCAAACATGTTCCTCAATTCTTCAGCAATAAAAAGGCAGAGTGTTTCTAAGTAGCTCAAAGACACGTATTCCGATTTCGGGTGACATCCGTAGTCAACAGATGCCAGAATACAACAGCTGCGGCTGCTGTGACTCGCCTGCTCTGAAGTTGCCCCGGGGAGCCTAATGCCAGAGCCGGTTTCGGTTCATCACACGTCCTGCTTTTCTTTCCTACATAGTTTTCAAGGCAGAAATGAAACATGACAATGACAAGTCTTAACGAGGAGGAATTCGAGCTGGAGTTTCCTTTTTTTTTTCCCAATACAGGGATGTGCGTGTCATTTGATTTCTTTTCTTGTTCTGGTCTTGCTTCAGGCAGTTGTCACAGAAATCAGCTAGACTGGAGTGGAGGTGATTGAAAAACAAGTAACAATAAGTCCGAGTTAATTTTGGAATTTGGAGAAAGCATGGATTTAAACACCAATGAGAAGTCCAAAGGGTCTTTGGGGTATAAAGACCCCTGGATCTATTCAAATGAAAGAGATGGAGAATGTGAACAATTGGCTCCTTTGGTGCCTATTTAAGGAACCACCAGTCTGCGCTCAATTCGATCCGATTTTATCATAGCTGCAGAGTCGCTATCATGATTGATGTGTTCTCATCTCTCAGGCTGTCAGGCTCCCCTGACGAGCAGATACTCCATCAACTTCATTTTGGGAAGTGTGTCCAGTCTCACTGCTCAAAAGAAAATGTGAGCTGTGTTCAGGCATGCTTTCCAAATGCCGACCCCAACATTAATCTTCTAAGTGTTTATTTCGGTGTAAGGTCCCAGCAGATAACTTCTCGGGTGGGAGATGAAGTCTCAAGGATAAGGTAGAAACCAACAGACTCTCAGCGCTTTGTGCCAGATCCTATTGACAGAACAAGGTATTCAGCAGATTGAATAATGGCATTTACCCAGATGACTTGCTCTGATGTTTACTTTCAATAGGGAGTCTTTTTGCACCTTGACTATTGGCCTCATTCTCCTGCCAATAATATCAAGTTGGCTGACATGCTGTGAACATCAATCCCCTTGAGCATCTCAAAGAAATAACCTTATATTTTGTTGGCACGCCTCCGGAATGCCAAACAGGAAACTATTTCAAACACAGACAGGATGGTGCATTTGAATGCACAAGTGGATTTCCTGATGTTGTTTGCTTATCTGTGCTTTGTACTTCAGTGAGGAGAGAAATATATGCAAGAAAAATTGTAATCCACAAAGTCTGTCTTGCCTCGCACTAAGGTGATGGCTGTGCATTTTCACTCTGGGGCTCCTGTGGCTGTATCAAAGGGCAGCTTTCATAAAGGGGATTGTATATCCCCCACTTAGAGGCTACTTCCTATAAATCGGTTTATGGAGGAACCTGTTAGAAGACTGATCTGACATGCTTTACAAACACCACACTGTCACTGTTTATGCACATTTTTGCATCAATCAAGTGCTTAATCACCAGAACAATCTCTCAAATGGATAATCTCTTCCATTGCCTGTCTGTATGTGAGATTTCTGCTTTACAGTCATGGTTAAGCTTACAGGTTCCTTCAAGGAATAGACAATAGGTGTAAGCATCAAGGGCTTTTTAGCTTAGTTATTTTATACACAATCAAACCATAATGAGGCAAAACAAAAGGCCACATTTCAGACTGAATAAGAAACAATCATGCATCTCAATGATATTGCTTTAATTGTTCAGTAATAATAGCTACAAATGGTCTAATTTGTTCAAAACTAACCTGAAATGATAAACTGAATAAAAGAAGACGAATAAATAATTAACATCAGCCAGTGAAATGAAATACCAGGAAGTCAGTCATGCCCACAAATACTATCTTGCATCGAGGACTGTTTAGTTACAGGACAGTTGTCACCATCTTGCAGTAGTTGGTGGGCTCTCAGTGACCCTCACCCTCTACTGTTACACCAACCATTTCCATGTCCTGTCATGAAATTTGGACTGCTGGCTATCAACACCAGCAGGACTTTGGATTTTCAGTAAATCAAACCCATCTGTGGAGGAGAGATGCTTTAAATGTCAGTGTTTATGTCAGTCATGACTACGTTGTCACCTGGTAACTTCAGTGTGAACACATCAAACAGAAGTGAAATGTTTCCACCCTCAGATTTATCTGACAACATGTAAATCTGAAGGGGATACCATTGTTTGTTGTTTCTAAAATTTTAAGGTCCTATGAACAGTAAAAGCCCAAAAAAGCAGCTCATTTCAATACTGATTTTTGCTGTACTTAAGCATTCCCTGCCCTAAACCAAGAATTGGCCCACATGAAGGAAAATATTGACATAGAGCCAGAATTTTGCAGTTGGAGTTTCCAGCATTGCGTTTCCCAGACTGCAACACTTCTGAATGGAGGGAGAAGAAGAAGAAGAAATTGGTTGCATGCGTAATTGTGATTGGCACATTTGCTCACCCTCTTCTAGCCTGCTTCCATACTTGTTTGCACACACATGTAATCACTCTATGACACTGGAGGTGCAGGGTTGGTTGCTTTATCAAAAGGGGAAAGGTTCACCTTTCAGCTCCCAGGGCTTTTTTTCCTCCACCCACAGACATCTTCCCTCAAACAAGCACGATGATTTCTTCAAATATTGTAGGTCATGAACTGTTTTAACCAGCGTTAGCAAACACACCTACACACACGCTGACACTGTATTTAGAAAGTCAAGAAGAAACAGGCGTGACGAAAAGCACAGCCAGTGACAAACCTATACAGTTTGAATGAACTGAAGTTGAACATCACCAGAGGCACAGATTCTAGCTGCTGTGCATTTTTCATCATACAATGGATGACAATTGCATTGTTAAAGACTTAAAGCATTGATTTGTGACAAAGAGAGGCCGGAATTCACTCTGTAGAAGTTCTTCCTGCTCAGCAGAATCATTAACCACTCTGCTCGAGTCCTAACGCCTGCCTCGGCTGCTCTCTGCTGAGCACGTATACCCAGTCCACTGAGTCCTGCCTGTTTCATCCTGCTCCTTAAATAAGATTCAATCAACTTGAGCTTGGAGACTGCTAACTTACAGTCTTGCTCAGGGATGTTCGCTTCTCGCTGGACGATTGAACAGCTCAGATAAAATCGTCCTCTCAATGATTTTGTTAAATACTGACAAGTCAGTTTGATAAGAAAATTCATATTTACTTTGAACGCCTTTCTTTAACTTTGGAAAAGAATAAAGCTTTGTGGACAACCACGATTGAAATTGAATTTGGTAGACATGGAGATTTGATTTTTGGGTATGAAGCAGTTTGCTTAGAATTGCTTAAACTGGATCAGTTCGATTTACCCTTTATATACAGATTTGTAACATTTTAAAGGTCACAAAATGCATTGCTTTGTGGTCTAAGTCCAATTTTATCAAATTCTACCAAACTGTAGGCTGTAACCTTGAAATGGTGAATGGCTTGAAGATAAAATGCACAAGTACTTAAAAGTGGTTTGAAGTTGATGGCATCAGCCAGCATATATAAGAGGACCTGAAAGTGCCCTGTTAATAAAATTATGCTCATACACAGGCTGATAATGTTGCGGTGTTAATGTCAACTCATGCAGACTGTTTGGAACATGAATTTCAAAAACTGCAGCGTATCACAAATAAGTAATAAATTGATTCATATATCTGGGGCTCTAATAACTGACATTTTTAAATTATTTCTTGTGGCGCTGATTACTATATTGATGAACAGTTAATCATGTCAGCCATTGATAGAACAGATATGTCAAACGTTTGCTCCTCCCTCCCCATAATGTGTGGATTTGTTTCTCCATCAAACTGTTAAGTCGAACATATGGGAGGAAGTAATCTAGGAATTAGTCTGGATAGGCGGAAAAATACATCCCATCAATCAGCTACATCCCCTATATGTAATCTCCTGAGTGATTTCCGCAGCCTCGCCTTCGGATCCCTTCAGTTTTAAGTCATTTCTGTCACCTCTTTAACGACTGTTTGTATTTTTTCCAGCGCTCTGATGAAGGCTTTCAGACGAGACGCGTTGGTGTCAGTCGTGCAACAGTAAAGGCTTTTCATCATTCTACCTCAAGACTGAGAGCGCTTTAGATTTCTGTCTCACTTGTATCAGCTCTTCGTTTCATGTTCATGCATTGACTGCTGTCCTTGTTTTAGAAATACAATTATTTGTTTTGTAGTCCTTTCTCTACATGCAACATTTCACGGCAAGTCTGATGTGTGTTGTTTCATCTGCCGCCTTTCTTGATACGGGTGATTTATGACTTTCATAAACTTCATGATGGATAAGCTGCTGTATCCACTTTTCTCTATCATGACAGTGACTTCTAGGGTTTGGGTTTTCAAACTCCTTTTTTGAAAAAAAGATTCTAGTGACGATAAAGAAAACAAATTCTTTAGGGTTTGTTGATTTCTTGAGAACACGATCCATTGAACATTGGTAGCTTTGATTGTTTCTGTAATTTCCTTCTATCTTTTGCTTATTCCTGCTATACATTTAAATTTGTGTTTTCAACAGACAGTATGTGTGTTACTCCTCCCACGATTGTTGATCCCATTATTGCATTAATGTGCATCCTGTTTTCCTGAGCTGAGCAGCAGGTAATGCAGTGATAAAACAAAAATGACTGCATGTTTCCTTTTTTATGAGCCATGTAGGTAAATCCAAACATGTTGTATTGCTTCATTGTTGTTTTAGGAGTTGTGGTTCAGAAAACTAATTTGTTCCACCAAGATAATTGAAAATGCCTGAATAAAAGTTCTCAGTATCAACGTCATCTTAGTTTCCGCTGTTGATCGTAACGACAAGTCGAGACAAAGGACTACAAGTTATGGGAGTGAGGCAGCAATCAGCAACCTGTGATTACTAGCACATAGCCTTTCATCACATTATGCTATCAAGGCCGTCTTTTCATGCTGTTTCCATGGCGGCCTATCACATTTTTTCACGCATTCGGGGTGCCACTTTTCTTGTCGACTGATTAAAGGAACTTTCTTTAGGCATTCAACTTGACACAACAAGGAATCGTACAACTATAGTTGTGAAATTCCCTGACCAGAATAAACAGCTTGCTTAAGCAGAGACTATTCATTGGACGTAGGTGTGCGGTGCTCCAAACCAAGAGATGTTCCTTAAGAAATGAGCGATTTGACTGTGAGCCAGCGTTGTGAACAGTCGGGTTTACTGTCGCTATGACTCCAAGACCACAAAGTGTAAGAGAAATAAATGAAAATGATGTAGAAAACATGGCAATAACATCACACCATTAGTGCCTAAAGGCAAATGTGTTGATGTAGAGGTGAGAAATTGAAATTACGGGTTTACGTAGAACTGAATCAGACGTAAATGAACTACAAAGACAAAGACCTTGATGCATATATCATTGTGTGATACATTTTTAGGCTTTTGAACTTTGTGATTGTAATATTTCAATCAAATTAGTCTCCATCCATTTGTATTGAAATTATATGTACGTCTGCATGTCACATATTTATTCCAAAACTACTCAGTGCAAAAGGTTTTGTGTATTTTTCTTCACTTGGCTTGCCTGGCGCTGGCATTTCAGTGTTGAATCATCGCACATTATTAAATTAAATCTGCTGCTGGCAATACAAAATGGAGAATTTCTAAAGTCGGGCGGAAGAAGGTCTCGTTAATGGATTGCATTCTTTTTTATCTTTCAAATAATGAATCTTTCTATTAATGTAGCACTGACTTTGATGTGGATCCACAGGCGTATGCACCATTAGTCATGAAGCTGTCTATTTCTCACCGTGTTTTGTCTTTTTCTCTCGCTCTCTGTAAGCGTATATTCTTTTTTTCCCCCACGGCCTTTGATGCCAAACTGCTTTATTATTCATCGACATACTTGTGAACCCAGTACTGTGAAATACCCACACAACAGATTCCAATTACATCTATCTATCTATCTATCTATCTATCTATCTATCTATCTATCTATCCATCTATCTATCTGTCTGTCTATCTATCTGTCTCTCTGTCTGTCTGTCTGTCATTTAAACATCTACCTTCGATAATCTTTGTTTAAAGCTCTTTAAGTAAGAACTCTCCTTGTACAAAGCAGATAGAACACCTTGTTCAGACTCACATTCCTGCACTGCTGTTCTGATGCCATAACGGAGCGTGGCGAACACTAGGGGGCAAGCTTAAGCCTTCCTCACATGTTCCATATCCACATTTAGGCGTTTGGATCTCCTTTTATTCCCTTCCCTCTTCCATTTTTAACACTTTCCACTGTGTGCATGTGTGTTTGCTTCACAGTGGTACGTGCCTGCGATAGACTGTGAACTCACACGTTTCTTCGTATTTGTTTGGGCTCCGGGCTCATGCGTACCAAGCCACTCGCATTAATCTTAATCCAGAAATCACATTCACGAGGCCACTTGGCATTCTGATTGAGGTGACTTGTTTGGATTTTGGCACCTTAGATTAAAAATGAATTGCTCTTCCCCATCCGACTTCTTCTTTTCCTCCTATCTCTCTCCTCTTGCACCACCCCCCCCCCCCCCCCCCCCACTCCCACTTATACGCACACGCCACCAAATCACTGTTGTTGCATGCTGTCGCTTTAGATACACCCGCCTTTATCTCTTGATTCTTCCCAGCTTTTATACTCTTTGTTGAGGTTTCCTCATTGTACAGTGGCTATATTCTCTTTCTTTTCTTCTGCTTCAGCCCATCGGCTCTCGTTTCCCCACCGACTCGCTACCTCTCTCTCACTCTCTCTCTCTCTCTCTCATATTGCACAGCGGCTTCTTTGCAGTGTCTGCCTCAATTTGCATCATTCCTCGGTGTGCAGTGTCAGCTCAGGCCTCCCGATCAAATCCCAGCAGCTGATGACTGCTTTCATCCCATATTTAGCCACCTTACGTCTGCAGGGCAGCCTCCGCCGTTTCCCACAATGCCATGCTGGTGCAGGAGCCGTGGCCGCCTGTGTCTGCCGGTCTGTCCACGGTGTTTTGGTCTGTCTGTTGTTTGTTGCCGGGGATTGGGGAACAGATGGCGCGCTACGTTTCCCCCTGCAGAGGGTGAGCGCTACAAAGTGCAGCATCACGCAAGCAGAGTTTTTGCTGCGGAAATCGCCTCCACTTTGTGTGTCGCATCGGCTGACATAAATAACACAATAGATCTTTTTTTTATACAGTACATCCCTGCATATGTTAGCCTGTGTCTACATGAAAGTTTCACACAATGCTATAAGACTGTGTTTTCCTCCCCCTTTCAAATGAGAGCAGACATAATGGAATCGTGTCGTACAAAGTTGTATTACAAGGCTTGACAGGTTGGAAAAGGTTACTCAGCTCACATTCACAAGATATAGCTGCAGCGCAACATGATGACATCTGTGAAATGATATTTGACTGATCAGTGTTTTAGAACATATTTGTTGAAAGATATGGAATCTTTAAATTATGCAACTTTTTTTCTTCGGTTAACCGGTTTGCATTAAGTGTATTGCATATGCACTTTTCTTTTTTTCTTTTTGGTTGATACCCCGACACTTCCTGCAGAGATGATGGAGTCATAGTTTAAATGAGACTCATCTCTCCTATATCCCAAACAGCGAGAAGAAAAAAATTCACCAAATGCCGTTATACTGCCATTACCAAATTTATTAATGTAAAGAAAAAAAAACACACACACATTTCGCAAGCTACTAATGCTGGTGAACAGGTTCACTGGTGTTCATCAGCTTTGGGGAAGAAAATAGGCAATCTGGCTTGTTGAACGGTGCAGACCACTGATGACACAAAACTATATGCAAACAAAATGACCAAATACAAAAAAAAACAGTTGGCAGTCACAGCCAAACCATCACCTAATGGAACCAAGTTGTATTGCAAAAAGACAGACTGAAAATTGTTCTTTCTGATACATATTGTTATTATCATTATTATTATTATTATTATTATTATTATTATTATTTACAAATACATTAAAAAATATGTAAGAAAAGATATGCTGATATTTGACAATATGGGGAATGCATGTACAGATGGGTGGAAATACCCTGGCTTTAGAGTATAATACTTTTCAGTAAATGTGCTTTGGACAATAAGCTCTTGATATGCTACAAATGAAAGCTATTTCAAAAAAATCAATTATTTACTTTCAGTGAAATGTTTCTAACATAGAACTGCATGAGCGGACACTCCCACTTGCTTCCATTATTTTTCTTTCACCGCTTCAATATAACTTTCATGTTGTATACTGTCCTTTGTAAAGACATGAAAGGAAATTATCCCCTTATTCTTCATATTGTGGTTTCAATCAAAGGCAACACAATGTTTAGGTATATTCTTCCTCAGTTATCATTTTCTTTATATAATCAGTGCTTTGCGTTCCTCAATACAAAGACACTGCTTCTGTTTGTTTGAACAGGAAGTAGGTGTGATGCCAGACATGTGCATTACTTCTACTGTAACATCTATATTTGATGAATCCGTTTTAGTATAAACATTATTTCGTAGGAAACAGGGATGGTAGAGTTTATGGTGTCCGATCTCCTTGAGCAATGCTGCTGCGGCTAGAAATACATTTATACAAAAGTATCAGTTCAAGCTTGTAGGCAGTACACCCCTACCCACCACCCCACCCCCCACCCTCCGAGAGGATGAGTGGGCTTCGCATGGATGGTAACTCTCAAGAAACAGCCCCTACTGAAATATTAACAAGGTGGATGAATTCATTCCGCTTAAAAGACTTAATTTAATTTCCTGCCAATGACTGTTGCCACTGATATTGCCAAAGCATCAAAATGGCAGAGATTGCAGATTGGGGTGATATAACATCCGCACAGCCGCTGTCATGCTGCGCTGGATCGTGCCACTCGCAGCAGAAATGAATTTTTAACTGCTAATGAATCAGTTGTGTTTGGGCCAATGCCAGGCACTCAGAAGCTAAGATTAAAACTCTTCTCTTGCTAATCATAACAAAAGCCATGGGATTACTCATTGGAGATAGAGTCAAGGTCTTTGCCTACACAGCTAATTGAGCTTTTATCTTGGCCCCGTCGGTAATACCATTAATCATAAATGGCATGTCACTTTCATGAGGTGGAGTGGAATCTCTGTAAGCTCCTGATGGGCTCTGAAAGTGTGGAGTGGTTTGTTTTCAAAAGCCACTGCAGAGCCTCATGGACACCCATTGTTGTGTGAGGTACCTTGACCGCGTGCATACCAATGTATTAGCGAGCATTTGTCATTAATCCAATCTCGTGAGACTCTTCATAACCCATGGGAACATAGTTTTCTGTGCAAAGCCAACAGAGAAGCTCAATTTTTTTCTTTTCACTTGATTTAACTGGAGGCAGTTTACTATAGATATAAGGAACAAAAGTTGAAAAGCAAATATAATCTATTGCAGTGCAGTGGCTACACAGCTGCTGTTTCTAAATGCCCTGTAGCAGTCCTCTATACCTGTAAAGCTACATGGACTGTAGCTACAGCATCTCCTGCTGCTTACTGTTTCATCTGACTCAACTCTATTTTCCTCTTCACACCATGTGTACAGCCACCCTCTGTTGTCTCCTGGCCTTTGATTGAACCCTTTCCCCAAGAGAGTACAGAGTTATCGTTTTTGGTTCTCTCGTTTCAAATAAAGTTTAGCTTTAATTGATAAAGTCTGCAAGGAAGATCCAAAACGTAAATGGATGCATCATTGCACATTTGTAAATGAGCATGGCAGTGGCAGGTGGAGGTGGCAGAAGAGATGGGCTCAGCACATTGACTGAAATCCCTGCTGTCAGCTGATGGCTGCTGAGGTGAAGTGGCACAAAGCGGCAGCCTCTTGAAGCAGAATGCAGACATCGCAAGAGATAACTATGGAGGTTTGTATATGAGTGAGAATGAGGGGGGATTTAGTCCAGCGGCATCTGCTCCTTTCTTGTTTTTCCATCAGGGTCGTGTGTCACGCAGCCCCGCATGAGCATAATGTAAAGAGGCACCTGCAAACAGCAAGCGAATAGATGTGACCCCAAGAAAGAGTGGGAGAGCGCACACCCTGGGATATAAGTTAACACAAACAACCAGGGGATGTTAAGTAGAAAAGAGGATTAACTTAAAAGACTTGATGGATTCGTACAAGCAGTCCCTTGTATGTGTTCTCACCAAGAGAGCAATATCTTTGCAGTATTAACTTGGAACAGAATAACTAAGATAACGGGTTATCTCAATTTGTTCATGTAACTTCCTTTTTAGTTATTAATTTAAAGATCAAAAGTTCCTTATTAAGAGCTCAGAAACTATAATGGTAATTTAGTCCCACATTTTACAACAGCTGCTGTGTAAATGTGGACTCTTGGTACAGGTGAAAAAAATACAAGGATGCTGGCACCTAATAGGACTTGTGGTCTCATCCAAGCCACAAGCTGTTACAGCACAATTATTAGTGTGCAAATTAGAGACTGAGGGTCAATGTCTGATGTATATTACGTGGGGAATGGTACATAAACCTTTGAACAAAGTTCAATACAAGTGGATAATCAATTCATTATTTCTACAGCTTGATCTCATTGACAAAAACTACATTAAATGACTATGACCTCTTCACACCACTTTCCATACAGCTACACTGAAACAATCCCAATAGAGCCAATGGAACTAATTGCAAGAAAGAAATGATCCAACTTACATGTAAGAGATGTCTTTGTTCAGAGGAGGCCAATTGTGGATAATGCTGTGGCTATTCGGCAGAGTTTTCCCATCTTTTCAGTACCTGTGTTACATGACAACGCTTACAATGTAAATACAATGTTTTTACCTACACAGCACAGAAACAGCGTGCCAGAAAATGTGTGTTTTACTTCATCTGCACAGAGATGCGGTTGGATTGCTTTCAAAAAGCTGCGTCTTTTCTCATTACCCTGGAGATAGAGTGGGGCCTTCTTTGAAAAATTCCATCTTGGGTGCCGTTTTTCAAAAAATTGACTCCAAGCACCATTGTTATGTCAATAAACAATCGTAACACAACAAAAGTTTTCTTGTATCACTTGAAAATGCCATGTACATGGATCTTAAGATGTTTTTTTTTCCTTTATCCCACTCTTGTTGATTGTTGATGTAAAAATGATCATGAGTATGAATGTGTCTAAAGTGTGTGTGGCTTGTGATTTACAGCAAGTCTAGGCTGTAGCTTCTTTATATCCACGATGACTGTGATTGGCCTCAACCCCTGTGAAACTTTATTTTTGATTAATTGAGCAGAAATTAATTGAGCAGATGAATGAGGGGTGGATGACAGAGGCGGGTTGTGTCAGTGTTAGTGGTGGAAGTGGATGGACACTACAGCAAGGTCAGGGCCGCTTTTTTAAAATATCCCTTTACCTCACAGAAGGATAAACTCTCCTTAGCACTATTTTGTCTGCAATCTTGATCTTGTTCTAACCCCAACTCAGTGGTTTTTGACAGTGACTGTGGAGAACAGACAAAATGATCTCACAGAAAAGGCCTCGACCTCCACACAGCTGAAGACTTGTTCCCACGAAGTGTTACGAGCTGTGCTATGATTCCATTCACACATTTCTATGAGATCCAAATTGTTACCAAATTGTATGATATGAAACACCCACAATTTGAGCACAGAAACAAGACTGGACTTACAATGTGATGCTGCTGATAGAAAACACACTGGACAAGTGAGCCCAAACACAGAAAACAGACCAAACAAAACAGACCAAACACAGTTTAAGGGCAAAAATATCTCAACAAAGGGTGTCAAAGATGTGGTTCTTAGGCCAAAACTGTCCTAGCAGATGGTTTACTCTGGCCTGTTGACTGAGCTTGGAAAGCGTAAATAATAATGTAATGATCATGTATTTGCCATTTATGATTTCTACTTGGAGTTTCATTGTTTTGGTAAAATTACTAACACTACGCTGATGTTCAGAATTAAACACTGATTGTAGAAGCTGTGAAAACGTTATGTGAAATTACTCTTTGAAAATTACAGCTGTGAAAACTAATCTTTTTGTTAGTTTGTATGCATGTGAATGTGAAATATGAGACTTTCATTTTAACACATTTAAGTATTTTTTCGAACCCCATAGAAACTTCTACTCAATGTTTGTAAAGAATCTGAAATTTGAACTTCTTTAGAGCTTTTTGTTTTGGTCTCACTTCAGTGATGGTAATCACATTTTGTAGTGTTAAATTCATTCAAGTAAAATTATCTGACAGCGCAATAACAGCAGCAGTCTGCTGGTTAGCCGCTGAACTCACCCGCATCCCGGGTATTTTGTTGCAATGTACAGAGCATTAAGCCTAAATCAGCACAGCACGGATGAACCAGGAGCACCATTAAAAGCTCGGTAATGCATTTGTATTATTCAGACATATCAGGCCCATTAGCACAAGAACCAGAAATGGAATTCATATTACGAGCCACCAAGAACTTACAAGCTGGAGCTCAGGGGAGAAAGGAACAGCTGAAGGATGCAGTTTAAAAATACCAGATTGTTTTTCTCCAGGGCTAGAATGACTCATTACCCAGGCAGCAAAGCAGGAAGCCTTGTCAGTTGGGTCATCCCACAGTACGCTGACACGCAAATTGAGCCACCGCATCATTTACAGTGCTAAAATCACTTTGGGACTGTGACAACAGCGACGCACACATATATAAATGCATGTGACATTGTGTAAATCATGTTAGGCTCCAGTTAAGTGAAATGTGCAAATTGCTGGAGTTTCTTTTATTATTCTACTTCTAAGAAGGCTGGATGAGGACTATAGTGGACACCATATTCACTGTCTCCATCCCCTCCGCTCGTCTCGTGACTGGCTTGTTTGGGGGGAGAAGCATGATAGCCTGACCGAGCCCATCACTCAAACGCCACAGTGGCACTGCGAGATTACCACTATTCGATCTTTGCAGCGGCCTTATCTGATGGCGGCTCTGCCACCAGGCATTGCTAGGCCAGCAATCACATCACCGGGTTTCCTCTTGCTGGCTCTCTGGGAGCACGGCCATGTCAGCAGGAGAGAGATGTTGAAGGGGTTAGAGGCCATATTGGGGGCAGAGTGGCCTGGCACTCGGCCTTGGATTGTCCCTCGACGGGGGAGATAAAGAGCCCGAATGATGACTTCCTGGCGTGGGCCGCGCTCTGGGCCAGTGCTCGACCTTTCCGTTAGAAAAAGGTGACTGATCCGTGGAGGCCTCAGATGTAAAGAAGTACCCTTATCAGGCCAACAGGGAGGAGGAGGCGATAGCCAACCAGCTGATGCAAAGAAATATCCCTTATTCTGGGTTCAGCTATGGTCCCTCCATTTTGCTCTTTTTTTTTCCTTCCCTCCATCCTTCTTATCTGAACTCCTTTGCAGAAAAATCCATTTTTCTGTAGTCGGCCGCTTTGTCTGTGCAGGGTGCGGTGGTACTGAGGCGGCTGGTAAATAATGCACAAGTCCTTCTCCTTTCATTCTTCCAAAGGAGGGAGTGCTCACTTTAAGACGCTCTCTGAAGTGGGCTTATTAAACCAACCAGGCTGCAGCCACAATCCCCCACCCCTCCCCTTTACTTTTTTATTTTTTTTTTGGAGTGGGTTGAGGTGAGGAAAAAGTGAGAATGTCGCCATCCCCCTCCCAAAAAAAAAGAAAGTCTTCCGCAAAGGCCCATTATCCCTCTTACTCAGCCTCTTCACCCGTTGAAAGTTAAAAAAAGGAAGATCCCAAATGGGAGATGTGCTATCCAAAGTCACTAAGTGTACATATTGCGCTTGGTGCAGTGCAGACATCCTGCAGTTCGGTTAGAGTGAATCCCTCGCAAGAAGATGGGATGGCTGACATGCATTTGGTGTCTCAGGAAGTGTTTCACCCTGTGAGGTTTTGCTTTATGACATTTGCGTCAGAAAAAAAATTGACCCGAAAAAAGGAGAATTCGGGAGCCAGATGGTCATGTTTTAGAGCAGTGGTTGATGAAACTATTGCTCACCTTTCCTCACAAGAAGACCTGTCACCTTGACATTAAAAGGATTAGACTCCCTCCAACATGTCCCTTTTAAGGTTGCTCCCCTCTCCTCCGAGCATCGTTCTGGATCTTTTATTTTATCTTGAGTCGGGTCCAGTTTTTTCTTTTTTTTTTTCATTTTCTGTGCGAGCAATGATGTTTTTTCGCACCTCGGATTTTCACCCACTTCTGCAACTCCACTGTGGTGCTGTTCTATTTTCAGACAAGATGTTGCAATGGTTGTCATTTCTCCTCAAAGCATGGCAGAAAATGGGAACCTATCTGGTGCGCTTGAAGGTCTCCGGTCTCTGCTTTGATTTATTATACACGGTAAATACCAAGTCAACACAGACTGGCCAAATTCTGCTTTCAATACTCCCGGTTTCTCATGCTTTGAGTTTAAATGGAAGGTATAGGAAAGAGAATGAATCAGATATATGCGGAGGAAGCGGAAGATTTGAGATCCTATACCTCACTCATGTCAAAAATCCACCTACAGACGCTCACAGAGAGCACTGCAGCCTCCACACATATGTGCTGGATTTTCAATAGTTTTCATTGTGCAACAGAATCCCAACATATTCCTTAGACAATGCTATTTTGGAAAGGGGGGTGTGAAAATTAAAAAGTGTTGAGAAAGCTGTTCTTGTTACAGGGCAGCACAGCAGAAGTAGGCCTCGGTACATTGGCCCTAATACTTGCAGGAACTGACTAAAGATGAAAGGAAGGGAGAGGTTTGTCTTTTTCAGGTCAACATGCCTCCAGGGCTGCCTATGCATCCAAAATAGATGGATCTACAAGAAGGCTGGACAGAATTAGTTAACGCTCTCACAATGATCCGCCAAATTTATTTATCCCTTTTATTTCCTGCTGGTCTCAGGACATATTTCTTCCCCTGGCAATAATTCTTTTATAGATGCTCGTGGGCATGTTGTGTCTCTGTATTGCTTCCACTTGTGTATCTGATGAGTCATGCATACTGGGGGCTCAGCAGGAATTAAACCATCATTGTTTGTCATAATGGATATGTAATAGCGACCATAAGAGATGGCATGCATATGAGTTGTGTGAGATGGAATAATTGAATCTGCAGTAAATAGGAGCTGAGAGATTAAACCTGCTAACGTACTGATGTGGTGGAACAGACCCTTTAAAAACCACACACACACACACACACACACACAAAAGCACACACCAAAGCACACACCAGTCAGTCAGTGCTGCAAACTGGACATCACTTGCCCGCCTCATCCCAGTTATCTGTCTCATTCATCTTCTTCCTCTTGAGAACTCATTGATTTTTCCTTTTCTTGGGTGGCAATCCAGCCACTCTCTGTCATTGACACGTCATTAAAACGCCCCCGTCTTTTAAAGCCACGGGCCGTATATCCCACATAATTCCCTTTTTCATCTCCTTCGAATGAATACGCTCCCTCACGTCACAACATAGCTCAGCTGCTTTGTGGCAAGTATCACAGATAACAGCTTGATGAGCACTGTGCTCGATGATATGTCTTGTCATGGCAAGCTCTGTCATTATGTACCTCGTCTGCACTAAATGACTTTGTGGAGGAGTCGGCACTTTATTCAGGCATTTTTTGTTGTTGTTTTTTTTCTCTCAGTCCTCTTACATAGCAAATAAAACACCCGATTTATATAATTTTAGAGATATCTTAAAGATATACTAAAGATGCATTCCAAAGATTCATATAAAGAGGAGTATAACATTTTATCAAAAGTTAAGATAACTTTAAAAAAAGCATCTATTAAACAGACATTTTTCTGAGACTCTTAAAGAACGATCTGACCACTTTTTTTTTTCAATCAAAGGGACGAACCTTAGGCCTCATTTACACAGTATTTTCCAGTTAATACAAAAAACCTTTGTTGTGTTGTGATTGTTCATTTACATAAGAATGTCGCTCAGCGAAAATGCACCTTTTTGATAATGCTCCGATTCTGTCTACATGGAAGTGTGACAATGTAGCTTTTGTGAAACGCTGCTCCTGCACATGCGCCGTAATTCATAGTTCTATTGCATACACATGAGTAGATGGACAACAACAACAACGGCAGCAGCTTCCAAAGTGGCATGACTGCCAGGCCTGGCATGCAAACTACATTGATTTCAGTGTTTCTATCATTTCCGTTGCATTACAGCGTAAATGCAAAACTTTTCTAAAACAAAAAGGCAAAAAAACGATCTTTTTCACTTGATGTGGCGTCATTTAACATAGCCTTGAATTTGATAAGTACCAGCAGGGTTGGAACACAACATGTATGCTGTGTTAAATCCTCTGGGAAAAGTTTCGTGAACTCGATTACATTTGGATAAAACCACGAAAAAGTGGAAATTCAAGCACTATCTCACACTATACTTTGTTTTAGCTTCGTTAGCTTCAATTCAAACAGTTGGCCCTCACCAATGTCATTTTAAGAGGCAACTTGCACAAATGAGCTATTGTGGGGAAAAAATGGATTTAGTGTGTAATTACTCTTTTTTCATGTAGCAAAACTTGTCAGGTTCATTACCAGTCATTCGTGTACTTGGAAGTAGCGTGTCTGGCTATCTGGGTATTGCATCATGATTGTGCTTTCAGTTATCACATTTCTTTTTTTTTTTTTTCTGTGTTTTGCACAGAAAAAACTCCAAAGGGACAAATCTGGCTTTTTAGTTGCTCAGTGCTTCACTATATTCCCTCGGCTGCCTGCTGAGGGTGAAAACAATGTTGATGAGAGCAGCGAGACTGGGAAAAAAAAAAGAAAGAACAAAAAAGAAAGTTGCAGACTGTCAAAGCAGAACTGTTTTTTTTTTTTGTCTTGAAATCACGCCAAGCGTTATGTAGAGGTGAGAGAAGTGAGCATCTCAACAAAATCCACAGCCATTCAGATTTTGCTGTCATTAATGAGTGTTTTATGCCATGACACGTAGAGTACGTTCCTCTGTATTCTCCCTGGAGATGAGTTCATAAATGTTTGCAGTGTGAAGACACATTGGCTGGTTGATGTCTGTCTTGGTTGGGCCAGTCACCCTTAGACTGAGGTGATTACAGGTGACACATTTTGCAGCAAGTCTGCATCGTCAGCTGGGTGTAAGAGTGCAGTACTGCAAAACCGAGGAAGGTTAGATGACACATTATGGCAGTAAAAAGGTTGTCAATAATGGTTTGTCTTGTGAAGTGTGTTCTCGCCACTGCTCACCCCGAGGCTGTCGCAGATACGTTCGTCATTCATCGCATGTGCACGTGAGTGAGAAATCTGCCTTGCTTAAGGCTCTGTGCCATGCAGGACGCTCACCTACGCACAACCTTGGAGTGACTAATGCGTACACTCGTGGCTGTTTGTATCTGTGGTGTGGAGACTTGGTTTGGCACCCGTGTCAAGAACAAAGCAGAGAGAGGAGTGAGCAATTTAAGAAATCCTTTTTGGTTTCCCCCTACAGCTTTTCTTTGCTGTGAAGCAATTCTCCAAAACCGCTAAATGGATTACTTACAGAATGACTTTGGTTTTGTCTAGACTGGTCAAAGATTAAGTGCTTGTTTGATGCTTCCCCCCCCCCACCACCCCCCCACCACCCCACCCCCCGATTGTAACTCACACAAACACTTCATCCAGAGCTAGTTTCTCCTCGACAAGCATACGGAGCACCAGTCTGAGAGGAGCCGCTGCCAAACACGGGAATTTTGTAGTAATGAAGCTGTCAGAAAGATGTGGAGTGGATAATGTTTGCACCCACTCTCCTTCCAGAGGCCTGGAAAACAGAATATGCTATTCTTTGAAAGCTCCACGATGCCTACAGCAAAGACAGGCTACAATGACATCAAACCAGCACCAAACTGTGTACCCCCTCATTATGGCATGTTCTCCATTCAGACCACCTCAGTGTGTTTTCACATCTTCCCGTGCATCAGAAAACACAGGGCCGCCTGTGGGTGCTGTCGCCGCTGTCTCCCTCTCCAACTGACACTTAACATGAGGAGGTGTTAACATTATCTGAAGCTTTCATCCAATATTTACCGGGGCCGTTATCCTTTTTGAATAATACAGCTGTGATTCATTAGGCTTCATTTGCTTTCATGCCAGTGCATTAGCGGTGAGGGTTTGCAATCCTTCACCATTATCGAGTTGTTGACACAATAGCCCCGCAAACTGCATGAAAGGCCGTGACTCACTCGTCGGGAGCGGTGAATCATGTTATTCCAAAATGCCTGAAATGTAAGTGAAATTCACCCACCATTCTGTGGGAATCAACACCTCTTATTAATGCCCATGGCACAAATATCTGAAAACAAAGAGCTTCAGTAAACCCATTTATCTCAGCATGGGAGGCACAAATAGGGAAATGTAAAGAAATGTTCATGGAATAAAGCCTCAGGGTCTGTCCACATCACTTATCCGAACCAGGATAGGACTTTTGTTATCGCAGCTTAGAGCATTTTGCTCATATTGGTGATGAAACTCTGCAGTGGAAACAACAAAAAAGACAAAGCAAAAAATCCCAAAAAGACAGATTATCAAGGTGTCAATTATAAAGAACTGCAATCCAATTTGGTTGTCTGTCTATATGATTGTCTGTGTATTTACCATTGTTTACGCTTATAGCATACTATCTTCTGCATACATGTGTGTGGTTTTGTTACAGAAACAATCAAGAGCACCCAATAGTGGCCCTGCATGAAAAATTACCTTGGTTTCAGTGTTTCTGCCATTTCTGTGTAAATGGCCATCATTTCCAAAATGCTGTCATGTAACAGCCTTTCTGAAACGAAAATGCAAAAACGATGTGTTTTTACTTGAAACATCATGTAACTGGGGCCTAAAGGGGGGTCCCTTTTATCTCCGACAGCCTAAATCATTACGGTGGAGTCAAATTGTGACAGAAAGAGTCACTCTTTCCAGCAGACTTCCAGATCAGAACGAGAGTCAACACAGTGTTTCATTAAGGTTTTTCTTCGGCATGTGCAAACACTGATGATGGCAAAGCGTCAGCACCTCACTATTATCCCTTTAGAGGTCATAGGCTTTCACAAAGTACAAAACAGCTTTAAATAATCAGCTGAATGTATGCAATCAACAGGTATGACTTATTTCAAAGACATTGACTTAAGAAGTGATTTGTAAGGTGATATTTATATCATAAGATGGTGTGGTGAGTTATATGGTGTCTGGTTCGGCATGTGTAGTCCACCACAAAAAATGAAAGCACAAATTGAAGCAACATTGAAAAAAAATACAGAAATAAAAATGTTAGCACCTACCCTTGACTTGGAGGAAATGAATATATATCTACTGTATATATTTTACAATAAGTTTCTTTCTTGTTATATTTAACACAAAGCTATTTTAAATGACATGATTATTAGTTTAGGACATTCTCATTGACCATAAAAAACATTTGACATGTTGCAATTTCAATGCACAAATCCAATGGTGTTTTCTTGTGATCTCTCAACATGCTATCACTGAATTCACAATCCAAAAACCATAGCAGCTGAACTATGCATATCCTCAGTATGTCACACAATGAATTTGATTAAAAACACCTCGTTAAAGATTTTACCGAAAGTGTCCTGGAGCACTTTCCGGATAAAATGGGACCACAGCACCTGGTTGAGATATATGTATGTTGTATCTTTAAAACCTCATAGCTGTGGTTTTCTTTTTTTGGACAGATTTTCATAAAAATCCATTAAAGCACTGCATGATACATTCTGAGTTCTCCCCCCTGAAAAAGGCTGCCTCCTAAATTGTTGTTAACACCTGTGCTGAAGTCTGCCTGGGAGCGAAGCAACTTCTGGACACACAGGGCATGTACTGTAGCAGCTACCCTCATTTATTTCCTTTCCAGCCATGTGTAGATAAGATAAAGCCTTATACACTCTGTTAAGCTAAAAACGCTTGGTTGCACTACTGGCAGCCCGCGCGGCACTAAAGCCCAAAGTAGGGCACTCCGAATTTTCAGTCTTCTGTGGCTTGAAGGAGTGCATCTGGACACCCCCACATGCTTGTGCTCAGGAGATGCTAGCATTATTTTCGGCTTACATTACTTGAATTATGTATTTTACATGGCTTCACATGTGGAAATTGCCCATGTCCGTGACATGTGGAGGCGGGCATGAAACTGGATCGGAGCCATTCTGCAGAAACCTCACGGGTAGAGTCGGCTCGCTGCGCCTTCCACGGAGCATTTCACACTGAGTTGTTGCAGCTTGGTCAGCTGCCAACTTTACAATACTGTCGTGAGGAATGTGTCATTTCTTTGCCCCATAATCCAGTGACACTCTGCCACACTGCAATTAATCCACTTTTGTGGCATTTAAAAGCATACCTAACTCTATTCCAGTTATCAGCAACGCAACACAAGAAGGTCAGCTGTGCTTTAAATGACTCCTCCCACTCTGGACATTATCTGTTCTCCCTGCTGACTTCTGAAAGGAGATACAGGCAGAACAAATAGACTAAAATACAGCTTCTACACCCAAGTCAGAAAGCTTTCTCTCTTTTACACACACGAGCCTCCGAAGAACTGATGTTCAATAACCCCCATCCCATAAATCTGATTTGCACGATTGATTTTTCTTTATTTTTGTTTTATTCATTTTGCACTGCCATCTACAGCTGCTAAACACATTGTTTCTGGAATAATGATGATTCTATTCCATTCTAACTTACAAGAAAAGGCATTGACTTTTCAGTGGCTAAATGCTCTAATACATGTAGCAGTGTTACCCGTGTGCAGTCAAGTCGCTGTAATTTACTGAGCAACACGATGAACCCACTATCAATTTCGCAGACTTCGGACTATATAATTGATACTGAGGGTACAACATTTGGTGAATATTAGAAAAGATGATGAGTAGTTTGGAAGAGTTTTGTCAATGCAGTTCTAAATTTGTGAAGAACAACTATTTGAACAAGAGGCAACAGTTCAAATGTTGAAATGAGTTATTCTCCCTTGCCGTCTTCGTGATGGGCTGATATGGTGAACAAAGGCCTCCTGATGTGGGATGAATCTATGTTTGAAACACTGTGTCCACCGGGTGATGGAGGAGAGGAACCATTCAGCTCGTTACAAGTTCACAGCTCCAGAACCGGCATCTGTGTCAGTGTGGGCGTGCTTCGCTGCAGATGGCTTGAGTGATCTGCACATCTGTGAAGGCTTCATTAATGCAGGGCAATATTTACAAGGTTTGAAACGGCATATGCTCCCTTCCTGGTGACGACTCTTTCAAGGATGGGCCTTTCTTATTTTAGAAGAGATCACGCCCAAGCACAAGCTGCACACAGTACCGCAGCATGGTGAAAGAGTACCGGCACGACTGCACTTTTCAAAGTGTTTAAAATTAAGCGTTACCTTCCCACTGTAGAGTCCTTATTAACCTTGAACTTTCCATGAATTTGCATGTTCACTTTTTGTGTGCACGGGCTTTCAGTGGGGACTCCAGACCTTTCTAATATGACTTTACTATGGGATTTGATCTCTTTGAATTGGCTGTACTGGTAAATGTGAGTCACTGTCTCTATGCTTCCCCTGTGATGGGACTGACGACCTGTCCGGTGTGTAATCTGCCTCCCACCCATTGCCAGCTGGGATCTCTTCCAGCACACTGTGAGTTAGACAAAGCGATTTACAAGATTTATGAATGGATGGGCAACATCCCAACTTTTCTTCATCCAGTATCATATATTTAGCCTAAGTCAGTCTTTGAAAATAGGCCCACTGTTCAAGATGACAGTGCTATTAGTATCCTAGATGTACCTGGAGAAACTATCTCCAGCCATGATATATTTCTGCTGAGCACTTTTACATTTATTTATTAATTTTCTAGTGATCACTTCAGCCCTATTGTCACAACGAGTGGCTCCAGGCACAGTTGTCAAATGTTTTGCGTTTCCACTTGTCGTGGAAGCGGAGCTTTACAGACCTCACATGATTTTCAAATGTGCACAGCTGAGTGATGCCCCGCTGAGCGACACTTCGAGCAGCCGGGAGGTCAGTGCATCATTGCGAGGTCGATGGTAATCTGATGGCAGTCGCTGAAAAAGAGAACTCTCCGCTTCCACTTTCCCTTCCAATTGCTCGCCAGTCGAAGAGGGATTCGATCCGACAGCCCTCTGATTGCGAGCTCATTCTCTCACTGTCAGGGTTTTGCCAGCCCCGCTGCCTATTGTTAACGCTGTCACTTCTCAGTAGCGTGACAGAACTACCTATCTGCCTACCGCCGTTACGCTGAGCCTCAACTATTCCCTGTATTGTATTGCTATTGATTCTTTTTGTGTGTGTGCTCGATAGAAGGAACTGTCGATATCCACACATATATGGAAATCTGCACTCCCTCCCCACTCCCTTTGTTTACATACACACTTGATCAGCTGGCTGGTTTTTTTTTTCCCCTTCTGCCCGCAGACCTCCGGTTCCCTCAGTTATTCATGAGCCATCTGCTCGGGCTAGTGCTGTGTCAGATGTGTGTCAAACAGGACCTCATCTGTCCCCCTCCGCTCGCCTTCTAATTGTATCGTCGAAGCCGCCGTGAATGCAGCTCTTCCACGTCGGCTGAGAGACTCCAGCACGGCTCTCGAGTCCGTCATGTCCTCAATAACGTGTTTGATCTGATGCGTGCATCTTTATTTAAGATCACAGCATCTGGTTCATCAATGTTGTAAGGGCCAGCGCACAAATCTGTCTTTGTGTGCCTGTTTTGTGTGGGTGGGACCCCGCTTCTGGGAAGTGTGTCGGAAATGAAACAGGAGACGCAGAAATATAGACCTTTCGATGAATAAGTCAATATGTTATTTATGTTAGTGGTAAATATTGCTGTCCTCATTACAAGCACAGAACATAAGCGAGGTCAAAAAGTAGCCATATGCAAAAGTTGAAAAATATATAGCTCGTCTTGGGAGTGCGGTTAATAGCATTGAAAATCAAATAAAGGACGAAAAGTGGCTCTTTTGAAGAGCTACTCTTTCAATGACAAGGTAAATACAGAACCAATAAAAAGGTCAATGTGTCCTCCTGATCATAACCTCTCTCTCATAAATATGCCCTGCCAGGCAGTCCCTCTGCAGCTGATTGACACTCCTGAAAGTGAAGACCATTTCCGCTCCATAATACAACTTTTCACAGGCTTATGAAGGAAAAAGAGGTTCAAAGAAAATGTAAATGGAATATTTTCCAGGGCTGCCATGGCACTGTGACTTTAGGCTACTCTGTAATTCTCACTTTTTCCAGAAGTAGTACTTTATCACAAACTCTGAGAGAGTAGACAGGCAAAATTTTGAAAAAGTTTGAGTCAGAAAAGGAGGAATTCACACAAACTATCATCAGTTACTCTGACTGAAGTGAAGCCCCCAATTAGATGGGGAAGAAAAAAACTGATGGATGGTTAAACCCTAATTCTGAGCGAAAATGTGTTGATATTCTAAAAGCAAAATGAAATAAACAAAGTACTTAATTACCTGCCACGAAAAGTTCAAAGAGTAACCATTGATGATGCTGTTGTAATTAACAAAGGATAAAACATAAGGTAGAGCAAACTGGTTGACATTATTTCAATTAAATGTGTGTGTGTAAGAGAGAGAGAGAGAGAGAGAGAGAGAGAGAGAGAGGGAGAGGGGGGGCATTAATTCTTTATATAAAAAAAAGAATTCCTGCAAATTATTGTAGTTTTGAACTGAAATGCTGCACTTTTGTTAAAGCTTTATTTTTGAGTCTTTCAAAGTGCTTTATGAATACACACTCCAGCAGTAAAACACTGTAGGAACAATAACAAAGATTAATTCAGCCACAAATATTGTGATATGTTTTTATCTTCACATATCTAAAATACAACACTTGTCTCGGTTTGAACAGAAGCATAACTAACTTTACTTCAAAATGGCATATACAGAAAGTACTTTGTAAGTATACGGAATGAAACTTTTTATTATATTGCGTTCATTTCTCAGACCAACTCTGTGGTTCTGACTTTATGAGTCTCCATCCACTTATTACGGTCCTTCATTACTCTAAGCTCAGGAAGTCATTTATGGATGTATTCATACGACTGTCATATCCTATACAGCCTCTCTGACTTATTCATTTCAACAAGATATAAAAACAGTTTAGATATGCATGGGTGGATTTGCACAAGATGCATGACCTTACAGGGAGGAATCATGACTATATTAAATGCCAACCTGCCTCTGAGCAACACAATAATGTATAATTTCAGAAGGAGGCCAGGAGGTCCCACTGGAGGATGACTGCGATTCATCTCTGACAGAGACATCACTTCCACTCGGGTCCAAGGGGATAAGACTGTCATGTTAGCTGTCCCTGCCCAATCCCCAGGCCTTCAGAGCAAAGCCGGCGTGATGAATCGGAGGCCGGTCTGAATGCGCTGTCCCGACGTAGCGTCCGTGTTCATCATGGACTGCGAAAACGTTTAAAAAGCACGTTGTATTTTCTCCAAGCAGCACCGAGAGTTTGTTTTGAGCTCCCATCATGCCAGGGACGTATGCAAATTAGTCTGGCTGAGTGATGCACTCGCACAATAAGTCTGTCTTCGCCCACTCATACCACTCTGCTGGACAACTCAGGTTTTTACATTTGAATGTGGCGGCCTGAGTAACTACCAGAGCAGGACTCTAGATTTTTTTAGGACTATTTTCTGTTATTTATCAACAGTAATGACTGCTTTTATCACCATGTTCTTTTTACTTTTTAACCACTCACCATGAAAGTTGAATTTAGTTTTGCACATTAATTCTGATAAGTTCTCCAGGTGTGAAGAGATTGAACAGATTTTGCCAGACATGTTGCAAACACAATAAAATTCCGATGAATGACACATTAAAAGCCATTTTAAAGAGATGCTTCAACATTTTGGCAAATTGGCCCATTTAGCACAATTCCTTAGTCATTTCGAACAGCATACTTACTGTTTTTTGTGATGTGAGCTGTTGTTTATTCTGTGGTGAGTCGAGGAGGGCTTTGCGGCGGACATAATGGAAGTGAATGGTATTTTTGCTTCCCCTCGTCAAACTCATCAAATACACAATCCAACAACCCCAAAACATTTTGGTGGACACGTTATAATCCCCACATTCACTACGCTGTGAAATATTAATGAAAAATTACGAGATTGAGTTGTTTTTGCGAAAATTGCTAAGACCGAACTACTTACTAAACATGGCGTCTGGGCGTAGTGATTTGAAAAGAAAAATAGTTCCCAGTATTTGCTTCAATGTCGTAACGCTACAACATTATTTGTTGGTGTTCCACAGCGTAGTGAATGTGCAGATTATAACTTGTCCACCAAAGTGTTTTGGGGTTGTTGGATTGTGTATTTGATGAGTTTGATGAGGGGAAGCAAAATACCACCCACTTCCATTATGTCCGCTGCAAAGCCCTCCTCGACTCACCACAGAATAAACACTAGCTCCCCATCACAAAACACAGTAAGTATGCTGTTCGAAATGACTAAGGAATTATGCTAAATGGGCCAATTTGCCAAAATGTTGAAGTATCCCTTTAAGAGTCTAAAGCAGGGATGTCAAACATGAGGCCTGTGGGCCAAAACCAGCTTGCAAGAAGCTCCAATCTGACAATCGTGGTCAAGTCTGTCATTGCATTAAATACTGTTGCATTAGATGCAACAAAGTCAGAGATTCACCATATTAAAAAAAAGAAGAAATGTAGAAGTTAGATGAACTAGCTCATTCAATTTATTTTTTTGTGTGTTGGAGGTTATTGCCTCATCTGAATGTCACTGGTGTCCACAGCCACTTTATTAATCCTCATAGAAGATACATTGTGGGGTTTCGAAGGATCTCATATAATATATGAGATGATCATCGTGTTTCAGGAATCTAATAAGCCTTTGTGTCTGAGTGTCTGTCATGTTCTTTGAATGCCATGTGCGCCTTTTCACCTTGATGGATTTTGACAATTATTTGAATGGCAGTAAAAAAAAGATATATTTTCTGTACAGGACACAAAGCTATACTCTTGACAAATCACCTCTTCACAAATCAACATAAAATGGGTCAAGAAGCAGTCTTTAAAGTCAAGTAGGTGTACAGTGAGCCTCTTCTATTGGAGGATATGGAAAGAGCTTCATGAAGCCTCAACATAGTATTATTTTTGTCGCAGTATGTCATCATTTGTGTAACTTACAAATTGACGGTATGTTTCTATGTAAAGTAACAAAATAGCTTAATTTAATTCCCTGTTGGATCCTAAGTGATCCTGTTTTTATTAGAACAACCATGCCCTCTTCAGCTTCAGAGATGCACATAGATCCTGCTGTTCATGCACCCATGATTCCCTATCTTGTTCTTTTTGTGAGACTGTTGTGTGCATCAGCCTGCGTGTCAGCTACGCCTCTTATAGTCCACTGTAATCTGTGCCCCTGAAATAACATGAAAACCTTGCAGAGACCGGTTTTAGTTGGTTGATAGAGCAGTTGCCTTCTGCCGCCTTAAGATAGTGGAGTGGTACCAGAGCACCACACTACACCTCATTGCACCTATCAGCGCAAAGGTGCATGCAAGTACACTCACTGTTATTCCAGCATGGGCGCTGGATGGGAAAATAGTGTCAGCCTGAAACTAAAAAGAGCACCTCACTGCGCTTTGGGCATAAGATCCACCTCTGACAGAGCAGCATTCACATTTTCTTTGCCTTTTCATGCAACTCTGACAAACTTATTTTGACAGACAATTTGATTCGTAAAACAAAGAGACTGCATCATTAATAAATACTGGTCCCCTGCAATTTCTGAACCCACATGTCAGAATTCAGCCGTAAATAAGTGTTGCTGTTTTGGAGGAGAGGGAGGAGACAAATTAATGTACTTTATTCTAAAGGGACTCGAATTGTCACTTAGGAGAAAACAAAGAAGCTTGTCTCCTCTTAGATGGCTTTAAGATTGTTATTGCACACTAATGTAGCTTTCCAAAAAAGAGGCCACTGGCAGGGCCCAAAAAGAGACTTTGAGCCACGTGTTGACACAGGAGATAGAGGAAGATTAAGTGTTGAAACTGATGCTGGCGAGCGACGATAAGGGATGGGTGTTTCTTTTTTTTCCTTGCGACCTTGTTCTGTTTGTTCATATCAGCTCAAGAACTGTCATGAAAAAATTATGATCATCACTTCCTCGCTGAAAAATCTTTTTTTTTTTCCGAATTTCACACAAGACAGCTAAGAGGATGACAAGTATTGACCGGTCAGTGGTGTGAACACAAATGGTACATCAGCTGCCTGTGAAGTGAAAGGTGAGGGGTTATGCCGAGGTGAAATTTGAATATGAAAGAATGAGATAATTGAGAGATGGCTTGACTGTGAGATTTATCGGTACAACATATGGTAATGTCTTCGGTGTGATGGAGATGCTGTTCGTGAGCACGAAAAAAAAAATGGCGTGGAGTTGATGACATTGTGGGGCTTACGCTGTCATTCAACAGATGCTAACAAAGACAAGACATATTATGCCGAGAGCTGAGGAAAGCGGGCTTTGACACTCGGTGCGTGGGAGGAAATAGCCTGTTAATGAATAGACAGCAGAGAAAGGGGGGGAAAAAAAGAAAGAAGACGGCGGAGGAGATACACGGAGCGTGCTGTGCGATAAAATATTGCTATTGTTAGGCAGTGCTGAGGGAAAAGTGCTGCGATGCAGAAAGAGTGGAAAGTCTTGACAGCTTTCCGGTGGCAGTCTGACGGCTGAGCAGGGAGATTGGAGGGAAAGTGCAGCAGAGGGCTGCTGTCAGGCCACACCAGAGCTCCGTTTAACAAGGTCCAGAGATGAGCTGCACCACAACACATTGCAGGGGAATGAGAAGAGGGAGGGTGAGGATGGAGGGATGGAGGGAGGGAGGGAGGGAGGAAGCAGAGTCAAGCCAGGCTCATGCATTTTTCCAGACCTACGCTACCTGTCACACCCGCAAGTCTGGGATTCCTTACATGTGCATGGGAGCAGAGATTGGAAATCCTCAGTAAGAACAGGCACTGGAGAGATTCAGAGGAATACCTGCCACTGTGTGATGATAGAAGACATGCTTCTGACACATTGACACCTTCACCTCTGAATGAGAGATGAATGTGAAACAGCACGCAAGATCTAGATTGAACACCTGTAACAAGACAGACGGAAGTCAGGCCCATTTCAATCATGACTGTAGCGTGTATCGGGCTCATCTGAACCACAGCAGAGGACAAACAGAAATAATTCATGTGAGCAAATGGAGGATATGCCTTATTTTTAAACATGGATGCCTTCAGGGCAAACAAGAATCTTAACGAGACTTGTTCTGAGTGCTACCACACCCTGTCTCTATCTCATCCTCATGCTGCACTTAAAAGCTCCAGTCGCAGCAGCTCAGGGGCCTCGCCAGTGTGGTCACTTTAGCCCTCCTTCCACATTGGCCCGAGGCATCAGTTTCACTGCATCGGTATCTTAAGTTATCGCAGTCTGTCAGACTAAATGTCAAAGTCAAAAGCTTTGAATCTCTGCAAGTTATGTTTGGCCTAAAGTGGCAAGCTAATTCCATATCAGGACCACCTCATATCATTTTTAAGTTTGTCCTCACAGTCCCAGGTTCAAGCATTGCTCAGGTGGAAAAAGTTCTGGAAGATTTGCACTCAAGTACAACTGCTGATACTTTGCTGAAATTTTAGTCAAATACAGGTAAAACTAAAACTCTAAGGAAATAGCTTCTGTTCAATTTACCTGAATAAAATACTTACTTTTAGTGAATATTTCTCTGAATAAGACCACATTCACAAAAAAATTATTAAACCAGTTAAAATTCTAAACGTTTTTGCTTTTGGCCATGTTGAAATTGAGGCCATGTATGACTGTTTAAGTAGAAATGTAGCTTACACTAAGTACTCACAAATGTACAAATGCCTCAATATTCTACTTAGATGCAGTCGTGTGAAAAGTTGTTACTCCATAATGTGTTACTGATTTTTAAAGACTGCTTGAAAAAGTTGTATCCAGCACTGTGCCTCACACAATTCTACAACTATCGTCAATTGTTTGATTGCAAGCTACACTTTATACAACCTGTTCTGATTGATTTGATATTGAATTGAACTCCAGAGTGTATGCACTTGACCTGACCTGGAGCCATCCGCTTTCACAGCTTTCTGTGGCTTTTATCATTTCCTTGCGTTATTTACTGACCAAAAATTGTCTTTTTTGTTTTTGTCTCTCCATAGGGGGGCGACTCCTTCTCCTGGTGATGTGGCTGAACCTTGTGCCTCAAACTGACAGCTGCCCTGCCAAGTGTGTGTGCTACAGTGAGCCCAGGCCCACTGTGGCCTGCCAACAACAAGGACTGTTTTCCATCCCCACTGAGATCCCCGTGCGGAGCCAGCGGATATTCCTCCAGAGCAACAAGCTGACGGTAGTGCAGTCCACTAGCTTCAGTTCATGCCACAATCTTACCGTTCTCTGGCTGTACTCCAACAACATCAGCTACATTGATGCCAGGGCCTTCTCCGGCTTGGACAAACTGGAGGAGCTGGACATTGGAGACAACAACAACCTCCGCATCATCAGTCCGACAGCTTTTCAGGGCTTAACCAAGCTGCACACCCTGCATCTGCACAGATGTGGCCTGTCAGAGCTCCCTGTCAAGGTTTTCCGAGGAATGTTCTCCCTACAGTACCTTTACCTGCAGGACAATAACATTCTGACCCTGCACGATGAGACGTTCCTCGACCTTGCCAACCTCACTTATCTCTACCTGCACAATAACAAGATCAAGATCGTAACGGACAACATGTTTCGGGGCTTAATCAATTTGGACCGGTTGCTGCTACACCAGAACCGGGTTATCTATGTCCAACCTAGAGCGTTTAGTGATCTTGGTAAGCTGAAATCCTTGTTCTTGTTCTTCAACAATCTCACCGTCTTGACAGGAGAAACCATGGACCCACTGGTTTCTCTCCAGTATTTGCGTTTGAATGGGAACCAGTGGATCTGTGACTGCCGAGCGAGGACCTTATGGGACTGGTTTAAACGTTTCAAAGGCTCCAGCTCTGAGTTAGAGTGCTACGTGCCTGAGTTCCTGGCCGGGAAAGACCTGAAACGACTGAAAAGTGAAGACTTGGAGGGATGTGTGGAAACGCCTCAAATCCAAACCAGTCTCTTCAGCTCCAAGGGACAGCCTGGGAAATTCCCTTCAACTGAAAGCCCCCTTGGGGAAACCATCCCCAGGTGCTGCCTTGGAGATAATGATAAATCCTCTATTCTGTCTGGAAAAAGCCGCCAAATTACTAACAATCCCCTAAAGGAAAAGGAGAACATATCCAAGACGAAATATAAAGAGCAGGAAAGAACAAAAAATGAGACTCAGCACAAGCAGAATGACGGACCGCTTGGAACCCTGTCCAACACCCTGGGTAACTCTTTGGAAAACCTAAACCCTGACCTTATAGACAATATGGAGTCTTCTACAGCGTCAAACAAAAAGAAAAAGAAGTGTTCTAAAAAGCCCAAATCAGATGCCCACTGCATCAAAGGCCGGGCTTCTTCCTTGGAAGTGTTGCGCTTTCTCTTCATTCCCATGACCTGGATATCTCTAGCCATGTCTTAGGACTTCTGATCTTATTGTGAACAAAGGACTCAAGAATGTTGATGCTCATGACAATGATCCAGAAGATGCAGTGACATCTACAACAGGCAGTGACTGAAAAGTGAGGAGTTACATGGACTCGATGTTGCCCGATGAGGACAAATAATGAGGAGGTTAGAGTACATTTAACAAAATGGATGCCTTTACAGAACACTACAGATCTAATGTAAATAATGAATTGGTGCCCAAAATTGTTTGTTCTCTATGTACTCAACTGTACCGTGTCTAAGCTACACTTTGGAGACTCCTCTCTTTTCCTTCTCAAAAGCTTTTACTGCTTAGACAGACCACTGGAGGAAAAAAGACAACAACAACAAAAAAATAAACACAAGAAATCAGAGACAGAACGCACACAAAGAATGTTTGGTCTGTTTAATGAAGATAAATGATCTCCTTCTCCCCGTTATTTATTCAGAATCATGCATTTGTTGGGTAATGTTTTTGTTTTTTTATGTTTTCTGAATCAAACGTTCTCCCTCCCCTGATTTTAGTTCTATTTTCATGAAAGAAAGGATTTATGGGTAGCATTCACCAAAAAAGAAATGCTGTCAGTTTGTTTATGGACATTGCGATGGAACCATAGATATGCATTTTATTTTACTTGTGTACAAGTATGAATATATTATGAATAAAAGTTCTTATTTCGTAGACCTTGTTTGATATTGAGTGATATTTTCCCAGAAGTGCCAAGACACATAGATTTTAGCTGTTTCACGTCAGAATTCACAGAATTTGCCAATTTTATCATTTGGAAAATTAACATTTTAGCTTTTTTTAGCTTTATGTTTCGAGAACTTTTTGTTTCATGTGAAATTTTAATAGAAATTTTGCACTTTTATTACTCATCTTCTTTACTTAGCTGTCACACAGACAAAAAATACTAATGAATAAAACCTTTTTGTTTCTTCTGGTACATCTTGAAAAACCTGGAACACACACACACATACACACACACACACACACAAATCTGCACTTAGTTTTGCTGCTCATGAAGATTCATCGGACTGGGTTGCTGTTTTAATGAGGTGCAGAAGAGCTACATTAAAGGAGACTTTATTCCAAGATTGTGTCAGCAAAGCGGCTCTAAATGAGAAGCAAATGCATTTGAATTTGCCACATGCATATGAATTTTTGCAATACCAGCAGTTCAAATCATGTCTCCTGGACAATATTGGAAATCCAGTGACTCTCTTTCTTCAACAACAGACAGACGGTCCTCTGTTGGGCGACTGATGGTTGGGCTGAAACCTCTTGAAGAAATTGTGAACTTTTCATCTCACTTTTAGACATGTTGTGACCCTCTTTTTCAACTTTCTTTCAACTGTCAAAAATCAGGAAAAAAAGGGGTTTAATTGGAAATACATCTTTGGTTTGATCTTTATTCATGACAACTTGAGGTCTAGAGTCATTCTCCTAAGGCTAACACATCAAACAAGCCAACGATTATGCTTTAATTTGCAATTTAAAGCAAGGTCAACATTCAACGTCTACATCCATCCATGTAGCATACTTACAAGTCTTAAGTGACTGCTGCACGAGCTGTATGAATATGTCAGATGAAATGCCCAGGGCGCCTTCATGAAATTCAGAATCTGATTAGACCCAGTTTTGTGTATTACAAACATTGCCACGTTGCTCATAATTCGGAGTGAATTATTGAACAGTGTATGGAAATGATGGGGTAATATTCAAAAAGTGACTCCTCACATCACAACCTTGATTATGAGAGCAGAAGAGACCCTCAAGGCATCCTATTAACAGTTGCTCCACTGTCTTGACGCAGAAAATACAGTCAGCAGTATGTGAATATAAAATTATGTGGGCTATAATGTACCTCACTGATGTTCAGCATGTTCATCGAGTCCATGCTGGTGTGGCCACAGGCCAGCATGATGCTGAATTATATTCTGTGCCAAATTAAGCCGGAATCTTGTCAACAAGCTTCAATTTAGCTCACACATCGTTGAAGAGTTAGAAAATGGGATCTGGACAAATCCACGGAGATTTCCTCTGTTGTCGATTAACCCTGGGAGGTAAGAGGAGCGAAGGCGACATGAGAAGTTATTGATCTTCAGGAAGTGCCACGAGGAGAAGTGAACAAGACTAACTCAATGCAGTCACTTCACTTTCAAAGTACACACAAAGCAGCTGCAGGCCGAGAAGATGAACACGATTGTTCATGGAGTGAAAGCTTCAATGTTAAAATGAATAATCATGAAAAATTCATTCCCATGTTCAACTGCTTCTCCATTGCTTTTAAAAACCAAGAAAGACATTTTTGATGGGTTTATATATGATGCATGTTTGCTGTTGAACCTTATATGGTTTCCATCAGTGACCCGGTGGTGTAGTGGTTAGCACTCTCACCCAACAGTGCAACTGTTCCATATTCAAACCCATTTGTTCTTGAGCTGTGCGCTATTCATTGTGGGATAGGAGTGAATTTATGGTAGACAGGGTATGAAGTGATCGAGAGATTCTCATGTATACATGCACACCAACATGGAAACAATACCCTGATTCCAATATTATTTGGGTGTCTAAAGACAACGGTGCTCGGAACTACTGAAAACTTAACTTTTTGAAAACAGATCTCAAGGTGGAATTCCTTGAAAATGCTCCAACTCCATTTAAATGGAGGAAAACACAACTTTTCTGAGAGGCTGCTACTGCGTATGTTCACCACGGCTGTAGAAAACAGTTCTTATAGTGTACATGTGTGACTATCACGTTTGCCTCCAGAGCATCGTGACTCCCGGTCCAGGTTCACCTCCAGGGATTTGGTAGTTTTATAGTCTAGAGTCACCTGAAAGACCAATCCAACCTTGTCTTCTGTCCATACAGAGACCAAGAGGTGTACTCATGATCGTTAATGTTAATAGAGCATCGTTCTGAGTGTGTGTTGTTGGCGTGTACCAACTCATGGCCTGGCATGATAACGACATAGTTTTCAGCACCTTTTCACTTGAAACATTGTCGTGTATACAGAGCCTTATTTGATCACATGCAAAACCCCCTCGAACTGAAAATACAATTTATGCTATTGATCAGTTAAATTAAGTCCAGCGTTGGTAGACCATATTTGGCAATGACTTTGAGCCAGACTGACATGCAATTCACAAAAGGCATCTGTTAATATGAAGATGTTTTTTTTTTTTTCCTTTCTAGCTTGCACAAGCTTAAACCAGCATTTTCTCTTGAAATGATCCCATCCTCTAAACATTCTGTTCAGATCCATTCAGGTTGTGGAACATTAATTTTCATTATATGTCCCTTTCCTGTACGCTTTTGTGACTGAAAAAAAAAAAAAAAATTAAAGCATATTTGATAAACTTTTCTGGAACTAAATTTTGTTCTGAGTGACCAATGTAAGTGGAGCATGTTTAAGCGGTTATCCCACCTCAGCACCTTTACATTACCAGGGATTTTTTTTCTGTCTCCAAAAGAAAAATTACTCTGAAAACAAATATTGTCTGAAACAAGTTTGTTCCCAGAGAAAACGAAAATACCTTTCAGCACTTGGTGGCACATCGCTGCTGCTGCTGCTGCTATATTTACATATATACAGGCTGCGATTTGCCGTGGGGGATCTACCCTCCAATGAGTAAATATTTTTCCACCTCTGTTCTGTTTTTTTTTTTTGTGTGTGCTTTTTTTTTTTTACACTAGAGGATATAAAATCTATCTCCTTCTCTGTGTGATTAAAGCTACTTCACAAGCAGACCAGATCAACCACGTCAAAATAAAGAAAAACTAAACTCTCAAACATTATGTCGGCAGCATATGCTATCAGCTTTATGATATAGATACAGTAGAAGGTTCCAGGTTTTAGGTGATGTTAGACTGCTTAAGGAAATTCACATTAAATTATTTTTTTGATACCTGCTATTGAAACTTTTTTTTTTTTTTTTTTAATGAAGCGTAGCTAGTTAGGTCGTTTAAAAGGGGACATGTTGTTGGTGTATTTATTTTTTTTAATTTGATTATTTTGTGCTCTGACATGTCAAAACCACACACACAAGCGGAAAATAAACACATGGGCACTCAAAATGCACATGTCCATCAAGACGTACATACTTACAAACACATAGACATGCACATATAACATCTTGTTCATCATGTGTGAAAAATGATAGGAAGAAGTACGGTATGTCATTAGATAGTGCCAACAACTGTTTTAGTTGCCCCGTCCCCCATGTACTTGTTTATAAATTCCATTTAACTCATTGAAAACATCCTCTTCTTCTAGATTCTTCACAAATCACACCTTTCATATCCACTGTATATCTAATCTTAGTATCTTTTAAAGAAATTCCTGCTGCTGGTTTGGAGTGAGGCGGTAATCTCCACTCATGCAAACCTAAAACTTCATGTCGGGCAGAGGAGCGAACCACCAGTGTGTTCCCTGACAGAAGTCCTTGCCCTGGATTATTACTTAAATAGCGCTTCTCTGATGAAAATATGATGAAGTGTCTTGACTTCGAGAGCGCACGTTTGAATGGGAAAGATCATCAGGCACATTTCCCATTCCAGGAAACACGAGGCCTGTGGATTTGAGGTTTTTATTTATTCATTTTTATAAAGAGCTACACACTAACAGAGAGCTAGGGTCCCTACTAACATGAAAATTTGAAACATCTGGTCAGCTGCAAGGATGCAGGCTTACAAGTACATGTCATTCAAGTACTTGTATTCATGTACACGTAATAGCTGCGTCTCTCGAGCTCTTTGAAGCTTTTCATTCCAAATCCCTGGTTTACTTTTTTTTTATTTCCTGTTTGAAATTTGTTTTCTGCAGTTGTAGATTCAATTCAATCGCAAATACGGAGAAAATGACAAGCTGTGGACGGTCTCATTGCCAGAAATGTTAAGACAATGTCAAACATAAACATAAGCAGGAAGCAATGATGTGTAAACATTTGGTTGAAAACTGTTCAAAGACAACAGCTAAAAAGAGCGGCTGTATTTAGAAAATGAAATAATGGATTTAATTCCAATAACACATTTCAAAAAAGATGGGACAGTGTAAAGACTTTCAGAGCTAATCAGGTTAATTAGTAACAGGTCAGTGAAAGGATTGGAGGCATTCAAGAGAGCGTGAGGAGCAATTCAAGCATAATATTTCTTAGCTGGGGAGCTTAGAAATTCATAATCTACTTTAAATAACATCATTTGGAAATGGAATCAAGTCTGGTGGATTCTTGTTGAGCTCCACATATGAAGTAGGCAAGAATCTGTCCTAAAGCCACTGTCTGTCAGCACTTCATTCTTAAGTCTGAATGAAATGCAAGTAAGCAGATACAATGCAGAGCCAAACATGACAGTGAAACACTGAAAACAGTGTAGCATCGCAGGCCGTGAGTTGACGCTGTGTTGAGCCCCTCCCACTCCCACTGCACCCTCATCCTCACCTCCAACTCCATTCTTAAATTCACTGAATACACTACTACAGTCATGGGACTGTAGTGATGAGATGGCGTGCAAGCAGGAGGTGGCACATCTGACTGAGTGGTTTGAGGAGAACAACCTGATCCTCAGTACCTCCGGCAGAAAAGAGGTCATCACTGACTTTAGGAGATCAAATCGAAGAAAACGCCTCCTTCTGTACAACCATTACAAAGCTGTGGAAAGAAAGGAGAGTGTGAACTTCCTTCAAGTCAAAGTCATGGGCTGCCAACACCTCAAAACCTGGTCAAAAAAATTCCAAGAGTCTCTTCTTCCTCAGAAAAGTGAAAAAAGCCAAACTCCCCCAGGAACTGATGCTTAACTTCTCTCAGAGCACCATCAAGAACTTCCTCACAAACGGCATCACTGTGCGGTTTGTGAGCTGCACAGCTGCTGGAGGGTGGTGGTGGTGAAGGCAGCCCAGCATATCATCGGGCTGGAGCTCCCTCATCTCCACACACTCAATACCAGCAGACTGAGGAGGAACGCCAGAGACAGAGTAACGGACACCACACTCCCCAGCAGCTCCCTCTATGAGCCACGACCATCTGGGAAGTGGTACAGAACAATAAAGGAGAACAGAGCACAAACCTCCTGAAACACAGCTTCTACCAAAGAGTTGTGGCCTCCAGCACACCTCGCCTTCCTGCTCACACAGACACACACACAACACAGCCTACACTCTTCAAACTGTGTGGAACTATATAAACTACAGGAATGACCTTCACCCATCTACCTCACCTTTTTTACTAATGCCCATATTAAGTGTTTGATATGACAGAAGTCTGAAATATTTCTTTCATGATGATATGACAAATAACCATGCTTATTTTCTCAACTTGAAAAAACTAAAGAAAAATAGCCTCCAATTACAACTTTTGCCATTTAATTTTAATTGTAACATTTATTCCAATGAATTCCCTATTAAAAGTTGGCTGCAGGCAACTTTTTAGTAATTTTCACTTTTCAAAATCCTACAAAATCAATAAACAGTATCCTCAAACTCTGAAATCCTCAGTGTATAATTAGATAAAAATAAATGGCATAACATGGTAAATGGTGAACACACAGCTGCTCGTGTTTTCTTTAAACATGCTGCTTCATTATAATCTTTTTTTCTAATACAGCTAAAAATACTATTATATTTTTCCTCTTATTAAATATAAGATGTGTGACTTTTACATTTCCATTTCCTTTCATTTTAAGTAAAAATGTTCAAATGGTGTTTCATTAAAAGGACCACCGAGTATGCACAAGCAGGCAGTAGCAGGGTATATATTGTTTTTGCGGCTCTTCAAAGCCTGTAAGTGTGCTTTGTTGCTGTGCCACACACACTAACACAAGCAGCGAGTCACAAAAGATCATTCCAATTTTCTTCCAGCTGTCCACTGAGAAGACAAAAAGCCCATCAGCTTGGCCTCTTCGCAGGGCCCTAAAGATCCCAGCAGTGGCTGTGAGATCTGACAGCAGAGCCAGGCAGGGGCCACAACTCCATTTAACAGAGCCCCGAAACATGATGACCTCCGCCCGCAGCGTCCGGCTGGACGTCAACAACTTTCTCGTCAGAAGGCAAAACCTCTGAAATTCAAGCCCCAGTCAGAGAGTCAGAGAGTATTTCTGGATCTCAGTAACAGATTTATCCTCCACTGATGAAGTGAAATGAAACTAATTATAGGCTGTGCATCAGCGGCGGGGAGGCTGGATGCAAAAACGGATTAGCAACCTGGCGGGAACTCAGAATATCTACAGGCTGTGGAAGAATTTCTGGTTAAGGGAAATAATGGGCGCTGCTTTTTGTGAGAGTGATGGAGTCATGCAGAGGTCACTCATGTCAGCTCCATCAACACTGAGTGGAGACAGCCATCTGTGAAAGTCATCAGAAACCACTGACAAATTGATTTGATTTCAGGAAATCGTAACATGTTATTTACCAAACAAAGAGCCTAATCTACTCCGATCTCAACGTATGCTAAAGTGCAGGCTCAGACAAATATATTGTTCTTTATGTTTAAAAGGTGAAAAACCGACTGAGGAAAATCACACTCAGACAAGACTGATCAAATGATGGTTTTGACAAGTATTAGGTGATGAAAAGCAGGGAAAAGGGAGCACATCCACTAACACAAACAGAAACAACAAACTGACAGATACTAGAAATAAAGTGAATAGCTACCAAGTGCTAACTGATTAATCCTGCAGATTAGTTAAGACGGCTTAATGGGTTAGTCATAAAAATATCTATTTTAGCTTCATTGATTGGCAATTTTAGACAAATCTCACAATTTAACACATGAAATGTATAAAATACATCGAACTATAACACTATTTCATCTGGCAGCAAAATCATTTTTCTTTACACCTTAATCACAAACACTTGCATGATCCTGGAAGTGAGAAAAAGCTATATGCTCACCGATCCCACTCACAAAGCATATGCTCCCAGCGAGCGCTGCCGGCCCGCTAAATGCCAAAGACCAAATAATAAAAGCTTTAATAAAACATGATGAAATAATCATTATAGTACAGAAACATGCTTGTAATTACTAATTAAATTATGGAATGTTTCAATAAGTTATTCACACTCTGATCAAATGTTATTTCTTTTTTATATTCATTTTGATTGAAAGGGCAAAATCAGGGATGGTGCAGATGTCTGGAGTTGAAGTGGGCTCCCTCCAGGCTGCAGTCAGTCTGAGGGCGAGTGATTGGCTGAAGGGTGAAGGGGTGGAGACTGCAAAGAGGAGACTAATGAAATGTGACATGGATTAGAAAAATGTAGCTGCCAGTATGTCAGTGAAATTAACAGGCTTACACCTTCTGCTTCTGTCGTATATCTGGCAGCTGGTGGAAGAGCACTCTGGGCTTTGATGTGCGTACTTGTAGAAAACTCATCATGCAATGTCCTCCACGACAACAACGTGCATTCTTGATGTAATGTTCTCATCTGCAAAATATCAAGCTTCATAACTGACAATGCATTTAAAGTGTAAGTAAAGTGCTCTGCTTAATCTGTAACCTTTCATGTATTGAGGGTGAAACTTTGTGTGATTAACTCTAAACTCATACTTGACATTTATGTTTGATTTATTTCCATGTGATCAATAACATAATAATGGCCATTATTAAATTATTTTAGCCTTTTGGAATACAGAAAACCTGAACTTTCCAAAGTCATTACACGAGTATGTCAAAATGGCTTTGAGCAAAAAAAAAAAAAAAAAAAAAAAAAAAAAGCCCGAAGCCCGATTAAGTAATTTATTCCTCCCAATAGAAGATGAGCACCTCACTATATGGCAGCTGCACTGGGCTCAACGAAATGTAAGGCTATTAACCTTAAATACACTCACAGCGGCAGTAAAAAGTCCAGTGACAAATAAACATTGGAGTGCAACAGCAACGTTGCACATGTCCTCTAAATAGCTATTTTTTTGGCTCTGTAATAATTTCATCCTATTGTGTTCTCCTGCACAGAGAGACAACACTCATTTGTAATTCTTGAGAGGAATGGCCACCCCAGCCTCCGACTGGCCAAAACACAACCAATGGCACAAAATAATATAAGAAATAACAAGAAAAACGGAAAACCTGCTGTATACACGTTTGTATACTGTAACATTCACTGTAAATTGACAAAATGCTGCTCTTTCCTGGTCCTATTACATGCTTTTTTTCCCTTCTTTTTTTTCCCACACAGCATCCCTGTCTTTGGAGAAAATAGGGTGAAACAGAATGAATCAATTCAGGAAAACTGATCCTACTGTGTTCATAAAGAGGGAAAGAGCTGAGATGGAAGGGAAAGTGAAAAGGAGAGCAGTAAAGGTTTATATCTGCTAGGGTTCGACTCACTGCTCGGGATTTGTAAAAACTAAAGGTTTGTGGCTTTTAAAGCCACTGACTTTCCCTCTGGCTCAGACTGGAGCTCCCTGAGCATTTCCTAATTCTGTGGATGTGTCCTTGAAAGGAAGGAGTCATCAAAGTCTGTTTCGACAAAGGCAAGTCTGAAAACACACAAATGGAACGAGTGTGCAGGTGTGCTTCATTCCTAACCTTTTATTTAGTTTGACAATAAAACAAACGTTTGTCATCAATTCATGTTGTTTTGTTCTTATTTGAACCTGACATTTGTTGAAAAAACAGCAATTCACATGCTCTGAAAAAACAAAACACCAACCAATGCACGAGACAACAGATTTAGGCCCCGTTTAAATAACGTTTCAATTGATAATGCATCATGTTTGAGTTTTCGATTCGGAAAAGTTTCACGATTCCATGGCAATGTTTTGAAAATGATCTCTGTTTACTCAGGAGGACAGAAACAATGAAAACGACACAGTTTTTATGCCAGGCCACAAGCTGGCACTGCCGTTTCTTTTTGTAAAAAAAACCTCTCACTCAGATGTGCAACGACAGTCGCACACTATGGGTGACTCTCATCTGTAAAACAAGTCAAATAATTGCAATCATTAAAGCTAAAGATGTCAGAAAGTACACATCAAAATGTTTTCTGCAAAATAAATCACAGGCAGACAATGGCTGATTTCCTTCACAGATACAAACAATCTGATGTCTAACTTTTGACTGTTCTTATCAAAATTTCACATTTTGATGTGAACAGCTACACTAGGTGTGATCCTTATATTCGATGAAATGCATTTTCTGTTGCATCAGTTACAGTGTTGTGATATCACTGATAAAATAAAGTTCAGGATTTTAAAACAAAACTGACGAGAAAAAAAAGTGCAACCCCCACATGAGTGATCATGAAAAACTAAGACGGAGGAAAAGTTTCCCTCTAAGAGGAGAAAACCTACACCTGATGCAGAGTCATAGGCGGAGGCAGTCTACCTCAGCTGGTTTGGGTTATGGGGCAAGAAAAAGAGAAAAGAACAGGTCAGAGAACAACCTACACAGTTCAGGCTGATGAGGCCAGGAATCAGAGATCAGAAACATCAGTGAACAACCAGAAATACCTGCAGAAAGAGAGAGGACGAGAGGAAAAACACTCCTGTGTGGTTTTCAGGGGTGCCACACTTGGATAGACAGAGGATTGTAGTTGTTTTGAAGAAGCAGCAGTTTCACTTGATGCATCCTTGAGACTTCTCTGAAAAATATTCAGTTTTTGCCTATTCACTGCTGCTGTCAACAGATTGTGTGGACAAATGCAGAAGGAGTCCACTTTTCAGAGGTAGAGTTCAGTTGTGCTTCCTCTTAAATGCCTTTTGGGGTGAACATTGTGTTTTTATTCTCTGTTCCTTTCACTATTTCAATTCTTGTCGAGTATTTTGGAAAATTATGTGCACATTGATCAGTTATTGTCACAATGCCTTTTCTCTTTTGTGTTATCGACTGCTAATAAAAAAGCAACATTTATAAATGAAGATTCTCTGAAAAAAAAGCCTTTGTCCTTGGTCATGTGCAGCAGAATCTGTGTAATTTGGACTGGCATAGCTTCCTTTAAAATAGACTCTTTTGAAAGATCCAACCTTCTGACCGAGAAACATGACATCTTTGGTTCAGTCTCATCTGTTTTACACTTGGTCCTCAACAGAGGCAAACAACCATCGGAATCAGTTCTTCTGTTTTGACATTTTTCCAGTGCTATGTTTTTATTATTATATTTTCTAAAGCAGACAAAAACTGCCACCATAAAGAACAGACATTCCAGTCTAACTTCAACGCCTCATGCAGATTTTAGTAATCCTTTCATTTTCTATATCACTCTTCTCCCAGTCAGGGTCGTGGACTGGAGGAAGCAATCCCAGATATCTCAAGGTGAAGGTGGGGTACACCCTGGACAGGTCAGCAGTTTGTCACATCTCAAACACAGAGACAGACAACCACACAGGGTCATCGAATAACCTCAAATGTGTGTTTTAGGATTGTTCGAGGAAATGAGAGTACCCAGAGAAAACTTAGGGTGGAGGAAAAGCGTTGCATAGATTAAGCCCATTTATTATTTTCCACAAAGCACAGTGGCCCTCTACAGCACAATGTTAACAATCATCCTAGTAAGTTAATTACAAAGTAAAAAAAAAAACAAAACAAAAAATGCATGCTTCTCTTTTGCACATCTACCTTATAAACCGTATAATATTAAGTTTGACCTGATGTTGACCTTTACTCAGAAGTGACCCCCACAGCAACATTTTCCATTATGAAAAATTAAAACACCCCCCTATATGATATCCATTCACATTCTGTTACAATCACAAAAATGAATCAATTTCTGTCATGCCATTTGGGTAAAACTAAAAGGATAAATTCAAGAAAAGAAGGTGGTGGCACATAAAGCCTCAGTATCTGTTTGACCATCAGAGGATTTTGTGAATCACCATTCATTTTTACCACAGTGTGTATTTCTACTGATTAGTGAGTAACTGTAGGTGCCAACAACAGGTACACCGTGGGATGCCATTGTCTGGGAATTCTACTCTTTGAAAAACTGTTCTCTCCCACTCTCATTGCTATATTCCATATGATCATTAGAGGTCTGCAGGCAAGCTGGTTTCTGTCCTATTGGATTCACGAGCACGCATAGCTATCGCAGATAATAAAAGGTTGTCTTACATGAAAGAGGGATGACTGCCCTAGATAGGGAACGTAGCATGTACAAAAAGAGATAGCCCCAACAAATTGACACTCATACCAAGGCTAATTCCTGCGGACATCTCGCTGGATAAATAGACCATGAGCCAACAGTTGCCTCAGATCGGTATGGCATCATCGGCCTTCACTTGTATTCTGACTACTTCGTTGAGCTCCTATTGACTTCAATAAGCATCTCCGTGTAATGATCTTTCTTCACTTCAGTTCATCTGTTTTCCCTGCAACGGCTTGAGATGGTAAGCTCTCGAATCTTCCCTTGAAAATTATCTCTGGCTATCGTTGTTTGGACGGCTGTCTTTTCGGTGTCTAACTCACAATCCTCAAATTAAGCCACAATGAAAGACAACACCATGTTTGATCATCTTTTTGTTAAGACATCTGAAAATTGCATCATATACTTTGTCTTTATTAGGGACTGGAGGTTTCTTCAGAATCCTACTGTTATCTCGATAACTTATTGATCCACACAAAATAGACCAAAACTGTACTGGGAAAGAAGTTAGGGAGCATGTTTAAATCCGTTGCTGGAGTCAAGGTGGGATAAAAGGGTAAGTCTGAAGATGTGAATGTGAGGTGTATTGGAAAATGGTAAATCTCACAAGCTGGTGTTAAGTTTTGCTCAGTTATGTCTGCGTAGGAGACGAAAAATGGACTAAAAATAGTTCATATTTTGAATTTTCCTATCCTCTGGGTAGGCTTATGGAGAGATTGCAGTTTTTGGCTGAGATAAGTACTTTGCTGAGGTTAGGGGGCTTTAACTGTCACAGGGAACGGACGGTGAGGGTCATGGGAAGGTTACAAGGCATAAACAAGTAGTGTTTTCAATCTGCAGCCCCCAAAACCTGAAAGCAAAGGGCATCAGTAAAAGAATGTCTAAACTTTAAGGAGTAAAAGGGTCAACCTGATTTCTTTATTTGATGACTCATAAAAAGTGTTTTCTAAACAAAAGTAGACATTCACTCCTTCTTTGCTAATGCTCATATTTAGATTTTTTTGCAGCAATGTTTGCCTGTGTAAACTTTCTTCAAAGGAATTGAGTTTAAAAGAAGCAAAAACAATGAATCCCTGCTTGTTTCTGAGTGTCTCTTTATTCACACAGAAGGTCCCGCCTTTCACTCCTAATGCAAATTCTAGCAGACGTTCAATGTCTCCTCCAGAAAACACCAACCTTTGATCATGAGTAATAAGACATTTTTTCCTCAGCTTCAGTGAATGTGACTGAAATATTTGAGTTCATGGCTTGAGGCGAAGGTTTATGTGAGAAAGTTTAGACCGCTCACTGCAGAGGAGTCCCAGACTTCGACAGAGGGGCTAAAAGTGTTTGCCTTCTGTTCTGCATACTAAACGCTCCAACACTATCACACTCTCTTTCTATCAAGCAGTATCAGTCCAATTCCCCCTCTTTGCTGTCTGTTTACATCTGTCACTCTCTGCCTCTCCCTCTTCTCTCCACCTGCACACACCTGCTATGATTTTGGTTGGGGGAATAATATCTAAAGCATCAGCCATTCAGAAAGCAGCATTTAATGGTTTTTGAAGCCATTACACATGTGCTGTGTTTGTCAATGATGCATTAAATTAGGCAAAAGGTCAAAAAAGTTTAATTATTATGCACAAGTAAAATATTTCAAGCAGACTGAGTGGCTCATTCAAAACATAAAACAAGCAAACAATCCTGAAAAAAAAGGCTTAGTAACAGTGACACTGACATTGTTTCAAAATGTTTCTCCTCATCAAGAGTTTTCCATTCCTCATTAAACACCTGCAAAATGGATCCTGTAAGGACTTTACATCCATTTTTTTCCTTTATTGGCACCCTGATGCTTTGTGGCGAACTGTGTGACTGCAGAATGTTGCCACACATGGTCAGAACAAGTGCAACATCACAATATGTTTGCATTTTGTTTAATAAACACCCACTGTAAGAAAAATGTCACTGTGAGAGGTCTACATGTCAGCATGGAATCTTTAAATGCCATTTGTGTTCACTGACTAGAAGAAATAGTGATACATATATTGCTGGACTGCTACCGTTTTTGTTGTATTTGCCCTATGTTGGGTTCAAAGCATTGATTCACAGGGGAATCATATGTTCTCTCTCGTCATAGAAGACCAAGTTTAAGCTGATGGTTTAGCAGTATAATCACATAGCCACTCTCACATTCAAGGGAAGACTCAACAACAAAAAAGTTCTTTGCAAAGCAGGTTGATATCAGCATCAGCAACAAGAACACTGAAGTTAATGTTTTGAACACCACCAGTTACTTGAGGAGGAAAAGTCCCCATATATGGATAAGTTCACCCATCTTGGCAGTATTATCAGCTGTGAGGGGATGAAGACCCGAACATCCAAAGCCGTCTCAACAAGTCCAGAAGCTGTCTGTACATGAGCAGCGTATGATGAGTGCTCCTGCACTTGAAGAACCCACATCAAGCTGAAATTCTACCAAAGCTGTGTACTCACAACTCTCCTATAAGGTTCTGAATGTTAGTGACTGACTGAGAAGGATCAAAGCCCTGCACAGTTAACACCAAGAACTTCCATTGAATTCTCTACATCTTTGGCTCCAAACCATTTCAAACCTGTCCGGAAGGTGCAGAACTGAATCCATGGCTACCATCCTAATGAGGAGGCACCAGAGGCGGATTGGGCATGTTATCCACCAAGAAGCATCTACCGCCAAAACTACCTTCCACTGGATACCAGAGGGAAAGGGAAGGAGGGGTCATCTGAAGATCACTTAGCAGCAGATGGTAGAGAGAGAAATGCAACAGATGGCATCGACCTGGAGTAGCATTTTAGTCATGGTGAAGGAGGTAGAAGTGTAGGGATCACATTGCTGCCCATTCTGTGTTGATCACATACATGCCACTCAGCAAAATGGGCATGACCGAGTGAGGGTCCAAAGCAGCAGTCCAAACTCTGACTTGAAAGCATGAGGGTACGCCAGCTCTCAGCAACCTGCTCTGCAAGACAGTGAATTATTATTGTTTTCTTTCACATGTGCAAATCTGATTATGACATCAAAGTAAAATTAGATTTTTGCTTCTATTGTAATGTGAAAAGATCATAAGGTGCTCAGTGCACCCAAATCAATTTTCCATCAGCAACTACTGAAGAATCAGAAGAATTAGATATACATACAGTAAGACATAAAACAGAAATCTGAAATCTAAGAAGAAGGAAGAAAAAATATTTTACGTATCAAATAAACTCAGCCATTCATACCTCCATCTATGTACAACCCACACTTTATTCGAGTTACATGGGACATGAGGAGAAAACCAGAGTACCCCAACAAAGATTGTAAAAAAGGAGATTTGCACACAGAAAGCCTGCATATCAAACTGACCTCCAAAGAAAGCAAATGCATGAGCTTATTAATGACCTCTCTATAGTGGTGCGCAAGCAAATGTGCACATTTCAGCTGCTTATTATTCCTTTTCAATATGCTTTTGTGTCTGAAAAATGCTCCAAAAATCTCTCTGCCCACCTATTTCCAAAACTAGTGAGTCTATACTTTGTCCTCTTTGGATGTCATTGTGAAAGCATTAGTTTCTAAATTTCAATACTTTTTAGTTCTCAATGAGCCCAATCTGCAAAAATTGTGGTTTCATTATTCAAAAACACTTAATTGTTGAAATGCAAGCAACTGTAATGAAGTTCAGGAACACAAACAGGATGTGAAAAATAAACTGTGAGTGTGTGACCACTGATCTGTCTGAAGTACAGAAAAGCTTACAATATGCCCCTGCCTGAAGGTATTTTATAGGTAAAATATGTGAATAAATTTACAGAAAAGTGTTAGTAAAATCTCAGTCTGCAACAGGCAGACTGTTTAGGCCGATGGCACCATTAAAATTACAAGAGAATGGGTCCATATTGACTAGTTTTTGTTGGTTAAGCACATTGGTTCAATGCTGTGCCAAGACACCCCTGGGCACAAAAATGGGTGTAACTATGCCTAGTATTATAGGCCATGGAAACTCAAAGCTCTGCTAATGGCATTTATAACAGTGCTGGCCTCTGGCCTCAAAGGAAGAAACTATAACACTCCATACTCTGCATGGCATAAGATAACCTCAAGATATCCAATAATATAGGAGCAGAACTGCTTGTGTCATGCAGTAATTCCCTGAAAAGGTCTGAGAAAGGTTATAGACCCCCTCTTCTATTCATAAATTGCTCCCAATCCCTCTTGACCATTTTCTGATTAAAATGGTATAGAAGATAGATAGAGTATTGGATCCACAAAGGCTTCACAGATCTTGTATGTCAATAATATATTGGCCATAAATTTATCAATTTGACAGCCTCAGATCTGGTGGAACAGCCATCTAGCCAAACACTTGTGCAAATGCTGGTACGTGCTAAATGTACAGTCCTTTGATCCTCAACTTTAACAATGCTGAAAGCTTTCCCAGACGAGGCAAGATGTTTGCATACATGAAGTGTGAACCTGTGTGGGACCTTCTGTGTCATCTGCTGCTCATCAGGTTCAGTAGCCTCTTGAGCCAACTTCAGTACATTGTGTTGGCTTTAGCTCTGACAGCCCACTCTAAAGGTCATATCAGCAGGACCTTCAGCCTGATCCTCTTTTCAACGATGAGGATCACGGCTCTATTTTTGCCATTAGTGCTATCATTTCATGAAATGCTGCAAAGGGATAATCTTCGGACATTTTAGATGGGGGGTGGACTGAAAATGAGGCTTTCACCATCCTGGGAAGGTCAAAATCTAGCAGACTAGCATGATACTTGAACAAAGCTCAACTTGGTGCCAAATGATTGATGTAATGGATGCAAGGTTGAACCAAGCATCAAAATAATACAAGGACTGAAGAATGCTAGATCATCATAACACCAGGGGACCACACTGAGGCTTTATCAGCGTTTGTGACGTCCATGACGTGTCTGTACATCATGAAAGGATTTGATTCCCTAGCTGGGACAGAGGTGAGCTGTGTAATTCAGAAAGGGATAATCTCATGAACCTTTTATGTGGGCTGAGCTGCTCATTATTTTTCAATCACGCCTGGATTTGGGAATGTAGAGCGGCAATTTGCTTTCAATCCTAATTCAGCCAAATTAATGCTGCACGTATGTTCAGTTCATACTGGGGCCTCAACTGAGGGACATCGAGTCCTCACCAAAGCTGCAACTGGATGCTAGAGAGCTTCTGTGGTAGATTAGGCCACTGTCCAATAGGATTTGGTCCTGCACACCTCATGAAAGCACTGTGTAAATGGGCCCATCTAATGATCCAACTTAATATGATTAAAAGAATAAAGCTACCCATATACACATGCTCCCTTTTCGTCCCTGCTGCTTGGTTTATCTCTCTCAGTCTCACACAGACGCTCACACATAGTGCATTACCCAGGGCCTTTCACATAACCCAGCTCCATGCCAGTTCGTGTGGTGATCTGTGCTGATGTGTGGTTATCCTCACAAGGCCAACAGCACACGCAGAGCTCCATAATCTGCTCCAAACCAAATGTCCACAGTCTGACGGCAGAACTCACACTATGCCCGCTGCAAAACACCCACCAGCACCGCAAGTGGCTAATCCATTTTGAGGCAAAACACAAATACAAACCAGCCAGAATGACTGCCATAAAGAAAACGCTATTGAATTTCTGTATGTATTTCTGTATGTGGGATTTTCAAAGACATTTCCAACATCAGTTTCCTCAGGGTGAATTGTTGATTGTTGAAAGTATTTTGCACTACAAATCGAATGACTTCTCAATACTGGCAATTGTGGATATTTTGTGCCTGCTCAATATATGTGCAGTATGAAGGTTAAACACAGTGCCCCCCCCCCCATTGTTTACAGGCTATGTGCTAAAGTAAATCCAATTTCTGATAAAATACTTCTGAAACTAATCTGAATTAATTTGAATAAAAATAAGATGAAAAAGAAAACAATCACAGACATGCTCACTTATCTATAAAAACAGAATAATAATACAATGAAAGTATACATCTGGATATAAATTTGCTGAGAGGTGTGACTATTTCATTGAAAAGTAGAACTGTGTATGTGACAGTTTATGTCTTACTTAAGATGTTAAACAGTTACATAAACAATCACAGGAAAATAAACCCAATTACTCCCGGGACGAGCTCGAGAAGTTCAAAATATGACTACCATGACATGGAGTGGCCAAACCTGGACACTGGTAGCTGCTCAGTCACGAGATCTGCTTATGTTCTGAGCATCAGCAGACTTAGAACATGGAACCAAAGAAATGTGTACAAACCTGGAAAGACCCACCAAATCACAACGGAAATGGAAAGGCACATCATTTCACTGCTGGGAATAATAAGGAACTGTGTCAAACTGGGTCAGATAGGCATATGATCACCAGATTAGCTCGAGATCAATCGGAATGGTATATTTATGGTTTCCCGATGTTCCTCTTAGGTATTATGAGTTAATGATTTAAAAAGTATTGAAATTACAAATAAAAAACAACAATTTATAAACAATAGCACCATCATAAATAGCATGTTTTTTTTTATTATTTATCATTCACGGCACAGAGTGTCACACTGAAATGCAAACAGAAAGTCACTTCATTAACTCCCTTTCCTTGATGTTGGTCCAGACAGTAAAATAAGTCTCTTCCTAACCACGACCATTTAATATTTCCAAAAGTAAATGTTACTGTAATTCCATAGAGATAAAAAAAAAAAAAAAACTAAATATTATCCCAGCCTGCACAAGCTAGGACTGAAAAGATCATTTATTTAAATGAAAATCTCACAGATCATCTCTTAAAATAGGTCTGCCAAATCGTGGTGTGTGGGTGTTTCCTATCGAGACCCACCACCTTCCCAGCTCATGAGCTACAGCATGAAATGTAACTGCAGGACTCCGGCAGCATGGAGTAGCATGTTGCATTAATGTACTCTCTGCTGCTGAGCCATCTTCACAGGCAGAACATGCTCCTAACTGGGAGGGCTTGGCAAGCCAGCATTTCACGATGTACCTCAGGGGCTTTGGGGGACTGATGTCCAATTCTTTACACTTCCATGGTTCCAATTTTCACTCTCTAATGGAGTGAAACATGTTTCAGTGCTAAGGAGTTAAAAAAAAAAAAAAATTGCTTCTGTTCCCTACAGCACTGCAAATCACAAACGGTAAAGACCATAAATGGATCCATTTGCTTTTGTTGATTTAATTTCATAACTCTGAATAAATAAAGAGTTTAGGAGAAGCTGTCGTAATGCTTCCTGTGTTTATTTCCACCAGTTCACAGCCACTTTTTCAATTTCCAGTTTATGTAAACAAAGGCCTGTTTCTGTCAGTCAGGACATGTTTGTAAAGTCTTCCCTCCAGGATTGGATCTCAGCTCTGCCTCTCCACTGGCAGCAACCTGCTTGTGCTTTGCCATGGGGCGAATCTGTCCTGCTGTTCACTCCTGTAAATAAGACAGATTCCTTTTAAGCTGCACCATTGTGCACTTGTGCTTTGCACAGGTTCCCCCTGAAACTCTTCGTTCTCAAGATAAAACAGTGAGAGAATCTGAAAGGAAAGGACAAGAAAATCCATAAGTGGAGGGAGAGTGAAGTAAAGAATACAGGATGCCTTGTAGTGCTGGAGTAACTCGGGCCCAACCTATCTCATTAGTCTATTTGTGATTAGAAACTACTCACACGCTGATATCATTAACCTGCCCACACAAGCGTGGGCTCTCAATGGGGCCTTACAAACTAGAAAAGAGAAATGAGTTTGTGCCTTCTTTGTGAGCTCTAAATTCACCCACTTTATTCCCACCAACACCATGAGGACTGCTTCTTGTAGCTACAGATTAAAATTATTGGGCTGGTATGTACATAGAGGAAAGCCATTGACTGGGCTAAAGTAGGACATTTAGCATCAATCAGCTATTATAGAGGAATATATAGCCTTTTCTCACTGTCACCATTTATAATCCCTTCCTATGTTCCCTTATCTGATTGCAGCCACAGTCACAAGCTTCTCGGTGTGAGATTACAAACATCTGGTGGGTCATCTACTCACCAAGCTGTTATCATAAACTCTAATGGCAATGGCTTCTGGGCAACGGCAGGGAAATGTAGGGACGGAACATCCCATGCAATTGAAGTCCTAATGTAATGCTTCGTCATTGCAATGTTATCCACCACCTAATGCCCTGCTGGTGTGGATATGTGATTAAAAAGCGTAATCTGAGAGGTCTGTATAGACGTATATGCAGTGTATCACTTCACAGTCAGAGTTTCTTCTCTTTGTTCCTTTTTTTTTCCTCTTCAGGGTTTTGAAGTCGCCTAGGGTGTCAGAAATGTCTCACCCAGATGGCATTAGTAGAAGAAAAGAATAAATATAAATCAAAAACATGCAGAAAAAAATACCCCACAAAATGAAAAAAGAAATTGAGATGAGAGGAAGAGTTACATGCTCGTCCTGAAGTTTCTAGTTTATATATAGCCATCACCATCTTCAGATGAAAATGACAGTTGAATCCCATCCAAAGCTTCTAACACACTGGATCTGGCAAAAGATCAAACCACACAGCGAAAGGAGAATTGGGGCTTGTTATAAAGTTCTTGCAGGGCTGGGTTGTTGGTAAAAGTTAAAGAGAACAGAAATAACTTTATACCGTTTCTCAGGACCGGGTCTAGCCAGGCATGTATGAGGGGGCAGCCACAAATGTTGAGGGGGCATTGTGCTCCAGCACCTTTTACCATGTCTAACTGACAAATTCACTCGCTAGGATGCGGGTACACTGAGCAAGTACCTTGTAAAGTTGTGTCGTCTCAAATGCTTGGCACTTGTTTTATTGTAGTTATTGTTGTTAGACTAGGGCTGGGCGATATGGCCTTAAATCAATATTATGATATATTGAGCACCTCACCTCGATAACGATAAATGGACGGTAATTCTGATAATTCTCTATATTATTAGTACTATATTATTCATATTATTAGTTTTCAACTTGTGAAAAGTAGGAAATAACTGATTTAGGGTTAGGGTTAGGGGGATTTAGTTTGAGGGGGCACAACATTTATTTGAGGGGGCCAGGCCCCCTCTTGCCCCTGCGTAGACCCGGCCCTGCCGTTTCTGCTAACTATGAACATTTTAAGGTTTTAATTTAACTGCACGAGATGAGATTTTTTGAGAACATTAGATGGCATTCTCTGTGGCTCTTTTCCAAAAGCTGGAAAGGATTTCTTGCTGGTAGCAGGTGGGTGTGGTGTTCATTTCTTAATGTTGATAACTTCACATCACTGTTTACAATTTCACTAGGTCATCGTCACAAAGAAAACATCTGGGTATCCAGCTGTGAGTTTTCTCAAAAATTGACCAATATCCCATCTGCTGGTTGAAATTAATATTACAAGGTGTTATGCTAGTGAGAGAGCTGATATTTTGTTGGCAAACATGTTTTTAGGATCAAAGAAACATATCTTTCACTTTTTGAAAATTGTATTTCCTAGATTTCAAATCACATTCAATTGAATTGAATAAACAGCTGCAAGAAACTTCAGTAGTTTATGACCTGGTAAACATGACAATGAAGCTTTGCAAGCAAGAGTTTTTATTGCAGGTTCAGGCTGCATGATGGTCTCCTCACAATTCTCACTTCGCATGTTCTTCCTGTGATTGCATAGGGTGTCTCCAAATCATCCCAAACACATGCCTTGTAGATGAATTTATGTCTGTAGATAGACAGTAGATTGTAGATAGACAGTAAGAGTGAATGCTCTGCGCTGCCTTTAGCCGATGGCGAGGTGGGTTTGGCTACAGCCCCTCATTACCCTGAGTTGAAGAAAGTCGTATCAAAGATGGCTGCTGCACAGTTTGTTTGTCATCCTGTTGCCAGGAATCAGAGAGGAAAGCAACAGCAAATGTTAACTATGTTCTCATATTTAGCTGGCTCTTGGCGGTGAGTGTTACCACAGCATGGGAGCAGCAGATGAAGTTGTGCAGCCAATTTACAGCAGTCGGAGTCACGTTGAAGTACATGCTGTGCTGTTTGGGGAGAGAATCGCTTGAATGAAAATTAAGATTAATACATGCAACAGTATCTAATTTCCTTTCATATTAGTATACCTTGCAAAATTGCATTGGTGTAAATAATCTGATCATAACCATGACTGTGAAGTTCATGTAAACAGAGAGGCCAGGTTTGAACCTTTTACAAAGTAATCTAATTCTGCTGCATTATATAATTATTTATTCTCCAGATCATTGAAAAAAGTGACATTATTTATTACAATCATTCCACGTTATTTTTTTAAATGTTATGGAAGGAGTTACTTAACTCCAGCCCTCTCTTTGAATATGTGGCTGTTTAAGGCCCAATGGCCCCACTGCCAAAAGCACCCTCTAGCACTAGAAGATAACTTTTGTTTCATAATTTTCTTAAGAATTTCAGCTGTTTGCCACTTTCTGGAACTTACAAGTGAGAGAATACAAATCTTTCTAAGATTTCTAAGTTTTCCTGCCTTTCTTTTTCTTCACTTAGATATTTAATACTTATTCATGACAGTTTTTATGTATTCTGTTAGAGTTCGTGCCAGTCATGGCCAGAGTTCATGAAAGCACCCAAACATTCACCAGACTAAAAAAAAAAAAAAAAAAAAAAAAAGACAAATCCCATAGCTGTAACTATTGTTGAGGGCACTTAGTTAGTAAATGGCCCATAGTGTTATTAAAGGTAAAAACTGTATACATAAAGTTTATAATTTGATACACTGGTTCACTTTATTTTTATTGTCTATGTATGATTCACTTTTTGGCCATTAAAATCTGGCTTCTTTCATGCTTAATTTTGCATTAATACATACGTTACCCACTGTTGTTAAGGTAAAATAAAAAATACAACCTTCTTTACTGAGCTTCTAGTCATGAGAAAACCCTCCCATCGTGTAGGATTGGTATCAATATCTCATGCACAGCTGTACCACTCAGTGTTTTGGCAGTAGAGAGTTAGCCCAATTTCCGACTGTGGGTCAACTTATTAAACATTTATGGGACCAAACAGCTGGAAAATAAGACTAAACATTTCTGGTGAGCTCAGTAACACATTTCATTCAGAGCATGATCAGGCTGCAAGTCCAGTGGAAATATTTTTGCTTTCCCGCCCCAAATCTAAAGGGAAATGGTTCTACATTGCTAATTGTTTATCATTTTAATCAGAGACCATGACAAGGAAGCAGATGTCCAAACAGCAACTGTGGCTTTGAGCAATTAATCATTGTCTGAGCGCTTAATGTGACTCTTTAATTCTGTTCTCTGTCGACTTTCATCAATGCTGGAAAAAGGCAGCTGCACCAGAAGTGGAGCTTTCACTCTTTGGGGTGAGGCTGTGACTCCAGCCAAGTGAGTGTACTTCTGCGAGCACCTGAAATACAAATTATACATTCACACTCTCAACTCACTCTGCTCTATCTCCTTGTAACTACTTCACAGGCATTCAGGAAATAGGAATTCGCCAACGCTGACTGTACCTCTTGAGCGTGAGTGAGACTACATCCAAGCAAACTTTCAGATGAATCCACCTGCTAAGGCACCCTGCAAGGTCTCGATCAAAATTTTACTGTTCCCCCACAGTTAGAAAGCTCTGCAGTGCAGATGCAAAGATTTCTCCAGAAAGAGGAAATGAAGGGGGGGGGGAGATGCAGACACATGGCGAGAGGGAAAGAGACATTAATAAACAAATTCTCCATGTCTCTGTCTACCAACGCATTCTTTTCTTTTTATTCCTACCCGGATCTAACAGCTGGTGGCACAAAAAGGAGTAGAGTTTGTTTTGATGTTTGTACAGAGTAGAGGCAATTTATTGGACAGGGATTTAGCAAATCAGAATTCATTGCAGAAACTTTCTGATCCTGGAGGTTCAAGGGCTCTGGATAAACAAGGCTGATTGTTTCGGAGGCATGCATATATTACTCCTATTTGAGCCTGAGCTATTACACACAGACAGCTATGGGAATATAAGCCCGGCTCATATCGAGGGGATTTTGTTGGAAAACATGGCTCGATCAGTGGATTTTCTTGATGCCGGTGAAGTAGGCACTCAGAGACATCTGTAACAAAACACTCCAGCCACGACACATGGCAGACATGACGCTGAAATATCTGGAGTCCCACTCAGACGATGTGCGTGACAGAGGAGTTCGTCGGAGGCCAGGATGAAAAGAACGACTGTCGTGCTCTCTTTTCATCGTTAACGTCATTGATGACGGCTGACACCAACCTCCTGAAAATAATAAGTACAGACCTCAAAATACTGCTGTCATCATACCGATTCCTTGAATATGACCCCAGACTTCAGCAGGGGTTGAAAATTACTTCTCTAATAATATCACACAGGAGGTGCTGACAGGTTACATTCGCAACATTTTACCAAAAGCCTCTGAGGGGCGAGAGGTTTAATATGCATGCATTGCAAACACCCGGCTGGCTCGCCAGTAAGACTGACGTTATGCGTGAGATCTTTATTTTCAACACAATCTTGGAGATGTTATTTAATTTGCAAGATTTGTCACCAGTAAAAGTCCCCTTTAAGACAAGTGGAAACTCTCCTGGGTAGCAATAAGTCCAAATTTTATTGCCCCATTGCACTAAACTTGTGTAATATATGTTGAAAGGGGAATGGCATTAATGGGGCTGTTGATCAATACCAATGACTCAACAATTACCAGGTGCTGGGATTTCTGGCTTTCCAAAATAGAAATAAAAAGTCAGGGCCCAGTGGGACTTCTACAAACTACCAAACCACCCCACCGCTTCTCCAACTTCACACACACACAGGCACCATGCTTGCGTGCATCACACACACACACACACACACACACACACACACACACACAGGCACCATGCTTGCGTGCATCTCACACACACACACACACACACACACACACACACACACACAGGCACATCTGCTTGCACTTACCGCTCGCTTCATATACATATAGTCTGACACCTCATTTCACAGCCTTGGCATAAAGAAAACTGCAGCATCTCTTTGTGTTGGTGGGAAAATGTCTTTTTTTACTGGGTAGCTGACGGTGTGGGGTCAGAGGACGCTGTCTCTGGGACTCATGTAGGAGGAGAGTGCTCTAGGAAATCTCTGTAGTTTGTGGATAAATGAAAAAAGGCTTGGTGTTAATTGCATTGTATAAGATGTACTTTTATCTCAGCCACAGTTTACCGCAGTTTTAGATTATTTTTTCATGGATGGAAGGAGACAGACATAGGAGGCACATGTACAAGCAAGAAACCTTAAATATGTACACAGATCAGCCATAACATTACGGCCACTTACAGGATGAAGTGGAAGAACACTGAGTAGCTCTTGATCCTGACATCTTAGTGGGATATGTTACGCAGCAAGTGAACCTCTCAGAGTCGATGTATTAGGTATCAAATTAGGTAGTTCTAACTCCATGGTTGATGAGTGCATGATGTTGGAGAGTTTTAACATTTGTGGAATGAAACATGTCCAGCTAATATGATTTGTTGGATTTGTCAAAGGATTGGGTAAATGTACAGCATAAACACTTCAAGGAGTTGCAGTGAGATCCTCAACTACATACTGTATGTAGAGAGAGATCAACGTGAAGAATCAAGGTCTAACGTTGCAGCACAACATTTACCAGCATTTATATTTACAAAATCTCTCAGATTATTTTAACTATACTATTAGGAATTATATGTAAAGAAACAAGAAATAGCTGTTTTTTTAACGGACTTGCACGAGACAAAGTTAAGTGACTGGCTGCATCAGTTCCATGTGGAAACACAGTGATCTTTTCTGCCAATGCCACTCTTCAATGTGAATTAAACTGGTGATTTATCCCCAGTCCCCAGCTGGAATGGACCTCAAGTTGGATAAAAGTACAGAGGATGGATGATTGGATGTAAACAGGCAGTTCAGACAGGCATCCACGATTTCCTCTTGAAGGCCACAGAGATTTGCAATGAATAAAGTTAAAAACCGTGTTACTTGTCTGTAAAACACTGAATGGTCTAAACATATTGCAGACATACTTGTGCTCAGGTCTTCAGGAAGAGACACAGTCAGAAGAGGACAAGGTGAAGAAACTTTTAGTAATAGTGTCTCTCGACTTTCTGAAAATTTGAGGGCTGCTCACACAAATAATCAGACCTGAAAACATTTTTATAATCTTGACAATAATCTAGGCTGCAGGTGACAATTCTTACATACCTTTGATTCTAAAATTATGGATATGCAGGTGGCTCTTCATAACTGGGCAGTGTATGATGGTTATTGCTCATGTTGGGCTTATTGACTGGACCTCAGCAACAATGCCATATCTCCAGATTTTACAGCAATTACAACAAACTTTGTATGTGAGGTTGTGTCCCTGGTGTATTTTCACAGCATCTCCTGTTGTTTCACGGAGATGCTAACTGAGCTCCACATGTGGTAACCATAGAAACAGCTGTGGCCTCAGCTGCTGCAGCATGCCACCGCAACCAGTAGCAAACTAATTCATCTCTTTCTGTTGTTGTTCGTAGACTTCTAACCCCGCTTCCAAAATGATTGGCTGAAATGTGACTGCAGCTTGCAAGGACAAGAAGCTTTAAAGAAAAAAAAAGACATTTCAGCATTTCATGAAATGTATATTCCTCTTTTGGAATTTTAGCGCAGCAACGTCTTTCCAGAAAGATGGACGGGGGAGCTGAATGCTGAAAAATGAATGGTTCAGTGGCAATGGGTCAGTGGAATGGTAAGGTCCTGAAGGAATATTTTAATAAGGCTAAACTTTCATCAAATCACATTTTTGTAGAAAATATATGAATATGTGCAAAATTCTTAAATTCTTTCAGAAAAATATTTCTCAGTGTGAGTTTGCATGTACTCCCCACAATCTACAATACATAGCATTATTATTCAAACAGATTTAAAACAAAAAAGGAATCTGTTGATGAACGAGTGGTTGTGTGAACAAAGCATGCAATCCAGAGAGTGGATAATACAACATATACAGCAGGAGTGTAAGACATGGTGGGCCAAACCCAGCCTGCTCAATGCTCTTATCTATATGGCGAAGCCGTCAAGCAAATGGTAAAAATATCAACGAAAACACTGATAACATTTTTTTAAAAAAAAGTTCTTTAAAAAATCAGATGTGATACAGCACAGCTGTATGCGCTGAGATGTCAGTGACGCTGCCATGCCAGCAAACCATCATTAGCAACAGCTATAGGAAATGTTTTGTTTGGACCTTTCAATGTATTTTTTTATCAGAAAGTATTATTAATATTGGTGTTATGAGACTGTCATTATTTTCCATAGGAGTTGTTTGGTTTTGTGAAAATATAGACATTCTCATCATACATACACTTCACCACAACAAAGAAATACTTTAAAGTTTGAATTTAAAGGTGATTATTTCACTATTTTACCAGTCTGTTCCACTCAAGTTGAAATTGAGCTGTGTGTGGCCCTTCAACAAAAATGAGTTTCACACTTCTTATATATATTTTATTTTTAAAGGTTACTCAAAGTAAAAGCCATACAAGTCAAACCATTATCTCAACAGATGTGAGAACTGCGTGTTACATACAGAGTTGTGGTAAAAAAAAAAAAAAAAGAAAGAAAGAAACAAATAAAATAAAGCTTTTTAATAATCACACATAAGCAAAATCTATTACGTGCCCATGAATACAAAATGATGTCACTTATTTCTTTCAATTTGAAATTCATGTTGATACATTATGCATTCAGTCAAAGATTAAAACTTGGTACTTGTGTTTTTCTAGCACTACTTCAGCTGTCTCCACATCTTGCAGTTTTTGATCCCTCCCATCATCCAATGTGGAAGTTTTAAAACCCTGAAAACCGTTCATACCTAATCTCAGTCACAATGCACAATATATGTATGCAATACAGAGAAGGGCCAATTTCTGTGGGGGATAAACTGAGTGTGAGACTGGAAATGCTTTTTTTTTTTTTTTTAACACACAGGAACACCAAGAATGATGTACTTATATAGCAAACAGTGCCATGAATTGATGCTGATGGTCATTTTGTAAAGGAAATCACACACGTGTGTGTAATTTTCCACTTGTGGGACTAATGAAGGTTTATCTTATGATCTTATCTTTTTTCATCTTGTACATGCAGAGAACAACATGCAATAAACATTCGTGATGGCCAGAACATAGAGATCTGTATGGACTGACCATAGATCTGGATTGCTATTACGGGCAACTCTGAATTCTGAGGAGAATATCGATAAGGAGTCATCAGACTATGGAAGCCATCGTCATCAATGTCCATCAATTCGTGCATGTGCAAAACTATTCCGATGACTGTGGTGCGCAGTAGTTGTGTTTCAGGAAAGTTGTGTCTTGACATATTTCCATAGAAAAGAAAAGGGAGCACTTTCAAAAAAGTTGTGTTTTCAGTGTTGTAGTAGAAACAGACACTCAAAACAATGAAAGTTTTCTGTTTTCGATTGAAAACGTTGTCTAAATAGGCCCAAATGTAGCTCTTCCTTTGAAAAGCAATGGCCTCCGAACAGCATCAATAACATTTTTTTTTCTATGAATCTAAAAACATTTTTCCATTCTACAAAATCTACAATTAAACTAAATTGTGGAATATGGTGTGAAGGAAGTGGTTTGAGCTTAGAATAAATTTGATGTCATTCTGCAGTAAAAACATCCAAGCAGCAGGAGAGATACTGCAAATAACATTTAATTCAGATCAGCTGCATAACAAATACACTGCAGGGTGCAGTTCTGAAATATTTTATATTTGCCATACAGATTTGAATATAATACTAGTTCTGTTATATACTATATAAGGCTCTGTGCTCAAACTTTTCAACAATAGTTCAATTACACAATACAGTCCCACTTCTCTCTTCATCTGCGTGCCAGTTCTATATTGAACCAACGAGTGCATTGTGCAACATAAGCAACTCTTCTCACCATCCCGTGTTTCTGTCAAGTACTTCTATTTTCTGTTGCAGCTGCTGATTAATTGGCTGGGAGCAGAATGTCATTATTAATAGTTTCAGACAGATCTCAACCCCTGGGATGAAGGCTACAGAGGGAATTCCATTACGCCCTGCCAAGCTCTATCTACCACATGGCTGCACTGTTAAAAACCAACCACATGCACCAACTGAATGGCTCCTACCTGCAGTATCCGACTGGCTCGGTTTCCTTTCATGAAGGACCTGCTGTGACCCAGCATCCAGCAGCAGGTCCATTAGAATATCAGAAAATTCTGTTTCATACGCATTCGAACAGGTCTTTGACCCTGATCTGTGGTCTATTAAGGGGTTGCTTTATGTAAAGGTTGGGTGAAAGTAATTCTTTTTGCTATACGCCACTGCAGATGATGCACAGCGCAGATGATTGTGCCCCTCTAAATACCACTCATGCTGAACAGGGAGGAATCAACATTCCAATATTGCTGAGAAAAGAAAAGCTCTTTGTTATTGTTCCAGATTCCTATTAAACCCGAGACAGAGAGGTCATTTGGAGGGGGGAAAAAAAGGAAAAAAAAAAAAACCCTAAATGGATGATAGCTTAACTTGCACCTGGCAGAACACGCCTTTTCAATATGACTGTCGCAATACTGCAGGGTGTTTTGTGGAGGAATTCATCAGCTCAGGGAGGTCATCCGAGAGTCATCCACCCCACCAGCACTTCTCGGACTACAACACATTAAAGAGGGATGAGCCTCCACTCAGGGAGCAGATTTTCTATTTTCATGTTGTAGGCTGAAATATCCCTCCTTGTCAGCACAATTGTGATTGGTTACCGTTTTGTGCCGCGGTGACAAAAGAAATCTCCTCAACAAGTAACACATTGCCTGGGAGCCGTTTTCTGTCAGTCAACATGACACATCCATTTAAACAGCGGGGCGATAACGCCGGTTAAACAAGCTGGAATGACCCTTTCATGTGTGTAACGCTGAGGCACAGAACTAAATGTAAGCAGCTCCTTCCAATTCCTCTCTTGTACTCTCCCCGAGTGGAGAAATTTTTAGGTTAAGCATGCCTCTCAGTGAGGAACAAATCTCAACAGAAGGCAACGGCAAAATCCAAAGAAGAACAGAAGGTGTCGGACCACCTGGCGTCCGGATTAGCATGTTTAGCACCTCATTTTTTATGTAATCAGAAATCTCAACGTTACTTTAAGGCTGCATTAATTAGTTGTTTTTTTTTGTTTTTTTTTTTTTTGTTTTGTTTTGTTGTGTTTTTTTTCCTTCAGGAAACAACCTAAGAACACAATGTCTCACACCTTTTAAGCCGCTGTGATGTAACCGTAAACAAATTGTTAACACATTCAGTCGGAGCAGATTCGGATTACATTTATGTTGAATTGCATTTCTGGTCACCTAATGAAGGTTAATCAAGAGCAGCACCATTTTTCCATAATTGGATGCGGTGTTCTTACTGCATGAGAATATTTATTAGAGCAGCTTTCTGCTCCGTTGGTGGCTGCTGAACTCGTTTACAGTGGCTATGCTCTGTTTGGTCTTTCCTCTAATAACACTTTTTCACATTTGGTTTAGCTTGATTAGAATGTTGGTCATATTCATGAATACTAATTAGGGCCTGGACGTATGGGAAACATACACAGTTACATTTGAAAGTACTTTCCAGCCTCGTGAAGATGTGAAATCTCAGATCATGTTCAAGACAAATTAATCTATTTTAATGTCCTTTCTACATGCCAAACTGTTTTCTTTTTTAATGTTGAAATCGATGAATTTATGAATACATTTTGGTAACGTGCTGGGGGAAGGGGTGGCCTTATGAACAAAGACTCAGCTTTAATCCTACTGCTGAAAATTGACAGCAGTGTGTCCCTCAGCATGACCCCTGACCTCCTGCAGCTTGCTGAACACTGCTCCAGAGCAGCTCACTGCTCCAAACATGTGGAGAAAATATTCACCATCAACAGGATGGATTAGAAGCAGAAAACATAACTGACTCAAGGGAATCAATAGGTAACTGTTTTGTTTTCAGGACAAAAAAAAAACTGGTATTTACTGAGAGGTATCGAAGATGGAGGGATGGATGGAAAACAATGACAAGAAAAAAAACTGTCAAGAAATTAAATCACAATGAAAAATCCCTACATTTTCTTGCACAGATAAATCAGTATCAGAAAAGATTTTATTGTCTCTGAAGAAGGACAAAACATTTTGGCAGCTCAAAAAACAAAACAAAACAAAACAAACAAACAAAAAAAAAGATTAAATGAAAATCAAAACAGAGGATCAGGGGCTAATTTGACTCTTTGTGTGGGTAGAAGGTGTTTTTAAGTACTTGTTGACGTTTTAAAGAGTTTGTGTCTGTGTTAAAACACAGCTGGCCTTCTTTTGTCTTCTCTCATTGTGTGAATGTGTCTGAGCGGAATTAGTGGTCAATTCATGATGTTGTCTGTAACCCTCACCGCTATTCTGCACAGTGCAGCAGTCAGTAAATAGGCTTGGCTGACTGATAGGAAGTCCGATCTATCCTGAACCTTCACCAATGACAGATCTTTAGATTCCAGATGAGCTAACCTGCACATTGAAATGAAACCAGGCTTCATTTTCTGAACACCATCTTATGAAATGCTGATTTCTGATCTGATTTCGACGAGCACTCAACTGCTGGTGAAAGAATGGGTTGCTCCATGAATTCAGGTGTGGTGCAGTCACATGATGCCACATCTGCAATAAGTCCATGACCAACAAATGATTTTGGAAATTATACTTTTTCAGCTTTTGGGTGAAATATGTTTTCGTTGCATCATACACAAAGAACAAAAGCTGTGAATAATCCAAACACATTAAATACTGTAAATAATGCTACACAATCATGATGCTGAACTGAAGGATGTATTTCTTCATGTTGGTTGTGAAAAAATTCCCGCATTTTAGGAGCAACATCATGGACCTAATATAAGTGAACTTTAGGCTGTGATTGACACTTGGGCTAGATTTTAATATTAGTCTGTTATTTTACTTCTCCAGTCTTTTTTTCATCCTCGGCAGGGAAACAGTATTTTTATTAACAAAACATAAATCTGAATTTCAAAGGTTTTGCAAAAATAGAGTAAAAATGATTAAGAGTAAAACCAACACTGGGCAACTGCAGATAATGTTCTCACACGATGCTAGGAAACCTTACCTATTGGGTTTCTTACACTGTTACAATCTCTTCTGTTTCCTGATCATTCTGCTTCACCCAAATGGTAGTTCCCATTGCACACAATTTCCCTTTTTCTCCCCAATTGTGCAGCATTCATAATTTAACATAATTACTGCTTTTCTAAGAAGGTGCAGGCTCTGAATGATTTGCTGGTGGAAGTTTGGATAAAAACTTCCTCCTCTAAGTTCATAATATGATTACCATTGATATTGAAATCATGCAGGTTTCACCAAGAGGTGACAGCTGGGTTACAATAATGCCCAGTGACAATGTTTAATGCCTTTTTATGGTATTTTCTCTCAGTGAAGGTACGTGTTTAGTGTGGTAAAAAGGTACTCGAAGCTCAGAAAATAAAGATTAACACAGTGTTAATCTTCACCGTCATTTTGTTTTGGCTCATCCAGGGATGCACGCGTGTTGCCAGGAATGCCACCTGGAAAAGGGAGCCTCATGTGATTATGAAAGAAAAAGCTGCCAGCTACCATCTCCCTGAGCTTATTGTTGCGAAATGTTTCAGGCAAAGTTTTTTTCAACCTGTGTGTGCGTGTGTGTGGTTTCACACAAAACTTTCTCTACGTTTTTCTGCATTCTCAGGTTGATGTGAACCAAAATGTGCAATTAAAAAAGATTTACCTAAATTCAATACATTTTACAATGGCATTAAAGATGTCTGGGATTTAATGACAGCCTCACGCCTCCAAATATCAGCATGTTCACTGTGCTGAGAAAGAGAAAACTCAATGGTGGCAGTGAAGACTGAAAGAGAATGTGCACATTTTGACATGTCGATAAAGTGAATCAAATGATATTCCGTTGTGAGTGCTTCAACTTAGGCACCGTTTACACAGCAACAGTGTGCAGAAAATGCATTTGGGGTGACTGTTCTCATGACAACAGTGCTCAGAGACACTGAAAATGCCAGTTTTTGAGAATGGCTCCCAAGGTATTTGAAAATGCTCCAACTCCATGTGAACAACTTTTCTGAAATGCTGCTGTTGCACATGTGCACCACAGCCATCGTAAATACTTCTTCAGCACATGTAAACGAACATTAATGACACAAATCTCACTTTCTTCTCTTGGGAGTTGATAGTTTTAGACTTAAGTCACCTCTAATAGTAATCCAACTTGGTTGTCTGGCCATACAAATGTCCGAGTACTCAAGATTAAAGTTACAGAGGTTTTTGGAGACTATCATGGATCTATTTTAGATGACTGTACTTGCAGGAATTAAAACTGTTTACCGACATGATTTTGCATTAACATTCAAGCAGCTTTGAATAATAATACAGTGTTTGCTTCCTCTAAACACTCCAAACTTCCCCCAGGTCAGAGTTTGACAGCACGACTGTTATAATTACGAGGGGTGCTTGAGGTCCCCCTCTAGCCTACTGCAGACAGATCAATAAAAGAAATGGATTATAACAGCTTTCAAATGTCAAGATTCAACATGTCAATGATTTGCAGAAACAATTCAGTTTACTCTGACGTCTGGTAACAACAGTTGCTGCAGTGTGAAAGCAACTGTGGCTGTGAAGTCTGAAAAACAATCAGATATTTTTTTGATTCTGTCTGTCAGAAAGACAGATAAACTCTTTATTTTATCTTTTTTTTAATGTCCAGGTACCTAAATCCTGCAGCATTCGCAGTGCGCTTCTGGCAATCCACAGATTTTATCTGTCTAAATCAGTCCAGTTACCCTCAGGAGTCATCAGTTTAGTGCAGTTTTCAGTGTTGTGATAAAAGTTGGTCTGTTTAATAGTACTGATGTTACTACTGGGGCATCAATAAATGTTGAATTTAATCATGTCTTATTTGTCAATTGTATAAGCTCACCATTGCATTTACTGTATGTGAGAGTTTGAGCAGTTTCTCCTTCTCATAGATCAAGTGAGTAATATTCATTCCTGTCTCTATTTAGCTTATACTGTCTATGATTTCCAAGCTAATCAAGAATTATTTACATATTTACAGCAGTATTGTTAAAAGGGTTAAAAGGATTCATATAAGGTATATTTACCTCAGTGAAATCTCTCCACCTTCTCATTGGTCAGTTAAGACATTTGACTGAAAACATAAAACATGCAGATGAAAAGAGGAAATGTTTTTGTCATGATGAGGCTGAGAAATGCAAACTATGCTGCAGACTTTCCCCTGTCATCCATCTTCATGGATCAAAGTGTCCTTGTGCAAGATTCTGAAATTCTAATTGCTCCTAATGACATTGGGCACCTTGCACAATAGAAAGTTGATGGTGCATTCCCAAGCTCCAATTCTGACCGCTTATTATCTGTGTGGGAATTCTGATGCAGTTTTCAGGCTGGTTAAACGACGTTACCTAAGTATTAATATTTGAAAGCATAAAAGAAACTAATCACATCACTATTGCTTGGTTGTTTTCTATAAGAACTGAGTTTCCCTAGCATCAGGAGTGTCAAACTCATTTTAGTTCAGGGGGTTTCAAGCAGCCTAATTTCACCTGTCGGGGTAACCGGACCAGTTAATTAATGCATAAGTATGAACAGTAAGTTTCTGCTCGAGCTCCATTATGAACTTCATTGTGAACAACTTGGATTTTTCTCAAGAAAAAAAACTACAATCTGAAATCTTTCCTGCTGCAGTGTTTCTCTACGGCTTTCACAGGATTTCCGGCAACCTTAAAAAGTTTTCATGATCTTTCTCTTCATGGTATATGTTTGTATATCTATGCTTTACTGATCTGTTCAGTAGGCAGCTGTCGCACGTCTTAGCTACATACATCCCTGCAATCCAATGTTCGGTTCTGCTTGTATTTTTTTAGGTTATGTTCACACTGCAGGTGAATTCGACCCAGTTCTAATTTTCTGCTCGCAGTTGATCAAAATCCAATCTGTTTCGTGACAGTGTGAACACTGCAATTCCAATTTTTGCAAATTAGACCCTGGCGTCGGTCATATGTAGTACCAAATCGGTTAAGTATCTGATATCGTTGAATGCGACAGCTGTCATCATTGATGTGAGACTGAATCTGTGCTGGCGCCTACAACCACTGCAACCTGTAGCTTCCATATTTACTTCCATAAACAGCGTACTCGACTTGACATCAAGATTTCTTCAATCACATAATGTTTACACTGCAGTCTGATGGAGGTCACTTTTAAAATGTGGTGTGAGTGATCACACAAAGAAAGAAATCGGAATTGAACATCAAGACCTGCCATGTCAACGTAGCCTTAATGACCTCTACTTTACTGAAACAGAACCACCTTCGCAGACAAATAAGGAATAATTGAAAATTTACTTATCTCGAGGGCTGGATTGAACCTTCTCGTGCACTGAATTTTTGCCCATGGCTCACATGATATCTATGCATCACACTTTTTCATTGCAAGGAATTTTGTTGTTTTCTCGTCACTCATGCAAACTAATAAATTATGAGGGTTTTTTTAGCTGAACAATAGCACAAAGGCTTTTCATTGCCCACTAATGTCCAAAACGGTAATCTGTTATGCTTTAACAACTGCTCAAACAACAAAATGAAGAAAAAAAAAAAAATCAATGAAATGCATAGGAAAGCCACAAATACAATATGTAGAACATACAGTATGTTTTCATACAGCCTACAGAAACACAACCACAATGTCTGAGAGCCATTACATTCAAACAACTGTCAATGTCAGAGAAGTAGGAACACTATTAAACTGTTTCATGTACACACATTTCTTTCTAGAGTAAAAAACAAATACAATTTTTATGTGGAATGCCGTTCTCCTCCCTTCCCCCTCCCGTTTCCAGTCAGCTTGCCAAGAGGAGTATCGATGAAATGTGTTTTCTTGACTTATGAGAGTGACCAGCCTATTTGATTTTAGCCGCAGTAACTGGGATAATCAGAGGGTGGCGAGGAGCGCGCAGCCGGCAATTTCCGGGAAAGGTCACCTCTCTAATGAGGCGCATTAGCCCACTCACCAGCCGCAGAGGAACTGAGATCCTTTTTGTGGCACCGGAGCAAGTAGAGGCTGGCAGCTTGAGGTGCCTCCAGGAAGTGAGTTTTCCAGGTGATTTCTTCCTGTGGCTTACCACAGACCAAGCTGACCTCAGAGAAGGCAGCAAAAGGGATAACAAAGGAGTTTTCAAGACAGTTATGTGCTCTCTTCCCATGTCGGCTCAAAGTAAATGTTCTTGATGGAAATGGTTAACACGGCTGATGAATGTGCTTGAATATTCTATCAAGGTCTTCTTCAGAATGTAACTGACCTACTTCAGAAATTGCTGCACTGATGGGAAAATACTGACAAGTCAAAGAAAGCTCTTAAGAATTAGGTTCATAAGATTTTATTGATAAAACCTGACTTTCACTTAATGGATTTGCATATGTAATGCCAAGATCATCAAATGTCCCCTAAAACAAAGCAAAACATGCAGCATCATTCAGGGTTTTCTGGATAAAATATCTTAGTGCAAAAGCCAGGAGGTCTCTCTAAAGGATCAGTGACAATCAATGGAGAGGTGAGCAATTTCAGTTGGCATCATTAATGTCAAAAGAAAACAAATGCAAGAGTCAGTCTCTCAAACTTGAGTGGCAATCGGAGTGTAAACATTGCACCTGTCAGCTCATTACCGAGGCTTCAGTGCGGCGGCAGAGCTGTTTGCAGGATGGACAGCGATTGCCTTGCAGCCAGGGTAAATACCTTGCCCTTCTGCTGTATTCCCAGGATTCATTATACTGCAAGCCAGCACACAGGAGGATCTGTCAGGAGTTACCAGTTCCATTACCCACTAAATCCTTTAACAGAGGCTTTAACTTGTTGAATGAGACTGATATTGATTTAGGGCGGGTGGTGAGGTTGGGGAGCAGTAGATGGGTTGATTCAAAGCGCTAAAGTACTTGAACCAGACCTCTGAAAATCAGATCGCACTGAATTATCCACACCTTCTTGCTAACAAAGTAATGTCTGCCCTGCAACCATTTAAGTAGGACTTTTCATCAATTTCCATTAATCAAAATCACTCCTCCGATCGCACTGCAAAGTAGTTTAACTGTGTTAAATAATGCGTCCCATGAAGAAAAGAAAATCCCTTTAATTGCACGGCAGATAAGCTTCTTACCTCATCGGCAACAGAGCCCAGCTCAGCCTTATGTAGAGGCTGTTTTCATTTATTTACTATCTAGTTCATAAAGTAATTTACCCCATGAGTGCATTCAGCTTTGGCCAAAAATAAGACTAAGGTAGTTTTCCTAGATTTTGTGTTACTTCATGTTAGTTTGGCAAAATATACTACCAGATTAAAAACCTCAGCTCAGTGTGATCTATGGCTAAGATCAAAGCTGAACATTGTTCATGATGTGAGCTGGAAAAAAACACTTCATAATATTTACGTAAAATGGGTCAAAGGTTACGTCACATCCCTTTGCTGGGATAATCCATCCATCTCACATGTGTGGCAGATCTAGACAGCAGGAATATTGCAAAGGTGTGACAACAGCAAGCCACAAGAAAATGACATTCTCCACTTTTTTTTTTTTTTGGAGGGCGGGGGGGGGGGGGGGGGGGGGGGGGGGGGGGGGGGTGTCTGGTTCAGGGGCAGAAAGACAGCCAGTAAGCCAGTCAGTATCTGATGTGACCACCATTGGCCTCACGCAGTGCAAGATGTCTTCTTCATCTCTGTATCTCTTGGGTTTTATATGTAAAAGTGTCCAGAAGTGACGATATTGCAATTGGCGCTGTATAAATAAAACTGAATTGAATCTCAACAAAATAAATCTATGTATTCAAAACACCATCAGATAAATGCACCTGTGTTCATTGCTCATAACATTTGCACTATATTCAATTCACTCAATGAAAAAGTGTTTTTCTGCAAAGCTGCAAGAAATGTACAAATGTACAATTTGCCTTTTGCAAAGGCAATCAAAGCGGACAAGAGTTTTAACCAATCACATGTCTGGATAAATTTATTGGCTTCACCCACTTACTGCAGAAATCAGACAAATCCATTAGAGAATAGGTGAAAGTTTAGCTGGATCTATTGAGCACACAATATGAAAACTATCCAAAGTAATCTGCATACATGCTCACTCATGTTCGTGTGCAGTGATCTCATTTGCGCTTATGGGTTTTGGCACTTGAGGCAACATTTTATACCTTCCAGATAGTTTATAGCAAGGTATTCATCCTTCATGTCTTCTTTGACTTCTAATGAAGTTTTGTCCCACAGGTTGTTCACATGGGTTTGTTAGCTTGTTAGCTGATACTACTGAACACAGTTAGCACACAGGTTTTATAGTTGATTGCTTCTCACTGGAAACCCTGAAGATATATTGGGCAGTGCTTAAACTGAAAAATCCTCAGATGGGCTTTCCAAAGGACGCATCACATATTCTGACATGTCTCCTCTGGACATGTGCTGCTACAAGCTGCAGAGAGAGGAGTAGCTGGGGAGACGACACTGTTTCAGACTATTGCTTGCCATCACTTCTGTTAGAAGCATGTTTGGAACCAGAACATGTCCATCAGGTACCATACTTGTATTCTGTTGCTCCTCTGAGTGAAATGGCTTCAGTGCTCTCAAACACAACTTGTAACCTCTTTCAGAGTGAAAGTGTGAATATGTACAAAGTCTTGAGTGTGCTTTTTGGGAGTGTACCCACCTAAGTCAAAATAAATTCATGTAAACATTATCAATATCATTAAATACCCGTATAACAAGATTACAGATTGAAATTAGTTTTTTCATTTTGCTGAAGTTGTCTGGGTTTAAAGAGACTGAATTTCATTTAGAATGACTGTAAGTAGGCTTCAACTACAGGCATTAAATGTGATGAAGCTGACACTGACTGAGAGTTTCTGATCATTAGATCAGCAGGAGAGAAAGGATCGTTACATTGATCAACACGTTTTTCCTGTATTATGTTCATGGTGTAGCTAAACCAGCTTTAAAACAATGTAAACTGGCATCATAACGGAATTGACAAGCATTGTCGGCCAATCTACAGTGCTTTAACCTCCTGATGCTTCAAACCATCATTAACTGGCATCAGACCAGCACAGACCAGATTAAAACATGATGAACTTTGGATCAGTTTTTTAGTAAAACTACAGGTCATTTTGCATCATTTGATTTTAACAGCTTAAGAAGTAATTGAGTTGACAGAACTTCCATAACATTCACCAAGTAAATTGACATCATGCATTCTGAACTTTAGACACCTTTCAACAATCTTACCTAGAGTATGTGCTTGTTATTTTACAATCACTCAATCAGTTGAAATGCACCCATGTTTAGATCGGAGTAAATTTGTAATTGACCGTCACCTGACAATCACTAACAATCAATAACAAAACCAAAAGAAAGAAAAGAGGGGGCCAATTGTTGGGGATTAATATAAATGGCGTATGTTATTTTAATGGTAAAAGCGTTTCCTGTCTGTCTCGAGTTCTTTCGGTAGAAACATGGAGTCACACCACACAATGAGCTCAAGAAGTCTGTCACAACCATAAAATCAGACCTTGCTCACACAACCTTCAGTTTCTTTCCTTATTGTAACGGACACAGAGACTCTTACAGGAGCAGCACGAGTAAACATGGGGTATCTGTACCATCATCAGCCAGTTGCAATCCTTATGTTGTTTGTTTTTGACTTTCATGCTGTCATGGAGGATAGCCAACACATAAATGCTAAAGCAGATTACTGAGTGGATCTTCTGAGGACATGAGGAGGTTGTTTTCTTTTGAGGCTTACTTGTTTTTATCAGATGTGATGTCTGGAGACAAGGAGCTAAATTAAATAAAGGACAACACTTAGAGGACAGAAGCAGTGAGAGGAGAGGGCTTTCCTGAAATAGAGTTAATGGCTGTATCACACTCACTATAGTCTACAACTCCAAATGTTTCCTTTTGATTAAGTCTAGGAACAAGTCTACATGCAATTTAACTCAAACACATTTAGGTCTCATTTATTAAACATTTGAAGTCAAAATGCATTGTTTTTGCATTTGTCTTGAAGAAAAGCAACAACATTCTGTTACCCTTAGTGGTCCCAGATGGTATATTGTTTGAAATATGCAGTAACCATGTACCAATTATGCATGCAAGTGCCAGAAAGGGGCATAGCAGGTTTATATTGAAACAAAACAAAATTTTTACTTAAAGTTTTTAATTTTTCTGATACCTTTCAAAAAGAGTAGAGTTGCTATTTTGGTAGTACCTGCAGCACAATAGATTTTATGCTATATTCATGATACTTTTTCACAGCCAGTTGAATACATTTTCCCAACTAAATATATTATACTGTTTCCCTTTAGAAATAAAAATCTTAAACTAGATTGGAATGGATTTAGTACTCAGAGTCTCGCAAATGTCTTCCCGTATGTAGCCCTTCCAATCCTACTCTTTAAGAGGATGGGCCCTAGGTTCGGTTCAGTAATACTCTTGTATATTTGTGTGATATTTTTGGATTTAGCAACTGAGTAAATGGCACCTTCAAATCACAACAAAAACCTTAGTATGGAAAAAGCAAATTCTGAATTTAATAAAAGAAAATAATTATAAACAAAACCAGTATAATAAAACAGATATGAGCACCCTTGTATAAAGTCAACACAAATGCAAACACTTCAATAACCAAGGTTTTTCTCCAGCAAATAAAATATTATACCTCAGCAGTGTCTCAGTTTCAGTCTCAAACCTTTTATCAAAATAAAGCCGGCACCCCCTTAAAATAACAAACGTTGCAGGCCTGAGTCGTGGCTTGAGAACGTTGGAACCCAAACTTAAGGGTCCGAGCCTTCCACCAATAAAATAAAATAAAGAAGAAAAGTACCTTTTTCCAGAGCAATGTTCCAGTCAGTTCACCTCAGTGCGGATGAGAATTGAAGCACACACTGGGATCCTCCTCCATGTCCTCACGGTTTGTGATGGTTCTCCAACGCTGCCAGAGGAACTCTGAGCATCCCAGGCAGCTCAGAGTGCTATCTGGTTGTCCTCTTGTTTCCAGACCGGGAACGGACTCACAGCTACGTGGCTAGCTGCGTTAGCTAACAGCTGCATGCAAACAGTCCCAAAACGTGTCGGCTAGCTTTAGCCTGCACTTAGCCAGTGAGGCAGCTTCTGACTGAAAACGGACAGTAACAAACTTCAGGCCGAAATTAACTGCCGCTCCCACTTCTACCTGTCGCTTCCCAGAATGTCAGGCCGACAATCCAGCGCACAAGCACTCAAAAAACTCACAGAAATGAACTGTTTTCCTCTCTTTCCTCGAGCATGCGTGTCTCCTCTCCTCCCGCGTGCCGCAGCACTTCCTGTATCCCTCCGCCGTCAGGTCACATGACCAAAACATCCCGGTTTTAACAAAATCAATCTTACATTAAAATAAAATAATGCTCTCTCTTTTTTGTGCTTACATCATGACATGAAACATTCTCTTTTTCAAACACAATTTAAAATGAATTTAACAATTTTTTAAAACACAATCAAAACAAATGACTTTTTACATCTTCTTAACATTTTGTTTTTTTTTTAAATCAACCATGAACTATTTATATGAAATGTATTTCAACATTTCAGCAGGGTTACACCCTCCCCCTTCTAACAGTCTGGTGTCCTCAACAGACATGAATTATACAAACTGGACATCAGGAATAAAAACACCAACATCAGGAGAAAGGTAGATATAACAGCTGATCTCAGTTTAACCCTTTCCAATCTTAATGACAACACCTCTGTGTATGATAGTGATTGGCTGATCTCTGGCTTTCCCTGGCTCATCGTAGGTTAGCCTGACTACGGGTTTGACTGTTCTCTTTGAGCGAGTTTCAGTGTGATCAACCAACTGCTCTTGTGCTTCATTAGCGTCTACTTCTTTTGCAGACCTATCAACACTGTCATCTTGATTCTCATTTGTGTCAGATTCTGACTCCTCAGAACTCTCTTGCTCAGCTTCATCGTGATCTCCATCTGACTCAGTAGCAACATTGAGACTGGGTCCCTCCTCCACATCATCATCAGAACTCTCCTCTGACAGAGGGATATCCACCTCCTCCTGCATGACCTCTGAAACTGGTACAGTCGGTCTGTCCACAGGAGTCTCTCTGAGCTTATAGAAAGTCCTTGCAGGTCGGTAGTAGTCCGAGTCAGAAGAAGAATCTGAGCTCAGTGGTTCTGGATTGACTGTCTGAGTGTCAGGTAAGGTCAAGGTCTGTTTTCTAGAAGTATCAGTTCTTGTTCTGGCCCTGACATATGAATCAGGTGTCACGTCTGTCTGTGGCAGTCTCACAAGCTGTCCTATGGGCAGAATGTGGTCTCTGTGAAGCGTTTTAACACTCCCCTTCCCATTCTCAGGCCTGAGCTTGTAAACAGGAAGATTTGGCATCTTTCCCACAACAAGGTAAGGGGTAGAACTCCACCGTGGTTGAAGCTTGTGTTTTCCTTTCAGACCTAAATTTCTGAGAAGCACTCTGTCACCAATCTCTAAAGACTGGAAGCCAACTCTTTTGTCGTAAGACTTCTTATTCTTTAGGTGAGATTTGTCTGCGGTTTCAGATGCCAGCTGATAAGCTTTTTGCAGGTCCTCTTTTAACTTCACCACATAACGGGAATGACTGTCCACTTTCCTGTCAGTAGAGGTTCCAAAACATAAGTCCACTGGAAGCTTGGCTTCCCGGCCAAACATCAAGTAATAGGGTGAATACCCTGTTGAATCACATTTTGTGCTGTTGTAGGCGTGGACTAAGTAGGGTACATGTTGGCTCCACTGACGCTTCTTTTCAGGAGTCAATGTTCCCAACATGGAGAGCAAGGTCCGGTTGAACCTTTCAGGCTGCGGATCTCCCTGTGGGTGATAAGGAGAAGTACGTGACTTCCGAACCCCCATCATCTTTAACAGATCTTGAATCAGCCGACTCTCAAAATCCCGCCCCTGATCAGAATGAATCCTAGTTGGTAGTCCATAATGCACAAAGAACTTGTCAACTAAGATCTTAGCTACTGTTTGAGCTTTCTGGTTCTTTGTGGGGAAAGCTTGTGCATAACGTGTAAAGTGATCAGTCACCACTAATACACTGTTCATACCTTTTGAGTCTGCTTCTATTGAGAGAAAGTCAATGCACACAAGATCCATAGGTCCCCTGCTGGTGATCTGGTGTAAGGGAGCTGTTCTTTGATTAGGGGACTTGCGTGTTATGCATTCTCCACAGTTCTTTATGTATTGTTCGACATGTTTGGTCATTTTTGGCCAGAAGAATCTCTGTCTGAGGAGATCAGCTACCCTTTCAATACCAAGGTGTCCTGAATCATCGTGTAACGCCCTTAGAACAGTGTCCCGGTACTCAGCTGGTAAGAGGAGTTGATTTACTTTCTCCTCTGAAGGCAATGTGGACTGGCGATAGAGAAGGCCAGCTTTCAGAATCAGTTTCTCCTTCTCTCTTTTCAGCTGGGAAAACTCTGGATTATTGTCAGTATGTTCAGGCCATTTATGCTGCTGAACAGCCTGGAAGGCAGGTCCAATGACTGGATCCTCTTTTTGTGCCTGTGCTAGCTCCTCATTTGACACATGTCTCAAAGCCTCAAGTTCCATGTGCATTGGGAAGGAGTAGATGTTGGGAATACATTCTGGAGGAGCGCCGAGCTGATCCACATAACGGACTGAACCATCTGAGGATGTTGGCATGCTGACTCTTTGACAGATGGACTTTACTCCATCCTGTGATATGGTCTCCCAGTCCAGGTGAGCGTCATCATCTGGAAAGTTTCTCGAAAGAAGGTCAGCATCTATGTTGTGCTTTCCTGGTCTGTACTGCACATCGAAATCATAAGTAGATAAGGCAGCAAGCCATCTGTGTCCCACTGCATTCAGCTTAGCAGTTGAGAGCACGTAAGTCAAGGGGTTATTGTCTGTTCGCACTGTGAACCGGGCTCCGTACAGGTAATCGTGAAACCGGTCCACGACAGCCCATTTGAGTGACAAAAACTCCAACTGGTGGATTGGATACCGTTTCTCTGACTGGCTCAACTTTCTGCTTGCAAAAGCCACTGGTCTCAAACCCTCTGAATGCTGCTGATAGAGAACTGAGCCAACTCCCTTTAAACTAGCATCCACATGGAGAATGTATGGTTTTTCTGGATCTGCAAATGCTAGCACTGGAGCATGTGTGAGACAGTAGATGATCTGATGGAAAGCATCTGTGCAGGATTTATCCCATCTTTTTCCAAATGGCTCAGACTCTTTCAAATAGCTCTTGGAGGGATCTTTGTTTAGCTTGCTACTCTTTTGAGTGGGAGCATAGCCTTTGGTCAGCTCTGTTAAGGGTCTTACTATGGAAGCATAGTTCGCTATGAATCGCCTGTAATACCCGCAAAATCCCAAAAAAGATCTCAGAGTCTTCAGATCAGTGGGCTGGGGCCAGCTGGTAATGGCTTCAATCTTTGCAGGATCAGGTGAGACACCTTCTGCTGAAACAATGTGTCCAAGGTACTTTACCTTCGGCTGGCAGAATTGACATTTGTCCAGCGAAAGCTTCAGACCAGCCTCTCCCAGTCTGTCAAGCACCTTAAGCAGCCTCTCCTCGTGTTCTTCCAAGGACTTCCCAAAGACGATTATGTCATCCAAATAAACAAGAACCTGCAGAAGGTTCATGTCACCGACAGTTTTTTCCATCAATCTTTGAAAAGTGGCCGGGGCTCCAGTTATTCCCTGGGGCATTCTCTCAAATTGGAAGAACCCCAGTGGGCAAATGAATGCCGTCTTCTCCTTATCTTCCTCAGCCATAGGTATCTGATAATAGCCGCTTCTTAAGTCCAACACTGAGAACCATTTGCTGCCAGATAAGGAGTCCAGTGCATCGTCGATACAAGGGGTAGTGTACTGATCTGGTATTGTACGGCTGTTCAGTAACCTGTAGTCAATACACATTCGAATGGTACCGTTCTTCTTTCTGACAATGACAATTGGTGACGCATAAGGGCTACGTGACTCTTTGATGATGCCTGCACGTGTAAGCTCTTGAAGGTGTTTCCTTACGTCGTCAATGTCAGCAGGAGTCAAACGTCTGGACCGCTGTCTGAATGGTCTGGAGTCTGAGAGACGAATGGTGTGTTCTACCCCTTTAGCTTCTCCAACATCCCACTCATTCAGAGAGAAGACATGAGATCGTTGGGACAGCTTCTCACGGAGTCTTTCTTTCCACTCCTCTGTTACAGGGGAGTCTCCAAAGTTAATCAGTGTTTTGTCAAAGTCGGTAGTAGCAGTCATCTTTTGGAGAGGAACTGTAGTGACACTCTCTGTGAGATACATGCGCCCAATGACGGTGCCCTCTGGTATAACGGTCTCCCTAAGTGACTGATTCTGGACCAGAACCCGGAAGTTGCTAACATTCACTGCATTGCCAGACACAACCATAGGCTGCAACAGCACACTAGCTGGAAGTGGTTCTGAAGGGGACATGTCAACCATCAGGATCTCTTTCTCAACTTCTTGCATGAGTTCAACTTTGCAGCTGACCTGCAGGTCCTGCCCAGGGGGAACTGTAAGGGGACCTGGACCTTGCCATGTAACACAACCAACATCATCAAGGTCGGGGGTACGTGAAGCCAGACTTGTGAGTTCAGGAGCATTTTCACAGTGAACTTGGATGCCAAGAGTTTTGGTGATATCAAGACCCTTTTCACTGCAGCGCTTGACCAGATTTCTGACATGACAGGTATTTGTCCCTATAATGACAGGTGTCTGCTCTTCAGACCTGGGACTGGGGCAAATGAGAGCAAGAACTGTCACCGTCTCACTGATTCCAGTAACATCTGCAGGGTATTCAAGATCTACCAAACTGTAACCACGGTAAGGATAGCTGCTGTTGGATTCACTTAAACCCCAGATGGCGAGACCAGAAACAGGATGCACTGGAAGATCAGAGAGGTGTTCTTTGTACCATGACTCAAAAATAATAGTGACTTGAGAACCACTATCCATAAGAGCATTACAGGGGTGTCCATTCACTTTTAGCTTTACCAAACTGGGGGGCCCGATCAGACCTTCAGGGATTCCTGATGCAGCCGGTGTGTTTACGACACTTCTTTTGACATCACAGCGAGTTTCAGAATGTGTGGTGTCTGCAACAGGCTGGTTTTCTTTCACAGTTTTTAGGGCCCGTATCAGTTTTCTTATCACTTTGTTTTGGTTTTCTTGGTTATGGCACTTTGCTACAAAGTGGCCATTCTCTCCACACCGGTAACAAAACTGCTCCTCAGAGGGTTTTGGAGGTCTGGTGGGGATTCTGGAACCAGCTTCAACTGCCACAACTGAAGGGTTTCTGACAGATGAATCACAGGTGGTCTCGTTCTTACTCAGTTTTTGTTGCAGTCTTTTAACTTGCTTTTTTAAAGACACTAGCTCGGGGTCTTGACTTGGTTCACTTGTGTGTGCAGGAGTCACAGGTGAGGAAGTGGAGCATTCAGCTCTAGTTTCAGCAGTCTTAGGGGCCAGAGCTGCTACCATTGACTTGAGCTCTTTTACCTCAGCTTTTAAGCTTTGAATCTCTGCCTGTTTCGCATCTGCAACCTGTTTGGTCTGCACAGTATGTACTGAAGTGTTGAGTTTCATCCGTGAGGTTTCATATTCCTCTTCATTACGGATCTCACACAAAAGTTTTAGAAAAGTTGGGGGGTTATCCTTCCTTTCTCTTAATCTCAACTGGATGAGCATCAGATCAGAGGAGACCGCACCTTTCAATAGTTGGGTCAAACGGGCTTTATCTTTGTTGCTGGGTGAGATACCTCCTCTCTGAACAACTTTAGACAGAGACCGTTCTAGGCGTCTAAGAAAATCAGACAGCTTCTCCCCTGGTTGCTGGTACATCTGACGAAAAGCAAAATACAGATCATCTCCTGATTCTGCGGTTCCAAAAGCACTCTCCAATGCTTCCAGGTAGTCAGATGGACTTGAATCAGAATGCGAGTCTCTCACAGCCTTAACTATTTCTAGTGCTGGGCCTCTTAAACATTCCATCAACCTCCGCCTTTTCTCCCTCTCCAAACATTCACTCTCCTCCACCATGAGCCACGCCTGCTCCAGCCAGTGATCAAACTGTTCTTCCCCGGGTGGAACCGGCAGAAGTCCTGAGAAAATGCGCAGGCGACGGTACCCAACTTCAGCAGGAGGTTTACTGGTTTTTTCCAACAGATCTCCAACAGCCTTTAAGATGGACTCAGTAGAGTTGGTGGATGGTTGAGGGCTTGGCTGAGGAAGCAGGGCTTTGAGATCATCCATGGTCTTTCCCTCAGCTTCTAACAGTAATTTCAGTTTGCTGCCAAATTCTTCAGAAGCTGGGGTGCCATCCATGGTGATCAGAGGCCAAGCCTCTTCACTCTCAGGAGGCTTCACTTCAGGGGGAATGTTTAGAGTGGTGAGGTTCTCTTTAGTTTCACAGAGAACCATCAGGCTGCTCAATGTGGAATCAAACATCCTGCCTCTGACACGTACACGCCCCAAACACTTAATAGTTTGAACAACTTCTTCAATTTGGGCGATTTCAACATCTTGTGGCACAATAACCATCAGCCCATGAGCCTCATCCAGCCCTTCACCTTTGCACCATCTCTTTAGCTCAGAGATGAGCTGTGCTCTGTCTGCCATTTCACTCTGGAGTGTAGACACCCTTTCTAATCACAAAAAAAAAATCACACACATCCCAGCAGTGCCTCCATTATGTAGCCCTTCCAATCCTACTCTTTAAGAGGATGGGCCCTAGGTTCGGTTCAGTAATACTCTTGTATATTTGTGTGATATTTTTGGATTTAGCAACTGAGTAAATGGCACCTTCAAATCACAACAAAAACCTTAGTATGGAAAAAGCAAATTCTGAATTTAATAAAAGAAATAATTATAAACAAAACCAGTATAATAAAACAGATATGAGCACCCTTGTATAAAGTCAACACAAATGCAAACACTTCAATAACCAAGGTTTTTCTCCAGCAAATAAAATATTATACCTCAGCAGTGTCTCAGTTTCAGTCTCAAACCTTTTATCAAAATAAAGCCGGCACCCCCTTAAAATAACAAACGTTGCAGGCCTGAGTCGTGGCTTGAGAACGTTGGAACCCAAACTTAAGGGTCCGAGCCTTCCACCAATAAAATAAAATAAAGAAGAAAAGTACCTTTTTCCAGAGCAATGTTCCAGTCAGTTCACCTCAGTGCGGATGAGAATTGAAGCACACACTGGGATCCTCCTCCATGTCCTCACGGTTTGTGATGGTTCTCCAACGCTGCCAGAGGAACTCTGAGCATCCCAGGCAGCTCAGAGTGCTATCTGGTTGTCCTCTTGTTTCCAGACCGGGAACGGACTCACAGCTACGTGGCTAGCTGCGTTAGCTAACAGCTGCATGCAAACAGTCCCAAAACGTGTCGGCTAGCTTTAGCCTGCACTTAGCCAGTGAGGCAGCTTCTGACTGAAAACGGACAGTAACAAACTTCAGGCCGAAATTAACTGCCGCTCCCACTTCTACCTGTCGCTTCCCAGAATGTCAGGCCGACAATCCAGCGCACAAGCACTCAAAAAACTCACAGAAATGAACTGTTTTCCTCTCTTTCCTCGAGCATGCGTGTCTCCTCTCCTCCCGCGTGCCGCAGCACTTCCTGTATCCCTCCGCCGTCAGGTCACATGACCAAAACATCCCGGTTTTAACAAAATCAATCTTACATTAAAATAAAATAATGCTCTCTCTTTTTTGTGCTTACATCATGACATGAAACATTCTCTTTTTCAAACACAATTTAAAATGAATTTAACAATTTTTTAAAACACAATCAAAACAAATGACTTTTTACATCTTCTTAACATTTTGTTTTTTTTTAAATCAACCATGAACTATTTATATGAAATGTATTTCAACATTTCAGCAGGGTTACACGTAGCCATAAAAAATACAAATAAAGCAGAGAAAAGTATGAAATATGAGGCTTTTTATAGCAACCTTGTGACTGAGCACAGTTTAACTGCAGGAACGTAATTTATATTCATCTTCAAAAATGTATGTATAGATGTAGAGTTTGTTATGAATTATGATAAACTGTTAGAAACAATCTGTGCAGTTTTTTTTTTCTTTCCCTTGGAAACATGTTCACTCACTCAGCAAAATTAAAGTGTTTTCTTCTTGTCAGGATCAAACGTCTTTTTACTTACTTTTCCTGTTTCCTGTTATCAGGCATGAAGAGAAAAACTAAACAAAATCATAATAGAGTAGTGAGGTTGATTTTTACTCTTAGCAGTAAGCGCAATGCTGGTGGTTGTATTGATAAACAAGCAACTCTGTTGACAAACGACTCTTTAAACCTGCAAACCTCCTTTATATATCTATTTATACGCACATAAATGTTATATAAATTGCATTTTCTTCTTTGTGGGAGAAGGGTACAGTGGCTCTGTATTGTTCTCCCTGCAGGCATGTCTTTAAATCACTGAAGAGCCATTTTCCATTCTAAGAGGGCGACTCTCCGACGGGGAATAAGGGAATCTTTGTGTGTCTTTGATTTACGATCCATGCACACTTTACCTCGAAGTGACAATTTCCTGCAATAATTGAAGTAAATGATAGCTTCGCCTCATTTTAATTGATCATATTCACCCATATTTCTTTGAGCTTGCTGTTGGTGGGAGTGACAGTGGGGTGTATTTATGTGTCTGTTTGGTCTGAGGGGGATTGTGGGTGTGTAAATCGTCTGGATTGAGACATAAGTGTTATTTAAATGCCTTGTATCATTAGATGCTCAGATACAATTTCCTCTAATTGAAAACATCTTTGACCTTGAAAAGCTTAATTCCCCCTACATGTATATAATGCACCCCTGGCATCTTGGCTTATAGCTGAAATCCACCAAGCGTGACGACCTCTAGGGGCACAGCTCTGATTGGAAAACGATCATTGCCATGAGAGAAATGGCCCATATGCCACAGATCATTAGCCGACCATCCCAGAGTGTGTAAATGTGCCAGGGCATGTCACCGACTCCATCACTCTCGCCGTCGTCAACAATCGCCGCTCAGGTCTGTGAAGTTGAAGCTCCTCGCTCTTTCCTGTCTGAGTGGAAGCACATGTAGCGGGAGAATCTCGAGGAAAATCCTCTGAAAGGCACCGTTTCATTCACATCTGTCAAACCCACAAACGTAGCCATGTTGACAGATGTATCGGCCGCTCAGAGCGGGTGTGCGTCACATGCCTGCCACGCACTTCAGACAGCAACACTTCCTTCCGTCGGGCAACTGCATCAAAATGATGAACACACTCCCTCAACATAAATGCTATGCAGCTACAGCCAATGGGTAGAAAGACTAAAAAAAAAAAAAAAAAAAAAGATTTAAAAACCATGAATGTTATCAGAGTCATGTATTGAGAAGCAGCCATTCTTCCTGAATCAAGCATGAATTTTGCATCTCGCCTGTTAGTTTACATGGAAAGGAAAAGTCAGGGAAAATTCAATGGTGGAAATTAGCTGCTATTTAAAAGGGACTCTGAGAGCAGTAATACACTCTGACCTGCGGATACCTAGTGGACTTTCTTTTTTTTTTTTTCTGAGGATCAGCAAGTGGTTGCTCCACAAATGTAGTGCTAATCATGCCTTTGGGAAGGGGGAGAAGTGTCCCAGATTCAGAGGACCTGAAGCTGACAGATCGATTTGACATTTTATTAGCAGGAGCCTCGCAGGATTTGGAAAGAAGTCTTTAATCCGATGTGCTACAAGGAGCGAAAGTGCAATGAGAAGCACAGCAGAAAGTACTCACACCAAAAAGGGCAGAGGTAATCTTGAAAATACATGCCGACCCACTGAAATAACTTCTGCAGAGGATAATTATGCACACACAAAAAACTGAAATTGCTTTAGTACAGGGGCCTGCAACCTGTATGACCAAAGCAGCTGTTTTGGGCACTTTCCACCAAATAAAATTTGTATGGAGCCAAAAACAAATTTAACCTTTAGAATGAGAATGACACAGATCATAAAGTTGTAGATGTGGCTTTAGGTTGAATTTATGAAGTGTCATAACTTCAATTTACTGACTTTAAGAGGTTTTAAACATGTTGGCTTTTTTGCCTTTTTTTTTTTGTATTCAGTGTTAGAGTGGTTTAAGCTGCTTTAACCACTTTTTCCTTTTAGTATTTTTTTGTTTTTTACCATTTCACCATTTGCCATTCTAGCTATTTTAAGCATTTTAGATGTTTTAGGCATTTGGAGGCTTAGCTGTTTTCCTGGTTCTTATTGCTTTTTGGTATGATTACCCAACAATCCTTAAAGTAAAAACATATCATTTCTGCTTTTGTTTCATAAAAGCTTTCCATTCACACAGCGACGTTTTGAAAACGATGTAATCAAACTAGACGCATGCAGAGAGATCTTATCAGTTTTACATTTTTTGTTCTTTTTTCCTCAGGCCATTTATCCAGCCCCTTAAAATAATGTGGCAAATAAATAAAAATGTATATTTTGATAATATTCTGAAAGTTTCCGGAAGCCACAGAGGGCCTCAAAGGCAACATACATGTCAGGATCTGTGCTAAACTTAATTTTATTTGTATATAACATATATATTAGGAGGATCTGAGAAGCTTGATAAGTAGCACGGTGTTTATTATGGACAGAGCCGGCAGGGATCAATGTTGTGTCGTGTCCTGTTAGTGGGAGTACACACATCCTGGTTCCTGTAATTATTTGCCTTCCTATTGACTATCAGGTGTTTAGTGTGCTGATTGCCGCTGGCCATTGAGAAGTGATTTACTCTGTTGTTGTGATTTACACCTGTTAGTTCAAATGATGGCAACACAAACAAGCTGGAGGACTCCCACACAGTCAATACAGACTGGAAATGTTGTGCAATGGAATATTTTCCAAAAAAGACAAGATATAAGTCTCACATTGCTAAATTTTAGTGTTGAGAATGACAGTGACAGATAACCAGTCAATACACCATCACATCAGGTTGTTCTTAGTAACTGACGACCATCATAAAAAGAGTAAGCTCCAATGAGGTTAAGTGAAAACAGCTGTAAAGCCACAAAGCTGACCACAGCATTTTATTATTACACTGAACTCCTCTTTGAAAGATAAGCTTACTGAGTTATAGTCTAATTGACAGTAACATGAAAGATGGAGACTTTAAGTGACACCAGCATTAACATGTATCTATGGTACCTGTAATCTATTAGTGCTGTTTAATAAAGGTTAATTGAGTTTCATAAGTCCGCTGGGAGCTGCACAATATATCACGATTGTTATCATGCCATCAACTTGATTGATTAGGGTTACATAGAGCAAAACACTGACTGAACTGGTAATTGTACGGATTACCAGCCAGAATCAATTCATACTATTTGGCTACTGGGTAGGGGTCAAAAGCACAAAAGATGAGAAAAATAACCCAATTAAAGAAAACTTCTATCTGAAATGCTCTTGGTGAATCCGTTGAAGCCAATGTGATGGAAATCAAATAAAAAAGAAAGTAAAAACTCAGTCAGAGCTTGTGTAAACTCAGAGTAAAAAGAAAGAGCACCGTTATTTAGACAAGCACATCCAAGCATGACATCATCTTCATCTATATTTCCTGCTAACTGCATCTATATTGCAGTGTTCGTTAAACTTATATTGCTGATCTACAGTCCCCTCATCCTCCTGTCAGCTTCTTTCTGCATGTTAGTAGGATTGGTGATGTTTTACTTGTTGCTATTAATTCTAAATCTCTTCCTTGCAACAAGCACTAACCCGGATTAAAAAGCATTTTCCTCCCACATCCTGACATGACATCGGCTGAACCCCATGAATAATTCAGTCGTCATACTGACCCACACATTCCTGACAGATCAGCCAATATGTCACAGCAAGTCAACAATAATACTACCGTCAGATCAGTGTGAAAGCAGACCTGATCAAGGGAGAGTAAAGAGAAAAATGAGGAACAGGTGCTATTCTTAAGTTATCGGGTACTTTTTTAATATCCAGTCATTGGTTCAGTTTAAAGAAGAAACTCGTTTTGTGGTAATCTGCACAACAACTGTTGTCATCAAACCAATTTTTTAGGTTTAACTTTTCCCATAACTCACAGGAAGAATGATGTGTTTAATGAAATCCTTAATTTGAGTCCCGATATACCCCTGAAAGTCTTGGTTTCATGTTGTAGTTTTCTGTCTGAGAGCATCAGCATTAGAATTCACAGTCAAGCATGTTGCCCTGAACGTGTAAGCCCCAACTATTCTGATGATCTTTTAAGTGTCTCATCATGAGCTGCTCTTTAATCCTGAAGACGTTTCATTTTCTTTTAAGAGGGCTCCATCCGTCGAAGCTGCTGTCATTGTCACCTCCGGGGTTCATTTACACCTGATGTCAGTCGTTTAGTGAGCCATAAAATAGCACGGCTATATTGGCATTAACTTCAGATGGACTGGAAGAGTGGCTGCATTTCAATAGAGTTGCAGGTTTCATCTCCAGTTTATACTTGAAAAGAATTTGCCCAGAGGTGTTCAATCTATGGCATGTGGGCCAATTTTGGCCCATGAACTATTTTCTGTCTGCCATTGTAAACGAAAAAGCTTTAAAAACCTTAACTACCGACCCACAAAAAGCCTTAAATAGCCTTCCCTGGGCAATCTTTTCACATGTTCAGCCATTGTGAAAACCTTTACCGTACATGTGCGGTATTCAATGTATGCATCAACTCAGGCCTCGTTTCCACAAAAACTGTTTTCAAATGAAAACAGATAACTGTTGCTGTTTGGGTGTCTGTTCACATGACAAGACTGCTCAGGGCCACAGACAACACAACTTTTTAAAAATACTCTGTCTTCCTGTAGACGGAGGAAAACGCAACTTTTCTGAAACACTGCTACTACAAATACCCACCTGATCGTATCGAATAGTTCTTCAACACATGCACGAGTAGACGGACAATAACAACAATGTTGAAGCACTCAATAGTGAAAGTTTGGGTTCCACTGATCTACACCTTTTTTAGACTGTTTAATATTTCTTGTAAAAATTGTTTGCATGATTTGTTTTTTTGTTTTTTTTTACCTTGTTACCTCGCCATTAATGCTTTTCATTTTCCCCCCACATGTCTGCACAACTAAGTCTAAATGAATGGATTTCAACTGAAACCCATGTGACCACATAATGAGAAAAATGTTTCAGCTCCAAGTTACTACAATATTTTTCATTTAATGCATTAAATTGGCTGGGTTGTCTTTTTTTCCTTCCTTTTTTATTGTTCTTTATTTTAAAAAAGAAGACTCCCTCTGCAACAGGGAGCTGGAAATTTAATATTCATGCAGTTTTTTTGGAGAAAATTAAAGTCAGCTAAGATATAGTAAGATTGCTCCTCAGTGTGTGACCAATTACACACAGAAACAGGAAAAATACATAGTGAAACAATGAAAAAGACCCTGAAGTACAACGTGTTTTGTTGATAGTTTCTGTTAATGCTAATAATGCGTTTTAAGTGGATTTTTTTTAATGCACATGTTTTTCTACTGAGCGCATCATTCTTTTCATTCGTCGCCCCTGCAGGACAACTCAGTTTACTTAGCAAGTACAATAAAGCAATTTTACTACAGATGAACATTTAAATGCCTCAGTGAAAAATGTCGGCACTGCTAAATTAAACGCATTTATAAGAAAAGATTCTTTCCAATGTTCAGTAACTCCTATATAAGTGCTTGTTTACTGAAGGATGTTTGGAATAAGTTAACACACTTTAACTGATCTTTTTTCACTGCAGAATGGCTAAAACTTTGTCAGGTCAAATACAGACTGTCAGGCAGTAACTGGAGAACAAGTGTTTTTGGATTATTATTGCTTTTGAAGTCCCGATTTCTGTGACAAACCTGTAGCACTGCACAAATCAAAGCATCAGTCATGTTCTTGTCAAGCAGATATGCAAATAAAAAGAAGTCTCTTGAAATAATATATATTCATGAGTGTCATCATGTCTATTTTTCTGTTATGTCACATCAAATAAGCTGTGAACACCTTAATGCTGCTATCTGAAATAATCTGAAACAATCCAATTTTATATATTTTTTAAGTCCTTTTGATAAGTTGTAGAATTAAAGTCTCTATTTAAAATGCCTCAGGTAAAAATTTTGCACTTCTGACTACCAAAGTTGATAATCAAGCATTTGCTTTCCCATAATTACTTTTCTCAGTAATGCACAAGTAACTGAATACTGGGAAGAAATCTGAAGAACAGTTACTGTAACTTTTAGTTTTAGATTATCTGGTTCGATGCATTAAAGCTAGGGTCGGCGATCTTGGAAAACTAGCATGTAGCACAAATGTAGCATCTCCCCAAGGCTCCGTCCAGGTCCAACCCCATTGGAGGAGCTCCCGTTGGGAGCAAACGCACTGGACGCGGAAGCGCCACGCGCACGTGCATGGAGTTTGTGATCGCCTCCAATGTTATTAACCTTTCTGACTGCCCGCAAACAGCGCGCATAGGAGCGCAGCGCGCCCGCTCCGCTTCGTTCTATTTTTCACGAGCGTGAAGAGCGCCTTGGCAACGTGCACGCGCGCTGAACCAGGGCCAGTGCACGCCATTGAAATGTACACGCAGGGGGCTGGTAGAACAGCGAAGGGATTTGATTGGTTTCTTAAGAGCGGTCCACGCCTTAAGATTGGTCGGAGTTTTTACTGTCCTTTGGCCGCTACAGTTGTCAGATTTTTTCCGCACCTTTTTCCATCCACATAATGTATTGACTTCTCCCAGGGAGCAACGAGCATTTCACTCAGTATGACGAAAAGTGCTTTTGGACAACATCGTCTACCCCAGCTTTAACTTGTCTTTATACAAGCAAACAATCTCTGGACATGTTTAGAGTAAGACAGACTGAAGAGAGATCAATTTCTTATCGAAGACAGACCTATAACAAATGTAAACTCAAATTTTCTGAAAGAAGCCACAATCAGATTGAGATGTTACCTTTTGCCCTTTCTGCTGATGGGCTGTGATGGACTTGCTGAGGCGTCATTGTGGTGCCACGTTCGTCATCATCATCATAGCTCACATCTGACACTGTTGTTTCACTCTTTGTTCTGATCGGGTGTAAGCAGACCTTCTGACAATGACATCTGACAGGTGGGGGGAAAAAAAAAAACATTGACAGCTGGTTTACTGGTTAAAAGGCAAACTGAGTCCAGCTACAAAAGCACATGTCACACACTTGATCTCCTAACATCAAATGCACAACACTTATCAATCAAAGACAGTGCGAACACTACAGACATGATTGAACAGTCAGAAATCCTCCCTCCACCCACGAACACAGCTGCCAGGTCTGATGTTATTGTGGGGACAACCGTGACAGAGAGATGATTAACTCATGTATTCATAAATCTACTTCTTCCATTCTTCAAGGAAAATGCAGCATGGATGACGTGAGTCATTCCCAGTGGCCTCAGTGGGGTCCAACCAGTCAACATGCAGGTTTTCATTTTCCACGATTCAAGTGGCTTCATCTCTGTTGTAATAGCCACAGCTAGACACAAATTAAAGACAGAAATGCCCAGACATATCAATTTTTTAAATAACAAGACCAGTAAAAGCACTACAGATATGAGTGAATAGTCAAGTACCCTGGTGGTCCCTGTCATGGCGGTAGCCTCCATTTTTTCTCAGGCTAACAAGAGGGAACAGGCCCAGTATGCCCAATTTTTTTATTTTTATTTTTTGTTGATTACATAAACTTGTTATCATCATTTTTACACGCATTGATATGCTTCTGCATTGGAGCCAAAGATCCAAAGACACTTACATACATGTCCTTATAGTTCATTCATTTGCTACCAAAATGTCTGATGCACTCTCCCTTCGCTCCAGTTTATCAGGAGGCTCCGGCTCACCAGACTCAGACAGAGGTGTGAACTGTCCCTCAACCTGAAGGACACAGATCCTTGTCCTCCATGGCCCGTTGCACCTACCATAAGTGATAATTTCATCTGGTGTCATAATTTCCCTTCATGCAGTGAGAGCATTGTGGCTCTCCCTCTGTTATCATCAGTAACATTTCTGAAGAAGTTACAATTTGTACTAAATCCAGAGCTATTCTCAACATGTTTTCACCTTTCCTGAAAAATAGGTTAAAAAAAAAAGAGATAAAAAACTTCATTCACTGATTGCAGAAGTATGCTTGTATTCCCCAGCATGCCCTTGTCCTTGGGCTTTTGGAGAAGAAATCATCATTAAAATTAAATAACTTTTTGGTGCAGGGTTGAAGTTTTTTATTTATTTTTTTTATTTTCTAAAGTAATGCAATAAATAAACCAAGGCTAAATTTGAAGCTATGAAACAAGCCTTGTTGTAAAACTCTAAATGTGAGATGAATGGTCTTTTTGTGCAATAAATACATTTCAAATAAAAGCTTACAATTGAGTCGTCAAAATTTTTGCCTCTGGATCCAAATTAATAGTTGAATCATAAATAGATGAAGTTCACTTTCAGGAAAAAAAAAAAAATGAATAGAGTGAGTTTAGTGTCTGATGTGATACAGTGGGAAGTTTATTAACCAGATGTACTTCTGTGTCTAGAGTGTGAATAAGGTTAAGGTTACGCTTTAGATGCACCTGAAGCTTGTTGGCCGTGTTTATTTTACTGTCATAAAAAGTAATCACAGCCTTTGTGGTCTGAATAATTCTCCTTGCATGTTCCGCTGCGTCATACGTGTAGATGCAGCCTGTTGGAGGCGTCCAATGCGACGATGCAGAGAATGTACAGACGTGGTTCATGACAACATACAGTATATCTGAGTATGGAGTATGAATTTGACATTTGACTTCAGATTATAAAAGGTTAATCATAGCTTTAACAGTCAAATACTTGCATTTTTTTTTTATTATTATTATTTTTACTTGGTTTCCAGTTTACGTATGACTGAATTACAATGTTGTCAACACCAACATCTGGAGTTGTCTTTTCATGATGTTCAAGCATGAAACATTAAAACAAACAAAAAAACATTCTACAAGATAATGTCTGTGTAATAGTAAAGAAATGAGTTTTCATTTGTGTAAATGTTCTTATATAATTGTATTTTTATCGGAAAAAACCAACCAGCTACAGGTTTGTCCAGTCTGAATTCATTCTTTGGCCCTTGATTACACACCAGCAGGCACTCGCTGTAACCTCTTGGCCTATCTTATTGGGATCACAATCACGCTCTGCAGCATGAGTGATTCATTTCTTGGTTCATGAGAGGAGACGTTCCATTTTTAGGGGTTCTAATATAAAGACTTTTCTCTGATTTGTCGTCTGGGTGTCTGCAAAATACTCCAAGGAATTAGGAAGTCACACTGTCACATTTGCAGCATTCTCTCTAAAGGATGACAAACGTGACAACCAGACTCACACGTATCATTTCCCCATTGCGCGTGACAAAAGCGTCGTAAAGAGCGCTTCGTTTTATTTAGCTCAGCGCGAGCACATTTGGGATTTATTGAAGGTTTTGTAGGAATATTTAAGCTAAGACTGTCAGCTCATGAAACCTAATAACTGCATTCACAGAGCCGCTAAGAGGGAACCATTAAAGAAAAAATTGATATTTTCTGTCAATCAGGAAGTGTGACTGGTTTTTCTCGAAAATTAGCCAAGGCTCCACAAGCTTAATCTAATGTAAGAAGGTATATTAAAGGCCAATGAGTCCACAATAATGACATCTTCCAAAAGTTTAGCAAGTTGATCACGCATCGATATGCAAACAAAACAAAGAACTTTTCAATCTGGAGGTGTGCAAGTCAATTCATCATAATTAGGATCTTGAGTGAAACTCTCTAAACTGTGTTTCCACAAGAGTGAATATCCACATGACTTGGTGGGGTAAGATGCAATGCCAGACCTGAAACTGTAACGCTGAAGCTGTGCTAATCACAAAATGTTTCCAATGTGATTACAGAGGTATGTTTATATTTTGAAAGCCTCATTTTTGACACAAATCCCAGACGTGCTTTCTCTGCAATTTACAAGGCTTTACCAAATCTTTCTCTTCGTCTCTGAGGGTTGTCAGAACACACGACTCGCCGTACTGGAAGCGCTTCATATTTTGACAATGATGCGGCCACAATGGAAAGTTGTTTACAGAGCCTCACTATTAGGATGTATGTTGGTGATTTCAGCATGGAGAAACCTAAACTAACCCTTCTATTTTTTGCAAAATTAGCTTTCCTTTTGTAGTTTTCTCATGTTAACAGGAATGTCTGCTCTTGTCTTCTTATTTCTCTCTTCAGTGCGTGGTTCTGGCAAGGACCCATCCCTGAGTGTTTGGTTTATGTCATATTCTTAATTTTTTGCAGGTTCAAAAAACCCAAGAACTGTTTCACTTTTTCAACACAGCTTGTTTGTGTATGGACGAAATGCCTGTCCTATAAAACAAAAACAAGAAACTCAAGGGGAGAGATATAAACACATCTCCATGTCGACAGGGCTTAAGTGTGTTTTTAAAGCTGTTTTGTCTGTTGACTTCAGCCTGTTGTTGAATTTCGGGTGTAGAAGTTTCAAGCCTTTTCATCCTAATCGATTCTCTTTGGTCTATTTTTCGCCTCTCAGGCAGGACTTTTTGTTTTCCGATTGTTTCATGCCCAGTTACCAACAAATAAACTTACCTTCATCAAATTTGTTTTTTCCTTACTTTGTCAGGGGAGTAAACCTACGTAAAGTATACAGTCTTTGACATTTTTTACTTTTCAGAGTCAACTAGTATTGACAATGAACAGAAAAGTGACTTTGCAGGGAATAAACATGGCCAAACTAACCATTTAATGATGAATGGATCTGTGACTTCTTTATATCTGCCCATCCCTCTTCTAGATCTGTCTTTAAAACTTCCAGTCATGGGGGCTGGACCATGAAGCCAAAGACTGAGAAACACAATCCCATCATAGAGAATATATATTCACATCTCCATGAAATTTAGACCCAGTTTTACACTATGACATCAAGTGAAAATGAAAAAGCTTTCATTGCATTTTGGGTGTCTGTTCACTCGGTGCTCAGTCAAAATGCATCTTTTTGAAAACGGCTCTCAAGATGGAACTTTTCACAGGAGTATTGCTATTGCAAAAACACACCAGGACAGGAAAAACTAACCTTTCTCACAACCGTCTGATCCAAGCTGATGTTCATGGGTGAACAATCTAATGCTTGGTGTATCTAATGCCTGTGTCCAATACTTGTGTGTCACGTAAATGGGAGAAAATGCAACTTTTTAAAAATGGTCAAACTCAATCTTGCAAAACACCATTGTTCTATTGCTCATGTTTATGGCGAACTGTTCCCTGGGCATATGTGCGTGGTTCCATTACAAAAAAAAAAAAAAAAAACAGCACCCAGTCGTGGCCTGACATCCTGACATGAAAACCACATTGTTTTCAGAATTTCTGACATTTCCCTGTTAAATTAACATTGTTTTCAAAAATGTTGTTGAAACACAGAGCCTTTCTGACACGAAAACACAAAAACAATTAATTTGAGTATGTCAGAAAAGGTGGATCATCCCACAAACATACAGGGAGAACATGCAAACTCACAAAAAATCCCATTCTCCAGAACAGAAGGGTTTTTTGTTTGTTTTTGTATATTTACCAATGACTATTATAAAGTGTTCATCATGCACACAACAATTTAATCATTAGTCAGCCTTCATTAAAGGTGCTGTAGGCAGGATTTTGCTAGGTGTTTTCTTTGGATTAAATGTTCCAAGTATCCGAGTATCCATTGATAATCCTTTAGGAGTGTAGCATAATTGCACCACCGCGAGGGCACAGCGTTTCCATCTGTCCCTGTTCTGAGCTGAAAAGGAATCTCGACAGCTCCAGGTATCTTTGACCAATCAGAAGAGCCCCTGAGGCTCTAACCGTGATTGGTCAAGGGGCATTCGTCACATGTTCTTGTGGGAGGGGCTTAACTTGCGTAAGGGCGTGATGTCAGAGAAAACAGGGCAGGATTGGCTGTGCTGGGTTTCAAATCGTCATCTTAGATGGGTCAAATCGCCATCTTGCGGAGATGCCGAATCCTGCCTACAGCTCCTTTAAGTTTTAAATTGATTATCTCGCTATAAGGGTGAAAATCAAAATAAAAGAACAGTTATCTTTGTATTTCATGTGTCAGAAGACTTAAATGGTTGAATGGTAAGTCTTACAGGCCTTTATGAGAGAGTCCTGTGGGATCAATCCTAATGATGTATTTTTGGAGTTCAGTTCATTTTCACAAAGGTGCCACAAGCTAAAATCACTGAAAAAGCTGGCTGACACAGTGCAATGTTTCAGATAATGTTTTTCTGGTCAATCTTGGCAGCAGTCATTTGTCACATCACATTTACATAAATGTTGAGTTTTCACAGCACCACTGTTGCCAGTTATTTAGACCAGCTGAACACAGTATACTCACCTTTTTCTTCCAATGATGGAAACGAGTTAAAGGTGCAAGGTGGAACTCGTTAGAGTCGTCCCGTTGTGCCCACTTACAAATTCACACAGACATTGGCTCACCTTTGTCTCTGCTCTGTTAGTACATCAAATGCTAGCCTAAAGGCGTAACAGAGGTGAACGACATTGACTCCCATCCATTCTGCCTTTGTGATGTTACACATACTAACGCAACAACCCAGACACAAATTGATGGATATACATGTAGACCCATTAGCGCTTCTTTCAATGCACTGCTAACCGCTGTGACCTCAGTCACCTCAGGAAATGAGCCATTCCATACTAAAGAACCGGCCCGGAAGTAGCTTTAAAGAACGACAAAGCATTGAAAGTGTTAACGAGGTCTGGCATTGAGAGAAAGTGATAGAACGTAAAAAAAAAAAAAAAAAAAAAAAAATCTGAAAAGAGAACAATAGATAGCTGGTAAAATATGAATTTCAATAAAATATAAACCTTCACAATAGCACATTTGAGCAAAATATATGTAACAATGTGTAACAGAGTGGTGCGTCTGGTCAATTTGGATGATAGTAATTATTCCTCTCAGCCTTCCCAGTGACACAAAAGGACCCACAGGTTCACCGGTTAACAAAAGGAGTACAGAGGTTCCAAGTTGAAAGTAATTTATTTTCGTCTTAGTTGAGTTTGGTTAAATTTGAAAGTAATTTATTTTCGTCTTAGTTGAGTTTGGTTAAATTATCTTTACAAAAAAAAAATAAATAAATAATTTACAGACGAGCGCTTCATTTCAGTCAAAAGTCCCGTGCGCGGTTGGGCTGGCCCACACCAACACGCCACCGTACCGAGGACATGACACAGGATAACATTTAACAATACAGCAGCTCCAGGACGAAACAATGACAAAGACAAAGACAGCTGTGGTGTGCCTGCGCTGGAAACGGGGCTCGAACACTGCAGGACCTAAAATAAAAAGGATATGTTAACAGCCTGCACACCTGTTGATTAACGTAAAGTTACACAACAACATGCCGCTTCCTATTTCCGTTAGCGGGACAAATGCTCAGACCAGCACCGGACCATCGGGACCCACGCGCCCGATCTACAGCTGCTGCGGCATGCGCTTGACGCGCTCCCCGGAGCCATCGCGATACTGCAAGGCATAACTTTCATCAGGACCAACACGATAGATTTCATAAAAGGGGAGTTTGCCTTTACCTGCTCTCATGGAACACCGCTACCAGCCAGCACCAACCTGGAAGTGCAAGAACCAGAGGACGACACAGATGTACGAGGGGTTTTTATAGCGCCCCCAGCCAATAGGCCGAGAACAACAATAAACACACCCATCCTGCCACAAATGCAATGAAGACAAATTAAATGCAAAACTAGAGTTATATGATGTCTTGTTTCTTTTTGTGAAGCATTTATGAAGCCTTGTGTATGAATTTTGCCTTGCCTAACCATTTCAGATGCATCTGTTGCAGAGACTTTAAAGTGAAAAGTAATATCTGTCAAAAAAAAAAAAAAAAAAAAATCACCTGTTGAAAGATTGTGGTTCAGAAGCAAACAAATCATCTTCCAATACAAGGATACTGGATACTACTACTATTTGACATTAGAGTTGTGACACATTGTGACTTCACAGTTAATCACAAGTTGAACTCACAATGTATGTCAGATTACCATTCAGTTCACAGATTTGATTGTCTGTGCTTGAGAAGCAGGGGGAGATAAACTTGATCCCTCACACAAATCTACTTCACCAAGTTTAAAACACAAAATCTCGCAAGTCTAAATTTATCATTGGAATGAAAAGACACATAAATAACTGTGATGTATAAAATCTGAAATTGGTCATGAGTATGAAGATGAAATCTGTGCTATAAATTATTAATATAGGAAATGGATTAAACAGTAGTTTTGCTTGGATAGTGTCGTTATTATATAAAGCTTCCAGTACACTACCATTGAATCGTTACATAATAGTCCGATTCATCAACTCAACCGAACTGTTCCACTGTATGTATGAAGGATCTTTATATTAAAACTGCTACAGAGAGCTGGAGATTTCCATGACCTCAGATTGCAGAGTATAAAAAAACTATGTCCTCTCAGAGGATGATACATAAATCAAAATTTTGTCCAGTTTCGAGGAAAAAGCTGGCCAAGAGCTATGTTTTCCTTCTCCTACGTCATCAGGTTTCACAAGATGTTATGGACGATGGAACAACATTAAGAGGAGTGCATTATACGTTGGCTCGGTGTAGGGCAGAGGCAACCTCCTACTCATCCCTGGAGGAAGCAGAGATGGGCAGAGACAGTGTGAGGGGATGCTTGAAACAAGGTCTGATATAGTGATCCATTTTAAGTGCACCGTCTTCTCCTCCTACCATGAATGAAAGTACAGTGTTGGAGGAAACCCCATTTATGGTGTGACTTTTATACTTCCTGCATTATGCCTGATTCCTGGATGTCTCTATGGATCGATGGCCACCCACCAACTTTCCACCCTGCTGGCCGGAGCTCTGGTCAGCCGTGCAGTGAGCGAGTGAGTGCTTGTTACACCTTACATAAGCATTTTTAGCACAATGTGTCTGTGGCAAGCACAACACTGATTATATAAGTGTTAAATAAAACCAATCAATACTATTCATTGCTACATGATTTTTAAGTGACTTGTTATAATCCGTATTTTAAAGGACTCCAGCCACCCTGGATGTAACCTGTTCTATCCACTTCTCCACCTCTCAGTCTGGCTCTGCAGGTTTTCCCTTTCCACCATTGCCTATGCTTGCTCTTGTGGAGTTGTTGGGAGTTTTCTCTGTAAAAGGCCCTTGATACAACTGTGTTGTATTTGGCATGATATAAATAAAGTTCTCTTGAACATGATATATCAAAAAGCATTTTTTAAGCTGAATCATTAAAAGCTACTCAAGCAGAGTTTAAGCATAAAAACATTAAGTGGGCCTCATTAAGGCAGTGTTATGGTTAATTTTATGGACAGTTATTCCAAGAAACAAAATTAATACTTAAAGAGTAAAAGCACTTAGTGCTGTGCATCCATAACATAACTCTACAGCAGTTTGCCACAATGTAAACCAATTGCTGGCATGGTAGATTTTTTTGTGGTCATCAAGATGCTGGAAAGGGTGGAAGATCGACTGGAAGTGGCCTACAGATCCTCTGAGGATCTTGGCAAAATGGAAACAGGACCATCATGTAACCAATGCAATGAAAGGCATCCATGGCTCTGCCTGGGGGGGGCAAGGACAACGGCTGTAAGCCACTTGGACACAAGCCGGGGCTTCATTACCCATAGGTTGAAGGACCAATTTTTCACGGCAGGATCAGAAATATCTGAGTTGAGATATACGTAAGTGTCATGTTATACCCACAATACATAAGAAATTTGTTTAAAATGAATGTTTTTATTATTTTAATTTTACCTTTTATTGTCACATGGCAGGCCAGAAAGGAGTGTCTTGTGGCTTTGGTTTTGCCCCACAGGCCTTATGTTTGAGACCCTTGGCTTAGGTGAGTAGCTTGGGTTAGAGATCTCCAGTCATCCTGTTTTCAGGCTTTGTTTTTCTAGCCTGAAGCTGCGTTTCTACCGTGCAGCTTGTATCGATACGGGACAGGTCGGCAAGCAATGAGCATAAATAGCGTCACGTTTCTACTTCAGACAACAGACGAGGAGCGAGGAGCTCTGAGGAGAGCTCTGAGGACAGCTCTGAGGACAGCCTTGAGGACAGTCATGAGCAGGACAGACAAGAGCATGAGAAACACAAGCAGGAGAGAAGAAAGAGGCCTGCTGCGAGCTTGTTTGAGCAGAGGTTCATTCCGGTGTGCTGCGAACGTTGTTACCCCTGAAAGGAATTTGTATCCCCTGCCCCATGTCATGCCCGCTTGCTGGATTCCTAGCGAACACGTTAAAAGTTGTGATACATTCTGTGCAGCGAATATTTTGTTTTTTAATGAGGTGTCTTCTGAATATTACCAACACATCGGGGTTAGGGAAGTCAATTCCTTGCCAGCTGTCTTATTCCAATTTAAAGGTGTTTCCAATGAGTTTAGCAGAATTTCCCACTTGGTTTTACTTATATAGAAATGTATAAATGTGCTGTTACATCTCTCAGGTCATTCAGGCAGCACTGTAACATCACTGCCGCAGGCCTACAAGTTGGGCTTTCAGCGAAAGCAGGGACTGCTGGGACATGATTGTGCCCGACTTCCCAAACATTGTGGTTCCAGAACTTCTGGATGTCCGAAGAAACTTTTCATCACTCGTGGAAAAAGAGTTCGATGGAGACCATGGAAGTGCCTGGTTTGAGGTACTAAAATGTAATGGAAATGCACAGGTACCAGAGCCGAACTGGGTAAAGTGGGACTAACACCCTCATTCCACAGCACGCGTCTACCTGTGGTGCGCCGCTGCGCGTTCACGTCCATTTTTGTGAGAGTGTGTCAACGCCCACTGCACGCGTTCTCCTGCACTCTGCTCCATCACAGAGCACCAAAAACATTGTGAAGCACATGTGCGAGATGTTCAAGATCCCGTGATATACTGTCAGTACTAAAAGCCGGAACAACAACAACAACTCAGTCATTTGTTGTTTCTTTGCCAAACAGTTTCTCAACTTCCACGATGAGTCTCTCTTCATCCATGGCGATAGTTTAGCTGCACATCCGGAAGTAAACACAGACCCGACCCACTCCGTCTGTGCTGCGCATTAACTTCATTACCCTTTCATAATAAAATAAGCACACAAACTGTACTGTATTAAGAGGACAAACATTACCACTACATGGAAAAAAACTATATGATATTTTGTTGACTCCACAAATGCATTCAAATATTGAAATATGCATATTTTCAGTTTTTTGGGATATTTGTTATGAGCTTTATTTATGAAAAAATGCATATTCATTCATTCATTCATTCATTATCTACCACTTCTTCCCTTTCGGGGTCGTGGGTGGCTGGAGCCGATCCCAGTTGCTATGGGTGAAGACAGGGTATGCCCTGGACAGGTCACCAGTCTGTCGCAGGGCTGACATACATATATATATATATATATATATATATATATATATATATATATATATATATATATATATACATATATACTTACAACCATTCACTCACACATTCATACCTAGGGGCAATTTAGGGTGACCAATTAACCTGACATGCATCTTTTTGGACTGTGGGAGGAAGCCAGAGTACCCGGAGAGAACCCACGCATATACGGGGAGAACACGCAAAATGCATATATAAAACAATATTGTTAAAAATAGATGTATAACTATATGACTAACCATATCTTGTTACCTGGCACAATATAAGTACTAAAGATTATACAAAGATACTTCAGTAAACATCTCTGACAATAACCAAAAATGTGAACGTTTGAAATTCTTTAATTTTGAAAACACGGAAGTTGTTTCAGTTCTCTTTCCTGTTTGGAGCTATCAGAACAGTGGAACTTGCTCGCGTGCGGACGCGGCCAAAAATAGGTCGAACACGTATTTTTATCCCGGACGCTGCTGAGCGCGCCGCTCGCGTCGGTGACGCACACGAGTGAACGCTGAATATGGAACTGCTCCCGACCACTACAATGGCAACCTATTTGCTGCGGCCAGCGCACCGCAGCAGAACGCAACCAAACGCTCCAAAAATGCGTCCTGTGGAATCAGGGGGTAAGAGGGGACTAGTGGAAAAGCGCCAACTGTCTTCTTGGATAGGCAGTTTATTTGTGGCATTTACATCAAGAAAGAGACACCAATGTCAGTGCTTAAAAGGAGATACCACTTAATTTAAGCAGTCACAGCAACATGTGTGTCCTGCATTCATTTGATATCTGCAGCTGATATATGTGATGACTGGAAAGAAACCAAAAATGGTAGTACAGTGTGTTAGAAATATATAGATGTAGAATAGTTTCAAAACTTGGAAAGTTGAGTAAAAGGTTATGTGGTTCCAGGATAGTTCCCTGAAAGTAATTACTTGATGAGTCCTTCACTTTGCTACATTCAGAGCATCAATTTAATACATTAGGGTATGCTGTTCCTTTGCCTTCAGTGACAAAAGGTGAACATAAATGGGCTATCACGCCAGACATTTCGAGGTGATTAAAAATCGGGTAAAATGGAAAGGGTAATTTAAAGAAAAAAAGAAGTAATAGCTCAGGAATTAATGCCTATTAGATGCTGCCATAAAATAGAACTCCTGCACGATGTCACCTTTTAACATGTACAACTTTAACATGTCTCAAGGCTGTTACTTAAATACTGCTGCACATCCTCATAAGTTAATAACTCACATTTTAATTGCGTTTTTATTCTCCAAACTGAATACAGTTCTTGCTGTTGGCTGTTATCGCTTTAAATCCAGTTGTCTTCAGTTTCTGTGGGAACCTGACTGTGGAGTAATAGCTGTAGAAATGAGGCGACCCATTTCGCCAACAGCTGCTTGACATCTTCTTTGCGGCCATGAAAATGGTATCCAGTTATTGTACGAGCGACCTTGGGAAGCTAACAGTTGTAACATTACTGCAAGTTTTTTTTTTTTTTTGCTACAGAACACTTTCTCATATTGTAGCATCAATTTTCACGTTTTTTTTCCCCCTGTGGGATGAAGTATTGATCTTTTTTTTTTTTTTTTTTTTTTGGTCTTTTCTTTTCTATGGTGCAGAGAGCTAAACCCCAAAAAGTGAATTAGCCCAGCGGCTGAGAAATTAAGTTATTCAACTAATGGCGATTTTGTCTGAAACTATAAGCACAAGCCCATAAATTGCCTCATCTGTATTCCTGGCTTTGAAGCCATCTCTCTCTTTTACCTCTTGCAGCTACGGCGTGATAGTTGAAGGGATTATTAATAAAACATACAGTGCCCTTTCAGTTTTTGAGCCTTCTCCCTCATCAGTGATTATTTTTAATGATAGTTGCTGTTGTGTCCCTGGAAACCTGATGACAAAGCCACCTGATTTGAGGTGAGCTCGAGCAAACCCTACATAAATGTCCTTCCCCGGCATAGACCCATAAAAACCCTCACTGAGTGCAAATAGATTGCGACGGTATATCACCATGTGCAGGCCAGATCAATAAAACTGACATGAGCGTATACGGCAGTAGCCGGGAAGGCGAGATGGTGACACCTTTTATATTGTGATTCATTAAGCCATTAATGAAGCATTTTCCAACATTCTGCTTGCTAATGATTGACGAGGTTGTGTTGATTCACAGTGTTGTTTCCCAAACCCCTGCTAAAAACCAAGCTATCTGAATCACATCTGAGGAGGTTTCGTGAGCGGAGGAAAGAGAGCCAGAAAGGAAAGAGTCCTGTGTTAAAAATACCCAGCAGACTACATTAAAAGCAAGGCAATCAGCGACCAAGATTTTCCACTGTTGCCATTTAAATTACAGTGTGAAAATTGGACGGACTCTTTCTAAGGTATCAGATATAGAGCTGTCAGCCTCAAGTGCTTTTGATTAATCATAAAGGGGCTAAAGGCCTCCAATATGCCTTTGTATTCCACAGATAATGAGTGTAAAAATAATGTAATGGAGCCCTTAATGCATGATTAAGTTGGCGATGTAAAAGGTAATCGCCACTAACAAAGGGGGGATGAAGATGAGGAGGGGCCGCCTGTCTCGGTCTCTGTAGATGAATGCCAAGCTGCCCAACCAGCACTGACATTAGATCCGCAGTGTGCCTGATAGGGCGAAAACCATCGAGTGCTCTGAAACTGCATTGTATTGAGCAGGTAGCGGGGTTTGTGGATTAGGAAAGAGGAGACAAGAAGGTAGAAATGGATTGAATATTTGCTGAGAAGAGGCAGGGCCGGCTCGGCAAATGCCAAGAAATCTCAAGGCTACGTGGGAGAAAAGTGGGGGGGGTTTGTATATCTGGGCTTCTGAGTCGCTGTTTAGTTGATGGAGAGAAAATGACATGACGGTGAATAGAGTTGTGATTATAGTGCTACAGATTGTGGCAGGAGGAGTTCTTCATTACATAAATTGCCCATAGTTATCCACCGTTTGGATCGATATGGCAACTCATGCTTGGAGAAAATATCCTGGTTTTGTGAATCGAGCACTGCGGTTTTTATCTCAGGAATTTGTACTCATCAGTAATACAGCACACTATGACTTTTAGCATGAGTCAGATTGTGAGCACATTGAGCTCAGATCTAATTATTTGTGTATTTTTTAACAAGGGATATTAAAAAATGTGCCCTAGCCTTTGGGCAAAGTGATATAAAAGATTTATTTGTTGTATTATAAGGACAAAAAACAGTGGCTTTAGAGGAAAAAGCTCAGTCTAAAGATATATATATATATATATATATATATGTTGCTTCTTTGCCATCAGTATGCGCAAGAATCAGGCATTTGGTACAATTTATAAACACTGCACAGAGACACTGAAAGCTCGTTCACATGCAGCTTTTGCAAGCAGCCCGATGTTCACTCAGAATTATTATCCAGATCCAATAAAATTTGTCATCGTCTACTAAAAAACCATCAGTTGCATGTATACAGGATTTCACTATTAGCAAATATGGCTGGAATATGTAAATATTGTTATTGATGCTAAATTATTCACAAAGACAATAACATTTTATTTTTTTAATGCTTGCTCTTTCACACAAATTGGCCATTAGAAATACAGCTGCTTAGTAGTAAATTTGGGATTAAATCATTTTTATAATATAAAATATAAACAATTATTAACAAAAATAACAAGTAATTTTATGAACACCTGATCTTGTAGTTTACTCTCATTTGCAGTGGAAATTCCCAATTTTGCAGTACAAAGTGATTTTTATTTTTATTTCACAATGAGCAATACATTGAAAAAAAAGTGTAATTAATAAACAAAATATCAAAGTATCAGCAGTATTTGTCAAAGTATTAACTTACACTTGATCAGCCAATGTTTATCACAGCTTGTAAATGATTCAGTGATGTTTGTTCATTTTAATGAATGTTCCATATTCATGTGGCGCTCGAAGTTACTGATATGGAATAGAATCGTCAGCCATCTGAGCTTCAATAATTTAATCTGAGCCAAAAGTTCACAGCATGTAGTATTTAGATCTGGATTTATCGTAAGTGGGAAAATAATGAAGTCCTGTGTTGATTCATGACTTCATTAAACCTTCGAGAAACAAAATAGATGGCTGCTAAATACGCATTTACAATCCAGCAGTGTGACACTCAAGTGTAATTGGACGACGCATGAGCTGTATTAAATGCCCTCGGAATGAATGCCGAGATTTACTGGGAGCATTCAGCTTGTTTTTTTTTTTGTTTTTTTTTCCTGTATATAGTGTGATCCATGATGTAATTGTGTGAAATATCTATTCACGGAGGCCGCATTCTCCATTTTCAAGGAGAACTCATGACTGTATTGATCATGAAACTCTTACGCGACACATCTCAAAGATGCAGACAGGGGTGACACTTTGGATATCTGTGAGATCAAACGTTTCACTTTCAAAGTGTCTGAGTGCAGTGGTAACTATTGCACAAATCTCTTTGCATTTAGCCCCTGCATTGGCACCGCGGCTTATCAGTTGTTGGATGTGGCCTCTGAGCTGACAACTAAGTGACAGTGCACTGCAGTTTCAGCTGACAGGTCGTTTTGGGGACAGGGACGACAATGGGATAGCTGAGCAAACAAGGCATGTACGGCTCTACTCGGGAGGATAATGGCTGATATTTTTGGTGGTTGAAAGCACAATAATGACGATCGTTCAGTTTGGCGGAAGATCTTACAAATATCCAAAAAGACTCACAATCACTAATCCCTGATGCTAACATTGTCACAATCCTTTTATTTACCCGTAGTTGTATTGTGAGACATGCAGGTAGCAGACGCAGTTCATATTATTTGAAGACTGCTATAACTAAACATTTGTCTGATCCCCACATGAGTGAGCAGCAGCCAAAATCCCCTTGCTTTTAGACAAAAGCATTATTATGTTATATTGTTATGAAACCAATGGTCTGATCTACCTCTTGGTACATTTCAAATTTGAGTAAATGTAAATACGTCAAAACTGGCTGCTCATGAGCCACACCGAGGATTGCATCGGGCAGATGCACAAAATAACTCACACTATCAACATTGGGCATCAACATGACAATGAGGGCAAGACAAACTGAAAATGCAACTTTTTGAAAATGACACCCAAGATGGAATTTTTCAAAAAACATTCAGAACGTGTTTCTTTGCAAAGTGCTAAATTGTAGCTCTTTTTTAAATGGTAAAATGCTGCTTCTTGGATGTTGCCATTTTAAATCAAAATGCTTTTTTGTAAACGTAAAAAATTTCTGAAACAAAAACACAAAAACAATGTTTTTTTCTTGAAAAAACACTCACTGAAAGCCAGACAGAGAAGATGTCAAGACAAACTCTTTTTATTCAGTGATAATGAACCCAAGGAAGGAAGAAAAACACAATCAAAGAACATGGGAAAAACATCCCAGAGAAACAGAAAACACAGATGAACCAGGACACAAGGCAGAATATATGCTGCTCAGCACGTACTGCAGTCACCAGGTGAAGACAGTCTTACACTGTCAGGCACAGGTGAAAAACATCAGGGCAGGAAGCAGCAGTCAGACATGAGGAGAGGAAGACAAGGAGTCTGAATCGACAGAAAGGCAGGAAACAAAACGACAGGACTGGTCAACCAATGAGAGTTTCTAGTAGGTTAATTTGTGGTTTAGTTTATTTGAAGAAAGCAACTGATGCATGCACAGATGCATTCTGCCACGAAGTATCCAAATAATGCAACAAAAAAATTCAAAAATACAAAATAACCTGCCAACAATAAGTCTAGAAGGTTCCTGTGAAAGTAGTGAATTCAGGATGTCAGTACCTTTGGTCTCACTGTAGATGGCAGTGCTAAGTACACAGGATTATGCTTTTTACAAAATGACCATGTTTATTTGATCTTTTGCATCCATCAAAATGATACAATCATTCAAATAAAAATCCTCTAATTAGGAGACATTAAATTGAATAATGACCCTTTCTTTGAGTCTCTGAAAATGTTGACAACACTTGATACTTGGACATCCAACTTTATATTTACATTTTGTTTCACATACAAACCTTTCAGTCTTATGGCCAAAAGTTTTGGTCTTTGGATTTTTCTGCCCCCTGACATTGGATCTCTGCCTAATGAGACCTCACATCCCACCTTTTAACAAAGACCTGTCATCGTTTGTCTAGCAGGTACAGTTTGGCCTTGTTACCTGATAGGTGTGAGATTGTTACAGGTAATCATTTGACAACAGTGAAATCTGCTGACATATTTAGCTCATACAGATGCTTTAGTAGGAGCTTCAGATATAAATAAAACACTGTCAAACTATCGCACGCTTTGCTGTGAAATCTTGTGTGCACATTAGCTGGTCCCCAATTTGGGGACCAGCTCATCAAAACCTTTTTTTCCCCACTGTGATATGTCAAAAACCTCCACAGGTTATCTTTAAGCAATCTATTTATGCTGGGAGCCTGATTCAAATGCCACCTTTTCCAGTGTAACAACTGCTGACTCACCGCTGTTAATTACTAACCTGTCAAACTCACAAAGGCGGTGTTTGCATACTGAAGGCTTGATTTTGTGAGCACAAAAGCCCAACATCTGCTGAGAGGATTAGATTCCTAGAGGTAGCTGAATGAATATTCAGTCAGATGTAGATTGCTTCATGACAGAAATGAGAAGTTTTAGACTTGCTAGAACTGAATAAATGCTAAAGTGCTTCTGTAGTTCCAGCTGCCAGAACAAATTTTTGATGTTTGATGTTGGGAATAGATTCCATTTAATCTACGAAAATTCCAGCTCTCACTGTGGACAGATGCAACACTTTGTCCAAACATATCGACCTTTTAGCTGATTGACAGACAAGCGGGAGGACAAACGAGCTTGCTTTGATTTCTGAAGTTGGCAGTTATCATCATAGGATAGCATTGAAGATATGGCCAAATCACGTAGCGAGCTGAGAGGGTGATCCTCTGTAATCCAAGCAGTCGATACAGAGGATCAGGGCTTCTGCTTGGCCTTTTTTCCCCCCATCTGGCCTTTTGACGGCACTTGATTGATCAGCGTAGTCTTGCCATTTGCCAAAATGGCTGACGAGCGAAAACAGCTGCAGTCAGGAGTATCAGCCGCCTTTGAGAAAATGACCTTCAAGCCCGTGAGATTGCCAGGGGGCCAGACAGCTTTGACTCCAGAGGATTGCCATGCCATTTTACCACAACAGCCCATGATCCTTTGTTTGATATAATTTTGTTTGCTTTTCACAAGTTCATGAAAGAAACTTTTTTTTTTTTTTTTAATTGACTTCTAAGAATATGAAAACATTGGGGAGGTCAAGAGTTCATATTGTCTTGCTATATCACCAATTATAGAGCAAAAAGCTAATACAATTCTGTATCTCCCCACAGTTTTATTCCTTTGGATAAAAACAGACATTTCAAACTGATTAGCTTAATGTTGCATTTAAACATAACTTTTTTAATTACATTGTTTCATGCTGTAATGTTTACTTTGTTAACCAAATTCAAAGAAAGAAAGACCATTGTCCAGCAGTGACTTCAGGCAGGAGAAAAGACAAACAACTTCTCGCAGTCACCAGAGCTTTTATTTTGAAAAGCACACAGGGAACATGCACACATCATTGCCGCTTGCCAAGCCAAGTCACCCCCAAAGCAACCCCACCCGCTCACGGTCCGACACAGGAATAATCAAAAATAGCACAAAATGAACACTGGAACCCAAGAACAAGAGTAATACTGTTAGAGCCATTGTAATATATACTGCATGGTATTTATTGCATCATTTCGGTAGTGGGTTGATATTACAGTATAAATGAACTTGGAAGTGTGGAGGCAAATTTTATGTTCATCTGGTGTCCTGCCTTTTGTAATTAGCTTGATTTATCCATAAGTTGCTGTTCTTTTCCTTTTCCTATGTTGAACTGTGGTTGCTGTTGTCTGCCAAGACAGCTGAGGGCAAGCTGAAAACTTATTTGTAGTGGTTTCGGAAGGGGGGTGGGCCTCTGTTGAAAAAATTTTTTGACTATGTAACAGAACAAACATGGGAAAGGTAGCGTACCTTAAGGTGAATGTGGATTTAAACAAAGGTTTTTTGAGGATCTGGTAGTGGTCCAGAAACATTTTGAGTTTTGTAAAGCCTTTTTGTTCATTTTGGATCTGAATAAATTATCTGTCAAGCTCAACTCATCTGGAATTTTGGAAGCACGATTCCATAAGCAACCCCTGCCCACCTACCATGTGGCTTTAATCAAGATCTTGGAACACATCGGAAAATGGGCACAACAAATACTAAGAATAAAGAGGAACAACACAAACACAAATAACATTCTTGTGGACCCGAATGGCCCAACACAAGTCCCTCCCATCATGCCTTGCGTCATGTGGAGCACAACAGCGACCCCCGGGTGGCTAGAATATATTCATCCTAAATAATTTAAAATTGAATTGAAGAAGCAGAGAAGAGTAGAAGCTGTTTGTTGCTGCTCTACTTGTCTGATGGCATTTACGGGCATGACAATGTTAATTGTATCAGAGGAAAAAAAAAACCTAACAAAAACAATAACATCTCATAAAATCAATATGTAAAACTAAGTTTGAACTCATTAATTTGCTAAATAAACCTGAACATTTAAAGGTATAAGGGACGATTTTCTTGAAAAAGTCGAAGCTAAACGTCTGTTACTTGCTTTTTGAAAACGCACATGCGCCAGACCATCCTACCTGCTCTGCTGCTCCTACGAGCGCGCTTGACGGCGTGACGCAAGCATTTCTTCAGCGTGATTGACATGTCGGAGGACCAATAGCTGACGCTATCATCACACCATTCATTGGCTAAAACATTGTCCATTATACCTTTAAGTAAAAATTGTGCAGTTGTTGATAGTAACCAAGGACCATCATTTGAACTTATTTTATTTTATATCTTGAATACCTATTAACATTTTCTTACCATCTGTTTACACAGAATAAAACCATTGAACAAGCTTTCAGCCTACAGGCTGATGCAACTGCTAGGCCATAGCATGAGCCATGTCTTCTGACTCACATCTGATATTTTATTCAAACTTTACACTCCATTCATGCGCCTCATGGGTGGACTTTGGGGAAAACGTACAGAATAATTGGTTCTCCAGGGACATGTGACAGCGAGTCTGACAGACGAGAAGGCTAACGTTTGGATTCTGAGACGCATTCTGGGATCCGATCAATCGGACGTAGAAAGTCTCACGACATTCCTCTGTTACAAATTGGTGTTGAGGTGCATTCAAGACGGATGGACAGACAGACAGACAGACGTGAGTCAGGATGCTTGATAGAAATCGAATGAGATGCAGAATTGAAGGGAAAAAAATCTTCCAAAATTGTAATTCAAACCAAATTAGAAACAAAGCTAAACAGAAACCAAATACCAAGAAATCATGAGTGAATTCATTCATTAAAAAAAAAAAAAAAAATCATGAAAGGAATTAAACAGAACAGATCCAAGAAGAAGGGTGTGTTTGTTCTTTTTGGTACTTAGTTGAATGCTCAGCCATATTAATTCAAATTATAAACAGTGTGGAGTATGAGTTGAAAGTGAAGCGGATGGATTGTTGAGTGGATGCGAACAAACTGTACATCACTTTGCAGCAAGAACAGCCTTCAGTTATGTGCTGCTCACAGAAGTGGAAAAATGAAATGGTGCAGAAGCAACAGCAGAACTGTTTGAAGTTGATATCATATAATGTTATTGATAGCGTATGAATTTTTGGTGCAACTAAAGAATTCAGGGGAAATGGTCTGATGTTCATCTTGTTACATTAATCAAATGTTATAACTGTACCAAGAAGCTGGCAGCACCGGGTATCTTTTGTGTTTGTATTCCCACAGAAACACATGAAAGTAAGCACAGTGCTTGAACTTCAGAGAGAAAAATTACATTAAATGACATTCTTTGCACAGGGAGGAGAGAGATAATAAGCCTAAGGCCCTGTTTACATGACATTTTAAGTGAAAATGCATAATTTTTGCATTTAAGTTTCAGAAAAGTTACACAGCAATATTTTGAAAACGATGTGCATTTAAACAGAAATGACTGAAATGCTCAAAAGCCTTGAGTATGCCAGGCCACAGGTTGGCCCGGTTTATTTTTGTAATCAAAACCCTCCACTTGTGTGCACAGAACAAAATGTTTTAAATAGTAACAATGATGAGCACATAGCCATTGGTATGGAATAACGACCAAGTTACTATCAGGGGTGACTGAGCTTTCAAACTACCAAGTGCCAGAAGAATATGGACTGGACTATGGATTTTAATGGTTTTGGACTATTTTCGCTAATTGGACGATCACCATTTGAGCCGGGGGGTTTTTTTTCTTCCTCTTTTTGAGTGATTTATTTACTTTGTTGGAAAAAAATTAAATATTTTTACAAATTTCTAAAAGTTTCTTGGAGCTACTACAGATGGGCTGAAGAGCCATGTGTGTCTGGAGCTGCAGATTGCAGATCCTCACCACAGACCATTACCTAGGTAAAATGAAAAAAATGCTTTGTATATGTTATATATGTTATGTTTTATACATTGTAGTATTAAAACACTGGTGTGAGAGATCTGAAAGAAAACGTCAGGTCAAACACTGAATAGAAAGTTTGATGTGCCCTATTGTGCTCAGTTACAGGGATCGTTTGGATTCATGTGTTTGTGAAGTTACATGTCTACATCCCACACATCAAAAACATACATGTTTGGTGGCAGTGGGATGCAACAGTGCACAGCAGTTTTGTACGCTAGATGTTCCTCTTTGGTCAGTCAGACCAGTGGTGACAGCCACATGAAAATAAAGCCGAGGAGAGGCTTCTCCGTCTCTGACGTCGTCTCATTATTTTCATACACCAGCTCCACCGCGGCTCCACATTGCCATGTACTTAATAACCTTGCCCATTTCATTACCCTTCATTTAGTTTTGTTCATGTCAACTGCATCTACCGCTGGGTGCAATGTCATCACTGAACCACTCTGAACAGGACTGGGAATGAGGATTGCCACTCAGATGCATAAATCATATATATTCGGGATGAGGTGTGTAATGAGGGGAGATCGGGTCCTTGTTGGACATGCAGAAAAAATAAGATTTAACTGACAGTCTGAGCCTCGCCTTGGTGACTCATGCCTTTCTCACAAGTTCAAAATGCATCACGACTGGGAACATCTCCCACAATGCAACAGCTCTGTTGTGCCAGGAGACGTGTGATGTTGCTGATCTTTTTTGTGCAGAAAGCAGCAGAGACAGAAATCTAAAGACTATCTTGATAAACATTGTTTTCGGTTGTATCGATTAATTAAAGGACTTATTGCAACAAAACACCAGCAATAAAAGAGAAAATTGGTATTGACATTTAAGGTCAAATGTTTTGTCTTTTCTTTCTTCTCTTTAAGACATTTTCACAACATAACATCATTTAACATAACAGTATTAACATATTTTAAGTCGACCAAGAGCACCACTTTGCTACATTCCTCAAAACTATTTCCATTTTGAACTTTAAATTGCTCTATAATGGTCTCACTAAGTGTGCCACTGCCTTGAGGTTTAATGGCAAATGCCAGCTCAATACTGCAATAACTAACACCTCGATTGGCCACATTTTTTATCAAGGATCTGTTTCTTCCTAGTGGGAGGGTTATATCCTAATGGATTCTGTGGCAATTAAATACAACAGTAGTGGTTGTTTCGTAATTGAACCATTAATTAGATCTCAATTCAGTAATCACTGTGGCTTCGATACCAACAGGAAGGGTTCAGACAACAACAGAGGACAGGATTTACTGTTTCTTTTTTTTTAATCAAACCAGCACTGTACCTGTTTGTTCTGCCCAGCAAGACAAACTGGCAAGCCTCCGAATGCTTCGCAACAGCCCTGCAATTTCAATGAATTACTTCTGTGACAGCACAACAATAATTAAACTGGCAGGGAAGGCTGCAGGCAGGCGAAGCTGGTGGTTGCCTCTGACACATCCACCTGTTGGGTTTCATTTCGAAGAGTCAAACGGCATCATCGCTCCGTGAATGTCAGGCCAACGCCCATGGTCAGTCTGCTAGGGCGTTATCGATTGCCGAGATGAAATGATGCAGAAGTAATCTGTTTTGGTCTGCGACCTAATGTCAGAACAAGTCAATGCCCTGGAAGTGCTCACTTCCACTTCAAGTTGCTGTCACATATTTGGATAAATCATTACATTTGGTGCCCCACCAAGAACGGCAGAGCAGAGTGCGACTGACTGCACAGCTGCCCTTTTCCATCCCATGAGCGCCTTATATATCTTTTTTTAATTTTTTTTTTTTTTTTTTTTGTATGAGCATGTGATCGGACAGAAGGGGTGCAATCTTTGGAGCATGCTGTGGTGGATGTTTCTACCTCACTCATCCTTAGGGATTAGTGTTTAAACCATGACCTAGTGGCTCAGGGATGATGAGAACACTGTTCCAATCTCCTCCTCCTCTGAAGGCCTAGCAATCCTTGGCCTGGACACAGAAAATGGTGTCCATCCTCAGTGATTTCTCCATCCCTCCATTCTCACAATCTCAAATTAAAGTTTGATTTCTCAAACCTCTAAAACCCATACATTGGTCTGATGCCTAGAGTCACCAGTAATCTCTATCTGGAAACAAGAAAGCAGCCTTGTATTCAAATGCAGTGGAGTGTAATACAATGAATGTGACAAACAGTATATTGAAGATTTAAATGTACTTTACATGGACAAACTCTTGCTTTGTCTCCAGCTCGTGGTTTCTCATTTGGATGCGTATCCTGCAATTAGCATAACAAGCCCCAGCCTTGCTGAAGCTCCACTGTCAGTGGCAGCTAAGCGAGTTACAACTCAGTCCAATTTCTCAGTGCTTCCCCCTGTTTCTTTTCTTCTATCACAGCATCTCTCCGTTACTCTGTCTCATTAAATGTGTGATTGCAGCAACCAAATTGGTTTTAGTTGCACATTCACATGATTTATAAATCTTTTGGATGTGTCGGTAGACATGGAATTGTTTCATTGACTTAAATGTGCCATATGTGGGAAGCGAATCCCATTTTACTTTGCTCCTGTGTTGCTTTGGTTGTTGTATCACTTAGGCCACATTTACACATAGTTGAGTATTCACAAAAACTGATATTCCTCCCTCTACATATTAAAAAAGGAATATCTATTTACACAAACTCACATAAAAACCTTACTAAGAGCTTTTATGAGCATACCAAACCGACTGGATGCAGTGTAAAGAGAAGTATAAAGCCATGCTGGCCAATCACAATCCTGGAAAATTGCAACCACACAGGTCACACGTGTGGAGTTGAGGACGCTTCCATTGCGTATTGTAACGTTAAACAGTCAGGGCTACTAAGTCACATGCCGAACGCGTTTGATTTTCTTTGGGTACAGTTTTTATGACATTTCAAGTGAAAATACACTGTTTTTGCATTTTCGTTTCAGAGAAATTTTGCCTTTACATAGCAACATTCTGAAAACAGTGACTGATTTATACAGCAATGACAGAATTGTACCTGGACATTCGTATGGACAGATAATGAAGTTGGACTGCTACTAATATTCAACAATAGAACAACCAACACTATTCTGTGTTATACATGTGGTATTCATGTGCAGTGGCAGCGTTTCCACCGTGTACTGAGTCCGACTGAGTTCAAGCATTCTCAGAAAGTGTTTTCACCCATCTATGCAACAATGAAGTCCAAGCAAGCCTTTGCAAGAGTTATTTTCAAAAAGTTGGATTTTCAAAGGCTCAGAGCACTGAAGTCGCATGAACACTGAAGTCGCACGAACAGACACCCAAAACGCAAAGAAAACTCGTCGTCTGGTCTTCTTCTTAGTTCTCCTGTTCTCGCTGGACTTTACCACTTCTCTGTAATGCAAATTTGTTTTTTCAAAGTTTTACAGTTTGCTTGGTGGGTTGGATTGAAACCTCTTAGGTTCTGATTGTGACCCATGGGCCCTAATGTTTGACAGCCAATCTGCTCACGTTTTACCAAAATGGTGCCCCATGCTGGTGTAGCATTGGACTGAAAAGGCTGTTTGTTGTGTAAATGATTCCACAGTGCATGGAAACACAACTTATCACAGTTCAGACTTTTATCATGAGTAATTCTGCATGTTAAAATTGTGATAATGAAAAATCTGCTGTATATTGTGCAGCCCTGTCTCTCACATAAAGACTCACTCAGAACATCCCACGATTAAATTTGACTGGCTTTAATTAAAGAAACACTTTACTGCAAAAATGATGAACATTCATCCAGTACAATCCCAAGATACCTGTGGTGGCTTCATGCAGATGTGTCCATGAGACTGCTCATGAAAAGATTTCAGCTCCTAATGGAAGCTGATTGCATCAATGGGATAAAACTTGACGACCCATAGCAAACTCAACTTAATCTGAAAGTCAGTAATTTGGCTGCTAAGCAATATATAAATTATTCTCCTTCATCCTAATGAGACAGTTTTAGCATGTCTTTTTTTTCCATCATATGATGTGTTGTTTTTTATAAACATCCTCTTTAATATAACTTCAATGACCCCGAGTGCTTTCCAGTGGACATTATTTGTTTTTCTGATGAAGCTGAGGACCTTGTGCAAAGAAATGAATTCAAGTGAAGGTGTTTGACGATAACAAAGGCGGCTATCTTCAGCACTTAGAGTGCTTGCTCGATGATTTAAAAACATATTTCTACAGTTCAGATGCAGAGAGCTGCATTTTGCTGTTTATCCGTCATTTCTCCAGACGTGTATACTTAAAAGGCTCTCCCAAGGTTCAGTTTCAGTGCTTTCTGAGGGCGCTTATCAGTTTTATGCCCCAGCTGCTTAACCTAAAATCTGAATATTTCTATTTTCAGAGCAAAAAATGTGCTTTAAATCAAGTTGTGTCACAAACAACCACTCCAGCAGTACACTGCTTGAGCAAATAGTCCTTCCAAAGCATTAATTACAATCACACATGAAGGCCAACAAAACTAAACCCAGAGGAGTTCTTAATCAGAGCATTGTACGATTCCAGGTTATACAACAATGACATTGGTGCCTCTGAATGGAAAATCCCTTTTCACAAAGACTGGATATGACCTTTCAGATACACAAGGTTGAAAGTGGGGGAGGTTAGCATTGTGAAGGGATGTACTGAACGCTGTACGTCTTTGAATGACAAGGCCTACAGATGTATCCACAGTCAAACTGGGACAGTCATAATTGATCATGTGAATCTGATTAAGAACAAAAACTCAAGCATCAACTAAAAACAAAGGAAATGAAAATAATTGATTTAAACAGCTCATCTTTCATTAACCTAAAGTGCTGTGTGCATTTTTGTAGTAAGTATAGAAGTAATAAATATAGCTGGAGAAGTTAATGGCACCAGAAGCACTACCTTGATGCCACCCTGGGTGTCTGGGTTTTGGCTGCTCCCTGCCTGCCCCTTGTATAACCCTCTCTGCATGGCCTGTTCGGGCCAGCTGGTGCTGGTTCAGAGGCACTCACAGCTGTGCAGGACTTGGCCTACAAGGCACTTGTTCAGGGACCTGAATACGATTAGTCCATCGCCCGGCACTTCCTGCTCCGAGGCCACTGTCCAGGGTCCCCCCGATGGGGGTGCCAAGGCCACAGCGCTTCCTGCTCCCACCCCCACGGCAGTGGAGGGGAATAGGAGAGCCACTGTGCTTATTTTACACAACACTTCAAAGGACCAGTGATACTCTCAGCCCCCATTCCTACCACTTGTTTACTGTTTTGACAACTAAATGGAGTGTAGTCCCTGGGAGCAGTGTTCAGCATGAATAATTACTCTATCTGTTGGAAATTGTTACTTTTTTCACTCAATAATGAAGACACCATACAAAAAAAAAAAGATTGCCTTCTGATCACCTTTGTTCCATTTGAGGCTCCGATCCATGCATTGGAAATGAACTATTTCAGTCTTAAGGGGGCTTAAATTACTCTGTGCAGCAAACAGTATTTAGGAAAATGTGCAGTATTTACCTAACCATTCAGGGAAAACACTACGACCCCACTGCCTGATACTTTCTGGTCCCCCTTGGCATGGACTACACTAGACCACTGAATTAATAGTGTGAGATTTAAGACCAGTATGTCAGAAGGTAACACTGGATTAGACCAGCACATCCCACAGATGCTCAACATGATGAACAGCTTGGAAGTCAAGTTAACACCTCGCACTGGTTGTGATGTTATTCACATCATCCCCAAGGCTTTCTCTGCTTTGTCCTTCGATCCAGCTGAATGAGGCCATCAGATTATACCTTTTAAATGAATGGTCGTACATAGTCTAAAACCATGTTTAAAATAGACTACAACTTTATTTACAGGTAATAGCTTTGTGCAGATCAGTCGTAAGTTTCTCAGTAACAGGATCCAAGGTTTCCAGCAGAACAACAAAACACTGCCAAGGCTTCACACTGGCTTTGTCAATTTCCCTTCTTCCCAAAATGCTTCCTGGTGCCATGTCTTCCTCAGGCAAGTAACACACACACACACTTATTCCAGGCCACCTTTTTCCATTGCTCCATCTTCTGATGCTCACAAGTCAGTTATTGATCTGTCCACACCCTGACAGCCTGGCACCCTGACTGGTCTGAATCTATATCGCCCCATAACTATGATGACCTGTGTGTCCTGACATCTTTCCATTAGAAACATCTTTAACATTTGCAGTAGTTATTTCAATAGGTATCTCAGATGGTATTTCAATGACTGATCCGTTACATCAGACCACGCCGACCGTTTTTTGATCTTCACACACTTCAGTAAGACTTGTTAGCCACTGATCTGCTCAAAAGTTCACCACTTTCACTTCTTGGTCTACCTTTTTTTCTGCTCTGAATGCATCAACTTTGAAGACAAAAAAATCCACTTATGCCTACGACATCCCCTTTAACTGGTACCATGATTAACAAATATTCATCTGATCTGATAGTGGTAAGAATGTTACAGCTGATTAGTGTATGTGCAAGTTTTAAAACATATGGTGGATGTCATAAACAAATGAAACTTTTGCTTTTTGTTTTTTTTTGTTTTTTGTTTTGTTTTTTTCTTCCAAAACCCACTGCCTTATTTCACTAAATTTTGTAATCTTGCAAGATCTTTGGCAGTAGTGGCACCAATCATTAAAATGTATGCTGTTTTCCTTTTTTAATGACCCACATCAAATGGAAAAATTTAAAGTTTAAAATGAATAATTGACACCACTTTTAAAAGAAGAAGGGAAAGGGAAGCACAAGTGGAAGTGATTCTTCTTTGGAACAAAATAAAAAAAAGACGTACGACTCTCCTTTGAAAGTGGAAATACTGTCACCTCAGGCAGATTTCAAAAAACTTTAATTGAATGCTATCAAAAGTGCTGTCAATACTGCTCGCTGTGTTTTCTGCAAAGTGGAAGAAATTGCTGTCAGTGTCCAAGAGCCCAGGAAAAAAAAGAAGAAGAATATTTCCTTCTTATCTCATCCAATCTCAGGAGCTCATACTCAGAGGAAGGGAGGAGGAGGAAGAGGAGAAGGGAGGGGAAGGGAGGAGGCATGGATTCTCATCTAATGAGTATCGGGTGGGTGTTCTCCCGAAGTCGTGACTTGTTTGTTCTTCTATTATTCCCAGAGTCGTCCATCCCACTATCTTTTCACCAATGTGGACCCCTGCTCGGACAAAAATAAATAAATAAATAAAATAAAGGATGTCGCTGCAGAGTCGTGTGCTTGTCACAGCCTCCCGTCAAAGGCGGCTAATTGGATCCAGTTGGATTGACCCAAGATCTTTTCTCCATAGCAAGTGTGACCTAATCCTTTCGAGTGAGGCCCCCTCTGGATTGTATTTAAATGCTGCACTGGAACCAAAAAGAGAGAGAGAGAGAGAGAGAGAGAGAGAGAGAGAGAGAGAGAGAGAGAGAGAGAGAGAGAGAGAGAGAGAGAGAGAGAGAGAGAGAGAGACAGAGAGAGAAACACTTGTTAAAGTTGGGGTCTGCCTGTACAACGTCAGACAAGGGTCTCAGCACAGTTACAAGCGCAAGAAGCAGCAGCAGGCGAGGAAAAGATCAAGGCTACTGGAAACTTGTTCTGTATTAATATATTGATTATAAAAACAAATTATTCAAGCGCCTTCCTTTAAATGTTTTAGCAGCTGCCTACGTTGTATAGGAGTCACACTCTTGTTTTTTTTTAATATGCAAACGCAGCCCCTTGTTTTATTTTAATTTTCTCCCCCTTTGTCCAATAAATTAAACTCTTTAAAACTCCAAGATAATTCCTGCTGACCCATATCTACTCTCACTTATCCATTCTGCTGGAGAGACTGAATTCAGGTGTCTTAGAGAACAAAAAAAAGAAGGAATGTGGTGATAGCATATAGTATCTCACCTAATTAGCAAGCAGGAGATAAAAGGCTGTCATTCATAATTGAAGTTGGCGGAGGAACCCTGTCATCCCTGAATTTGCAAGTGAGAACGTTGAAGCTGCGCGATTCCTGCCCCGCTTTCATCTGCAACGGCACATCGGGGGAAATCTAAAGGGGATAGATGTGTCAGTTTTCCAGGCTCCGAGTGAAGGGAAATTAAGCCATTGTGCTTCGTTTAAAATAAATCGTCACGATATTCCCAAACGCCACCCCTCCTCGTTGTGTTGTTGTCTCATTGTTTTGTTGCCGAGGGGCAGTAAACACAAAGAGTCTCCGACGATTCGGTTTGGTGCAGAGCAGGTGAACCAGCTCTGTGGAGTTATGTGGTGTGTCGGCACTTTGCAGGAGGATGATCAATATACTGCTCAAGCAGGGCTGGGTTTTTTTTTTTTTTTTCTTTTTCCGTGCTTCCCACAACGCCACAGTGCTGGAGCAGTTTTTCAACATTTTCACTCTGAGTCACGACAAGACTTCTGAGATCCTCTCTCTACAGATGAAATTAGTTTACCGCAGCATCAGCCCAAAAATGGGGAATGATAATGAAGTAGAAGGGACAAACCGGGTTCATTTTACTGCCACGCACCTGCACCTGGTCCTGACCCTTCAATTTGATGATAATTTCACGTCGAATTTATTGTGTGCGAAGTTCCCAGCTCACTGCACTCCTCCAGGGAGAGCAAACGACCCGCAGTCACTCATGTACAGAATATTGGCCCCGATGGAAGGAAGGGATGGAAAGATTGAAGGACTTACAAGTAGTAAATGCAAATGTATTGCTTTCTTATCGCCACACAACACACTACCTAAAAAGCACAGGTACATTTTGTATTTCAACAATGCGTTTTTATTGGAGCTATTGTATTTCGTTGGTGATTTCAGTGCCTACATGTTAGGTTTGAAACTCGTCTTTTTGCTACTGCCTGATTATGGACACTCATACTCTCTAACCCCAATTTATAGAAACGCTAATAAAGCGCTTGAAGATGGTATACTCCTTTGTAATCACGGCTAAAGCTTCAGTTCAGGAAGGAAAATCTTTCTGTTCACATTCTGTAATTACAGTATTTATAATTTAATGCATTGCCTGGCTGCTCGATCTTACAAAGCCGCTCAATTTCTGCAAGGTTTGCTATCATTTAGATTTCCAAGAGTCATGTTATTGTGCCTCTCAGGTCCACAGATCAACAGTCCATCTCCACCCCAAAACCACCTCCTTCAGTCTCTCTGCTCCAGCACCAACTCCTTCCAGACTCGTTTCACCATTCATCTGGATCATTTCACGGATGCTGCTGTTTTCAGCAGCATCTGATCGCTAAGATATGATTTAATAAGCATTTTAAAAACATATCTTCCCTTGAAATGCTTTGATCCATTGTAGTGCTTATGAATCACTGGAAATTCAGATAAACTTCTTAGTATTTGCTCAACTTGCTTCATCGGGCCTTTAAACAACCTTTAAATCTCAGAATTTGATTTAAAAAATAAATAAAGTTGCAGAAGAATATTGTCATTATTTCCAAAAATGAAAAAGTGAACAAAGAGTGGCAGATGTACAGTATATGTTTCATTACTCTATATTTGTAATTTGTCAGAAACTTTTACTCAGTTTACATTGCAGTAGTTTGATCTTTGTCGCATGCACAGCAGCCTTATCGTGCCCTAAGTGGAGTTATAACTCAACAAATGTTACTGTACATTTGTACATACAATTTAATTAACCAAATGCAAAATCAGTCCCAACACAGAGTATAATTTCTCGATTTGATTGGTGCCCACAGCCATTTAAATTAGCTGCTGTATCCCACAATGCAAAGCAATGAATGATCTGCTTCATGAAGTTTAGCAGGGTCAGATTGTTTGTTTGAGAGGTCTGCAATCACACATTTCAAGCATGTGTTCACTGACATTGTGTAGTTGGCTGTTAGTTTGCTCACTGATGCACAAAGAATCAAATGCAACAAACAAAATCAAGGGTCTCAAACTCATTTCATTTCAGATGTTATAAGAAACCTGTTCTGACCAAGGACAGACTTCACCCCCCACCAATAAATAAATAAATAAATAAATAAATAAATCCTAATGACCAGAGTAACAAAGCCCTCCACGTCATCAAAGGTAATTAAATGACTGGGAACTCAAAACATGCAGAACAGACTGAGACACTGGGCCAACAGGCACACAGAAATATAGACAAACCACAACAGACAGAAAATGCCAAACATAAAGCACAGCCACCAGGTGACAACAGTCAAACACTCAGCCACAGGTGAAAGCCATCAGAACTGGAAGCAGCAATCAGACCTGAGGAGAAGAAGTCAATTAGGCTGAATGAGAGTTAAAATCTCAAAATAACAAGAACAAAATATCATTACAAAATGAATTATCTCTAAATAAATAAAATGCTGAAAGTGAAATCATGCCAGTTTGCTTTCATCCCATTTTTTAATAGGAATTACAATGAAATTTTAAAGTGTCACATCTTGACTTCACTGAAACTGAAAATACAACAAATAACTGAGTTTTCACCTTTTTTATGGCTTAAAGTTCTTTTGTGGGTAGTTTTTCCACTTTGTAAGGTAATCCTGGAGATTGGACCCTTTTGATGGATTGAATTTCGTCCACAGTCTGTATGTTTAATATCTGTGACTCAAAGCAACTGTATAACACACTGTATTAATTCTGTACTACTCCAGTGAACTGATTTTGTTGAGAATCGGATGTTTTTGAATAAAGTATATGTGATTCAGTCTGTTGTATGAAGGTAAAATATGAGCTTCAAATGCAGACAGTGTGATTTTTTTTCTCTCCCAATTTTAACACACCTATCAAACAATAGAAGTGGAAAACTCCTTGAAAAGATTCACTGTGAGCATGGCCTGTACAAATTAAATTTAACAAAACTAATGGATTTTTATTATGATTTTTTTGTTTTTTTTTTCAATTTGCTTGAAAATTTCTTCATGTCCTTACAGGCTCCGAAGTCCTTCAACTGGGATCAGCGTAGTTCAATAAACCTCTAATTGTTTCAATTCCACAGAAAACACATGTCTTGTACAAGTATTGAAAAAAAAAATCCCAACTTCAGGATGCTAAAAAAAACATTTAATGCACAATTTACTTTTCAGCTCCATGCCTGAAGGAATAGCTTCAGAAATGCATGTGCTGCATTTTTCATCCTTTGCAAAGGGGTGATTTGGGAGTAGTCCGATGAATTTTATGTAAGACTGTAATTAGGTGGCTTTGCTGTATAATGTTCCCCCAGCAGTGCGGATGCAGAAAGGGAAAGTAAAATAATGCATAGAAATTGCTGTCTTCTTCTGCGCCCTTCTGTTGGCACTGCATATCCATACATTGACATTCAGAAGCATACATTTACACATTCCTGGATATTACCATCTTGTAGCTCCCCAGTCCCTCACTGATTCTGGTGCTGATCCTGTGCTCCTCCTCCCCATGACAGGTTTGGGAATCTATGTCTCACATTGAAGCTGTTTCTCCGTTCGAATTTCCTGGCCTTCTATTTACCCCAATCCAGTTCAGCCTTTTCACCCAGCTCTGATGGGTTTGGAATGGTAAAAGATTCAGGCACCGTTCAGTTGGGACCACCTCTGGCCCATGCCTCCCCTCATACCAAACAGTGTCTGCACAATGCCTCGTTCTATTAGAGTAAGGCCCTGGTAAATGAGAGTAAAGCACTGACAGGGATGTCTGGTGAGGGACCTGGCACAGACAGGCTGGCAGTGGGAGTCCATGCTGGAGTGGCAGACACTGAGGCTGGATGGACTGACTGTGGGTCCTCTCACTACTGGAGAGGTTCTCGGGCACATGTTGGCTAACACCATTTGATGGGATTTGTGACACTGCTTAGCAAATTCACAAAACTGATCTAAAGGAGGAAAAAGACTCAGAAATGAAGTGAAATAAATGCTGCTGTCAGTCTTTTCTGGGCAGGGTCAAAGAAAACTGGGATTGGCTCCGGACCCAATGCATGAGGGCCGAAATGGAGGACATCATTAGAATTAGCAAAAGCTTCACAACCAACCAGTGTGGAACTTGTCAGTTTTCGCTGTGCCTGCAAATAGCACTCCAGTTTCCTCCCATCATTTAGAAAAAGTAAATCAGAGATCAAATTGACTGAATTGAGATGTGGAGCTACGAATTCACAGGCAACAAACTGTTTTCTCCAAGATTACACAATGGCTGTACTTTTTAATTCAGACAATTTTAATGTCAGATTTCAGGACGAATTGAACAAGGTAGGTTGTTATCTGCAACTGGAATTCTTAAGTTATAAGTAAGGGTCGAATTTGATACGCACAGGCCTCATTCACATGATGTTTTCAATTGAAAATGGAGAACTTTTGTGGTGTCTGTTTACATGACAACGGTGCATGGAGTTACTGAAAGCACAACCTTTTCAAAGTCACCACTGCTACTACTGAGCAGGATTACTATTGCTATTGCAACAACACATCATCAGTAGGGTAAAACTAGCCAGTCTCACGATAGTTTTGCATGTTAAACTCCAGTCCTGGGTGGCCGGTGTCTTGCATGTTTCAGCTCTCTCCCTGCTTAAGAACATCTCAAACTGATGTTCTAAATAAGCCCAGTAATGAGCCCTCATTGCCATCAGGTGTGCTGCAGCTAGGAGAAACCTAAAACATGTAGACTTTCTGTCTATAGATTTAGACAGAAGAAAATATTTAGTACTTCACACCAATCTACAGTTACCGTTTTTGTAGTTTTTATTTTGAAAGTAGAAATCATGTAGGTTGCTCCTTATTTCTAAAGGTCTACCTGTTTTCATTGCGTTCAGATATAGAAATATGTGCTTAAAGCTTTTTTTTTTTTTTTTAATATTTCATCTTCACTCTTCTGGATATCCATTGATCTTTCAAAACATCCCCATAATCTCATGAATGGATGGATGACTTCTAGAAAACAACAACAAAAAAAACAACATCCCGCAGCTTGACTGCTGGGAAGGTTTCCACCATCCAGCCGACTGCCCCCACTGACCGTCTATACATTTTTTTCCTACGTTTCATCCTTCAGGTCCTCATAATCAATTCAACACCAGCACTCTCAATCACTCACTGTAACGGTAAAGAGGAGGAGGAGGGCAGTACCTGGGGAGCGACACAAGGAGAAACACATACACACCACGCTTCACCCAAAACACTCTTTTATGTCAACCAGCTGCGGCATCAAAGTCTCAGTGAAAATCTCAGTGGTTCCTCCCTCCAGCAGCGCTCATGAAAATCAAATAAAGATCACTGTCAGTGATTTACTTTTAAAAGTATTTATATAAAAAGAGGAAAGTTTGAAACTCAGAAGGTTGTATTTTAGAAAAAAGTTTCCAACAATCCCATTTACTGTTGTGGCAGATTACAAATACCATTTAATGCCAAATTCTATTTACTGCATCGAGTTTGTTTTCATGGATTTGCAAGCAGGTCGTTTGTTCCTTATGACTGTTGAGAGTTCAAAATGAGAGGGTTGCTCACACAGCCCAGAGTAAAAGTTGGAGACGACAGTCTGCTTATCTCTGTAAGACGCTCTTGTCTCCAAGGGGGGGAGCAAATGTTTACTTTCACTCTTGGAGGTGTCAATCACAATGAAATGTAAGGAAATTCTTGAAGTTTCACTGCTGGTGCCTCAGCATGATAGCTATCTATCTAGCTAGCTATCCAGCTAGCTAGCTAGCTAGATAGATAGCTAGATAGATAGATAGATAGATAGATAGATAGATAGATAGATAGATAGATAAAATGTTGCGTAAACAGGGTCTTAGTCCTTGCTCTGATGCCACATATGTAAAACGTGTTGATTAAAATAATATATCCTGTGGTATAAAGTGCCTGTAAAAACAAAAATAAGTAAACACAACCAAACAGCCACAGTCCCAAAGCACTCCTATGCTAATTGACTGATGAGCCGCTTCAGAGCAGGACTTGTCACATAATATTAGTTTCAAGCAAAGCGACAACAAGTGTTGAAGAGGACGCAGAGGAGCTTCAGCACTTCCAAAAAGAAGTGCAGAGGAGGAAAGTGTGAAGTTCATTCTGGAGCAAACGGTAAGTGTGTGTGGCACAGCTGACTTGATTAACAGCACAGTTTTAATCAGGCTTTAATCAGCACCTTGTTTCCTTCGACTCTTCAGCATCCTTAATTTGATGGTGAAGCCTCGAAACGCACGTCATTAAAGATGTGTTAAAAATATGTTTCTATCATTTCTAAAGCATTTTCTCAAGCTCTTGGATATCAATTAGGTTGAAGCACATTTAAAGGGAGCATTTGTGAAAGCATTAAAGGTACTGAGAAACACTTTTTTAAAGGTGATGACTTCTTTTCACTAAATATTTTAGAAAATATTGACACTTAAGCTGTAATTTACAAAAGCGTATTACATTCAGACATAGAAAAGAAAGATGATGATTTTTTTTGTACACTCTCAGCAAAAAATAGTATTCACTTTTGTCACTTTGTTTATCTAAATGTAAGTGGAATTTATTTAGTTTATTCCAGTTTAGTTTTCCTTTATCTTTAAATAATGGGATGAACAATGACGGCACCTCCAGGCTCAGTAGCTGTTCAGACGTATGAACTCCTCTCTCTTGAATATTGCAATGTTTGTCCCAATGAGCGAGTGCTGCAAGCTCCGTGGACATAAATGATTCAAGTCAAACACATTAAAGCTCTCTATGAGGAAATCAAGCAATTCTTCAAAATGGAGGATCCTGGAACAATTTTGACCTATTCCTAACTAGGAAAAAAATGAAATACTTTTTAAATGTAGCTTGTTAATTTTCTAAAGTCCGAATTTCTTTTGTTTTCTGAAATTGTGTCAGTGAAGAATTCTCTTTTAATCCAGAAATACAGAACAACTTGTGTAAATGTGTCAGAAATAATGCATGCAAAATTTTAAATTAATACTGAAGAGGATGCAGTCCAAGCTTGAAAAACTAAACAAACACTGTATCGAGAACCGTGCTGAATCGTAAGTCTTGTATTATTGTGATAACTATCCTCTCGGTGTGATCGATCATTGATAATCTCAAGACAGACCGAATACACTTTAAGTTCACCATTTTGTAAATGTCTGGTTGTAATGACCTTGATACCGTCTGTCTGGCTTTGTTGTTCATTTTAAATAGACCCTGACGGCATCTGGTCCCATCTGACATATTTCCAGCTGATTGTACTCTGTTGAGCATGAGATGTCGAGGTTTGTCTCAGAAAACACGATTGGCTGAATGAAAGCAGATGTTGTTAAACAATCACATCTGTGAGATGCTTCCTCATGAAGATGGTGGGTGACACACATGGTCAGGATGGACATACATTAATGTAATGGGGGGGGGTGTCAAATTTTGGGAGGACGAGTAGCTTCTTGTCAGTTGTTGGAAGGTTACAGATTTGATTTCATTAGATGTCCATGGGTTTTTGAGCAAGACTCCAAGCTGCTGCCAGTGATGAACAATATCAAGCATTTTTAGGCCACATTTACATGACAATGTTTCAAGTGAAAACACCTTGTTTATGGGCTGGGGAACTGTAAATTGAGGCCAAGGCATTTTCCAGCAAAAAAGGAAAATCTTCTTGCATTTTGGGTGACAATGCTGCTCAGAGCTCTTCTGCCATCTTTGTGTAGACGTAGATTGTTTCCAAAATGCCGCCATGTCAACTTGGAATGCTAAGACATGTTATTATTTGGACTATTACAAAGACAGAGTATAAAATAACCTCAGATCATGAGATTACACTGTTTCTTTAAAAGTTCATTTGTACACAAAGGAAGAAGATTAATGCCCTAAGATGCCCTATACCTGTACATGGTAGATTGTCCTGTTCATTGAGTTAAATGTTCCTTTTTCCTTCTCAGTGCTCTGCAACCTCCAGCTCTGGAGCTGCCCGCTGCTGTATCGTTGCCTTAAAGCTGTTAGAAAATTATAAGTAAACGAACATTTTTATCTTCTTTTCATTTTATCTGCACACCAAACTATCCCTCAAAGGGACACTTGACTTATAGTTCAAGGTGAAAAGTGTGACATTTGATAAAGAATAGCTCAACTACAATATGTCACACCTGCACTCCAAGCAAAGAGCTTCATTCATCTTGAACAGACTCATTTACTTTCTTTTCAGTTCAATTCAGCCTTATTTATATAGCGCCAGGTACAACACTGTCATTTCTGGGCACTTTACAGAGAAAAACCCAACAATTCCTCATGAAGAAAACACTTAGTCATGTTCTCTTGAAAATGAGAACGTTTGCCTTAATAAGATAACCTGTCTAAATACAGTTTTGTAAACAATTAAAACAACTGGAGCCAGATAGAAAAACTACTAAATTGTAAAATATTTCAACTAACAGCTGAAATGCGATTGAAAAGGTGAAACAGCTAACGTGGCTTAACAAACCAAAGTGGCTGGAAGAGCCAAAATATCTCAATTCACCATTCATCTATATATCCAATACCACTCTGTTCAGTTCAAGGTACCTGGCGGGGTGGTGAAGCCAGTTAACTCAGGGCGAAGGCAGGATACATGTTGGGAAGGTCATCAGTTCATCACAAAGCAAGTAAAAAGAAATGAACAGTTGCACATACACACATGATTACACTTCTAATTGCATGTTTTGAGACTGTGGGAGGAAACATGGAGAAAACCCATGCAAACAAGAGAAAGCATGCTGACTAATGAACAAAGGCAGGTTCAACCTTCTTGATGTGTGAGAGAAAAAAATTAATAATTCAAATTTAGATAAAAATTTTCTGTGTATGGGAAACCTATATATACAGCTTTATGAGGCGTTTCATCCTAATCTTAGGGGTTAAATCCGTTTAATGGCTCCAGATAAGATAGATCTTGGGGTTGGTTACAGACCCCTATTTTAGTCTTTCAATACAACTTCAATTAGTCTTTTTTTGTCTTACAGCTTTTTGAGGATCCATCCCAAAAAGTGACTGCAGCCATTAAGACAGTCATCTAACCTTTGGGCCGCAGCAGTCTCAGTACTCATGGAATGATTCAGTGGCTTTTACACGAGGTTGTACTGAAAGCTTTTTCTTTCAGAAAGAAAAAAAATCCTCTCAGCGAAGTGCCACCACATTCTCCCACAGAAGCCACTCCATGGGGCTCGCGACTTTTCTTGCTTCCATCTAAGTGGATATCCTGAGCCTGTTTTTACTCTGATTGCCCTTGAATGGTCCCTGTGGCCAGCTGTAGTGTAACGGCCACCTCCCATCGGAACAAACAGCCTCTCAGGAATGGCGAAGGACAATTACTAATCAATGTGTACAGCTCCCTGGTGGCATCCAAAGGAGTGTTGGTGAGGCTGCGTCACATTTCACCCTCATCTAACTGAAGGAATTGGTCTTCCTGGAGAGGTTGAGTGGATGGTTGCCTTCTAATGGATCGGTCTGGACTGACCACAGAGGGGCAATGAAACATACAAATGGAGATAATGAGGAAAGAGAAAGAACAATGTCATTGTTCGATTTAGGAGGGAAAGCACCACAGACTGTAGCTTCTAAGAAAACTGATTATCTTAGTATAACTTACCCAAAAAAATGTATGAAATTTGAAAGTAACTAATTGTATACTCACCTTGAAAACAAATAACTGTATATGAGGACCAAACAATTCATTTCATAAGTGAAAATAATCACAGAAATATGAAAAAGGACAGAACAATAAAGAAGTCCAAACATGTATTCCTGGAATATGTTAAATAACACCATCCATCAATTAGTCCAACTCCAAGTTATCGCATTACATTTCATGCTTGTTTCTTAAATGGGCTCTAGATGATCTGATCCATTTGATCCCGAGATGTAGATGACAGTGTAATTGTGCACTTTCTTTGAAAAGTGCTGGTAAATTCAGGAATGAACAACACACACCGCCCAGAGGAGGGGCAAAATGATTCAGAAGGCAACCCCGCCCACAACACGGTTCACACCTTAGATAATAGGGATGGCAACATGCAGGAGGTTAACTTGTAGCTCGTGGTGACAGCTTGTTGGCTTTGTTTTAAATTTCATTTTAGGGCTGCAGATGTGCAACAAGTTTTATGTGATTTTGCAACCGATCTTTCGACAAAGCAGATTGCTTTCCTCTCCACTCATGTTTTTGGTATTCCTTATTAAGAAAATCAACATGACCAATATCTCCTTCATTTTGTGGCAGCACAATTTATTTTGCTGATGTTTAACTTGAGTGTTTCCCCCTCCATCTCTACTCATGTCATTCTTCTCTACCCGGGTCCTGCTGCTTCCAGGTTTACTTGCAGCACATGAAGAGCAACACCTGACAAGAGAACACATCCTTCTTCAAGATAGCGTGCAAGTGCAATTTGTCTTGTCTTGGTTTTCTATCAACTCTTTCATTTTGGCGTTATTGCTCCCTCTTGTCAAAAACACAAAGAATGAACAAATGTGTTATTGAGGTTATCTGCCTCTGTGGGTGAGTGAAGCATGTCGTCTGCCGCTGATTACATCGTACTGCTGGTGCACCTGTGTCTGACAGGAGGAACTCCACCTCCTGCAATGAGGAGACAGAGTACTGGGACAATCTGATCGGATGCACTTATAAGAGGCGCACAATGTCACAGTGTGGTGAGAAGCGATTGTGGAGGAGCATGCTGCATCCTGACAGCAGGGAAGATAAAACAAGGGAATGGTCATCGCATCTGCAAGTCACTGTTTTCTGTCTGCCTCCTTAAGTGCCAGCTGGGACTGAATGATTGTTCACATCAATGACATAGCGTTTGGTGAATAGTGAAATAATAAATCCAGAATGATGCCATATCATCAGACTGGAAGCCACAGGAAATAATCTAAGCATTAGCAAATGTGTATAGAATTTTTTGCAATGGAACACAAAAAAGAAAAGATGAAACCGGGGCCTTAAAACTGGATTAAAATTACTTAAACAGAGATTTGGACAGTCAGACACAAATAAAGAAAACATGCTGGAACATGGTGTACACAGCCACTAAAAACACAACTTTTTGAAAACTTCCCCAAGTTCAAAAGTTTTCCAATTTTTTTGGAAACAGGGGGAAAACACATTTTCTGAAAGCGCTCCTGCTGTGTTTGTTTGAATAGATCAACAACAACAAGAATAACCAAATTGTTAGTGTTCTCCTGGAGCTTGGCAGATTTAACTAAGAGTCATCTTTTATAGCCATCCAACTAGCTTATTGTTTTCTGCACATATGCATTTGGTTTCATTACAAAAGCAAACAATAACACCTACTAGTTATCCAACATGCTGACTACATAATTTTAATCATTTCTGCCATTTCCCTGAAAACGTACATTATTTTTAAAATGTTGCCATGTAAACCAGAAACTTTGTTATGTTGTATAAGGGGCCTGAGACTCCAACTTGGATAAAGCAGCATCGAAGATTGAAGGAAGGATTTGTATTTTACATTTGCTGAAACTTTATTATTTTAACTATTAATGCTTAAAGGCATATTCGAGGATTCTCCGCCGATTTCGTACAACATGGCCGATTTGCCATTTTTGGAGCACTGCGCATGCGCGGCTCCCTCCGCATGAGGACTGTCAGGAGCGCGCACGTCAGCCGCATGTCAGTTTGTTTACATCTGCGTAGCTGGAGCATCGTCTTTCCGCATAGGATTAAAACATATTTGTAATTCTGTCGGACTCTTCTTCCAATAATACATAAGAATACGATCTGTAAAGTAGTGTCTTACGTGTTTATGCAACAGAAACACATTTGAATGGGATAATAAGCATGTTACCTGTCTAGCAGAGACTTCGCCACATTGTGATCAGTCCTAAATCCCTTTTGTGCTTTGAATGTCCGCCACCTCGTAAAGGAATACACGTGTAAGAAACACGCGTTTTGCCTTTCTTTTCAATGGCCTTTCTTCTATCTTCTGCCATCTCGCGGGAGGAGCAAGCTGCTTCTGCGATGGTCATTGGTCTGTATGTCACTTCCTAAACAATGCTCTGCGCATGCGCGGCTTGAAACAAGCGAGCGCGCACAGAGGCGGCGACTCGACATATGTTATCACGCAAATGCGTTCCCACATTGATTGGCATTATGACTGCCCAATTACGATTTGGAACCATACAATTCTGATTGGTTCTAAGGATCCTCCAGTATACCTTTAAATTCTCTGTACATCAAAGCTTTGAACAATATAAAGCATTCTAATAATTGGAGTCGTTGGGAAAAAAGTTTTACTTAGATTTTGTTTGTGACATCTGCTTGATGAACGGGTTCATTAAATTCAAGCCTCTGGGTTTTTGTTGTCCGGACACACTTACCAGGTCAGTGTCCTTGAAGTCACATTGTTAGAAAATGAAAACGAGACTCAATTTCTGCACTCAGGTCCCTCTCCTTTTAGCAATCTACGCAAACATACAATATAACAATTGGAGAATTGTTATTCATACCACTGCTTAAAGAGCGACCTACTAATAATCTGGACCAGAATGGTCAGTTGGCTATTTCAGCACCAAGGACAGCACCTTGGATCTATCATTAAGCAGCATCCTACGGATAATCTCTACAACAACAGTCAACTGGCAAATTCAGAACCATGGACAGCGCCTTGGATCGATCATTAAACAGCCACCTACTGATAATCTTCACCACAATGGTCAACTGGTTATTTCAGCACCAAGGACAGTGCCTTCGAATTATCAATAAACAGCGATCTGCTCTTAACTGAGACCACAATGTCCAATTGGCTATTTCAGCACCATTTACAGTGCCTTAGATTTATCGTTACATAGTGACCCACTAAAAATCTCCCCAAAAACAGTCAACTGGTTATTTCAGCACCATGGACAGCACCTTGGATTTATCATTAAAAAGCGACCTACTGATAATCGAGACAACAACAGTCCATTGGTGATTTCAGCATAATTTATGTGCCTTGGATTTATCATTGATAGGTTAGATTGTGTGATTGCAGCATTATCAGACTCCTTTACTTCAGCCTGTTACCATCACAGATTTAGCCATTCAAAGTTGTTCTCAGTGAAGCGGTGAGCAAATCACCATATTTAGAACTGGATTATTAATGCCTTCACAGTTGTGGCAGTAACTGCAGTGTAATAACTGTAGATCCAGTTGAGAAAGTGAATACAGTGACTTACTGGTCACTGGTATGTGTCATGTCAAGTACTGAGCCTTAAAATATTACTGGACTTTCTATCATCACTTAATACATTTCAAATGAAAAGACACATGGAGAGTATATGTCGATGTATGACATTTATTTATTATGAGTCTAGATAGGAGGTTGCATTTGCTGCAATATGTTACCTTTTTAGTTTTGAACAGTTATTTATTCCAATCTAAATTTGAAATAATTGTAAGTTGAGAAGACTTTGTTTACATATGAAATGCATAATACTTATGATACACACCTATTTTTTCAAGATGTAGCCTGCTGCTGTATTTTAAATTACTATTTAGGTTGTAGTGAAAATTAAAATGAGTTGGATAAAATAAAGTTTCTTTTACCACTGCAGAATGCAGCAGCCAACATGTGCCATTTTCATGATATAAAAATTAAAACATATAAACATATAAACAAACACAATAAAATGAATCCTATAAATCACTTGCTTTTTGCTTGCACTGGTGGTCTGCTGGGCACTAAAGCTACCAGCCCGTTGCACCTGTCAGCTCCTGTCAGCGAGGCACGCCATAATGCATCCAGGCAACCCAGGACAGGCTGGCTGCCATAGTAGAGCAGCTCACTGGTTGTGCTCAACAGGAGCAGCCTGAAACAAAGCCCGACTGTTGTTCATGGCGATACTGCCTCATTTGTATGTGAGAAGCAAATGTAAAGAGTCCAGGCTTGTTGTGCACATTAGTTGCTCGGCCTGGAGTATCAACAATTGGATTCCCTGTCCCTGCAGATCTGCCATGTGTTGGTGGGAGGTCATGTCAGTGGCAGAGGTCAAAATATTTCCACAGAGTTACACATTTCGTAAGAATATTTTTGGATACAGGAGATTTTTTTTTTTTTTTTTTTTTTAAGAAACGTAATAATGCTCGTCATTTGTGTCTTGAAACTAAAGTTTGAATTCATTTCCAAACTTATTTTCAGTTTAGAACGAAGTGCTTAACTGGTTGGATTCAATCTCTCATCAACAAAACATGCAAAAAAAAATTCATTATCACTTGAAAATGTTTTCATGCAAACAGGGCCTTAAACACATCAACTGTCTGAAGCTACTGAATCAATACACACAATGCTGGCTGGATCTTCAGGAAATATCAAACTGGCATACTGAGAACAGAATAAATGCTATCAACAAGTTAAATATTTCACAATTCCATGAGAAATAAATCATAAAAGCCATATCTCCTTTTTGCTCAGAAGGCTTATTAATTAAATGGAGATCTTTAAACTTCCAGACAGAACAACAGTCGAGCTTATCGGAATGAAAAAAAACAGCTGTTGGGTTTAAGAGAATACATGGGGGTGGAAAATCATTTAAAAATACAAGTGAAATGTTGGAGAAGAAGGTAACATGATTGAGCATATGTAGTCTGTGGTACTGCTGGCTGTATTCACTTTCAATAAAAATTGATCACGCTTAATATTTATCTTCTTCAAGTCTGAGTACATTCTGTCAGGTGCTTCAAGTGTGCAGACATTCACTCAATAGGACACCATCTGTATGGTTTATTCTAGTTTGGAGTTAATTTTTAAACACTAATCTTGAGCAATAGAGCACCTAATGAGGCATAAATACCACATTTTACAACTTTGAGGTACTCATGGCAATGGACATTCAGACTGTACATTTGATGGCCACCTGGCTATTCCTGCCTTTTATTCTTCCTCCTCCAGGAAAATGGAAACAGGCCTAATGGCAGTTGAATTCCACACGCCACCTTCCAGCAGATGGCGGCTCCATGTGAGGCTTTACTAATCATAAACACGTAAATAATGCAAGGCACTCCGGCTGAGAGGGCTTGCTGTAGCAGAGGAGACGGAGAGAGACGCGGGGGAGACTGGATCAGCTGGTGTGCAAGCTAAAACACCGCAAAACTCCTGAACGGACTCCTCGGAAAATTCCCCCATTTAAATGATTTACATATTGATAGAGGTCACTCCCACATTGGAGTAATCAAGACCTTCTGTTTGCTCATGCTGTCATGAATATTTACTGATGAATTTTGATTAAGAGTCGGGCCTAAGGCGGTGCTGACACGGTGCGGGCGGTGTCCGACGCTATTAATGAGATTCCTCACAGACGAGAGATGTGGGCTCCGTTGTGAAAGTGCTTTTGTTCTTTTATCTACTTTTTACCTGATGAGTGAAACGACTTCCAGGTTTGCAGTGAAACAATATGTTCCCCTTGACACAGAGCATTATCTTCAGGTGGCCCTTCAAGCTCGTTGACTTTTATCTTCACGTTTTTTCAAGTAATTTGTTCCCCTTCAAGTGAGAACTCGCTGATAGAGAAAGACCTATAATAGAGAGTCGTCGGATGATTGATGAGATTTTAGCTCATTTAACAAGAACTGATCTTGGTGGAAAGAGAAAAGGTTACAGGCCAAAACTGAAACTGTCTTTTCATCCTCATGTCCATCATCGTCTGTTTGTTTAATTGGTTTTTCATTGACCGCACACATCTCTGTGTCAAACCACAGCAAACGCCTTCAGATTCCTCTAACTGCTGAATGCATATTTCTATTTGAATATCCTTCATTCATGCCAATGTCAGACTTTTGGATCGTTTTTGTATTGCACTGGAACTTGTAAATCTTTCCTCAAACAGAGGCCCAAACACTTCTCAGCTCCATCTGTATTTGTGAGTGCAGAATCTGGGTATACGGGTTAATGAAACACGGTGGAGTATGAGAAAGAAGGCAATGACCCAGGTAGGTAAACAGCTTTTGAGGAATGATGTTTTGGTTCAAGGACAAGACACCGTTAGAGGGCAAATAACAACTTCTTTGGAATTGAAGCACTCGCCTTCGTTCCCCTTGAAGAAAATAGAATGTCGCCTTCCGTGACAGTGCCCGAGAGCCAAAGTTGATTGCATTGGACTTAATACAATAGAAGTAGGGTAGAAGTCAGCTCAATGAAGCAACACAGGTTTTAGCACTGCAATGATCATGCACAGATTGGGAGTATGAGGATTAGGTTATTTAAAATATGACCAAAAAATATTAACATCTGTTTCTGGTCTTTGAGCTATTCGGAGGCACTGCATTACTACAAAAGCACAGGAAAACATCAGCAAACCATTATCAGTGAAGGTTGTGAAAAAAATGAGCTGGAAAAAGACATTTGTTCCAGCTTGTCAATGTATTCGCAATTATAAGGTTTTCACAATGGGTATGTTGATTGTAGGCTTCACAACTTATTGTTCCATTTGCATGTTCTTCATATGCATGCACACATTTTTCCTGGTACTCTGATTCTCTGAATCTATAATATTAGTTGCTGTAAATTCATCATAGGCGTGGATGTGTGGGTGTTATGTTGAATAGAGGAGAAAAAAATGGGAGCATCTTCAAAGGCCGTCATAATAATTAATATCTTGTTAGAACATCAGAAGGTGAAGTGCATCGTCCAGACTTTTTGTGCCTAGAGGCTTTGACCAAGGCAAATAGAGCATGAATGCTTGATAAGACTCATGATGGTGATCTAACGTGGCTGCAGTGACATACATTTTAAATAAGGAAAAGTGGCACATGTGGTCCTGCTGGTTTTGCAGACCTTGTGTTTTTGATACCTCTGTCAGCTTGTAAACATCAGATGAGCAACTGACAGCCGAAGTTCCCCTCATTACTTTGGCCCTACGTTACAACAGCTATAGAGCTGCTGTCTCTCCTGCTTCCTTGATTCACAGGGGGCATTTGTGTTTGTTCCTCGTGAATTTACTTTTTAGGGACGTGCCTGTGATCAACTATAAATTTGTAACTTCTACGGCACTGGTTATTTCACCAATCAGGGGTCATAAGGTGAAAGTTTGTTGTGTGTAAGCCCACCCTAAAGTCACCTTTGTGACGATATGGAACATATACAATGGGAATCTGCGAACAAAATAGACCCAAAAGTTTCTCTAGGACAGCAACATTAAAAATGCACGACATGAGTAAAATTATACAGATTCTGTGTAAATCCTGAGTCCAGCAGCAGCAGCAGCAGCAGCCGCCTCTTCCTTGTTCCTCAGATGTGTGTAGGTGCTGACTGCAGCACCATATCACAGCAAACACAATCAGCACTACACCGCGGAGCGTCTGGAGTGTGGACCGAATACGGATGTTGATTCTTTCGGCAAACATCAACACTCTGTCAGACAGTGTTGAGCATGTGTCTGCACATTGAACAGACCGCAGTCAGTTTCAGACTTCTGCTGCATCAAAGTTTCATTAGATGACAGGAATGAGATAGATTTTGGGGATTGGCGTTGTTTATTGAAAGCCTGGTAACTGATAAAGAGTATTTGACCATTTTTCCTGAATTTCTCAGTAACGTGTCAATTATCGCCGGAAATACAGTGTTTCCAGGTGCCTCACGACTCTCCTTTGCGTACGCACACCTGAAGGCAGGATGTGCTGTCAGGAAGTATTGTGTCTTCTGATGTAAGCGTGTCTAGTGGACCTCTGGCCTTAGGCAGTGCTTTATTTAAAAATGCATACGTATTACCAGCCCCGAGCAACAAGCCTGGGGCTGTAGTCTCCTCCCTCCATTTTCAGACAATATAGATCCAGTTGCAGATTGTTGTGCAGAACCAGGAGAAACTGTGAAATCTGCACTGTGAAAGGGTAAACTTCTTCAAAGCGATATTGCTGCTTTCTCTTTCTTCAAACGCCTTTTATATCAAACAATCACACATGAGCCGCAGTGGTAAAAATGGAGCGTGCGGTTTACCGCACAGCTTACTGGCAATGTGTCATCGGGTTCTGCGATATTGGAGTTCAAACGGCTTTCAGGCAGTTATCTCTCATTGTCGTTTTACAGCAGCCCGACAAACACGGGGAGGAAAGAAATCAGCAGCCACGCTTCACTATCCCCGTTCGATAGAATCTAAAGACGACGTCGAATGGTGCAGGGACTTGGATCATAACAATCACATCATGTGACCCTTCATCTCTGCTGAAGTGGTAGTCGATACACTAAAACTATCTTACTTACACCACACCAGCCACTGTAAATAAAATGTTTCAAACATGACAGCTGTATGGTCATTGTGTTTCCTATACAATACAGTTCAATATCTGCATAGCAGCAACTTGCACAGGTTTACAGCTGGAATCTAATATTCTTTGCAGAAGAGGCATTTCACCCAGTTTTTGTCAACAGGGTGATCAGTGAAGAGGCTTGTTTGTTGAACAAGATGAAGTGGAATAAAGCTATGAGAGACTGACAAAAGGTGAATTCAAAAGCTACAGCTGAGAATCCAAAATAAGAAACATATCACTTCAAAAGCTGTCATACCCCCGCTTACACTTTATTACAGTGAAAGACCATTTTAATGAAGCTAAAGAAATCATTCAAATAACAGATGTGTCCACAGATAAACAGGATGGTTCAGTGGTAAAAGAGACAAACAGATCAGCTAATTTCAGCGAATCATTTTCCTAAATTGAGTCAGAAAAAACAAGGCAGACATTGCTTACAAACGCTAAATTTTTTCTGGTAGCATGAAATGATACACATCACCTGTTCAAAATTTTTGATGTAAAGACTTGCTACGAATTTTCATAGCACAGTATCTTCAACAAAGAATCATTGGGTCTTTGGTTAGCCTCAAATCCCACCAGGAGTATTTCAGAAGTTGAGAATATTATCTAGCTTCTTGCACCGGCTGTATTTGATTCTTCCATGACTTTGTAGAGAAACTGTTTCTAATTTGGATATTTTATTTTGGTTTTCTTATGGGTTTTCCTACTTTGTTTAACAGAAGTTTAATTATTAAAGCAGTTCCAATGTTGAGGTCTTTGGAGAAACCTTTCAAATAACTGATCTGGTGGATGCTTTTGAAAGTGAAAGAGAGAACAAATGTCTGTGTTCTCTGCAGAGTGTGTATTGAACTTTCTGATCAGCTTGACAGGCCATGGGGAAGTGAGATATTAGCAGAGCTGGAGAACTTTATGAGAATTGCTGAGTTTTATCAACTTTACGGACTTGTGACGTGTTGGGGGTCTGTTTACATGACAATTCACGTAAAACGCTCAGATAACCTTTTGCCATCTTTGCATCTATGTGCTGACAATCTTTTTACAACAGCCATGGTGCACCTCACAGTTGCAGTCGCCATCAACAATTAGATGGAGCCCGAACATTTCATTCAAATGTTGTCTTCTCTTGTTTACACTACAATGGGCCCAAATGTTATGAAAGCCCTGAATCCCACATTTTATATTCAGCAATAAGGTTCCTATCAAGTTTGTTTTTTTCATCATCAACCAATATAGTGTTTTCTGTCTTTCTTGAAACTGTTCTTGTTTCCTTTTTACACTTTTTTTTTGTTTTTACTGAGTTTCAATGTGTTTAATCACGCAAACCCAGCTAATATTGAAACCAAATATCATCCTTGTGTAAAAAAAATATCCTTTGTGAAATGAAAAGTAAGAGATGAAAAAATGTAACCAAGTGTGTGAAGGAGTAATTTGTGATTTTTCCTGTCTCACAGCTTGTGTACTTCAATATAGAACACAATAGCCAACTAGCATTTCTGAAAATAAAGAATTCAGAAATGACTTCATTCATTTATATAATTTTTTTGATCAAACATTTTGACACTGAAAAGTTACATGTCTAACTTGTTTTAATTGAAACTGCATATTTGTAAATAAATAGAAGTTTAATAATAATGACAATAATTATTACCATTATTGTTAAAAATCAATGGAAACATCAAATCTGTAATAAATATTCCCAGCTGCAATTTTTACGAGCTGTCAAAACAATACCGCATCCATTTTACAGTAATACTGGTCGACTTCACTGAATGTGCCACACTTGGCAGCATTGGAAAGTGGTGATAGCTTCTTGGTGGCAAATTGAGCTCAGTCCCTGTAGATCGACCTCCAGTGTGAAAAGGACAAGACCCCTTTTACAACGTTGTCATCTCTAAGCATGTCTGCAAATTGAGACAAGTTGCAGCTTAACGCCTCCTATTGTCTGAAATTAATGATCCATTGTTTCAAAACCTATTTTGCAAAATCTCGAGTGGTGATTGTGGCACCATTATTATGGTAAACTGCAGATGTGCCATTTCAGAATGAAAAGATTAACAGGTCATGCTTCAAAAATGGTCAATTATAGAGTTGACTGCACACAGACATCTAACTCCCATGTCACCTTTCCCATCCTACATCTTGTCATTGCTATTGGCGTAAAAAACAAATTATTTAAAACTGTTGACATCAAGTGCTGCCTTGTTTGTCCATGGAATTTCCTGATGCAAATAACTTTTATTAATCAGTAAAAATATTCATCCCTATTATGCAGAGCTTGGGCAAAAGAGACAATTAGGAATTATTCACTGTTACAAAATGCTCATTTCAAACAAATTGGCGATATGGAGTGTCATGACTCCCAGTCCAGATTCTCCTGGGATTTCATAGTTAAATGGTTGAGTCACCAGTAATACAAATCCAACATCACTGTCTGTCCATAAGGATGTCTGTGTACTCATCAATGGTAATGGTTACAGCATATTGTTCTCTGCATGCATTTGTGGTTGGTTTCATTATGAAAACAAGCAACAGCACCCACTCATGGCCCAAAAAAAAAAAAAACACACTGTTTTCAGTGTGTCTGTATGAAGAGACACAACACTTTTCTGAGATAAAAGCACATAAATAATCAGTTTTTATAATGGGCAACATGCCTGTGCAATGAGCCATCAGTTTATTATTTTTTATCCAACTGTTAAAGCAGTTATTTGCCATTAAAAAAAAAAATGAAATTACAAGTATACCAGTATTCTTGAAAAGACCAACATTCAGGTATGGAAGAAAATAAACCAAACAAACTTACCTTACTTATGGATATGTTTTAAACGTGTCCCTCTATATCTTGTTTAAATGCTGTGCTGAGACAAAGGTCACACATGGCAAAAAGTGAACCCAGGAAATAAATGAGGTCCAGTCAATAGTTCACTGCAGTCTCACAGGACTCACATGCAGAGACTTATGAACTACACAAAGAAAAGAGCAACTTCTTCTCTGATGTATTTTTTTCTAAATGCATATTTATGTGTATATAGTCTAAAACTTTGGACTCGTTGAAGGATTTCCAAGATAAATGTTGTCAAATCTGTACTATTGTAAGATTATGCAAATCTGAAAAACACAAACACATCATGCATTTGCTGAATCTGAATTTAAGCCTATTACCTCTCATAAACGATAAATGGGAGGATAAATGAATGAATGCAGAGAGTAAACAAAGCTAAATAGTAATGGTAAAGCAAAAAAAAAAAAAAAAATCAGTGAAAGGAAGGGTAAGTCATCAAAGCAGAGATGGATTTCAGGGTTTCAAACATAACATCATAAAGTACAGCAAATTCTTCACTTGGTGTTTTTTCAGAGTAAAATGAATGTTCAGGTGAGCTGTCATGGGCATGATATATGAAAAATCCTCCTAGCTCAACTTGTACAGCCTAAAATCTGACTTCAAGAGGGAGAAGGGGTTGATCTTTAAACAATGAAGTAAATTACAATGTGGAGTGGCTGCTCAATGATTATTGTTTGCTGGGGAAAATTACAAAAATCGATTCAATACATATATCTTCTTCACATTTAAACTGATATTAGTTGAGTTCAAGGTCGCTCGCTATTCACTAGCCTCCTTGCTAAACACACCACTGTTGGCAGTAGGCAGCTCTAAGGCTTTCTCTATTGCGTTACCCTTTGTACTTCCTGCTGAACACTTGGAGGCCAGGAACCAGAGGAATCAAACCGTGTGGAGGCATTGCGGATGCAGCAGCAGCAGGTCAGGAGTGCTGTGTGCCCTGTGGCTATTCGATATCCTCATTTGCATTCTGACCACGTTGGACCCTGCCCCGGTCAGATTAGCATTTCACAGGTGAAAACTGAAGCCGCCTCAACCATGACACATCAATACTTCTTTGTTGCTAAGTGAATAAACCACCAGTCTCTCTGATTCCATCACAGGTGGTCTTCGTCGTCTAAACAGACCCCAGTGGAAGGGTATTAGAGGTGTGCAATTAGCCTATTTGGCTGAGAAAACTGAAGCAAAGTTAAACAATTGACTGGAATAACACCAAGAACGATTTTAAAAACTTAGCAAATTGGTGCAACATTTGTCGACAGCAAATCCCCCTTTTTTTTTTTTTTTGGTGTAATCCATAATGAAACCCACACCTTATCTGATTGAGCAATTAACAGAGGTCACAGATACATTTTCATTAATAAAGAATGCAATCAAACCAACCCTTGCTGAAATAATGTTGGGGCTTTTGGCGTTAATGGGTCTTAAATGGAGTAATTGCACAGAGACGCACGACACAGTTGCATACTGTGCTGGAGCTCCAAGATAATTATCTCAGTCTCATTATCCAACCTGTTTATGATTCTCCTCAGTTCTTTTGTGTTTTGGGGCCTTGGATCCGGCATTGGTGCGTGCAGACAAATAGCCAGGGCACCAGTGCACTGTCATGTAATAACGGAGAGAAATGCATTGCTGCCATTACTCTGTGCCATTGTCCTTAAAGTCAACTAGCTGAGAGGCATTAAAGAAAACCCCAAATCGTGTTTGAAATCTGCCTCCAGTTTCTCTTGAAAGGAAAATGAATCTAAGCCTCGGTAATGCGAACACGGGGCAGATAACTTAAAGACAACCTGGCGAGGTGTTTCATATATTACCACATTAAGAGGATTATCAGCACAGAGAAGATAAACAAGACAAGGCTGGAGGGATGTGGGGAGCTTATCTGCAGCAACGTGAAATGTATTCAATCCATGTACTTTAACACCTGTCTTTTAAAAGCATAGTTTCACCTTGGTTATGAAATCTTCTCGTCATTTTTGATTGAAATGCATGGACTAACATCTGAAAGGGTAATTGCACTCGGTAGGAACGTTGTCCTGGCTGGAAAAATGTAATCCCCTGAATTCCTTTAATCTTTGCAGGAAACTTGCCCTTCCTTTTTGATGTGCACTCTAATAATGCATGGTAAGACCTCCCCGACACCCAGACTATATGCACAGTATAGATTTTTTTGAAGCACGGTGTGCTAAGTCAGGAAGACGTGGTCAGCGAGCATTGTAGGAGATAATTGGCCGCGCCAACCATTGCGAAAGGCCTCCTCTTGTATGTACGAATCTCACGGCGCATATTCGGTTTCTGCTGCTGTGCAGGTTTCCCCCACGTCAGCACATCACATCATGAAACCATCTTTACATTCACTACACATACTCGGGGAAATTCACTCAGGACTTCAATTTCTGAGGGTTGTTTGTGAGGAGGCGACGCAGTGTGTACTGGAATGGTCGAAGCCTGAAGGTTTTTTTTTGTTTGTTTGTTTTTTTCCAGAGGAGAATTGGTTGAACTCTTGTCAAGGGAGGTTAGTATTCGCGCATCATGGCAGAACATCATCACTCATGGAGAATACTGTTGTAATGTTGGTCAGTTAAATCTCAAAAAATGCCAGGTGCATCATCCAAGCATAATTGTGATGCAGATGCTCAGTAACACAGTTATGTTTGGATGACCATCCAAATGGTGCCGGTAAGTATGGCTTCAGAGAGCAAAATTTTGTGATCTAATGCTCTCATCACACCAATTACTAAAACTAATAATGCTATTGCGTGATGTATTACCTACTTATTCAGTTAAGGCACTAACTCATTTGATGTTTCAACGTTAAGGACATGAAACGAAGGATTTGAAACTGGAACCACTGTCGCTACACATCTTACACCATAGATCTCAGACATCCACACACACACACACACACACATTCATGCTACAATATCTTGTCACAAATGCCGCTCTAATCATCAAAGTAAATGTTCAAATTGAACTTTAAACAGTGGCAACTTTGCTAGTTTGTAAAAGCCTGTGAATGTTTCACTTCTTAAACGCTTTTCACACTTGAAAAAAGACAACTACATTTTTTTTAAATATGTTTATTTGTGTAATTATGTCAGACAATCAAATTTTTGAAATTAGCAATTTGGCATGAGAAATTGTCAACTGAAAAACATGTGTGTATTACACTACAGGTATTTCTACCAACAAACTATCTGGCGCTATCCATACAGTCCTGTAATACCACTCCATACCACAAAGTGGTGTGTTGATATCTGAGTCACAAAGGTGAGAGAAGTGCCAATGGTGTTTGATGAGAAAGAAAAGAAAGCAAGTGTACGTCATTGATCCACCTTGAGGAAATGACTTATCTGCATTTAATTGTATTTAGAGTTGATATTAAGCATCCATGTTAGGAACAGTTTGGGAACAGTTTGGGGAATACAGAGGTGACCTGTCAGCAGTAAGATTCAAACCTGATCCCCTGTCCACTCTGCTAGCCTTTAAATCACCAAATACAGCAATGACAGAATTACTTTTTTCACTCAATTTTTCCATAGCAGTCATGCTAGCATAGCATTTTCTATACAGTATATAGCATAAGGGCAAATGTAGCATGAGATATGTCAATTTTGGAAAAAAAACGCTGCATGAGGTTTAGTCCATATGCGATAGCTTTATCAATGCAGTATTCTGTAATAATGATTGTATATATCACAAATTTTAAAATCCTTGAAATTATATATTGAAGTTGACAGCTAAACCAAAAACGGATGGTGTAGATCTTTGAGGTAATCAGGTTTCCTGGTTTAAATACAAATGCTGTTGACCTTGCAAAGGGAAATCATTGTGCAAGCTTTCAGTCATGGATGTACAGTCTGCTCAAAAGCTAAAGTCGGTGTATAATATGTAGTCAGTTTTACTTTTATATCAGAGAGGTTGCCGTCCCTTGATGCCAAGCGTTCATGGTATTGGAGCACTTTTACCTGATAATCAACACTGGCATCAGCATCATTGCATCTGTAGTAAGAACAGAAGAGACAATATATTTCAGCCTGTCATAGTATAAATCAATATTAGGGCCACAATCTGAATGTAAGCAATTCACTGGCCTATTGCTTCAGTCAATTCACCTCTCCATGGAACTGATTTACCTCCAAACCTAAACAGGAATCTGAAGGGAACAACCAACAATGGCAGCATGCACAAGCTCCCTCGCCTTTCGGCATCTTCTGGATGCTCTGTTACACACATAAAGAACTGTGTAAAACAACTGCTGCCTCCACCACCCCCCCGCCCATAGACTGTTCGATGGGCTGAGACTCTCTCAACTACCGGCCATGGCTATCTTTTCTCCACAGGCAACGCTGAGAAATGAATATCAAAAGTGAAAGACTGAAGATGAGTAGGAGACGGTGGAAAGACAGAAAAGAAAAAGACAGCAGACAGAGAGTGAGATGCAGAGTGAGAGAGCATGGGGGAAGAAAATGACTTGGAAGTCACCCAAGTGGATCATTACCTTCTGCTCCACAAATGTGATGTAGTGGAGAAGGTGAAACTGATAGTTTGGAAATGAGCGGAGCGCGCTGGACTGATACTTAATCATTACCCCCACTGCACCATGGCAGATAGCGGCTCCAGGCTTCAAGGTGTTCTCCCCTGATGTTCACTGGAACAGATCGACAAGCTTGTTCTCCGCCTCCAAAGGGAGGAGTGTGGCATGAAGCGATTAAAAACACACTGCCCACTTTGTAACTGTCTGCTAAGTGCTCAGGCCCCGCAGGAAAATGTTTGCACTGTTTCTCTGGCCGAGTTTGATTTATTGGCACTGTGGAGTAAACACCACATGTGGAGTTTTAACTCATCGGTTCACATTCAGCATCTGATTTAATTATTTATTTATTTTCAATTCAAATGATACATTAATTGAAACATTTCTATTGCCAAATGTCAAATACATACTTGTACAAACCATCTTTGTAACCGGTAGGACCACTGAAAGCAATATATCAAGACAGTATGTTTCATCATGTTTCATGTTTTTCACAGCTGATCTGAAAATAACTGGAAGCGAATCAAATCGCACATGTAATGAATGTAGAAGACTGTCTGCATATTTATTGTCAAGAACCTTGATGCAATTTCCTTGCTCAGGACCTTTTTATGTACAGTTTTCATGTTCTCCCTGTGCCTGTGTGGAAATGTCCTTCTACTCAAGGACCAGTGGTTTTAAATTGCCAGCAGATGTGGTATCAGTGAGACTGTACAGTTCTCAGTTAGCCCTGGTGACCGATCTACAGTGTACTTGCCTTTTGACATTTATTCTCTCACAACCCCAGAGAAGACAGAAATAGAAAAATATATGGATAGATAGAGGTGATAAATTGCAGCATCCCCTTTACATATTACACAGATAATGCATTTGATTTTCACTACCCTTTAAGATTTAAGAAAAAATAAAAAGAAGAACATCATCTGGAAGCCTAATGATCTTCTACTTTTCTTCATTCCAGTCAAGACTGAGCTAAATTTGGACTCCAGGAAAGTCTTACTAACAAGGCCACTTCAGTTTTTTCAGTGAATTAACAGCAGAAACTAGACTCCATCAAGATGTTTTTTCAACATTCAACATTCTTGGATTTCCTTTCTGAGGAGATTTCAATGATAAAATGAGAGCAGAAAGCAGCACTGGTCCCAGTGTGGAGAAACAGACACCACTGGACTGCAGCATAATGGCTTTCTCAAAGAGGGTCCTGGCTCAATGTGAATTACAGTCAAATAGCAGCCTTAGACTCGCTCATTGTGCCGGACACTTTGAAATTGGAGATCAGGTCAATGAACGGAGCAAAAGCACAATGAGAGCAAATTTAGGCTTCTGAGAAATGCTTTATGCAATTATCCAACACTGATACGTTGCCTTTCTGTCTGTGGACAATGAAAACAAGTTATATTCAAATGTCACCAAAAGACAGAAAGCTCCTGCTAACAGCAGTTAACATTTTTTATATTTATGTGCTGCTCATTGTGAACAGTCAACGTATGGTGCCATCCATCAAATCTGACAGACGCAGTGGATTCACACCTGCTGGAGGAACATTTTTGAACGAGTGACATTTTATGACATTTTAGAAAAAGCATTTCCTTATTTTATGAACATTTATGTCAAACGTGTGCCTTTTCCATCCAGATCGGTATGTTCACAATGTGTTCCTTGCTAAATGGAGGTGCCATGTCTGAACATCCAATGCTCAGTCTGTACAACCTTATAATATGGATATTTTTTTTGACAGGAAATAATGTTTCAAGCATGAAACAACCGAATACCTAGAATTACCTTACATATTACAATCAATAAAATGTGAGAAAATATCAATCTGACATTGATGTTTGTGAATTGTGCAGCAGTAGCACCCTTTGAAGTTAGCAACCTGTCATTTGTTAACCAGCAATCGTCTTTTTTTTCTTTATGTATCTGTCTCTCGGTTCAGATACAACTGGAAGCCTAGTTACCTACCTGTGCTTTACTCACTCCACAGTCAAGACTGAAGACCAATGGGAGGAGAGCCTTTTCTGTTTGGGCCTGGCAACTATGGAACTGTCTTCTAATTTTACTGACGTGCATTCTCTGTCTTTTCCTGGTCATTATTTTCAGTTTATTAATGTATCCTCTGGTTTCCATGTTGAAAAGGCACTATATAAATATTTTAAGATTGATTTTTATTTATTGACTGTCCTCAGTCTTGTCGGTGGCCAGTTCTTCTCACTACATTGCAAGTCTTAGTGCAGTAACCAGTACCCATCCCTATCATGTATTTAGTTTAAGTCTGTCCAGTTTTGTCGGTTTACCTTTCTGACCTTCCCCATCTGTGGCCTCATTTTGGATTTCCCCTGTCTGTACCTTTGAATCACTGACAGCTGTTGTGTGTACTGAACCCTGTAAAACCTTTTGGATTCTGAATAAACCGTTTCAATCAATGTGAGCTCTGAGTCTTGCTTTTGGGTTATCTCTGTGAACCATATCAGGAAGCAGGAACTGAGCACGGGTCAATGCTGTTTTCTACTACTGGATACCTTGCTTCACAAATAAAGTCTCTAAGTTTTATTGTATTAAATGCTGAAGCTGCTTATTTTCAAATCTAGGAGCTATTAAGTTCTGTTAGCCATCCAATTATTCAGCTCAGTTCAATTCTTTTTCTATTGTGCCAAATACAACACAGTCATTTCAGAGTACTTTTTCAGAAGGAACCCAAGAAGTCTGCTTGTATTACCTCTGTACTTATTATTATCATTGTTGCTTGGATCTCGAAGAGGTTCGAAACACTTTTCACTGCATATTATGCTCTTCACAATTTTCCTTGTGACAAATAAACATCTTGACCTGACTCACATAGCTCTGCAGTTTCATGCAAGTGGTCCAAATGTTGAGTATATCTGGTGGGAGTTTCAATAACATGGTGAGGTTAAAATATTTGGCCAGGTAACAATTTTCTAATTACCAGGCTCTTGTTTGATCCTGTACATAGGCCTCTATCAGTCAGTATCAACTATGGATGATTGTGCTCTAGTTGGATGCCGTGTTGGGACCACGTCTGAACAGCTTCGGTCGTGACTGTTGAGACCAATCCGGGAGCAACAGACTTTGCCACAGTGGATGTAGGTGTGAGCGGTCACCGGGTTGTCTCCATTTGTGCGCACCTTCCGTCTGGCCCTCTTGTCCTCTGCCAGCTTCTGGAGCTTCATTTTGCCCATCTTCAACTGCTTCTTGAGTACACTGCGCCATCTGCTGCAGTCAGCTGCTGTGGTCTCCCAGCTCTCAGTGTTGATGTCCAGAGCTTTCATGTCGCGCTTGCAGACATCCTTGTAACGCAGCTTAAGTCGGCCAACAGGTCTTGTGCCAGATGCTACCTCACCGTACAAGGTGTCTTTAGGGATGCGGCCGTCTTCCATCCGGCGAACATGGCCAAGCCAGCGCAGCCTGTGCTGTCTGAGCATCATATACATTGTGGGGAGGCCAGCGTGTGCGAGGACCTCTACATTTGGCACTTTGTTGCTCCACTTGATGTTGAGGATATGGCGGAGGCAGCACATGTGGAAACTGTTCAGCCTCTGCTCCTGCTTTGCGTAAGTTGTCCATGCCTCACTGCCATACAGTAGAGTGCTGATGATGGAGGCATTGTACTCTTCCATCTTGGTCGTGGTTGTCAGCTTGGGGTTTTCCCGTGCCGGCCAAGTGTAGTTGCAACCTTCCCGAAGCACTGGTTGACTTCCATGTCAAGGGACAGGTTGTCGTTGATTGTGGACCCAAGGTAGGTGAGCTGGTGCACAACATCTAGTTCAATGCCTAGTTCATAGTTGTCGATGGTGGTGACAGGTGGCATTTTCAGGCTGATCATAAGCCCGAAGTCTTTGCAGGCTTGAGAAAATTTGACCCTGATTGTGATCTCACGAACTTTGGTCATTGCTCTCAGCCTGGCAAGGTTGAACAGCTTCCTATCTGATCTGGTGTGCAGGTGCAGGCCTTCTGTGGCAGTCCCAAATGCGTGCTTCAGGAGCAGGAAGATGTTTGATCCACATTCAAATTAAAAGTAAAAGGAGAGATTGGCATTAAGCTGTTCGTACACAGTAAAGCATGTCAAAGTGTTCATGTTTCTATATACGTATTTTCCAATAAGTATTGTCATAACAAGTGAAATGTAGGGATTTGTTCAAGATCATTGTTTAGATAACTTCATTTCACTTGCAGAAATGGGTGGCCTGATAAAGCCGCTGTTGCTGTAACTGCATCAGAAAACCTTTAACTTCACAGCGGTCGTCAGACAATGTGAACAGAAGTGCACAATCCCTCAGTGCTATCTATTCTTCTATAGAAGCTTTATTTTCTCCACATACAGCATGATACTAGTAATTGAATGCAAGCTTTGCTGCTATATGCTACATTTTTGCATATGAATGCAAGCAGCAGTGAGAGAACAGAGAGTTCATTCAAAGAGTGTTTTCCTTGGCCTTGGCCTTTGATTGTCAGGGATGACAAAGGTTCTCCATTTCTAAGCAAAATCCTTTCATCTTGGCCTAATCAATGGTATTTCTCTAATGATGGTGTGACTGATGGATCCAAGCGCACCGGTGCTACATAATGAATGCATAAGCAGCCCAACAAACACTGATCAATATCTACAGACGCCTCAGAAAATGACTTTACTCAATGCATTGTCATTATTCCTGTTTTGCTTTTGCCTTTAGAAATGACTTTTGAAAGGTTTGCCACAGCTCAAATATTCACAGATTGCTTCGCAGCTCCCCAACTTTGACCATGAAGCAGAGTTAAATAGAACGCAAAACAATATCAGCGTCTAAAAAGTCAACTTTGGCTGACAGTCAGCTAAACTATTACTTCAGAGAACTTTCAATACACAGCCGCTGTGAGACTGTGAAGAATCAGAAACCAAAAAAAAAAAAAAAAAAAAAAAAAACCCAAGTGACACAAGTTGTTATAATCTGCCAGCACTTTTCTCCTCAATGCTAAGATGTAGGAGAGGAAAAAGGGGCACTTTGCAGTATGGATACAAGCACCCAGTGCATTCCCCTGCACTCAGTGGGATTTCTTCACAGCCTATTTTCTCCTTTTACATGTCTGCATTTTCTGACGCAGTTTGGAAACATCATGGCACAAGGTAATGTGAGTCAAATGGAGAGGCTTTTCATGCTGTCGACTGTGACAGCCCCATTCTGAAGACAAAATAGGAAAATTACTGCATGGATTTAAATGCATTTCAAAATAAACACGCCACACACTTGTCTTTTGGCTTTCATTAAAGATGTTTTGGCATCTTTCATGTTGTTGTGACACCATGAAAGTGTCAGTGATTGACAGACTGAAATCATTTGAACAAGTTTGCTGACTTTCAGCAAATTAACAGATTTAGATTCAAATTTCTTTTTCTTCTTCAATCAAAACAAACACAATGTTTTCTGCACAGCAACTCACACCTTTTCTTTTTGTTGTTGTTTAAGTGATCATGTGATGCTAAGAAGCGATTTATATATTAAAAATATACTAGTGCTTATGTCCTGAAAACTAGAAGAGATGTGTGGAAATACATGTTTTTTTCTTTTCTTAAGCTATTTTGTTGATTTTATCTAATGTTTATTTTAATCATCATCCTTCTGGTTCCTATTGAATAATGGAGTAAAAACATTTTTAGGTCATCTCTGCTCGAATAACTTTGTGTAACCTCCAATCCATTGTACGTCCATCACTGTATTCAACACTCATTTAAACTTTAACATATCAAGGATAAGCTAGTATTTTCAGCATGTACCTTTTCCCAAATTTTATGTTAACATGGCATAGAAAAGGTCCGCAAGTTTGTTGGAGAACAGTCTACTTCAGAAAAAAAAGTAAAATTTTTGGTGTCACATACTTCGAAAAGCTGTCTGCATAAAAAACGAATAATGATTCATGGCCGTTTCTAAAATGGCCTTGGACAGCCATTCTCCATTATAGAGTCAGGCAATTAATACTGCAAGGAGCTCCTCTGACTTTGGATTCTATTTTTTGTTAGCATGACTGATTTAATGATCGCATTAAATAAAAGCCAGGCTGAATAAACACCTTGCAGCTCGTCTGCAGGGAGAGAAGAACTGTGCCCACCCGAGACTGACAGCTGGCAATTTCCATACACCCCTGTCAATTTGCTTACAAAAATACACAGAAACAATGCCCAGGTGATGGTTTCATAACCCGTTATTATGTAAACCTCTGGACTGACAAAATCCAATTTAAAACAAATGGCACCTTTGAGTCAGGAAGGAAGGGAGAATCCAATATATTGTGTTTGCATGCCCTCAAAGCACCACTGTTTTATATTAATACTCACTTCAGATAAAAAAAAATAAGTAAAAAATAAAGCTTTATTCACCATGAATACAATTTTCTCTGCATAGATTAGCTTGCTAATTTGTAGTTCATTCTTCTTCTGCATAATTTCATTTCAAAAGCACTATTGCAGTATTTCATATTGAAATGAATCAATCATTTTTGGATTTGTCATGAACCAATTTAAGCAGGTCATTGCCCCCATTTTATTTTGTCAACAATAAAATATAATTTCAGTAGAGATAGATGTGTGACCTTAAGATATCTACTTACACATTTAGCATGTGGTGCTTCTCTTCCAGAGTTGGAGCAAAAATGGCAAAAATCCCCTCCGTGGTCACACGGAGCCTGAAGACGTCTGATGAGGTTCACAACAGTCTTAAAAGACAAGACTGACAGATAAAGATGGATGGATATGAGCCTGACTAATGAAATAGATGTGCACTCAAATTGCCTCAGTGAAATTTGTTGAACATTACGAGAGTCTGCCAGTTTGAGAAAATCACATTTAAATCCAATATTGCTTTTTCAGATGACCTCTATTTCATCAGAGTGAAGAGATGAAAGTGATGAGGCACGTCTGACGCTGGTGAGTCCACCCGTTCCCACTCAGACGATGGTTACACCTGTGGAGTGTACTCCTTGGAACAATGTCTTGAATTTCAGAAACATCCTTGCAAGTCACAAGTCCAGAAATTAACCTAAGCCTTTCAAGGAGTGCTTCAGTCCTCTTAACAAAATATATTAACAGAATTACTTTTACATTACTTATATTTCTGAAAGAAGATATAACTGATACTGACGACCACAAATACATTTAATGTGACATCAAATATATGTGATCTTGTACTGCAATGTCAACTTATGAATAGACTTGATTTAAGTGATTTAAACATTTGGAATTCACTAAGTTTTGAATAGAATATATAGCATATAACAAAGAATATATCATAACATGTTCATTCTATAATTGAAAGTACTGGCAAAGAAATTTTAGTCAACGATATTTGGCCTCACTTAGGCCTTGTTTACGTGATGTTTCAGATGAAAACGTACCGTTTTTACATTTCCATTTCAGAAAAGCTTCGTGTTTACACAGCAATGTATTGAAAATGGCATCTGTTTACAGGGAACAGGGAAACTAAATCTTGAAAACATTGTAGTTAGACTATTGGGTCACTAGTAGGTACGGTTGAAATCTCACACAGAGAACAATAAAGTTTAAGCTTACATGGACATTCCTATGAAAAATCGAAAGTTTAATACTGTGTATGAAACTCATGGTCCCACACAAAGCACCCTTCATATGGGATCTTAGTGAGTTGTGCCTTTAATGCACTAAACTGCAAGTCCAATCACTAAATCTGACTGACACAAGGAATTTTTGACCTTCTAAAAATACTCAAAAGAAACACATGAGCCTTATATGCTCAAAAAAAAAAGAAGAAAAATTAAAAAAGGTTCTATCTCAAAAACAGTTTATTTCTATAAAACATCACAAAATCACTTCATATTTCACTACAACAGCACATTGTTGCTGTTCAAAGGTCCAGTGGACTCAATGCAGTTATTGTGCCGAAAGCAGGACACCAGAAAAGAGGCGGAAAAGAAAACCCACGACATCACTGCATGGCTGAATTTTACCAAGTAGTGAAAATAAAGGTTCCTTTGCTGCCTTAGAGCTTGGATGGCTCACATGATGGGAGGGAAAATGGATGGCTGCCCACCAAATGAAGCTTAGCAGAGGTTGGCCGGTGTAGCAGGACAATGAGCCTAAACACTGAAGTCAATCGACAACAGAATAGCTGCACACACAAAATAGGCGGGAAAAAAAAAAAAAAAAAAACACTTGTTGAATGGAGCCAGTCAGAGTCAGGATCTGAATCAAAGGTGACGCTGTAAAATAACTTCAAGTGACACATTCACAGCAGAAATCCTGGGAAGATGAAAGCTGAGGCAGGTACCAGGAGTGCTTGGTTAAGATATTTACTGCTAAAGGAGGGTTTGGACATTGCAGGGAAGCAGATATCTGGGCTTTTCTGCTCTCCATATGTCAACTGCACGCAAAGTGGACTGAATGGAATAAAAGATGCATGGATGGAGGTTTGACTAGTTTTTAAATCGAGGGATTTAGTTGAATTAAAGAAGGTGGAATATTGTGCAAGAAAAATGTAATAGCTGCATGATATACGCAAACATTTTTTGACAGTGGTGGTCCAGAGGTTAGATAGTAAGTTTTGGGTTCAGGGATTCACATGTGGATCCCTATGCTGGACCGCTGACCCTCAGCAGTAGCCTGCTGCTCCAAGCAGTTAAAACTAGTTCTGAATAGGGTGAGTGAAATGCAGAGAAATTCAGTTGGAAACATTAAATAATTATATATTTTGTTAAAATAATGTTGAAGATAGTAGTAAGTATTTTGCAATCGTCAGTCATTAGGAGTACTAATGCATGCCATGGTAATGCAGCACTAAGAATAGACATTCCTTATGTCATCATGTGTGATCTGAAATAGATGGTGACGTTGCATGCTGTAGCAACTTAAATTTCAATCATTCACAGCTTGTAAAACCATGTGACTGTGTGCTTTGTCTTTGTGATTTCTGACTGAACTATAGAAGGTGAATTTAGGCCACAAACAACAAAGCTCCCTTCATTAGACTCAAAATGTTCATTTTGCAGATTTGTTTGCATGCCAGATAGATTTCGGGCGGACCAAAGATATCAAGTTGGAGTGCCGGCGGACTGAATCACAGCATTGGCGATAAATCTGAAAGAGAAAATTACTTGGGCAGTTTTCATTTACCGTGGAACAGCGCTCAAAGGCAAAGATGTTGTAGGTGGATACCACATACCTGCTTCTAGAGCGGGTGAAATTACCTAAGAAAATAAGTGAAAAGAGCCACGGAGATGTATCAGCATCATACCGCCAAACTGCTGTCAATCATATATCAGTCCATAATATTATCTCTACTGTTTACAGCAGGCAGACACTTTTTCACCAACACTTCCAGGCAGCACCTCCTTTCAAGCAATATCAGCACCCTGGAACACCGCTTGTGTATTAAAGATGTCAACAAAATGCACTCAAAATAACCGGTGAATCAGAAAGTTCCCCCTGTGTGCTGCACTATATAACTGAATGCATGAGGAGGCAGCGTTTTACTACTGTAGGTGGATGAGATACAACAAGTTTTTTACCATTTTTCATACTCTTATATGGGAATTGAGTTTGCAAGAAGGAAAAAAATAGCAACTAAAGTTTTACAGTAAATATAGCAGTGTTAAAGGCACTGGCTTTGTGAGAGATATTCAAAATGCAAGAATAGAAGTCGTTTCTGAGGCTGTAAATGTTGAATTACCAGTGAACACTGTGAGAAACATGGCAAGGCATGTTTGGAGGAGGGATTAAAAATGGAGGAATATACAAAGCATAATCCGTTATAATTTAATGTACATCTTCTTCCCTCAGAGATCGCCTCTACTGTCTCTCCCTATCTCTCCAACCCTTCTCAGCCTGACCTTTCTAGCTTTATCTCTCAGCTGCCCAATTTCTGCTGTCCTTATGATGTGTTCATTTCTAATCTTGTTCATCACGGTCCCTCCCAATGAAACCTGCCTATCTCCAGCTTTGCTGTATACTGTACAGCTCAGGATCTTGTCTTGTAGACAGTTTCTAAACCATACACCATAGCAGGTTTCAGTATTGCCTTGTAAACCTTGCCTTTCTTTCTTGCTGCTCTATCCTCCTGTCACACATCAGGCCTGACACCCATTTCCACCCATTTCGTCCTGCCTGAACTCTTATTCATTTTTTCATGCACTATCCATTGCTCTAGATGGCTGACCTCACACTTTACTTGAACTCATCCACCCTCACTACGTCCTGAGCTGTCCACCCGCCTCTCTCATTCACACACATGAATTTTGTCTTGTCTCTGCTTGTTTTGTGCATCCAACCAATCCCCATGGATCGATGTGGATCCACTGTGCGTGATTACCTGGGGAGCAATTAAACAGCCTTAGACATACAGTAAGCTATATTAAGCAGTTTTAAGATCTAAACTGTGGCAAAAACACAACCGCTTCACAGCAATAAATCTGCTGACAGAATGCAACGAACTTCTTGAGATAACAGGCAATAATGCTGTCTCCAGAGACTTTAAAAACCATTTTCTAAATTTGCTGTTGTTGTTGGGAATGCAAATTTTGGTAGACAGAGAGGTGGCAACAGTGCTCAAGGTAGAAGGTTATTATGGATTGAAAAAACTAAATAGGGGTAGCAAGTGTATTTGTCACAAGCATACATATACATGTGGTGAAAACCAGGTAAAGGTTAGAAAGGTACAAGTACACTGAAGCTCACTGGAACAAAACACACACAAGAGACAAGCTGTGATGTGACAACACAGAGCCAATGAGTGTGTATTCAAGACACAGGTGGACACAGTCAAGGTGAGGAAGCTGCTTTCAACACAGATGAAATGTGTATCCAGCTTTTTTTATTGATGGGCTCATAGATGTTTTTTTTTTTTTTCTCATCAGTGGCACCTGGTGATATATTTCCACTGTGAGGCGCTTCATCATCCTTCAATTTCAGTATGTTATAACTAGGGATGTCCCGATCAGGTTTTTTTGCCACCAAGTCCGAATCCTATCATTTTGAGTATCTGCCGATTCCGAGTCCCGATCCGATTCTTTTCTACTATAGTAAAATATGTACATTATCTATTAAAAAAATAAATAAATAAAAAATAAAAAACGTATGAAAAGGTCTCCTTTTTTATTTTCTTACCGTCAATTCAAAACAGCACAGCAATATGCTGCACATATTGCTGTCCCTCTGTAATTACATCTTTTTGTAGCACGGAAAACCTAAATGCATCTCATTTAACCCCTTAAAGCCGGGCACGCATTACCGCTTCAGTGTGCAGCAGTGGCCAGAAACGTTCAATACAAAGTTACGAGGCAGTGCAGCAACACGATCTGTACCCAGAAACAGGATCAGTTATGCATATGCGCGAGTTTGACGCATTTCATTGCCCAAGAAGCAGCTGATTAGCGCAAAGAAGAAGAAAAAAAGGCGTCAATGGTAGAACTGTACAACAGCGCTTGCGGGTTTAATGATAGAATTGTACAACAACGCCACTTCGTCCCGGCTTCAATGGGTTTAAAAGAAAATTAAAGAAAAAATAAACATATCTATCCAACCAAGTCCAAATCGGGAGGAAACTTCCGATCCCGATCGAGTCCGTAATCATGTGATCGGGGCCGATTTCTGATCACGTGATCGGATCGGGACATCCCTAGTTATAACCCAGATAGTGATCGGCAACCTTAAATTTGCCCCGAGTTGCAGCAGTCAAATTGGTTTAATTTCATGTCATTCATTTATATTGTTAATCAGTGATTAGTAAAATCACTACTAAGACCTGCGTCCTTGGGGCAACTTTTCTACCCCAAAGCTGTTTATCTTGTCTTTTATTGCAGTTTATTAATAGAAAATGATGCACGTACATTGTTAATTTATTTTCATTTAGTAATAGAGTTTATTTTGCACTGTTTCTTCAGCTTGTGATTAAGGGGAGGGCGAGTTTCCTCTCTTTACCAGACACCACTGTTCTTGTGTTGGTGTGATTTAATAGCTAAACTCTCAGCTCTATGTGGATCAGTCTGAGGACCTGGTCCTTCATTAAGATCACTGTAAATAAAGTTAGACAGTTAAAAAGCCTGGTTCGAAAACCTGGTTCATTCTTCTCATGTCCGCGTGGGTCCCTGTGATGTAAAAATCGTCATCGATTCCTGTCCGCAAGGGTCCACGCTGATCAATCCGCTGACGCCAGTGTGCAGTCCAAATTTTGTGACCGTGTTGCACGTACGCACGGGTCACACCGGTGTACGTATGCGCCAGAGCACCACAGCAAACAAAGCATGATGGACTTAATTTTGAAAAGTGACTACATGAAGCCACATCTACAAAGACATCCAGAGAGTGAAAAAATGGTGGACGGAGAGAGCGGATTCTTTCAGGAGGGATGAGAAGGCTTGCCAACAGAAGTGAAACTATCTTGTGATCGCTGGGGCGCTGCCCCGGCAATTCAGGAACAGAAAAAAAGGCTAAATAAACTGTAAAACTAAATGATAATAGAGCAAAAATGTATGTGCTTCATTTTCTATAAATAATCTGTAATAATGCATGCATGCAGCGCACACCGCGTGCACGCATGCTCCAAAGCAGACATGCAGACATGGGAAGCATGGACCAGGCTTGTCAAACCAAATTTCCAGTCATCTACAACAAGAAGAAGCATAAAAAAAACAGGTATCACAAGACAAACTTCCAATCACAGAGTGACAAACAAAGACAGACAGCCAGACTAAACACAAATACAGTATGATGAGGTTCCCTATGCATGTTCAGGTAAGACGCATCTCAAAGCAATTGAATCAGGCCAACTGGACCTGGTTGGGTATAACCACGTCAAGCTGACCTGATTCAATTGGTCTCAGAAAAATCAGCATGTTCACTTGTGAGAGGAGAGCTGATCACCCCAATCAATACATCAAGAAACAAAAAACAAAAAAAAAAAGAAAATGTGCACTAACGTAGTGTCAATTAGTCATTTACATTGGGGCATCTCTGATGATGCTATAAGAAGTTAGCTGAGGATTTTTGAGTTGCTTATCTCACAGTAAGCAGTAGTTTAGTGGAAAAGGAACAGCATTTCTATTCACTGGGGCTTTGAATGAAAAATGTTAGCAGTAAATCTAACAGATGGCCCGGTGAGTGAGGCAGAGAGATAGCATTTCTCCTGCTGTTTTCACATAAGATGAAAACCTTGAGTTCTGACATTATAACTCAGGTGTCAGACTTATTTTACTTCAGGGGCCACACACTGCACCAGTGGGCCGGACCAGGAAATAACAGCATTATTATATATAAACAACTGCAAGTGTCTGTCTTTGTTTTAGTGCAACAAAAGAACTGTCCATTTACTACACATTACAAACCTTGAATCTGAATAAAAGATCTGCAGTTTCAACAATGTCATGCCTCATTTCCACATAATACAGACTAATGGAAACAAAATAATGTACATCACTCATCATTTTGTTTTTATTTATTATGTTGGAAATAATTAAAAAAGAAACAGCCTAGACTTAATGTTTATTTTACACAGACCATGAAGAAACACCCAGGAACTATATTATACTCCCTATTAACATGAATTGTCTCAAATGGACCCCCAGCCTTGAGGTGATTTGGCCCCAGCTGTGTGACGACAGAGTGCACCAGAAAGAAATGTGCAACCCAGATACACTAGTGTCATTTCCAGTATGTGGCTTCTTCTCATCGTAAATATTGAAGAGCTGCATGGCATCGTGATGAATGAAGAATATCAGGCTGTAGTCAAAGTAAACCTGACCTGAACACATGGATGTAAAATAATGTTGACATTTTTCTTAGCCAAGCTTCACACAGAGACGGTCTGGATGGTGTGGATCTCTGGAGGTCCATCTCGCGTGATGTTTGTCTCCTGAAAGCAGCATAAAAAAGCTGTGACATTGTGTTATAAATAAATCATCTGTGTGATGTGAACATGTACAGTACATTCAGTACAGCCGAGCAGGATAGTTGGGGCAGCATGGGAGGTCAAACTCAGTGCGTAGTTCCGCAGGGTACCTGGTGTTTCAGAGTTACATCATGTGGTAAACACGGCAAGATTAAAGATTCATCACTCACTGTTTCTTAGAAAACTTGTGGTTTGAGTTAAATACGGGATAATAATCTATAAATAGGATGTTTTTGCTTGAATGGTACCAGTGTTTGTCCTGTCCCATTCGTTATTTACTTTCCTTTGAAATATTCTTGTTGTATATGAAACCACACTAGTCTGTCACCTACAACCTGTTTTGTTTGCTTTCTGGAGGACTGATTTCCCTCTCTGTGTTTTAGATTATTCTCTCTTCTCTGGAATTTGATCCCATGTGTCATGTCTGTTGATGGTTACTGTTTCCCTCTGTGTGTCCCAGACAGAGCGAAAAAAAAAAGAAAAACATCAAAGTCCAGCGTATCGGGACGGCAACTGCTGTCATCAGCAACATCTGTTCAACTGCATGGAGATCAGTCAATCACGTGGTCATAACTGTATTTTACTGTGCTCATCTCAAGGGGTTTTTTGCTAACCACTAAAAGTCTGTCTCTGGAGTTACAAGAATAAAGGATCCAGTAAGGATTTATTCTTTGGTGAAGACATCTTAAGGTTGTAGGAGACCGACCCTTTAGGTTCATAATGTCAGTAAACAAGGAAAGCTGGAAGAAAACTTCAGTCCTCCACAACACACAGACAAGAGCACAACACAAGTACAAAAAATCCACAAGACGAAGAAGCAGTTGAAACGTTGCAAGTGAAAATGCATCATTGTTTTTATTTCAGAAAAAAGACACAGCAACAATTTGAAAATAATGTCCATCTACACAGAAATGGCAGAAATGCTGAAAACTATGTAGTTTTCATGTAAGGCCACTTTTGTAATGAAAACACACACACACACACACACACACACACACACACACACACACACACACACACACACACATCCTTAGAGAACAACATGCTATGAACATTGACAAACGTGAGTCCATGGACATTTGTATGGACAGATGACAGAGTTGGATGTTATTCTGAGTGGCTCCTCTAAGTTTCCACATAGAAAACAGAAAGTTAGAGCATTTTCAAAAAGTTCCATCTTCACAACCTTTCTTCCAAAAAGTTGCATATTAAGTGCTTCCAAGCAGCATTGTTATGTAAATGGACACCCAAAACACAACAAAGGCTTTCCATATTCACTTGGAAAAGTTGTATAACTGGAACCGAATACATGAATGAAACCACAGATACAAAAACCACTTCAGAAATAGAACGTTACAACAGAAGGTCCAGCTGCTTAGCTGCTTGTTGTAACTACTCTTCTATTAAAGCCACCACATGAACTTATTGATGGTTTCAGGTAAACCCCAACATTAATCCATGGCAGCTGCACTACTGGATCACATTACATGATACATGTGTATTTAATAAGGTGGCTGGTTGGTGAATGTACATGTACATAGTAATAAGAAACTACGGTTAATATTGATTTGTTTATCAGCGTAAACATGTTTCTGTTTCAGCCTGAATTCATAAGCTCGACTGGTACAAGAGCTTAACTTTACAAATAAGCATGTCAGTCACTGTCACGCTCCTCGAAGATCAAGAATGAGATGTTAGCGCTCTTCTGCCTGCAGCCACCTCATTAATGTAAAAGAATGCAACCCCAGTTAGATGTCGGCTTTCAAAAACAGAGTTATAAAACTCCTTTTCTCTGCTGCTACTCATCAAAAACCAGCATAATATTCAAAACAGACACACAGAGGAAATGTTTTCCACTTTCTTTTTTCTTTTTTTCTCATTATTTTGCTGTACTTTTTCTGTGAGAAGGCAGGCTGCAGTGATTTGGACCACAGTGTTTACTCTCATAACTCCTGAGCCATTTTAATCACAGTGGAGGGATTTATCAAGTAACTGCACCATATTCCATCTGGTCCTTCACATATGTGCATGGGGGTCAATACAGCATGAATTTTTCTCATGCTTATTCAACGTCTATCAGCTCACATGCTGTGATTACACCTTGTTATGATTGATTAACTCATTACCATGTTTGCAGCTTCTTATCTGGATTTTTACAGCAGTCTCCTTGCATGGCCGCCTTGGTCCTAATGGCTCTGTTGCATTTGTATTGTGGCACTGCTGTCTGAGCAACATTAGGAGTCTTGGGATGAAACACCGATGGACAGCTTGCGATGGTTTCTCTCTGCATGCGGCTTGAATAATTGATGCCTTGATTGCCTGGGTATTCATGGACACAAAAAGGCTTTTCCTATTCTCTGTCTAACACACAGCTTGAATCTTAAATAGTCCTCCCCAGTGGCACAATGCACAGGGAAGCAAGTAATGTGGCTCGCAGACAGTACAGTACAGTCAGTGTCCTTCATCCTCTGATTACCTGAAGCTGCTCTTATCACACATAACAACGTGATAGATTTATTTTTACCTGGATGTGCTGCTTTGCACTGTAATGCATTGCAATTGCTATTCAGAGAAGATACTGAACCTTGGTTGCATCATGTTCAACTGTGTGTGTGTGTTTTGTGAGACACTTTTTTTTTGCAGCTGCAACTGTTTTTCCAAGCAAAAGGATACCCCATACACTTAACTGCCGCTTGGGAGAAAATATTGTGGTCTACTTGAGATGCATGTCATAAACTGTGCACCTTATCTGTGGTGACCTTGCAGAATCTCACGCTCCAAAGAAGCATTAACTGGCTGTGTTTGCCTCTGCCGCTCTATAGTTATTTATTCATGTTCGCACTCCGCTGGTGTATAAATCCCATAATTAAAGGGGATTTGTGTACAAAGAGCAGCAATGTGCTCGAGGCTCTTAATGGAGAGAATTAGTGGTGAAGAGAGCGGTGCTGCACGAGGCTCTTCACAGCACACAGAGGCGCCGACGCTTTATGTGTCCAACGGCTTGGATGCGGATAACGATCTCGGCACTGGTGTCATGCCACAAAAGCCCCAATTGTTCTCAGCTTGATATGAACATGCTAGAGGCCTCATTGACTGACCGTTAAACAATTAAAGTGTCACTCCTCTGTCCTTAAAGTCCAATTACCTTCCCTGACATTACATAGTCAATGATGTGTAATGGCCTGCCTTTCAAGCTCCTCCATGGGATTGTTCAATGAGGCTCGAGAAGCACTGCTGATGTGGCAGCTTTCAGACCTCTGAGACTTTGTGTATCTAATCATAGCTGCAGATGTATCTGATGCGCCACACGTGTGTGTTGGATATTTTCACATCTTAACAATGGAGATCACCAACTCTCCAGAGAGATGTGTTGTTTTGACTCCTACTGTTTTTATTTTGAGTTCTCCCAGACCGAACGTGATTCTTCTGATAATTGCCTTTGTCTTTTTGTTTTGGGCTGGAGCTCGTGCCTGTGCAGTTTCTCATTCTGGCTAAAATGAGCGAATCGCCTGTCTCATGGCACCACAACAAACTGCGAACTGAGTTTCGCAGAAGATTTTTCAAAATACGAGGGGGGACCCAAAATAAACCGGAATTCGGTCATAAAATACTAATAATAATGACTTTCGACTTACGGCCGTCAGATCTGCTACAGGTAAGCCTCATGCATATCTGTGAAAAATCTGAGATCCCAGAGTGACACTGATGTCTGTCAAGCGCTATTTATAGTAACAGAGTGCCGCACCCCTCTGTGATTTCTCCACACTGGTGACATTGACTGGAAAGCTAGAGCAGTGCGCAAACATTAAATTTTGCTTTTTGCTTGGAAAAACAGCAGCAGAAACACTCACCTTGTTGCAACAAGCCTGCAAGGATGATGCTCTGGGGAAGCAGCAGGTCTGTGAGTGGTTCGGGCAGTTTAAGAAGGGCCAGATGTCCACTGAGGATCAGCCCACATCAGGACGACCCTCCACCTCCCGCACAGCCGAAATTGTCGGGGAAATTGAAGCGGCTGTGATGGCAGATCGACGCTGGGGCATTGGAGAGGTGGCTGATCTGACGGGGGTCTCCTGGGGTCCCTGCCAGAGGATCATAAGCCAGGATTTCGCCGTGTCTCTGCCAAAATGGTGCGCACGCAGTTTCTGAGGAAGAATGGGATGACTCTCCTCCCCGATCTGAATTATTCGCGAGATCTGGCCCCGTGTGACTTTTTCTTGTTCCCCAAGTTGAAGAAGCAGCTGAAGGGACAGCGGTTTGCAGATGTGGAGGAGGCGCAAGACAAATCGCAGCAGGCCTTTAAAGGCACAATTAAGCACGAGGTTGCTGACACATTTGTGAAGTGGGAGACACGGCTGGAGCGTTGCATTAATGCGAATGGAGATTATTTTGAAGGCGACGGTGGTGTTTTATTTTGAAATGTAAGAAATAAAAAGTTACAACCAAATTCCGGTTTCTTTTGGGTCCCCCCTCGTATATCAAAACATTTACAGGGGTCTGGAAATTTGTTTGCATAAGTCACAGAGACAAATTTGTTGCTTGAATTTTGAAAAAATTGTCTCAAAAGTCCTGATTTAATAAGATCCTATACAAAGTCGTGAGGAGCCGGATGAGGAATTGCCTCGCATGACAGCAACAGATGTATTTCTGCTGAACTTGGAGTTTATTTACACTTTCTTTTCAAATAAGTTGAAAGGTTACGAATGCCTCAAATCACTCTCAATTTGGTTTTGAAAATTTGAAAGTGGAAGAAATTAGCCTTCTGGGTCTGGTGAGTCTGGTCTTCTGCAGCTTCTACATTTCTTTCATAATTGTCATTTTGGTTTGAATTCTGATAACGATATGAATGCACAATTGAAGAATTACTTTACACACACACACACACACACACACACACACACACACACACATCACACATATACAGTATATATATATATATATATATATATATATATATATATATATATGTATATACTTTTTTTTTTCAGGTGTCTCACATGATTTTGTTGCAAGTGCCAAATGTTGGCTCTCAATCAGGCCATCCAAGAAACTTTTTTTTTAATTTGCTCTAGGTTTAACTTTAACTCTATCCATGTGTTTCTGTGTTACTTCTGCATGTTCTCAACTCCAGTTTAAACTGTGTGTGTCTCATTTAAGGTGTCTCTGTTAGTAAAGCTTCTAGGGAAGTTTCATGATTTCCATTATGTTTGTTTCGTTCTTCGTTGTGCTGTTTTGTTGCTTTCCCAAACATAAAGAGGAAAAGTGAATACTGCCAGGTCATCAGTTACATTCTGCTTACTCAGTTTGAAACTATTTCACTTCTTTGTTACCCATATGAAATTGTCAGGGTTTTTTTTTTTTTTTTTTTTGGCAGATTGTTGTTTTCAATTTTTCAACATGTTGTAATATATTCTAAAAAAAAAAAAAAAAAAAGAATTCTAATTGAAATTACCATTGCATGAATGGCCTACAGCAAAATTCATAATTATATCCTAAACGCAGTAATTTAAGGTGGAATTTTAGTGGTTACATAAAGATGCTGCTGCAATTTCTGTCTTTTTCTTTTTGAATGTTGCTTCAAAACAATGTCAAAGTGGCTTCACCACCACACTGAAAAAGGAAATTGGTGACATGTACTCTAGGGTAGTTTTACCAGCGCTCATTTGAGGATTCACAATCGCCACATTTAGAATTGACAAATGCATGGACAACAATTCATTATCCATCTATAGATTATCTATTAGCAGCGTACCATGCATCCTGAATACTTAAGGAGGTGAGTCCCCTTTTTCTTTTGGTTTTTTTTGAAAAAACATGTGCAGTAAAGGACTTTATAAAGACAAAGGAAACCATATTAAGATAATTAATTCCTATTCTGACGCCATCCCGTTAACACCTGGGGCCAGTCATTGAAGAATCAAAATGTTATCCCCACTCCAGTTCTTTAATTCAAAGTCTTTTTGGAAAGAACAAAAAGAGTTTTCTTTTTTCTCCTTATGAACTGAACCTCCAAACCCGCTGTTTTTGTCAGCCTGTTTCAGAGTAATTAGCCACAGTGCCTGATTTGGGAGCACTTCTTGTGTCATCTCATTTGGTTCACAGTTCAAGGAAGAAACATTGGTTCTGAGGATAATTACCATCTCCAGTTGCTTTTGGACCAGTGTGTACTGATACTGATATGGAGATTTAGTCAATTCTCTGTGATCGATCCCATATTATGTTCCTGTTATCATGAGGCCAAACATTAAAGAGTTCAGTGGTGCAAACTGAATATTTTTAGAACCTCCTCACTGCATTTGCCTGTGTCAGTTGGTGTCTTAAGCAGTAGTCTGAACAATTTTCTACAGCAAATAAATACTTTCTATCTACATTAACTTTCAATCTTACTATCTATCCATCCATTAGATGCAACATTTCTTATTAATTACACACAAAACTATATAGTCTTTCTAAAACTAAAACCTTGCCAGATGTTTAGTGTACTTCTTTGCAGGGGGCCTTTTGGCAACCAGTGCCATGTCCAGTCTTCTTGGGTAAAGCTCAATCTGCTTTTCATACTTGGATTCAGAAAGTTTATTCCATTCTTCCCGGCAAATCCTCTCAGCCTAAGTCTCACTGGATGGGAAGCATCTGTTCACTGCCACCTTCAGGTTTCTCCACAGATGTTCTCCGGGGCTTAAGCCTGTGGATTCCTGGTTGGGTCATACAGGGACAGTCAGTGATTCGTTGTCCAGCCACTCTCGTCTCCATGCTCGGAGTCTTGCTGAAAGTTGAACCCGGTCTGTGGTCACCGTGCTACGGAGAAGGTTTTTCCTCTCTGCATTTGGTCCCATTCATCCTTGCCTCCGCTCTGACCGCTCTCACCGTCCCTGCTGCTGGGAAGCACCTCTGCAGAGCGACACCGACACCATCATGCTTCACTGTGGGAAGTGTATTAGCAAGATGATGAGGAGAGCCTGGTGAGTACCAGACAGAGCGCATGAGGCTCTGCCCAACCAGTTCCAAGTTTTCGACTCATCAGACCAGATAATATTTTTTGCCCGTTTCCCCAAAATCCTTTAAGTGTCTTCTGGCGACTTCGGGTAGCCGTGTACCTTTTGCTCAGAATGACTTTCCCCCAGCCGTTCTTCCATAAAGGCCTGACTGATGTAGTGCTCTTGAGTTATCTGCCCTTACAGCAGGGTTTTCTATCTCTGCAGAGGCTTTTTGGAGCTCTATTAGAGTTACTTTTGGGTTTTGGACACTTCCATTCTTTTTTTTCGGGGGTGGGGGGGGGGGACTGAGCAGCAAACTCTAGGAAGAATCCTAGAGGTTTTATTTTTACCATTAAGGCTACCGCACTCCTGGGAACTCTCAAAGCTTTAGAAATGGCTTCATACCCTCATGCCCTCGTCTTATTCCTCACTACAATTTTGTCACAGTGTTATCCAGAGAATATTTTGTGCTTCTTGGTTTGATCTCAGCCCTGACACGCAATGTGGGCTGTGGGACCTTGATACACAAATACACCTTTTTCCACACTATTTTCAGTTTGGTTCAACTTGCCCACAGGTGGATGCCAGTCAGATTAAGGACTCGTCAAAATGCAGGAGAACCAAGCGAAGGTTGGCTACAATGTTTAAAAACATATTTTCATTTTTGCAGCCATGCATGGCTGAGTAATGCAAATTAATCCAACTTTCACCTTTTCAAACTGAACCAGCAAACCAGTGGAGTGTTGAAAAGGCTCACAGATCAGATCACAGAGAAGCAAAAAAAAAAAAAAAAAAATAGGAAGCCAGTAAATTAAAGCCCCCGTTAACATGACAACAGTTCAAATGGCAGAAATGGTGGAAACAGTGTAATTAGGGAGTCATGCCACTGTGGAGGCCACAGCAGCAGAAAAGCTTTCTGCCACAGTATCAGTGTTTCAGAAAAGTTTTTTTTTTCCGTCATTTCCACAGAGAGGGAAAAGTTTCACCTCAGGGGCCTCTTTCAGTTTCCTGTTATCTCTGAAAACATTGTCCTCTAAATGGGAACAAAGACAAGCAAACACATTTTATTTTTTTCATTTATTAAGTTTTGATTTGACTGATTTATCCTGACTGTTGTTAATGTAATGCATTAATGCATATATTCTGTTTTATTTTTTCTCTGTGCTTGCTGTACTAATGAGCTTTTTAATTTAAGTTGACCTTGAGAGTTTTGAAATACTATCAATACCATATTATGAATTTATTATTAGTATTCCGTTTGGATTGTTAAATAAACATCTGGTAAATGCAGAAAATCTTTAAGCACAACAGAGGAAAACAGCTGTAAATAACATGGAGACTGAAAAAGGAAGTTTAAATATTTCCAAAGCAAACATTACGAAACACAAGCTGATATGTAATATTACCAGACTGACTTCTTCTCCGGTTTCTTTGAAATGAAAAACTAAATCGCAGGTGGGTTTTATGGCTTTTGAAAAACAAAAACAAAAGAAAAAAAAAAACAAAGAAAAAAGGGATAAAGGTTTTAACAGTGCCTTTTGCATGATCTAAACAATCTTCCGATAAAGGCACCTAGTCAGCATCTCCAGTGATGGGTAGACAGAGATATGACCACACACAACGAGGTGGAACCCATCTGGGAAGGGAAGGAGGGAGAAAAGTGTGTCTTTGCTCATCAAGCCTTGTTTTGGCCTGAGGGCGACGGTGCCACTGTGACTCTCAAGTCAGCCAGTCAAGGCTGGAGAACCAGGCACACAAACAGATAACTGGTGTACAGAGAAAGAAGGAAAAGGAAGAGAAAGTGGGAGGTGGGATGAGAGAGGAGGCTTCATCCCATGAGTCATGTCTCCTTCTCACGATGTCTGCCGCACGGAGGCTGCGGGGAATAGCAGAGCTGGTGAAATGGGAGTTTCCTTCAGCTTTGCCGCATGACTGAGGGCAGATGTGGAAAAATACACACAGACAGGCAGGCATAAATGAATGAATAAATGCAAACTAATGAGTTGAAGTGTGTGTGAAGATTTTGACACACACCTGCGGATGCTCGGGAATATGGATATACAGTAGCATCCTTTTGAATCAACACATCATGTAAATAAAACATCAAAATATCAATTTAAACTGGATCAGCATCACACTGGAAGACATCTAAAAACAACTTGTCTTTGATTTTTACCCTTGATATGTTCTTATTTTAATTCCCACACTATTTTTTAATGTTTACTTATGTCTTGTGGCCCAATCATTGCTTATATGAGAAAAAAAGTAGCTATCACAAGCTCTGTTAATTGTATAGAAATGTTGCATTTGGAGAACAGTCATGCACACGAATACACTATTGTAGAGATAAAGTGCTTATTTTTAGATGTTGAACAGTAATGACTAATTATTATTTCATGCTTTCAGCTGCCTTTAATTGTAAACATGTACCTAAAGGTTTAGAACATACAGGCTTTGTGCAGATTTTCATCACTGTGCTGATGCAACATTACAGTTCCGCAAAACACATTAGCAATGCTGGGTATGATTTTCCTGTAATATGATTTTTCTGAAATCTTTCTTCCATTTTGTTTCACACAGCCTGATGTTGATGCTTTCACTCTGTTGTGTTGTTTCTTTTCACAGCAAGCCTTATTATTATGATCTATGACTGAAGCTTGTATTTATACTAAACATTTGAAGCTCAACCTAATGAGAATGTAATGAACACAAGTCATCATAGAATATAGATAAAATAAGACACAGTGCAAGCTTCACTACCTCACTGATTTCTGCTTTCAAAGTAACCAGCGTGCTCTCAAATTATTTTCCTTGCTTATTGATCACAACAGGCAGCAACAAAAATGTTTGAGCTCCAATATTCTCCCAAACTGCTACTAAGTGTAAAATAAAGTACATGCTGTGTGGAGGCTTTCACTCTAGATCTGAGACGTTTTGCAAATGACACAGAGGAACTTTGTTGTGTGCCAGGTGTCCATTTACACAACAACTGTGACTAGGGCTGCTGAAAACGCTGTTTTGTTAATACACTGCTACTGAGCATGCTCACCATGATAGTAATAAATAGTTGTTCTGCACATGCACGAGTAAATGGACAATAACAACAAAGGCCTTCAGGGTGTAGTGGCTCTGAGTCCAAATTCTCCCCGACATGACAGCTTTGATGAAAACACACACACAAAAAAGAAATCCCTTTTCCGACTTGAAACACTGTCTTTTAAACTGGGCCTGAGAGTTAGCATCACTGCTTTACCGGATTTAAAACACAATTTGTATTGTGTCTGTCGGTGGGGTAACCTTGATCAGTGTTACAGCGAAACCTGAAAAATTAAAATGTGCATGGGATATATTGACTAGAGGGTTAGCATGTCCTTGCCAGCCCCTACATAAATTGCAGCCCGTTTCCACTCATGATGCAAATCAGCTCCACTGACAGTGATAATTTAACAGAAAAGGGTTATAAGGCTGAAAAATTTTGCATTCAGCGAATTAATAAATAAAAACTAGGGTTGGTTTTATATAGCATAAGGTAAGGCTTTTTTATTTGTTTTGATTATTTACCAAAGAAAGTATTGCTGACTTTTTCTTACCATAATCTTAAAACTTAAAGAAATTCAACAAAGCGCTGTGTCCTCTCAGTCACATCATTAGTTCATTTTTTTTTTTAATTGGAGAAAATTAGAGAATGTGTTGTGTTTGATTCCATCAGTGACACTGACTGGTTAAAGTGTCATTGTAAAATTGAAATTAGTATTTTTTTCTGCTAAAAAACGCACTTTATAGTGAGTGGGATTCAGGTGGTTTTAAACTGTTCTTGGGTTACTTTTTTCATGTCTTCTATGATACTGTGATACTGAATGATTATACCTTTACCAGCGTGGCAGACCTATTTACATCAATTATACGTATAATGCTGCTGTGATGTTTTGTGTGTCCATGATGTGTTCCTGATTTTCCATGGGATGTCTGAATGATTTTAACATGAGTTCCTAGAGAGGTTGGGCTTCGAGTGTGTGTGTTTTTTTTTTTGTTTTTTTTTTAATTTTTGGGCAGGTTTCGGGCTTTGTCTCCTTCCCTTTAAAATTCCACTCTGAGCCCACCAAAATAAGAGCATTTGGGTGACCAGGAGAAACATGTGCCTCAAACTGAAATTAATGAAATTTTGAAGGTAATCTCAAAGGATTTTAGCAAATTAAACTATTTTGTGTAGAAATCATGACCTGCACTCCTTGCCGAGAGCTCATTTTGTCAATCTTGTCGAAGTCCAACTGCAGTTGGTTGCTGTGTCCACCAGTCCTCAAGACTGGTCCCACAACAGAAGGTCTTTTCTGGCTCTTTTAGCTACAGTATTTTCAGAACCACCACCACCAAACCAAAAAGGCAACTCATACCTAAACTTAGAGCGAGCATCTTTGGCAGTGACAGTTGATGCTAAATAGAGTAACTGGCTCACGATAGCTTCCTGGGCAGTTTGACAAAACTCTCTGGCTTACACACACGTTGCTCTTCACCCATCTACTCAGCGAATGTGAAAGTTTGTGGATCTCGGAGCACAGTAAGAGACCAAGGGTGCCGAGACCACCGTGTGGAGGTTTATACAGTATACTGCAAATATGGGACTGTGTGGAGGCCAGGCAACCTATTAACCCACAAATGATCCAAAACCAACAAACAATAAAATCCCCTACATTGTTAAGCAGTTGTTCCATATGTTTGATAGTTTTTACAATTTGCAATGTTCCCCATTACATTCACATTAGGCAAGGGCATCCTGTAATGGACTTTGCTTTCTCAAGCCTTTTACGGTGGACCCTGTGTAGAACTCAGAAGTTGGGTCTTTTGTTCCAACTCAGTGCCCTACCAGCTATGTCTGTTATGTTTATATTCCTCCAAGGTGCATATTACAACGACCTTGCACATTTGGTGATTATAGCACTACAGGATGCATGCACAACTGTTTAAGTGCTTCATGGATGAGCATGTATTTTATTTTCTGTGCAGGGTAAAAACCAACAGCACCCGCCGGGAGTTCAGCACCACGGATAGCTCCAAAGCCCACCTGTATATGAGTGCGATTTTTTGTGTGGTTAAGCTAATGAGGCTCTGCATAGAGGGACGGCTGTTGAGTGACAGAGATGATTTACGGCACCGGGATGGACAGTCAGCTGGGAGGAAACAGCCGACTTAGCGGCAGGCACACAGGCACAGAGCACACACACACACACACAAGATAAGCAAACATGCACAGTTTGACTTCCGCAGTCTAAACATGTTCACAGTCTGAAAGGAAACTGACCACTTTTCAGAGGTTGGTTAAGTGTTAAAAGGTGGTTTTAGCATAAATGAGTACCTCTCTTTCTTCATCAGTGAGTTTTAAGCAGGTCATTTTCTCTGGCTGCACTGGCAGACCCACGGCCTTTTAACCTCAACAGGCAATTCCAACTTCACACAAGAATAGACTTTGCATTATAGTGTGGTGTATTATTCCTTCTGATCTATTAAAACAAAAAAAACAAAACAAAACAAAAAAAAAAACCCAGTGTTCTCATTGAATAGGAGGAGGCAGCAGCAACCACAACACAGAAGGTCCAAGCATATAAATATGCAGGGAGATCTACAAAGATTCAAACTGAGAGGTGAATTCATTATAAATGATATTTCACTTTCACTTTAAACCTCAGTTGTTTAATTTATTTATTGGCAACTTAGGGGAAAAGAAAAACAACCTAAAAGTATGCTAAGTGTGTTTACTACTAAGTTAAGTATCCCTGTCACGAGTCTTGGCCCAATTTTCATGTTTGGTTTGCAGCATTTACAAGCATCATAGGCATCATTTTATTTATATTTGATGTAAATATTAGCTGCTCTGTTACTGACTACACAGCAATTACGCATTTTTTAATATAGTTAATGAAAACAAAGCAAATTCTGTTTATGTTGGGCTTATAATAGTTACAAAAAGTCAACATGTCATTGCAGATCCAGCTTATCACCTTATTGCCTGCATTGGGAGGCCGGAAAAAGAAATTATTTACCATTTACTCCACTTTGATTAGCTTGACTGCTACTGCTGCATGAAAAGAGTGGATAAAGAGAGGAGAGCATCCAGAAGTACCTGAGTGGTGAAGTTAAACCATTAAAGATACCACTGGAATCACTGAAAGTGCCACGGTTCATCTCGGAATGATCATGTAAATGATTGAGAATGTGTTTTGTTTTTCTGATCTAAATACAGCACCGGCTGGCAGAGCATCATATTCCCACGACTTCTGAGTATGACAACATGGGGAGTATCATGTTTAAAAGGCTGCAACCAAAGTTTCCTTCAGTACTTTGTGCACTTCGTCGAACCACATCTTCCTTTTCCAGATCATCACCAGCGCATATTCCACAACAATTTGGGGGATTTCAAGCTGTGCTGTTGCACATTTATGAGTTTCTTTTTTTCTTTTTTTTTTTTGATGAAGCACATCATACACATCCATGATCTTATGAGTTGTTGATAGTTCTCTGTTTATGAAGTTAACAGATGAAATATGAATGAGTCATTAAATCTGGCTCTAGGGTTTTGTTGTGACTGAGGGCATTTTCCTTTGCCGTGTTTGATCATAATTATGTGAAATGCTCACGGAATAAGCCACAATGCATAACCCTTTGAACTGCAGGAGTGTTTTCAGCTCAAGCTGAGTTACGTGACAAAAGTGCGTAAGGTGGAGCGTGTTGTTTTCACACCACATTTATAGTGCGACCTGGAGTGTGACTGGAGCCTGAAGAGGGCATGCTCACTTCTACACTGCTGTCGTATCCCCTCAAGAACTCAACCGGGTCAATCTAAAAATGGCAGGTCTGAAAGCTCCCCAACAGTGCTTTTCTTGTTTTTGTTGCAAAACATGAGGGAGCTCTTGTGCATACAAAATTGCTTTATCATATAGTGGATGATATAAATTCTCCATACAACTGTAATATGGTCTTGTGCAACATTCATACAAATGAGATTCACTGCAATGAAAATGTGAAAAATCTTAAACGGTCAAGGTTCTGGGAATTATTGTAACCTGTAGATCTTAATTTTGTGAGGTGTGCGTTGTCATCGTAGAAAAAAGAAGAATGCCTAAAATTAAAGACTTTATCCAGAATTTCCTAGTTTGGGATTAATAAAGTAACAATAAAGTAACACTCTACTCTACTCTACTCAATTTTGTCGTCATCCATCAACCTCCACTTCTTCACTTCCTCATTTCACTCAACTTTTTCATCGAGGCCTGTCAGCCTCTATATCCACCCACACTCATCTCCCCTGTCCGCTTCAGCATTATATTCTCACTAGACTCACCTCTCCCTCACCTTTGTCTGTCTCTCTCCCTCTCTAGGACAGATGAGGTGAACGAGGCGACTCCTCTTTCAGCCCAAGACGGATCCCTTACCCACCAAGGGCGTAGTTGTGTGTGAATAATGTCTAAACTGGGGAGTAAATATCTTTCCGTGACAAGTTGTTTGGATTGGTGCTCATGCGCAATCCGATGCTTTATGTATCACAGTCATACTGGCCGTTAGCCTTGCAGGAGGAGGGTTGTCCTGTCAGTCTGTCTGAAACACTGAGAAGTGAAACAGAGGCCTTTCAGGGCAGGAATAGAAACGCAATTCTCCCCAAGATGTCACTTTGACTGTGACTTCTTCTGATGAAGTGCTTCACTGAGGTAATGCATCTGATAGGGTGCACGTAGATAAGAAGGAAAAAAAAATGTCCATTTAGGCATGTGGATCAATTTTGGGTTTAAATTACTGGGAGATTAAAGGCGGGAGATTGGTATCATGTTAATCGTGAAAGATTACATGCTCTGAATAACCCATCAGCTGAGGTCAAACTTTACACCAAAGTAACTTGAGATTAACTGCAATTAATGTCACACACTGACCTTGCAGGGTACTTAAGCAAAAGTTGTCTGAGAGTTCATCAGGATTATTAAAATCAGCCTCTTGGTTTATCTGCTGGTTCTTACCGTTATAATCTTTGTTTGCCTTGAGATGGTGCTTGGTCCGTATGTATTTATCATTCCCTTCAGCGGTCGCCTATATTTATCTAACACTAAACCAATCACACCGATCAGCAGAGGTAATCAACAGTGAAATCGCGTTGCTCACCTCTCTGGAATATGGATAAGCATTCATCCATTACGCTATTTGCCAAAGAGGTTTCGGCTAAGGGCATCTGTGAGGACACCTCATGACGGGCTCCTCGTATCCTTCCTCTATCTCCTATTGTCATAAACCTTCAAACACGAGGCTCGGCTGACAGGGCTTCTGTTTAACAGCAGTCATCCGACGTGTCGCCCATTGTGCCTTTATGAATGCTTTCAGTGGCATTTGCGGCGGCCACGGCACTTAATTCTTTCCTCTGGGTGCAGTCTCCTGCCAGTTTAACTGCAGCAGGCCATGCAGAAAACACCCAACATGTCCTGAATTTTGTTTCAAGTGCACATAATGATTATCTAACAGCAATTTGTGGGACTATATTAGCAGGAATTTACTGTGAAAGACAGGGTTCTTGGAGAATTGATGAGAGCAACATCATCGATTGTGATCATTTTTCAGAAAGTGAGCCACTTACGTAGCCTAAAGACACAATTGCAAGAATATTTCAAGCCTTGAATGAGGAACCCTCTTCAATTTCCCCAAATAATCTCACCAACAGGGTGCATAAATCAAAAGATCAAACAACTTCTCCTGCGTTTCTTACATCAACTTTTCTCTTTTATGTCTGAATTCAAAGCTTTTGCGAGGACTCCCACGTCTGTCTGATTCTTAATGTCACTGTCCGCCCTCATAAATAGACATTCACCTCCCGCATCCTCACAGTAAATCCAACACCTCCAGCTTTAAGATCTTTAATGTTGTGTCTGAATGAGCCCGAATAAAACCCCACGTTTAGGGCAACATTTCACTACTTCTTTATGTCAAGTAGATACCAGGCTACTTAAGCATTTTTAATTATTTAAAGGTTGCTGAAGAAATCTGTGTGAAATCTATGCGAGATGCACATTAGTTACCTTTATTTGTCGAGAAATATCAAAATGTGAGCGCATAAGATTGAAGAAAACATTCTTGTTTGAGCAGTGAAGAGGGTGAAACATTCTTTTAAAACCAGACTGTACTTGCGGCATAAAGTCAGATTATGAGCAAAACTTTACACAAGACTTTGAAATATTGATGTTTCTCTGTAGGATGTCTCAATTTGTACAGTCATTGAAAGTTGAGTTTCTCTTCATTAATGTGAACTTGACCGCAGCGATGGAAAATGTCTGAGTGCTTCTCAACTTCTGAAGCTGAATGGAATTTGTTGAAACATATACTTAATTTGTTTCATGCTTTACTCAAATCTTTCTACTCATCTCGGTGTCTTCATTTATTAGGTGATATATTCTAATTTTCAGTTGTTAATCAACTTGGGAAGGGGTTTTTAACAGATGAGATGAAGAGACCTCTTCCCAGAACTACTGTCACAGACTGATGTGTACTGTATAAAACCAATCAGCTTGTTTTCTGATTTGCTGTATTTGTGATTGATAACTAATATTTCCATTGCATTGAATGCCCTCCTGGTTAGCACATCTTTACTCTATTTCCCATTTCCTGTTTCACGGTGAGGTTAAACTCTTTCAGGATTCCAGCTTGGTGATGGATAACGGAGAACTCTCAGAACTGCCCAAGCCTTTCCCGACAGCGTGGTGCCCTGCTTATAGAAATCATACCTCCATTCAAGGTCCAGTTAAATAGCTTATGGAGGGCTACGTATGGTAATCACCTCTGCATTGTAGCCTGTCTCCAATTCTCCATATAATATGCATCGTTGATGACTGATCATATATTATTGATGCTCCATCCCGCCTGATCTTGAAAGGCCATGTTGGACCTTCCCTATCCACCTCATAGATATTTCAGTACCATTTCTCCTAGAATATGACCACTGCCTTTCCACACATCCACATGGCAGACGACAGCGAATCTTAGTTTATATTTAGCAGACAAGCTTAGTTTTTGGTCTCTCTTCTACAATGATTTCTTCCCATTAAGATTTTTATTAACCTAACATGAAATTGTTCCATGAAAAATTGTGTACAGTCATTTGCTGAAAACCAAACACTTTTTGTGTTAAAAAGCAGGTTAGCATCATGACTATGTCATCGTTACACCAGTTTTGCATGAGAATTTACCAGCTGTCAGACCAACAACCTTGCCAATGGACAAAAAGAAAGAGGCGCTTCAGCGAACACGACACAGACAAAAGTGTACTGACCCCAGAATCAATCTCTGCACAGAATAAATGATTCCCAACCTTCTGCTGATTTACATCCCCGCAGTTTTCTCAATGACTGCACAGTTTCAATTCCATAGCACATAAAACAATATCTGTCCCTGAAGATTTGACTCGGGCTGCACAGTGGTGTAGTGGTTAACAATATCATCCTACAGCAAAACCATTAGTATGATTCCAGGCTTCAATATGTTTTAGATGAATTGATGTTCCTAACCTGACTGTAAATTTAAATGAGATCTTTCTGTCTCCCTGTGTTGGCCCTGTGATGGACTGGCAGCACGTACTGAATGCACCCTGCACTCGCGCAATAGATCTGACAGCAATTTGCATACTTTCTCATCTCTCTCCATAAAACTCAGTCCTTGCGTCCACATTTTTGTCCTTAATGTGTCCTTGTATTATCTGGTGTTTAAAGCGGGGGTGTTGACATACAAAGCCTCCACTCCTCCGTCGTGCTTGTGGCAAAAGAGAATTGTTAACATTTGTTTCGACACAGCCTCGAGTGCTTAAGAATGCCACACGGAAATATTTCATGGCTGAAAATCACTTATAATCCCATCGAAGCACATTACAGTTCTGTTGGATGTGAAATAAATTTTAAGCTCCAGACACGCTGCTGGGAATATGCTCTGTTCCTCTCTGCATATAAATTTTCAACCATGTCGGAGCGTTAAGATCCAGCGGGATGTAATGCATTCAAGATGATGAGGGTCAAGGGGCGCCGATGGACCCTTGATCTTTTAAGTTTCATTAGACGACACTGGTAATTTGAGAAAGTGCCATTCTTTCCTGTGACTTTGATCTGTCTCACTGTCACGTGGGACGGCTGGCTGGTTTTTTGTTTCACCACCAGACTGATGTCCTTGTATGCTGTTGATTCACTGCATAGAAAGTAGCTGATTTCACAGCACATGAGAAGAAAATAAGCTGAAAAGAACTCTGATGTCTGGAGGCTGTATCCGAGTTTGCGTGCGCCCCAGACAGAAAGTACAACCTGAGATACGGCCGCAGCCACATGAAGGTTAAGGCGAGTCGCGAGCTGAGGGAAGGCGCCGTCATCGATGTCAACCGAAGCCTACAGACAGCTGATGGAGGTCAAAGAATCTTATGAGAGACGAGAGTGTATGAAATAACAGAAGAGCTTTACTATCACCAGAGGGGACGTGTAGCAGCCAAATAGTGTTAAAAAAAAATCAACGATTTAATGCAAATGCATCTCTAGTCTCGAAATGAAAAAAATTGTTTTCTTTCTACCTTTTTCTATTTGCATATCAATACACTGATCACCACTGAATGCAAAGCACACAAGAAAATTCTAAAGTGACAAGAGAAGCTATACTTACTGCTGCTTGAAATGGAGGTTTCGCTAAACTAAGAGTGTGATTAAAGGCAGCAAATGTAGGTTTTCATCAGCTATAGCATTCAGCAAACTAGGGTATACGTACAACGTTAATGGCTTGACCTTAGAAAAACATACACATATTGAAGATACAATTAATTACATGATGTTAGTAAATCAGAAGTTCACGAGATGAAGAAGTCACCCTTCATCTTTTGACATTTACTTCTGTGTTTCACTTTGTGTTCAAGTTGTAGTTTCTTTGCATAGTCTGATATTTGCTTCCTTCTCTCTCTGTATACTGTGTCTTCCACACGTATTTGATCAGTTCATATCTACCTGCATCTTATCCTCTTCCCCTTTCCTGCTTTCTTCATGATTGTTCCATCGGAGTCTTGATTAACTGGGGCCTGTGAAAGCACATCTGAGTGGAGTCATTTTGGAAACTTACCATGAATGAAATGGGATATTTAATGACCATGTTGTAATTGGCACTTTATAAATAAAGCTGAATTGAATTGAATTGAATTATTTTTAGAGAGCGCCAAAACATAAATTAGTGACCACTGGACATAACATCCATAATGCTTCTACATGAAGTTCAACATTTCTTAATGATGCTCCCTTTAAACCCATCTCATCAAAGTTAAAGTGACAGCAGACATTGTTTCTCTTCCCATTTAAGTGGGTGTCCGACTGGCATCTATCTTTCATTGCTAATGATTGGCTGTAAATCTGAACTCTATATTAGAGTCTCGATCTTTAGCATTGTTGAGAATGGAACTGAGCGCTTGGTGGCATTTAGTGGTGGTAGAGCACAACTTTGAAAGTCTACAATGCCTTCAGTAGTTATTTGGTTTTCATAGTGTCCATGCTGGAACTCAATGTGGTCCGTGGATTTATTTGAAGAGGAAAATTGTTGTTGCTACGAGCTGTCTTTTGCGAGTTGTCTTTCACGGATCTGTCTGTTGTTTGTATACCCAGGGCAGATCCTACAAAGCTGTGCAGAGACCCTCCCGAAAACAGCCCGATGACAACTAACACCTCCATCCCTTTGGGACAGTCTTTTGTTGCATACAAGACATGCAATCAGTCATGTGGGTGCAGCCACAGCTGCTGCTCTAGTGTACAAGACTCAGATTCCCTTTTTTTGCAGAAGATTGTTTTTGTTCTTTAGGCAAAATCCAATAAAAGAGGGTTCAGTCATGAAAGAGAAGGGAGTTTATTTCACCCAGCTGAGTGCTAAACGCCTCTTCACTTGTATAATTGAGATTTTTCACTTTCAAGTAAGGGATGCCACTAGGCCTAACTTGTAATGAGTTTTTGGGAAACAGGAAGAGAGAAATGTTTGATTTCCTCCTATTAAGCTGAGTTTATTGATAATTTAACCGTTTGATGCCACTAATCCGAGAGCTGTATGGTATCCTGTATTCTTGTTCTCAAAAAGCTTTGGATGTACAAAGTTCCAGACATACGAAGTCAATCCTCCCCCACAGCAATTTACCGTCACTGTCTCCATAACATCCTCTCCCTATCTGCTTTCTTGTCTGTTCACTGACCCAGTCATTTCCTGTCCTTATCTTTAGCATACTAATTGTCTGCCTTATTCATTATAGATTATAGAGACAAATCAGCTGTTGTGCAATCCGTCTAAGAAGCATGCTACTCTTCTTTGTAGAAATGATCATCTACAGTATCCACTGAACACTCTACTTACCTTTTGTTTTTTTGAATGTGAAAAAGTGTCTCTATAACTGATATTAAAGAAAATGTGATTGGGCTAAAGAGTTTTAAGTCCAGTCAATATGTTGTGGTAAAAATGTGTTTTTCACTTTAGAAATTTAATTATCGGTTGTTCTTTTAACCATCTGACCTTCTTGTTTTTGATTTTTGCTTCTTTAATCTATTTTTTGTGACCCTGCATCTAAAAATATGTATTTTTTTTTTCTTTTTTTTTTTTTACAGCTGGAATCTGCAAGTATGTTTTAAAGGTTCACTAACCGTTTTGTTGAGCATAATGTATTTGATAGGGTTTCTAGAGCCACGCCTTTGGCTCAGAGCTTATCAAGATAATTTATGAGTGGCGCTGGAAGATTCTTTAAACTGTGGTCGACCTTTGAGGGTTGCAGATGTGCTTCGGCGCCGCTCTTTGGGCGTACTCATAAAGAAGTGTCACGACATCTTTGTTTCTGATTAATCTCTGTGTATAAAAGACCTATTATGCCCATGCCACTTCATGACCTGAGCTCTGCATTGACCTTGTAGTTGATAAGGTGTCACATGCTCCAGAAGCAGCAAAGGTAGGGTGAGTGATGGTATAATCTTAGCAATATTAATCTTGTAACTCTATATGCCTTTATTAATCTGATACTTACATTGTTTACTCCCATTGTGACCATGTATTCACATAGATTTCAGTTGAGCTGACTGGTCTCCAGCATCTTCAGTCTCTTCTGAACCAAATCTTCAGCTATAGCACAGCTGTTATCTCAGCTTTTTAGAGAGAGCTAGGTAGCGTCAAGTAACATAAAGTTCATAAAACTTGAATAGTGGATGGCGTGATCATGATATGTATCACACAGTAACAGAAAACATCTGAGAAAGAAGTTATTTTTCTAATAAGTTTGTTTTTTGACACTACTTCCTCCCATCAGCTGAGTCGATGGTTCTTTGAATGCATTTTCTGTTAAAACATTGAAAATCTGCTTTCAGTTTATAAAAGATACTTCTGCTTTGTTCCACCAGTTTTAATTATTTTATTGAGTTAATACATATCAACACCTGGTGGAGACAGACCCTCATTGGATTTCACCATCGAAATGAATGTTTGGTTATTTAGATTTCCTCAAAATGACATGGACGATCAGACTATTTGTTGTTCCCTCTGTAATCACTCTACTGTGAGGAAATTTAGATATTTGTATTGGATTATCTTAACTATGTTGATCCACTCCAACCAACATCTGAGATAAATCTGCTTTCACTCAGATTGGCTTGGAAGCTACTACAGTTACCTGTGGTGTTACAACCATATGTTCCACTTCATCAATCTTTTAAAAAGCGTTATGGAGTTTTTTTTTCTGTCTTTTTAAACGAGTTAAGGTCAAAGGACAAATAGTTATTCATATGGCTGTAGATACAAAGAACATTCCTCAGCAGGCCAGCATTAGGTACAGGTATTAAGCTTCACAGCTTTCGGAAAAGACATATTTCTGCACAGGAAACCCTTGCATGGCCTCAGGAGCACTTGAGGATATCAATGGAATGGATAATGCAAACAACAAACTTCATGTGAATAAAATGCATTTTTTCAAAGTTAGCTTCAAATGGTCTAAAGCAAAATAAAATTAAAAATAATAGATATTAAACCAAATTTTAAAATAAATGTTAGGAAACATTGGTGCTGCAGGAAGCTAGGTGAAAAGCAAACAGTCTCATAAATGACTTTGCCCCCACAATCCTGATGTAATTGGTTCCTCAAAATCGTACAGTAGCTGGAAAGGCCAAATGGACACTTTACCAGTGCCTGCATGACATAAGTCTCCAGCTGACAGTGGTTGTTGTTTTCAGGGTTCCTGCTTGGAGACTTAGTATTGATTTCCTCCCTGTGCTCCTTCCACAAGTAATATACAGCTTTAATCTAATTGGCGTGCAGGAACTTTGGGGAAAAGATGTCTTCTGAGACGTGGGTTATGTATTATTGCTGGCTTCATACTCCATGTGAGCTGACCTGGTGTCAGCTGTCTGCACTGCTGACAAAGCACCTTTGATCACGGGGGAATAATGTCACAGAGAAAAGTCTGACAAATGAGAAAGGGAAGAAGACGTATTATCAGATCATTAAAATGAGGAGAGGAAGTTATATATTGAAAATGTAGCTTCTGCTGTATGTGCGAAGTGTGCTGTGGCTGCTGATCAAAACATGGAAGGAATGACATACAATGAGACCAGAGGAGTAGAACGTATTTAAGTTTTGTTTTGAATGGAAATTTCCTTCGTAGCATGTAGCTCAATATTTTGAGTGAAAATTTCATGTCTAAAACTTTATGTAAGGCAACTTTAAATCTCTCAGCCTTTTAGCAAAGATACAATTCAAAGTGCTTTACATTAAAACACTTGTGAAGTTGGCAATGAATAAAAACATGAAAAGGTAAAAAGATAAAACACCGTGAAATTGAAAATATCAAAGCAATTAAAAGAAGAACATTAAGCAAAAGAGCATAAAAGCAAAACAGGTAAAGATAAATCCTGTCTTTGCTGAAAGGGGCAGCTAACAGAAAGGTCTCCAGTCTGGTTTTAAATGATTTGGAGCCATCCTGCAGTTTTCAGGTTATTTGTTCCAAATGTTTGATGCATAAAAACTAAATGCAGCTTCTGAATGTTTGATTCTGACTCATACATGACTGATAAGTGTCGGACATTCTCTTATGTTTGAATCAGCTGTGATTTAAAGACCAGTAAAGACAGTGTAACAGTAAGGTCAATTAAACACAAATGTATGGATTCAATTCTGCTGAGACATCAGACCTTTGACCTTTCACTATATTGTTTTAGATGATAACATACTATTTCCAGATTTTTTAAATGTAACTGTTCAAACTCAGGCCAGACTTCATGATCACACCAAGATTTCTGGATTTTTCACTGTTTTTTTATCTCCGAGACCAAACAGTGAGAAATGTCCCTGTCCTCTCCAAAATCCTGTACTTCAGTCTGGAATCTGAAATTCCTTGTTATGTGAGTAACACAAAGCTTAATCAACCATTTGATTAACTGATCACACTGATAGACTTATATTTGCTCTAATTTGCAATGGGAAGTTGTACATGAAATGGATAAAGAGCACAAAGTCCACAAAATCCAGAACAGGAAGCTGTTTGGGGGTTACACAATTCATAATAGGAAAATGAAAACATTTTCCTTAAGCTGAAGAAAATTTTGGTTGGCCTGCTCAATACACTCTGTTTCTTCAATAGCCTGCAGCCTTCCGGTAAAAGAGCAATGTGAGTCTTTGTGTCATCTATGTTGTTATTTAAGATAGCACTTTTTTAACTGTCCAAAATCTCAGCCAAAAGTTGATCCAGAAAGTCTTGAGGAATTCCATATGTAAATTTTATATAATTTCACACTAATACTAACAATCCATGATATTCTTCCACAATCCATATTCTCACACACACCCTTCTTTCAAATCCTAAATATGGCATTATTAGAGGTATATGAAATCCGTTTTATTTTTTCCCCAATTCCGTTTTATTTTTTCCCAAATTCCGTTTTTTCCGTTTTAATATTTCTGAATTTGGTATTTTGTTTTTTATGCTCATTTTTACCATAAAAAAAGGTGTCTGGTAAGTGGAAATGAATAAATGTCCACAATTTAACAGGATATAACAGTCGATTTAATGTTTAAAGTCCTGCAACAAAGAAATAATTTTCAATTAGTCGCATGCGTCCTTGCGAGTCCAGTCCACAGTATGTTGACAGTATTTACAAAAAAAGCTTTTCCCCTGAGGCATAAAAGTCCGTGTACTGTTCTGCTCTGTATTTAGCGCTTAGCGTGGAGTTTCATAACTTTCTTGAATGTGTGAGAGGGGAGGGAGCAGCTCGCTTGGACATCGTGTTGTTGCGTCGCGTCTCGTCGTGGCTGGAACGCGCGTTCACATTTGTTTTCAATTGTATTTTGACGCAAAATTGCGGAAAGCATTTGGCGTTGTGAACGCAGCTTTAGCATGTTAGCAGCGCTGTGGAAGTGACGTACACGTTGCAGCAGCTCGGGCGGTCCCCCCGGCATGTTTGCTTTGCACTATAAGGTTCCATTTTCTCCCGAAAACTGAATTTCAGACCAGATTAGGACGAATTCCGCAATATTCCGCGTTTTATTCCAATTCTGTTTTTATTGGCCATTTCCGCGATTCCGTCCGCGATTCCGTTAACACGGATTTCATATGGCTCTACATTATCAGTCTGTTAAATGTGAAAAGTTCTTGTTTGCTTTTGCTTTGTTCGAAGCATTTTTAATGATAGGACATGTTTGTTGTAAAGTTTCTTTAGTTTTTTCAAGTAAACAAAACAGCCCAGTGATGTTCTGTTCAATGCTCACCTCCCTCCTCATGATGCTCCTGATACAATTGATCCAGCTTTGTCTGTCAGCAAGACAGACTTCAGAATACCAAATTGGCTTACAGCACTCAAATCACATCCTTTTTTAAAATTATTTGTTGTTGTGATTATTATTATCATTATTATTATTATTAGTATTAGTATTATTATTTATTCATTCATTCAATTATTTTTGTAGGTATATTTCACATGCTTTGAGTTGTATAACTACATTATTGTTGTTGTTCCATTTTCTGGGTTATTTTTCCTGATGCTGTGACCCCTCCAGGGAAGTAATCATAACACTTTAAAACCAACTCATCTCGAAGTAATGAGAAGTCTGATGTTCAAATCCTTTGACATCATTTGGAGATTTCCATGTAAGCACAGCAGATTTTCAATGTGAGCTGCGGTAAACTATTGTCCAAATTAAACCTATTTAGTGTAATTGCCTTCATTCTGTTCAAGCTGTTCGCTTTTTGCATATTGCTGTGTGTGTGAAGCTGACTGTGAAGTCCAGTATGCGCCACAGATAGGCTAAGTTCCTGGGTTTTAAAGATAAACTCCTCTGCAGCCTGATGCAGACAATTCCTGACAGGACTTTACAGTCGTTCATATAGATTATCGCAAATTCATGGGCTGCATGTTTTCTAAGACTCGTGCAACGTGGAGAGCCTTTTAAACCAAAGCTCGATCAAAGCTTCAGCATGAACCAACACACACAGAGAATTACTGAAGAATAAAAAATCTGACACTCTGACGGAGAGCTGACCAAGATGCCGACTGCCTTTATTGTGTATTCAGCCCTGGGACCAAACAAATTGCATCAAATGCCAGTTTCACCCATGGGCCACTGTCTGCCAGACAGACATTCTTCATTCAAGGGCAGTGTGACAGCAGCTATGTACTGCTCGGCTATTTACATCTTCTTCACTGTGGCTTCTTCTTTTTCTTTTTCTTTTTTTTAACTATATAAATGTGGCTTTTTCAAAGGGCAGCATAAGTTCCTATGGTGAGCTGCCAGGCTAGTTCAGCGCTCATTTCCCCTAAGCATTTTGATGTAGCCACCTCCCTGTGGTATTACTAAAAAGTCAGCTTTGATAAAAGGCAAACAGCATCCAGATTTACTCAGGCCTCGCCTCGAGACAACTTCGCTGGGTATTGGCACCATTTCCAATCTCATGCTCTCGCACCCCTTGAATTCTGGTGCGTTCTCCGATATATCAAGAGATGCTGAGATTTCCATTCTGCGTGGCTTAATGCACCCCACCGTGCAGCCAAGCTTGTAATCATATCCCACAGAAACAGTATATTTACTACCCAGCAACATTTTTTTAACACCCTGTTGAAGCCCTCTTCAGTTTACTTCTAGACGTTTGACTGAATCAGATCACGATCTGCCGTTTTTATTCCACCAGTCTCCTTATTCAGATTCTGACTGTCTGTTCAGCCGTGTTCTGGCTCTCAGCTGCAGCCCATCCATGAAACATTATCACTGGGCCTCGGTCTTCATCAGGCTGAATGAATGGATGATCAATGCACTTCTACTGGATTGCTTTCCCCTGCCGTGTGCCTAAAGACAGGTGGTTTCATAGAGCCCCTCAGTCTGTGCGCTGGTACGTTATACTATGCGCACATGCTTGTGAAATATCCCAGCGTCCAAAATCAATGCCATAAAAACTCAAGGTTAGCGATCCATAATGACTGCCTTCTGAAATATGGCACAAGCATCACTTCATTAAAATCCTAATCACAGTTTGTTTGGCCACATAAAATGAACTAATCAAGTCTAAAATCTTGTGTTTTGATGACATTCTGATGCACAATATGTCATTTAAGCAGCAAGTCAATTAAAATGCAGACTGATCTCCTTAACCAATGTATAGATTCAAACCGTGGATCAAAGAGACACACAAAGTGAATAGAGACCCCTCTCAGAGAGGAGAGTATTTACTGTAGACCTAGAGCCAGATCCCTCTTTAATTAACATCAGGGAGCGGAGCAGAGAGGTGGCTAGAGTGCTGGCAGGGAGGTGGTGTTTCCACCAGCCAAATGACAGCCCTCCATACACGGGTCTGCCCACTTCACAAGAAGGACAAGCCAGAGGTCTCCTTGACAGCATAGTGATCTCGACCCTCAGCCTGCCTCCCCTTAGCACCACCGCCCTCCTGGGCAGGGCAGGGGGGGCGGGCAGGATAGGGCTCAGGACAGGAGCCTGGCATTCAGAGGCAGAGTTAGCCGCCACAGCATTTCAGCCTTCTCTCTTTCCACACAACATGAGCCAAGCACACGTGAGAGGCAGCGAGAGGGAGGGAGCGGCATTTTACAGTAAGAGACGAGGAGGGAGGGCAGGAGATAGAAAAGGGAGATGGAGAGAGATAGGCAGATAAGTGGAGTAGATAAAAAAAAAATGTGTTGGCAATGGAAAGCGCTGAGAGAAGCAGTGCACCTTAAAGAGGATACACAAAAGCTGAGCTGCTCTGTCCTGCTATGCACCACTTGCTAAACTTGGCTGCAAATTTAAGAGGGATGTTAGACCACCGCTCTCTCACCGTCTGTTCCTTGAAAGAATTCCTCAGAAACACCCATAACAAGCTCCTTATATTTTCTTGTCCTTTCTGAGAGGTGTTAAAAAGTGTGCGGGGGTCTTTATTCACCGGAGGATGCGCCTGTTTCCACCATCTCCACTCCTCCACCCCCTGCTTGTTAGTGTGATCACTTTGTGTGTCTGCACATAATATCTCTTCTCACTGCAATTAACCGCTGCAGGGTCCAGTGTGGGATCTTGGAGGGATGTCCCCTCAGTGGAGTCAGCTCCCTCCGGGGAGTTGATATGTGAGAGGATGGAAAAAAAAAATGCAGGAAGAGTGAGAGAGAGAGAGAGTGAGAGAGAGAGAGAGAGAGAGAGAGAGAGAGAGAAAGAGAGAGAGAGGGAGCATGAACGAGACGGTAAAGGGAGGAGGAGGTGGAGAGAGGAGGAAGCGGGAATGCAGCTTGCCAAAGCTTCCCACCCACCGCTCCTGTCTGTAATCTCTTGGGGAAAGAACTAGCTATCAGTTGTTGTGTTGCGAGGAGTGCTGACAGCTTCGTCTCTTCTGCCCCCTACTGCAGAGGATGTGTTGATGGAGGAGAATACAGAGCCTGAACAGCACGCTTCACACTTCCCGCCTAATAAAATGGACTAATCTGTGAAGTAACAGGCGTACTTTTACCTGCCTGATTGCACACATTGACTTAAGAATATCACTCTCAAGAGCTTGTTAGGTGACTGATCAATAGCAGTGACTCAGTGATCACAATGCTGCTTGAATTTTAAAGTAGTCATGGATGGAAAGGAAAATGAAAAACAATTTCACTGTTTTTGAATACAAAGGATTCAATGAAAAGTATAACCCTCTGTTCTTCTGATCACACTACATTGATATGTTTAATGATCTTTGTTGGTGGATCTCTCATATAATTCACACTCACTGTAATGCACACCCGCTGCCACTGCTGCTCTTTGTGAGTGTGTGTGAATGGGTGAATATGTTGCAAAGCGCTCTGGGAATGCTGAGAGAAAAAGCCAATATAAGTGAAATCCATTTATCATTTTCCCCTATCTATTGAAGGTGTATTAAAGCCATTGTTTTCCAGGGGGCCACAGGAAGGAGCAGTTAACCTTGAGTGGGCTGGACTAGTAAGAGAACAGCATTACATGAATTTGATACACGACATTTGGTCAATGCCAAATGTTGTCATTTGTTGTGTTGCAAAGAGGGATAAATAAATAAATGGATCTTTAACAACTTTGCCAGAAAAATATATGTGCTTAACATTCTGATCTTTTGAGATTTTTAATGAGTGAATCTGGCCCTCTCTGTATGGAGCTTGCATGTCAAAGCCGTATCGAAGATTAAGGACAAAAACTAAATTGACTGAAAGATTTTAAAAGAAAAACATCATTGTGCATTCACACAAAGGCAACATCCATTCTTCAATGTGTAAATATTTTATGATTTTGAGCTTTTCTCATGTAAGCACAGCTCAATGTATTATTTGTGGTATGTATTGTTCAGAAAATGTATAAAATGGAGTAATAAATGTGAAGTACTGGTTTAGGAGTGATGGTAAGAAACATTGCATCACAGGTAGGATATCCACAGATGGCATGCTTGACAGTCTTTATGTGCAGAGCTTTGCACAATCTCCCTGTGCGAGGTGCCTCCCAACAGCCGAAAAACATGTTTCTTAAGTTGATTGGTGACCCTCAATTGCTTGTAGGCATGAAGATAAATGTGTGTGACTGTCCATCTATCATTGTTCGCCCTGTGATGAACTCGACTAAAGTGGCTGTCAACTCTGGTTGAATGAAGAGATATTGACGAGGAATTGATTGATAGATTCACATGTCTGCAATGTACAAATGACTTTCAGTAAAACGCTTGTAATTATAGTATTTACGATTACACTGCAGCTAAACTCCTTGTCTCAGCAGTGCTGCTGTGAAATGTAAATGGAGACCATTCAAATGTTGTCTTTTTCCTACTGAACAGGTAAATTAATTGATAGTAATCAAAGTCACAATGGGAGTAATAACACCATGAAACAAAGTGGATCACACTTCAATATAATATTTCTTTCAAAAATTTGCATTTTTTTTCAATTAAACTAATGGAAAAATCATAAAAACCTTGCTTTATAGTCTTTATACATTCAGAAAAGCTGAGTTATTCGGTTCCCTACAACTTTCTCCAGTTCTTCCCCTGGGAATACCAAGTCACTCTCTGGTCTGCTGGGAGATATAATCTCACCAGCAGGTCCTTGGCCAACCTTGGCATCTTGTTATAGTTGGCTGTGCCTGGCAGATCTCGTAGAAAGTCCCCCAAGGGGCGTCCTGACCAGATGCCGGAGTCACCAACAGTGTTGGCTGAAACAAATGTACTTTGATGAAGTACATTTGATGAAGTCAAAACCGTTGTGATTAAGATCAGCTACTGTGTGAATGCCAATGTGTTAGAAGTGACAAAAAGCTAAGTGTGGCACCACTGTACTCTCGTTGTCCACGAGCACATAAACTGCTCGCTGAGGGCGACAGGTCTCCACTCAGGCCGGACTACTCTAAGCACTCACAGTACACAGCTATCCGTGAGAGCTATCAGAGTTTCAGTGCAGCAGACCGCTGCAGCAAAGCTAAGTGACACTCAGAGAGTGGATCCAAAGATCTGTTACCGAGAGAGTGCCTTGCTAACCGAAGGATCGTCACTTACAAATTGATAATCATGTGGTTTTCAGCGAGTTAGAGTCATTCACAGATCTGTCAAGTAGCTGCTCCACGGTAGTTGTTGACATGTTTAAGCCAGAAAATCATCGCACAACCTCATCACGCAAACCATTACAGATTAATCTGTTGATGAGGCAATGGACAAACTGATATTACACCACATGTTATGAAGTAGAGGTGTCAGTGATTTTAGTCTAGTCTAGTTTTTGGAGTATGTTTACATGTTAGCATGTGAGCAGTAACACTGAGTTGGGAGCTTTGTTTGTAAGAGACCTTTTGAGTCAGATATGGAGGTGGTAATTTATATAACAACTGCTTTATACACAGCTGCGTACAGATCAGGAGCTCGCTGGAGGCATCCATGTAATGGTGCTAAAAGGTCAATATCAACTGCAACAGGCAGATTTCACCCTCAGTCAGGACAAGCTGCCATGAGAACAGAAATTCTATCACGTTGTGTTGTGTTATACATATTTGTAGAGGTAAGATACAAACCCTTAAAGCTTCTTTTACTTCAGGAATCATTTTCTATGAAGCTGCTGAAGAGTCACACAAAGCAGCTGAGTTATATTGTGAATTATAATTAGTGATGAGCAGGTTCATAAAAAATATCCATACTTTTGATAGCAGGGCATTGGAGAAAAAGTGAGTGTGAGTGTGAGTGAAATAAACAACAAAGGTACTAATTCATCCATCAACCAAGATCAGTTTGGAAAAAATGAAAACGAGATATATTGACTACCAGAATGCAACAAATTACTAAGCCCCTAATTAATTAGATCTTTTTGATCAAATCCCTGCACTATTTCACCTCATGGTTTTGGCCTATTGAAGTACCTGCAAAACGACCAATACACAAACGGCAAAGATTCTAACTCCAAAGTGAGATGGTCCTTAATCTACCATGAAACACATATGCATTCGTTTTGGGTCGTTATTCCAACAGAAACCCTCAGTTATTTCACATTTAGCCACAACTTTCAGGTGAGTAAATATTTAATATTTACTCCTTATGAGTGATTAAAGGAAAGTTAGTGTTTTCCAGTTTTTTGCATTGCAAATGCATTTTAATGCTATTTGTTTGTAATGGAAGAGATAAAAAAGTCTTGTGTTGCATTTCATGGCCCTCTACATTATGCGTTTGTAGGTCTCTAAACAACACAAACAATCCACAGTGTGTAACTGTGCGAAGGTGCCCAAGTAGATTTTTTAAGCTGATAATACATTCTGACTATAACAAGTAGATTTTGAGCTAATATACCAGTTAATACAATCGCCTAACACCACAGTGGGCGTTAGTTTTCATTCAGGACTCGTGCTAAAAGATTCAAATAGAGAAAACTAATAAAGGTAAACGAGATCAGGAGCATTTGCTAACAAAGCGCTGATGTGTTCCAGCAGGGGCTTGTTTGATTAGAGGATTAACAGGAGTGTTGACAATAATTACAACCTAATATAAATGCTTTCCTCAAACCTGTACCGCAAAAGGTATTCTTTTTTTCTGACATATGCTGCTCACCAGCTGTTGTCTACAATCTCATGGGCCACATGTCCTCAAAATCAAACTCCAATTTGTCTCTTAATTACTGCGACAAAATATTGTATTTTTCATTTTCTTAATGTGCCATCCATGTTTCCTGATGCTGCCTTCCTTCTCCCTCTTATCCCAGCTATACGGTCTCTTTTTAATTTATGCGGGACGATCCAGCACAAGTCACAACGGAATACATGTTTGCAAATTTAAACAATACGGCAGCGCTGTGCAAATCCACATGGGGTGGTTTAACAATAATTCAGCTCGACTTTGAGAAGGTTAAAATACACCCCCTAGATGCTAGTGCACACACACTCCCTTTTCTCGCCAGTCCATGGTGAACATACACAAGGGGGAAAGCGAGGGGGGATGGGGGGGCTCCAATCCCCACTCGCAGTCCCGCAGAATATTGGCTGTCAAGAAACAGACATGCAATCAATCATGAGCAAAGTCACAGCCAATGTGAAGGATACCAGTCCTCCTTAGGCCTGGCGGCTGTGACAAGGCAGCAGTTGCATAACGTTTGACATGGCAGTACAGTAGTCTGAGATTAATGGACACTCAGTGTCTCTACTCCAAAGGGCACCAGATAACTAAAAAAAAAAGAAGCGTATGACCTCCTGTGAGGGTGAAAGAGATTTCAGCGAGGGGGCCTTGATCAAGCTGTACCTCAGCGGAGATGCTCCAGCACAAAAATCGAGTGCTGCTTAATGGGCTCTTCTTCTTCTTGGCATGTTTTCAGGATCACGCCTCACATTTTTATCTCTCTTTCTCTGTTCCCTCTTGAGAATTTGGCATTGTCCAAAGCGCCACATGAAAAATAGCATCTGCAGCTTGCAAATTCCTTTGTGTGTGTTTGTTCTCCATGCTGGAGTCCACACACAAAGTCCTGTGTGGCTTCTCTTTGGAGTCTCTCTTCCTCTTGCAACTTTGACAAATCAATTCTCACATTTGAAATTCTTCTTAAAGTTAGAGAAAAGCCTCTGAGGCCTTGATGTCTCGGGCTCCGCAGCGGCTCTCGGCGCGCCGGCAGAGGCAGTCACTTGATGCTGCGCTTGCTTTGGGACATCTCAGCTATATAGTAAAAGCTCCGGCACAGTAGTTGAGGAAGTCACTGTAGCAAGAAAAAAAAAAAAAAAAACTCAACTGTGTCACCATTGCAGCGCTCAGCCACTTCTGTCGGAGAGACCAGCGTTTAATCTCCCACTCGTGTCCGTTCACATGTCCAGCCAAAATACACTCAAATGCATCACTTACCCCACCCCCCACCCCCATGTTTCAAGAGGTTCCAGAACGCCTACTTTTTTTTTCTTTTTTTTTTTTTTTTTGCTTTGATCCTTCGTGGGACTAGCAATAGATTGCTCTGGATTTAGATGTGATCGGATACTTATAGGATTTATCAAGCTTTCGCAAGCTGCTCTCTCCAAACAGCCACGGTTCAAATCAGAGCTCTGTGTTTGCAGCTCTGACAAAGGACATCATGTAATGCACATCTTTGCCAAATCCATGGACACTGTCAGTTGGCACATCTTGTGCACTGAACTCTAATCCCCGCCAAAAGCCAGTCAGTATTCCGAGAGGCAACACAGAGAAGTTGCTCACCAAAACATCCTCATTACAGCGTAAGACTAGAGAGATGGGAAACACTCAGAAATGCTAAAGAAGCCATGAGTCGGTGTGTTCGCGGCACAGAGAATATTGGATCACATAAGAATGTGCTGCTATCATTTACAGTGAATACTGTCTTTCATTTTCTGTCTGTGAATTAAACACCCATCTTTATCCTGATCAGATAAACAACTGTAATCTCAACAAGTGGAAAACACATTACCCATGTGACTTATCAAATAATATTTCATATATATTTTATGAATGTATCTGTAGCACTTTTCCTGGATAAAACTTATTTTTGCTACTGAAGATTTTTCTTGGTTGTGTCATAAAAACACAATTTCAGATAAAAAAAAAAAAAAGAAGTAGGAATTCAGCACCATATACAGCCTAACTATTTTAGGCTGTATATACCCAGGATCAGGATTGAGAGGACAGCCATTGATAAACCCACTAAAATAAAGATGTCATTGTCCGTTTTTAGGTCAGTCAGACCCCTCTGCATGCTGAAATCAGTCACGCTTGCACGTCAGTGTGGATCAACCCATAAGACCCTGAACAACACTGTGCTGTCTGTTCTCTCAGTTTATGTCTTGGATCTGCATGGATGACTTTTGGATAACATGTATGTATTCTTCAGATTTGCAAAGTCCTCATCCAAGCATCTGAGGGTCTGCATTGAATAGGCATTGATATAATGATTCTGAGAGACTGAGGTAAATGGATTCCACTTAAATAGCAGTTTTCCATCTCTTGAATAGTCACCAAATGTACCCATTGTTTCACATTCACCCATACCTTGTTGACATGCAAGGAGCTCAATCCTTTCAATAGGAGCAGTTTGGTCTTGCACACAGACACTACAACATGTAGACAGATAGGAAATTGAACTTCTAAGCTTCTAATTGAGAGACCACCTGCTCCACCGACCTAGCCACAGCCAACCAAGGTTGAGTATGTAGAAATGGCAATTCAATGTATTCACTGGTTTAAATTTCTATTAAACTTATTTATAACACTGTCAGTTTTTCCTTTGGCTTCAGATTACATCATAAACTAAAGAACTGACGTATAAGGATTAGCTGAGTACGAGAAAAAGGGAAGGAAGAAAAAAATTTAGGATCTAAAATTGGAATCAAGTGGATAAGGAGTTATTAATCAAGAGTGACATTTCAATTGTTAGAAAAACATTATCTTTACCCAGTCAAGGCATAGTAGCTGAAGTAGTCTGTACACATAAATTATTAAAACTCACAATTGCAATCAAGAAAAACACATTTATACTGTTTGAAGGCAGTCAGATGACTACTACTTTTGAGAGAGCTTTGTTTGCAGAGTGTTATGGCAATTTTATTTAATAAAGGGCTTCCGCCGGTGAGTTCGTTTTGGTATCTTTTATTATGCTGTACAGCAGGAGAAGTCACGCAGTCAACAGAGTAACAGAGTGAGTTCTGCCCTCGCAGGGGCGTGCAAGCCTCTAATAACTATCTGCTACGTTCACTCCCAGGGGCCTTGACTGCACCGAGCCATAGGCTGGACACAGGAAGACTCCCACGAGTGCCCACAGCTGCTACGCTAAGATTATCAGGAAAAGTAAATTCTAGACAAAGCATTCGCGGTTCCCCACACATCTGAGTGTGTGAGAGCTACGGGTATTTATAACAAATAAATCTAAGCACTGCAAAACAGTTAAGCATGCACTCAATAGAAATTTCCACCACACAGAGCAAAACTTGTATTAAAGGCCTTTGTGGTATATTGTTAATTCTTCAGACAACAGGGCTTTTAGTCATAGTATTTTTTTTATCCCCATTTCATACATTTTCGATGGTTTCCCAAGCTTACAAAAACTATCAGATAAAAGGTCTTCACAGATTTTGAGAGAAATGTTCTTAGAAGACCTGGCAATCGGCCGAAAAGACTGCTTGTCTGTTGTGCCATGTGCTCTTTCGGTGTTTTTTCTAAATCAGTATAACAAAATCTGCAAATGTATTCTCAGTTTTTCCGTGAAGAATAACTTTTTTTTTGTTGTTGTTTGTTTTTATGTCTTTTTACACCTTTATCCTTTATATTGCCTTTGGACCTTTTTTTTTTTTTCAGAACCATCAATACTTGCAAGAAAGGCTGTTGACCGCCTTCTCCAATCTCTGGTTCATAAAAATAATGCAGTGAAGCCAAAAGCTGATAGACACTCATTCTTACCAACAAAGACAAATGTTTTCCAAATAAAACCAATGGGCATATTGCCAGTTCTGCTCCAAATTGTAGAAAGAATTGTATTCCAGGGTTCTTTGACAGGTACAAATCTATTGTGACAGTGGCAAGGCATTCACAAATTCAGCCCACCCTTCTGATTTTTGGCACCACCTCAAACACGTCCTGAACAACAGGTTCCCACTGCCTCACAGACCCTTCTATATTTTCGCGATTCATCTTTTGTAATTATTAACTGGCACAGTTAATTAGCAGTACAAATTTTTTAAGCTAATAAATGAAGCCCCTCGTAATTAAACTGTTGGATGCATTGTTCCAAGTTGCTTGCGGGGAGCGGACGCGTTGCCAGCTCTCTGCAGTGTAATTACCACTGTCTACCCCACCGGGAGATGGGATCAATCTTGGGTGACACCGCTGTTGGATACTTCCTCTTGTATCCTTGGGTACTGGTTCTTGGTGGCAGGGAGAGTTTATCATCGTGGATAGAGAGCATCCTCCATGACTACAGGCCGTGCAGCTTCGTCCATTTGTAACACAACAACAGCTTCTCGGGATCGCAGTCATTACTCGTTCCGCTCAGATCGCAAAGAAAACAGAGCGAATTCCTAAATTTATGAACACTGCCCTCTAAGCGCTGTGTCATTTGATGGACTCCTAAACGGTTGAGGGAATTCAATTAGGAAAAGAATAGAGTTTTGAAAATGTGGCACTGAGCCTGCCAGTTACTCAGGGGACGTGATTGATGTCTGTGAGTGGCATTTAGCACAGCTGACCCTCGTTCAGATTACCATCTCATTAGCATCAGTAGACCGAGACACACAAAGGAGCGCAGCGCTGTTGCCTGAGAGCTATTCCGAGGGACGAGCCTCAGGGAGTTTCTTGCTACAAAATACTTGAATTCCATAGTTTCAGTGGAGTGTGAGTGTCGCTGCATACTAATCAGACACAAATATGTGAAAAAGTCAAGAAATGTTCACCATGACTAATATGCAAGGATGCGCCAATGGTTTCATGACAGATTGCAGCATGCATATTCGGGTCGAATGGCTGGGTCGTTTCTTGGGTTGTCATGGGTCAGAGGTGGACCCTTTTCCCAGCATGCCTTATTTAATATAAACAAGTCTACCTATTTATCTGTCCAACTGAGGTCCACTGTCAGAGTGAAACCCCCAACTCCAGCAACGATTTGCATCGCTGGTGGACCTCAACAACTGTTAAAAACGATACCTCTTTAAATTTCCTGCTTGAACAAAGGTATACTATAAGCTTGATTTACTGAGATACCGATTAAAGCATGTAAGACTGCAAATAGTTTGTGTGCCTACATTTTCTGGGTGATCATCTAAGTGGAACTTGATGGGTGACATCAGGCATGAACAAAATTGAGTGTGTTGAGGGGAAATAGGCCTGTTTACACAGAAGGATCTGCTGGAAACAGTTTTGTTTCTGTGTTCGCTTGCTTGTGTTCATGAATGTAAGGATTGGATGCACGCTGTGAGCCCCCACAGGCACAAAATTAAATGAGATTTCAAGGAGTTGGACGTGTTGATGGAGGAAGTTATCAAACCTATTGGAGCATTACGACAAAAGAAAAAAAAAAATCTGAATTATGCAAATACAAGAGGATGCACAATGGGAGATAATCTGTTACCAGTGAAAGAGAGAAAATAAAGCAATAAAAGAGATCCCAGAAAGAATTCAAGCCAAAAGAACAGTTCCAACACAGAAAATAGCCTATAATAATAAAGTCTGCAAAGATAAGTTGTGGGACGCCAGGTAAGAAAATACCCCTCAACACAATGACAACTAAATCTGCCACTGGAGCTAATTTACGCCTACTTTTCAAATCCACATAATACAATCAAAAACAGTGCAAACATTTTCAAATCATAAACACAGGCTCCTCCCAGTATTTAGTGAAAACACACACCCCAGTATTCCATATTCATGAAGGGATTTATTTATTTATTTATTTATTTTAATAGTGGTGCTACTACAAATGTACTTCTGTTCTAATTATGACAGCAGGGTCCCACGTGAGGGGTGGAGGTTGTATTTGTGGAACATATGGCCCTTAAATGGAGTTATTAATCTACATAATGCATGGAAGCCAGTTAGGTGTGCATCAGTAATTGTCTAATATGCATGAAGTGTTGTTTACATGTGCTCCTTAATGTATCATGGCAACTAATAAAACCCACACAGAGATTTAGATCAGTGCTTCAGCTATTTGAACTGAATGAACAGAAAAAAAATTCACCTCAGTTTTTACCTTTAGTGAATTTTCAGACATTTCAGGCAGAGTTAAAAAGGCCAGCCTTCATGCATTCGTCTCAACAACATTGATGTTTGTTTGTTTTTTTTCTGTTGAGACAGTATGTTATATGAAAACAGGGCATCTTTCTTGTTTTATGCAAGTATCTGCTGCAGGCCCAAATATGGCCTACTTTTACCTTTCCCTTTTCCCCCGGTGGCACAGATGTTATAAGACGGTGTTTAAATATAGTCTGTGCAGATGTTTGTATGTGTGCAAAACAAAGCAGGAGGTGTAGATTTTGAATCATCCATGATTCAATCAAAATGGTAAAGTAAATATGGGGATTGAAACTTCGAAAAGAGGAAAGAAAAAACAGGACAAGGGTACAGCAGAGAGGAGCATGAAGGGAGGACGGCAGACAGATGGAAAGAGGCACGAAGCGAGAGAGGCAGTAAAGAGAATTAGAGAGAAACGAGGAGCTCAAGCGCATGTGAATGTGAGTGTTTGCAAAGTGTGGAAAATTAGAGGAGAGCAACGGGTTTGAATTGAAGGGGAAAAGCTAACAGACAGTGGGTGGTGAGACAGAGCAGGGAGAGAATGAGCACAGGGCCTGTCTTGATTGTATTCAGCGCCGTCTCCTGTCTGTCTCTGATCAATAGCGGCTGTCGCTCAGTGCTGGCTCACAACCCCTCCTGCTCACAGGCGCAAATGTAACCCCAGTCAGCCTTGCCAGGAGCTTTATTATTCATGTGGACCGAATACAAGACCAGAAAACGGGATGAGCGCTCTGCGAGCTGGACTCGCTGTCGTGACTGCCTCTGACTGCAAGCTGTAGGAAATCACAGTGCTGGGACAAATACCCTGCAGTGTGTGCATTGTCAAAAACACACTCCTTCCTGTGTCACAGTGCCACAATGGAACACCGTATTTTATATAATGCTGAAAAAAAAAAATAAACGTGGTATTTGTGAGTCCTCCTGGCACTGTGTGGTAGTGTTATTTCAGCCTCCTCAAAAATACACAAAACAGAGCAAGGAACCGGGAGTGAGGTGAATGTAAATTGTAGAACAGAACTTGAATCAGCCTCAAAGACAGCTTCAAAATCTGTGTGTTATTCTGACTACAGGAATGCATAAAAGGCCAGCGTGTCTCCCTGCGGGAGAAAATGCACAAACTTTCCCAGCTGTGAGCCATCACTTGCTTTCCAAGTCGATTTCTGTTTGCCTCTCATATGTTTATGGCTCCACATTAAAGAGGACATTAAAATCTGTCAACATTTTTTCAATCAAAAGAGAAAGACGGAGGTGACCAGAGGTACACTGACACATAAATGTGAACATCAACAGATGCACAAATGATTTAAACCTCATGTCATGTATCTGGGAAAACATTTCTAAGTTCAATAAATGACACTTTTGGAACAAATGAATTTCATGAGAGCTAAAGTAAAGGAACCTGTATGAAAAATGTTCACAAAGACAACATAGCTGATTTAAATTTTATTTAATTGGGAAACGAAGAGACCAACCAAAGAAATTCACCCACTCTCATTAAAGAATGATTTAAGGGGTTTATGTAATCAGGCAGCCTTGTTTGGTATTAACAAGATGAAATAAACATCCTCTGCAAGGCAGTATTTGTTGAAATGTTCTCATGAAACCTTGCTTGTGGGTCCTTGTTGGGCTTAATGGTTTACATTGTACACAATATTCAAATAAATTAGTTATATTTAGAAAGTGCCTTAAAATACTCTGTTATTTTTTTCTGAAATATTCAACAAATACAAGGAACAATAAGACAATTTTTGACTAATGCTTGCTAACTTTAATTACAAGTTACTAAATTAATAAAACCAGACGCTACAGTTTGACCATCTGGCTGCTTTTTGTTTTAATTTTAAATCAGGAGGAAACATGGAAAACAAGTTAAATGTTTACAGCGATTCTACAGATGCCAAGACCAGAAAGGAGATTAAATAAATGTGTAATTTGGGTATAAAATTAAGTGATTTTTCAGAAAATGAACATTAGTCATGCATATGAATGTATTTTGTCCATTTCATGGTAAATTCAAAAAGTTAACAGAGCATGGGTTCCTTTTCCTTATCAACTTTACTTCTTAAATACTCATCCTCTTTGATACAAAGACATTTTTGAAATTCAGCGCAATGTATTGGTCCTAACAAGTGTTTGTGATTAAATTTAGGGTTGTAAAACATATTTATTGCATTTTTTTCTTGACATTTCAAAGTGCAAATGTTTTTTTTTCATGTGTAACTGCAACTGTTGAACATGTTCCACTGTGTGATATAAAGAGAAATGGTTATTTGTGAAATGGAGAAATCAGCGGTGACTGTCTGAGGTAGGAAAGTGCACATTGCTGTGCATCTGTTTGTTCTTGTTTTTCACAGATGGCAAAGGTCACCCGATGAACCGTGGGCTGCACAGACGCACTCTACTCCCTACGTGTGGACTGCTAATTCATTTTGAATCTCCTGCAGCTTTTACTGAGGACAAAATGCATCTGCAGGCAGACAGAGCAAGGTCTGGTGTGCCTTGCTCTTAGGGTAGTAAAGCAGGCAGACACATCCTGGCTGCACTTCTTATTCCTCTTGGCTGCTTGTGTAATCGCCCTCCTGCATGCGCTCTGTATTAAACATGTGAATGGTGCATTGCTCAACTAAAGCCACGGGCCAACTTAAATATGCGCCATGCCTTGTTATTTGTTGGAAGAGAGAGTAGTGTCCTTGGTCTCATATTAAGGTGTTATTTTCAAATGCCTGTTTGGATTCAGGAAAATTACTCTTTCACTACTTTTCCAAACTGCCAAAACAAACCGAACAGGCAATTCACAAACTGTCAGTTTCATATCTGACTGCCACAATAAAAAAAAAAAAAAACAGACCTGAATTGTCATTCCAAGCCCCACGAGGGCAGATCCTTGTCTAAGATCTCTGTTTTCTGGTACAGGGTTTCTCGAAGGACTAACTCACCAACTCCCCATGAGGAAACCGGAAATGACAAAAGACCATGGCAGTCTCGAGGAGACAGGAAGGAAACAGCTGTCCAGGGACTCTGAACCCCATATTTAATTCAAAGGCACTATATTGAGATAAGTTTCCCCTTTTGTCATTTGCTGTAAGTGTGATGAAACTCAGCACAAACGAAAAGGCAGGCCGCTGTGCAATAATAATGAAGACATATTTTCCCCTCATCAGTAGAGAGAGGCTGGATCCTTGATTAAATATTGACTCGAGATTGCCTGTGTTCATGTCTCTATAGTTGGTGATCAATAATTCATGTGAGGTAAAACTGATTGTTGGAATCATCTCAGACATTATATGTTTCATCTGGACAGCTGCTTTGTTTGTTTCCATGCTCAAAATCGAATGGGGCCTCACAGCAACAAAAAAGGAAAAAAAAATCCATCCATTATTGTTTAGCAGCAGTGACTCACTTTCAGCGCCCTATTTGCAGAGTATGTCTCAATATGTACTTTACTTACAGACAGTCACAACTATACTTACTTTATACTTGGGAAAAAAATCTTTGAAAATAGTTAATTTTCGCCAGAAAGGCTGACGTGGTATGATTTGATCCGAGCTGAAGAGGCTCATCCGATCTCCACGCCGTGGAATGTGGTCTGACCAGTCGCTCGTTGTGATCATAATGTGTTAGCCTCCCACTCATCTCAGCCCGCTAGCTGCCTTCATTGTTTTACAAACAAGCCCATTGTGTTGCATATTTGTAGCCCCTGCGTGCAGCTAAACCATTTACACTGACCAGTTGCTCATTCAGGGCTGCCATGTCAGCCATGTTATAGAACACAGTGACGGGCTATCTCCGTATTACTGCCAGTGCGCTGTATGCCCGCACCATTTGTTCCATGGCATCGACACCACATTTGGTGTCATTGTACTGGGTGATGGTGCTTGGCTTTTTTTTGCGGCTGTTCTCAGTATGAATCACACTGTGCATACTGCTCAACAAGTAGACCATCTTCTTCAGGCTGGCTGCATACACTATCAGAGTGGTGTCAGTTGTGGAAAACACCTGGGTGCAGAAGTCATTGCTGTTTATCACTCGAGCAGAAGGGGGAATTTCTCTGTAAATCTTATTGAGCGTCCCAACAATGGTAATTTTCTGGCTGCGCAACCTTTTTGCAAGGGAGAGTGATGTAAAAAAATAGTCCGTTGCGACAGTTCTGCCCTGGTCCAGAAATGGTTCTATCAACTTCATCACCACACTCTCAGAAAGTCTCTCTTCTTTCGGGTTCTTTGCCCACATACGGAAAGACGTTGCAGATGTAATTTGATTTCATGTCGCAAGCCACCCAAAACTTGATGCCAAACTTATCCGGTTTTGTTGCAATGTACTGCAGAAAAGGGCAACGTGTCTTTGATGGGTAGAGCTGTTCATCGATTGTGATGTGACGACCAGGTCTGAAGAATGTGACGAAGTTCTTTCGAAATGATTCCCACAATTCAGAAATTTTTGAAACTTGTCTGTCTGCAGTTGCTCAGCCCAGGTGCTCTTGCTATCAATGCATAGCTGACGCATGATGTTTTTGAAGCGGTCTCTAGACATTGTTGCCATGATCCATTTGTTTCCATACAGCTCTGACCAGTTGTCAGACAATGATGGAACTTTTCTCACCCCTCGCCAGATGACGATTGCAATGAAAGCCTTTAGTTCAGGGATACCCATCAACCAATCCTCCTCTGGTTCCTTTGCGTGCTCAATTGTGCACGCTTGAATGGCAAGAAGCATCTGGATACTGATGAAACAGGAAGCTTTGAAGGCGAGTTTTGATCCTTTGTCTTGCTTCATGTGTTGACTCTCCTTCAGCAGTATAGGGTTCAGCAAGAATGAAACCCAAACCTCGTCCAAGACTTAGCGAACATTTAGTCTTCAGGTCACATGCTGTTCCTCTATTTTGCTGTGTCTGCTTGGATTGTACGCTGAAATGCAGTTTGCAACAAAGGAACTCCAAACATTGGAGTTTGCGGCAAACCTCAGTCTCAACTGGGCCCCCATCAATCCCTTGGAGTTACATCCCAATTTGTAATGACTAACGAAATCATTGCATTTATAAAATAATCTTCTCTGCCATACTCAGGAGGGAAGCCCTAAGTACGTCCTAGCTCTATTCAAGCGTCCCCCTCCCCAATGAGAGGTATGCATGAACCAACAAGCTGAACAGTATCGGCTGCATTTACAAGTGAAAAGAAGTGCTAAAGGTGGCTGTTGAGTGGCGCATTTACAATTGGCGACTGCATTCCTAAGCAGGGATGATATGATTCCTCTTCAGGCCATCAAGGAATAACCTAAAATCCCAGTCTTGCCAGACTTCCTAAAAAAAAAAAACATTTACAGTAAAATTCAGACTTTAAGAATAAAGTCTGGGATACTTAAAGCTCAGTCTATTGGAACCAGACTGCTGTTGTTTTCATCACATGGTTGGGCAAAGCGAACATGACAGCAGTGATGGATTTTGAGACAGAGAAGGACTGCTGTGTAACAAACAAACTGTGACTTTGAGGCAGCTCGCCTGTCGGAAGTGAAGTTGAGAACAACATCTTCTATGGTTAGATCCCGACCTATCCTGACCGCCATGTCAAAAGCATTTAGCTGGAAAGGAAAGAATGAAATGATATTTATTGCGAGAAAATGTCTGTGCTATATGCATAATTGTTCACCGTCCTGATTTCAAGACATATGGCGCGCTGCTGCAGGTATGGAATAAACAGACGCCTACAAATGCTCTGACAAACACAACTCCAGCTGTTCAAAACAGGTCTGTACAACTGGGATGTACAACAAGCACATCCCAGTTGTGTGTGGCTCACAGAGTGTATGTACTTCGTGAGCCTCTCATTTATGTAGGGAGACAAAATTCTGCGGCCTTAAAATGAAAAACACTGTCTCATTAACTTGAAAGCCAGGTTTTAGTCTGTCACTAGTGCAATCACTGTATACTGTCAAGAGATAGCAACACATCATCTGAAAATGTAGGCGGGAGTAGATCTACCTATAAAACATGAAACAAAAACTGGGGAATGGAGAAATACTCAGTTTAACTCAAGGAAACTTATGAAAGTATGGACTTTACTCCACAGAAAGGAGGCACAGCTGAAAACTATCAAGGTTCATCAGGGGTTTGGCTGATGAGAAGAGAGGAGGAGGACATGATTTCAAAACATGAGCATGGGTGAGACACAAATCCTGAAACACACACATGGCAAATGCATTATTAACTATTCTTTTAAAAAAAAAGTCTTCTCTGACCACACATCAAAACCGAGACGATGTTTTCAAATGTATTTTTTTAGTGAAATACAGTTAGTCCATCCAATTCCAGCCGTACAGTCACTAAGTGCATCACATTCACTGTGTTGACTTTTCTTTACCTGCTGCCTGCCTTCAGAGGCCACCTTGCACTCTCTCACTCCCTCCTCTTAGACTCTCACCCTCCTGTGAAGATATGACCTCCTCCTCCCACGGACCCCCACTGACTTCCCTCCCACTGCTTCCACCCCTGCTGAGCAGACTGCCCTCACCCTGACCATCACAGCAAGAGATGTGAGACGACAGCTGAGGAGACTCCACTCCACAGCGGCAGCGAGCCCTGATGGTGTGAGCCCCAGGGTCCTAAAGACCTGGGTGCAGTGCTCTGTGGAGTCCTTCAGCATGTCTTCAACACGAGGATGGGTCTTCAGAGGGTGTCCATGATGTGGAACATGTCCTACATTGTTCTTGTGGATCAAAGGACTAGAGACTGACGTGCTGATGTCCCACATCATGAAGACCCTGGAGCAGCTGTGAAGCCTCACCTGAATCCACTCTAGTCCACCTACCAGTCACGACTGGGGTTAGAGAATGCCAACATCTTCAAACTCAACAGCGTCTACACCTGTCTGGGCAGACAAACCAGCACTGAGAGAGTCATGTCCTTTGGCTTCTCCAGTGCCTTCAGCACCATCAGACTGACTCTGCTGGGCAAGAAGCTGTCGTCGATGGAGGTGGAAGCCCTCCTCATGTCCTGGATTGTTGACTACTTGACTGGCAGTACGTGCGCCTGCAGGATTATGTGTCAGGAAGAGTGTTCAGCAACACTGGGGCCCCTCAGGGAACCGTACTGTCTCCCTTTCTCTTCACCTTCTACACCACAGACTTCAGGTCCTGCACTGAGACCTGACATCTCCAGAAGTTTTCCCATGACTCTGCAGGAGTTGGACAAATCAGAGTGAGGGTGGTTGATCAGACTGAGGCCTCGTGTACACAAAAATCTTTCAAATGAAAGAGCACCATTTTTGCATTTGTGTTTCAGAAACGTTTCACGTTTCAAAACGATGTCAGTTCACAAGGGAACAGCAGAAATGCTGAATATGATGGAGTTTACATGTCAGGCCACAAGTTGGCACAGTTGCTTGTTTTTGTATTGAAACCACACACACGAGCACACAAAAAACAAAACGCTATAAATATTGAAAATTGATTAATAAAGTATGTTTCTACTTTCACATTAAAGCTAGGGTAGGCAATGTTGTCCAAAAGCACTTTTGTCATACTGCGTGAAATGCTCCTTGCCCCCTGGGAGAAGTCAATACATTATGTGTACGGAAAAAGGTGCGGAAAAAAATCTGACAACTGTAGCGGCCAAAGGACTGTAAAAACTCTGACCAATCATAAGGCGCGGACCACTCTTAAGAAACCAATCAGATGCCATGCTCCACTGTCTGAACAGCCCCATCTGCTCCGCTCCATCTGTGTGTGTGTGTGTGTGTGTGTGTGTGTGTGTGTGTGTGTGTGTGTGTGTGTGTGTGTGTGTGTGTGTGTGTGTGTGTGTGTGTGTGTGTGTGTGTGAGCGCACGGCGCAGATCGGCTCTTGGTAATTACGTCCTGCAACAAAGTATCATAGTATTGTGTGCAAAGCGCTGGTCAATTTAAGTTTATGTGCTCTGAGAAACAGTGAACCCCGGACAAGACGTAAAAAGTGGACATGTCCGGGTAAAAGAGGACGTATGGTCACCCTTGGCTTGTCCCCCTTGGCTCGTCTACCCTAGCTTTAAGTCTTCATCCATAGAGCTAGAAAAAGATAACAAGCCAGTTTTATAAGGAGTTGAAAGTGAATATATGTAGGTGGGGAATAAAAGCAAAAAATCACGAGAAAGAAAATACTCAAATGAGATATGAGAAAAAAATCTAGTACAGTGAGGTATTTCCCACCTCTGATAATTGAAACTGAAGTCTAAAGCAGACAAGATAAATTCAAGTTATTTTGTGCTGCTTTGCACTAAACCTAGTGTGAATTTATTAATATTAGGTAAAAACCTCTGTTAGCATTCAGTTTACTAAATCTCTGACAGAACCGACAGGTGAAATTTCCTCAGACCTTTGTCATTCAGGTGACTACACCAAACAATTTCTGCCCTTCTCCAAAAGCTAACTGTGCTAAGCAGAAGATAACCACAAAATTCATGATTAAATACTAGACAACAGCATGCATTTAGTTTGTCAAACAGATTAAAGAGTTGTGTTTCTCCCGGGTCTTCCAGCCCTAGCTCATCAGAAAAAGAATGTATTCAGTATTTAAAAATGTGAAAAATACTGGCACCAAATGTCTACATATTTACTGTACATCTGCTGTTAGTGACAATATATCAATTATTGATCACACACAAAGTGCTACTGGTAAGTCAGGTTGAGAGTACTGTACAGGAGAGATGGAAGTACTGAATAAAATGTTTCAGAACAATAGTAGCCAGTTGTGGAACCTCAGGATTATGTTTGTATTGGATTCCTTTTTCATTTTTTCCCACAAAGATTCTCTGTAGAATTTATGCATTTTCAATCTAGAAACCAGATATGATGTTGGTCCGTTTTACATATTCACAATTATTTTTTCACATTTGAATAATATTTCAGGTTCTCATGGGTATTATAGATATAAAATTGGATAAAATAATTAAATTGAACATTCTTCCATTCAAGACATGTACTGGGCAGTCATTCCACATGTGCAGAAGAACATAATGGGCATAATGGGGATTCATATTTTGTCTGCAAACTCCCATACTTTAAACATTTTATAAGCTCCCTACCAGGGTTATCATTACTCTATTGTACGGCCATGTTTTCATTATATTGACAATGTAATATTCTCAACCTGCAGTCATGTGCCATTGAAATCAAAGTCAATAAAGAATCAGGGCTGACAGCAATAAATGATGAATCAATGTCAAGCCAGCATGTGGGAAGCTTCATATCATGAGAAGATAATTCACAAAGCAACTGTTGAAGGACGCTTGCCAAGTGTGGGAAATAGATCACCTGTTATTCTATCATCTGAGCCCCCAAATGTACACGCTCCGTGCATCCTGTGTAATCCTCCTTCATTATTTAGCGGCAGCAGGCAGCCCCGGTATTTGTATTATTCAGGCCACTGTTTGCCTCTCAGTGGTGGCTCATCTGCAGCTCTGACTCCTGTTGCACTGCCACAGCAAAACAAGCAGCGCCATGAATCTTTTATAACAGTGTGAAAAGGTTGATGATGAGTACAGTCCCCGAAGCCTGTTTCAGAAGGTAGTCCCTATAGATTAGGGAGAGCATCTGCAGCATGCCGATGCGCACTGCTCCCCCCAAACCACAAAAAGCCGCTGTTGTTGATGATCACTGAGGGCTGCAGGGATGTAAAAGATGCCTGTACAGAGGAACCGTCATGTATTCACTTCTGTTTTCATGGACATGGACTGCAAGTAGGCCGCAATGTCCAAGCAAATGCGTGTTTGATGGAGCGTGAAATGTAGGCGAAGAAGCAACAAAGATAAGTGTTTGAAAGCAGGACCTCTGGACTTCCCACATCGACATTTATGCACAGGATGCAGCATTTTCACCTTTAAGGGGTGTATAAGAGACAAATATCCCTGGAGAGCATCCAGGAGGTTTCCGGCACAACGGGGATTCCTGCACACCAGCTGACTATCCTCAACAGAGATATTGACGGCCCAGCTTATTCTGCGATTTCCACGCAATGTCAGGATTTCTGGCTGCTCTCTGACACATTTATTGGATTTTGCAACTATGAAAGATGGCCTCATATTGAAGATTGTGTGAAGAGGAGGCAGTGAGCTCTGTTTACTCAAAGTGAAGGCCTATCAGACAGTAATAATGGCTGTTTCAACCAAAACGTGATGAATTTGCTAAATAAAAGTATAAAAACAAATGTGCCGGGTAGATTGTAGAAATAACTGACTTACCCATTCAAAAGCAACATAAGTTGTGTGTTTCTATCATTTCTATAACTTTCAAAACATTCCAGGTTTACTTTATTTTGGGTATTTTCAAACGAAGGCATAAAGTATTCACAGGTTATACTTTAAAAAAAAAAACAAAAAAAACAGGTGAAATTAAATGTAAACACTTGGTTACTTTCTCATTTTCTGTCAAATTGATTCACAAAAGAAACAGAAATAAGACTGATTGAAACCAATGCTGTTTTGTATCTTCTGTGAATAGAAAGTGAGAAACTATAAAGAATAGTGTTTAATCCCAGTGATAATTAACAAATTGTTGGTTTGGTTTAGAAAATGCAACTTTTCTGAAATGTTGCTTCTGTACATGTAGTAAATAAATCTCTCAGGGTTCCTTTCTCCCATGTGTTTGTTTTTTTGTTCATCTGACTCTGTCTCTTGTTTCAGGCTCCTTGGCTCCCCCTCCTTGTGCTTGATTGCTGTTTCCCACCCTGATGTTGTTCACCTGTGCCTGAGTGTGTGATTGTTGTCACCTGGTGCTTTTAGCATATAATGGTCTTGTCTTTAGAGCTCTGGTTGTCTGCCCATATGTGTTTCTGTGCTCCAACATGGCCTTCCTGTCTTTGTGTCTGTCTTCCATGGAATTATGGTCTCTTACTCCTGTTAACTTCAAGTTTGTCATTTTGGCGTTCCACCTGTTTCTGAACAATAAAATGATTTTTCTCACCTTCAGCGGTGGTGTCTGGCATCCATGAGTCGATGTCTCTCAACCCACATGTAACAAATTCCTCTGCACATTTGCAAGTACATGAACAACAACAGTGTTTGCCTCCAGAGTGTCTTGACTCCCAGTCCATATTCTCCTGGAACTTGATAGTTTTACAGTTGAGTCACCCGTAGCAGCAATCCAAGTTGGTCGTCTGTTTATGCAAATGGCGGGTTCTCATCATTGTTAATGTTTGAATAGTATTACTTCACCCATGTGTGTGTAGTTTCTTTCCTAAAAAAAAGCAACAGTGTCAACTCTTGGCCTGGCACGATAACTAAATTGTTTCCAGCATTTATTTGAAATGTTGTGTAACTGGTGCTGGAAAAAAAAAACTGTGTGCATAACATCATGAGCGTCCTGACAATTGAGTGACCTGAATCCATAACGGCATGAGTATATAACAACAGGACCATGACCTGAATCTGATTCTCTAGCCACAATAGACACTGTATCAGGAGGAGTCAGAGATTCTTTGATGCAGTGATTCTGTTATATCTGACACAACACGCTGCACGACATGCTAAATATTGAAACCTTACCACTAGCCTAAGTGAATTATTATATCTATTATATATTATATATTAGATATTATATATTATATATTGAGTACAGGCTTTAATAGAATGTTTTCACTACTCATAAAAGCCACAGTGGTTCAGAAGAAAATACTTGAAAAGAACATCATTGTTAATAAAATTTTGGCTGATTATAGTGGATATGTCCAACTTCTCTAAATATATGCATTTGTGAGATCTCTACTATAATCAAAAGTATGGAGCTACTCTGGAGTCTTGAGTTTTCAGTTACAAAACAGGTCTTAAGTTTTAATCATAAAATATACTCTGAGAACTCAAATCAAAAGAAAAAAACAATCAAATGCAATAAAGACAAGGTTAAAGCTACAAATCAATATTTGGAACAAACAGGTAATTAAATTTCAAACTATAAATTTGAAATTACTAATAAATTCTAAGTCAAAGCTTTCTCTTGACACTAACAATGTGATGTAAATCAGCCTTAAACGCCACGGGATTTCCACACCCGGTTCAAATCAATGGATTTAATTTGAAACACAGGAATTGAATTTACCTTACACAAACTCTTTGTTGACTTTCCTTTCTGTGTTATTACTTTTCTCATCGCCATGTCTCCATCCAAAGAGGTTAAAACTAGGGATACTATGTTTTTAAAAGATGAATAGACCTTTAGCTTCTTGCCGATACAGAGTACAGACACAAGTACTTATTAAATGCCACATAGCATAATTAATATCCCATTATGACAGAATGTGAAAGGCTATGCATCACCACAAACTGCCTCCACACACCCCCAACAGCCTTACAGTCAACCGTACGCATAGAGCAGTACATAGTCTCTATCTATGAATACTGTAGATGGGCTTGTTTGCTGTGTGCCGCCACTAACTTTCCATCCTTATCTTGATATTTTGGCAGAACAAAGTTTATCGTCTGCCTTACCTTTGTCATTCTCAAACTGCTGACATCACTCGTGCTCAAATGTGAACTCTTGGCATGTTCACTTTGAGCCATAGTTCACTTTCAATTAGTAAATTTGAGTTTGTGTAACTTTTTTGATTAGGCACATTCAAAAGGCAAATAGCTTCTGTATTGAACTACTGGCAGTTTAACTTTTATGTAAATATATGTCACAACCTGCACATCAGCGGCCACATAGCAGTGCTCTTGGTCTGTTTTTGTCTCCCTTTCTCTGCTCGGTGGGCGGCGCTGGGGCGGTGTTTACAAAAATAAGGGCTTATTTGATCACTGTATTGCGTTCAGCTGATACTAAGAGTGGAGATCATATTCCTGGTCAAGAGAATATCTATTTAAGCCATGGGTGTCCAAAATCGGTCCTGGAGGGCCACAGACCTGCATGTATTCCATGTCTACCTGCTTCAACACACCTGAATCTCATGAAGATTCATGGCCAAGTCCAGCAGAAAGCCAGATAACGAGCCGCATTGCAATCAGCTGTCTTGAAGCAGGGAGACATGGAAAACATCAGCCTTACGTTTGTCAACCATATATATATATATATATATATATATATATATATATGTATATATATATATATATATATATATATATATATATATATATATATATATATATATATATATATATATATATATATATATATATATATATATATACAGGCCGCACGGTGGCGCGGTGGTTAGCGCTCTTGCCTCACAGCAAGAAGGTCCTGGGTTCAAATACCGGCCGGGGCTCGGGGCCTTTCTGTGTGGAGTTTGCATGTTCTCCCCGTGTGTGCGTGGGTTCCCTCCGGGTACTCCGGCTTCCTCCCACGGTCCAAAAACATGCATGGTAGGTTAATTGATCACCCTAAATTGCCCCTAGGTATGAATGTGTGAGTAAATGGTTGTTTGTCTATATATGTCAGCCCTGCGACAGACTGGCGAACTGTCCAGGGTCTACCCTGCCTTCGCCCACAGCAGCTGGGATCGGCTCCAGCCACCCGCGACCCCGAAAGGGATAAAGCGGCGGAAAATGAATGAATGAATATATATATCAGACAGAGAACTGACTGGACATTCCGTAATTTAGTAAAAATCATTTCAAAAAAGAGCAACATTACTTCGATCTTGGACATTGTATATTTAAGCGCCACACTACATTAGTAACTTGACCCCTGTCGCAGATAAGCTGCTTGTTTGAAATATAAAAGAAATACTTTAATGTCAGAAAGATATTCTTTCAACCCTGAAATGAGCCTTTTATGTTGATGATTCCCTGCTTTCCTTCAAAGAATTACCTGATTGAATTGTCTTATGAACACACAAGGATAATGAAAGCTGTGTAGATACGCGGCTTTAGTTTTTCTTTGACAAAGTCAAACAACAGCTTTCACTTATCACACCAAGCAAGATGTCCTCAGTGCCTGAAAATCATTAAGCCCCACCATTCATGCTTGAAGTTAATTCCCATTCTATTTTGCTGAATTTGCCAAGCTACGGGGATTTAGTGCTGGGTTTTTTTTTTTTTTTTTTTGAAAGAGCTGCTACTGGGACTCTCATCTGATGAATCTCCAATCATTGGTCACTACTTCATGAGATTTTTACTCACTCACACATAATGGGAAAAACATTAAGCTCCACCATAATAGCGGATGACTGTTTGTAGGAGAGGGAGGCATCCTGTATAACAAAAGTAGGCTAATCACATTAGTCTAACTCCTATGGTAACAGCTACAGAAGGGAGGCGGTCGGGCGCATCGCTGCAGTCCACCCTAATGGTCTCTCAGTGGCAGTCTGCAGGAGAGATCCAGGAAATGGATGTGTGGTTTCCCAGGAGCATCACAGCTGTGGACTAATTAGGGAGCACGGCTCAGACTGGCATCAACCGGCCTGGCACCGCTACCTGCGGTGCCCCAGCCGCCCCCGCTGAGCTCCTCTGAGAAGAGTATAACCTTCACCTGGAGCAGACGGCGTGCTCGCAGACTGCACTCTGAACGGTAAACATCCAACTAACTGTCACCACCGTTTACCATTTTGGACTAGTCCCAATACCTCAAGACTGTGGAAAATTCTAGAAAAGGCACTGGAAACAGCGGTGTGGTTAAAGGTGTGATTCTGACATCTTTAGATGATTCAAAGCAAAGCAGGTGAAAATTGTTGAAGACTTAATTTTTTTTTCCTTTTGACCATCTGTTATTAGGAAATGACTTACAAACAGAACACGGCTTAGCAATCACCTTTTCAATGAAAATGAGTCTTGAACGTCATGTTGGGTTTCAAATACACTTGATTTCTCAATATAGCACGTCTTACAATATGTCAGAAATATTATGAAAAACACACACACACACACACACACACACACACACACTGAGCACTCACATCTATAGGATCTAAGACTCAGCATATTCCTACATTCAGCACAAGTGGCCTCTGCACAAGTCTATTCAGCGGAAATGTCAGGGCGCACAAAACATTTCAGAGAGACTTCAAAACTGCTTGCTGCTCTCCAACTTGTTTTCTTTTGAGGCACCCGCAAGGTAATAGAATGAAGGTCGTCAATGGGAAAAATGACTTTGCCCGATGAATAATTGTGTCTTATGTCATGTGGAGCACCAAGGCTGCTGATCGGCCCACCTGGTGATGACACAACCATTCGGATCATTTCCTGAGCAATCAGTCAGTGTGACCTTGTTTAGGTTACACAGAATCGGATGTGCAGTGACGGGAAGTACAACTTTCTGAATCCATTCTCTGATATTGATTCATTAGTAATGCCAGCTTTTCTGTCAGCTTGCATTGATGCAACTTTTTTGGGTATTGAGATATTAATCAATCATCTATCATGCAGATAGATTATGTTCATTCACTGTCTATCAAATATTGCACCATTCATTAATTATTTTGATTATTTATTTGATTAAATGGTTGCATCATATTTGGTGAATGAAGTGAAATGTGGTCTGTGATCATGAAATTTCAAACATTAATGTATTTCAGATGCCTTCGTTATGGGGAAACTATTTTGACATATTCACTGTGTTTTGTCAGTGATCCACCAGGCTAGTGACAATCAGGGGAGTTAACTGTATGTTTACACCAAATTCATCAAGCCTCAACATGACTAAAAATCTTCAGTCGTAGAGGAGGAACTTGAAAGCATGGAGGATTTAACTTATTTCAGGGGGCATAGCTAGCAGATGCCGTCCGTTCATATTTACTTATGTTTTTCATGCTTTGTTTTTTTTTAATACTAATATACAGTATGAACAACATCTTAAGGTTACAGGATAAAGGTGGCTGAGGCCACTGAAAATGTAGCTTCTCTATAACGCTGTTATTTGCACCACAGTCAGAGTGAATACTTCTTGTGCACATGCATGAGAAGACATACAGTAGTAACAATGGCGGCCTCCAGCGCGCCGTGACTCCGAGTCCCTATTCTGCTTGGAACAGATTTGTACCAGATAGCACATTTCTGTATTTGGTCTGCTAAAGGGACATCACAAAACAACAGACAATGAAGCTGATGTTAACTTACTGATATCCAGTGATAAACCCTGACAATCCTATTGCTGTTGGCATTTAAGCAAAGATGTGTAATTAAAATAAAGTGGGATTTTAGAGAGGTAGCAGGAGTATTGGAGAATCCTGAAGAGATTGTAAAACACTGTTTTTCAGAGAAAAATTGAACTGATTTACAAACCATGAATCATGATGGGCCATTCCAGTGGAATCACAGAGAAGAAACACCCCCAAACCCTTGATATGAACAGAGCAGATCTTCATTGGGCTCCAATGAGAATAACCCAACAAAAATAAGTGCAGAGTTTTCAGCCTGAAAACACAAATCCTTCACAGTACAATCTCCAAGGCTCAAAAGTGTTGTTTACAAGCTGTAGAGTAAAAGTAGGATTCTGTTTGAGCAACACATCTCCTTTCCTACATTGGGATTAAAGCTCGTGTCCGGAGTTTCCGTTCGTTTCCAATGTATGCATCATTTTTTAACAGAGCTTAAATGTGTCAGTCTGGTTCAATACTCCAATATACTATTAGCATAAAGCAATATAAAAATTTATTTATGAGCCCAGCCTTCGTCTTATAGACCCCCATGTTATCCAAAAAAGCGCCGGTCAGCTTCAGCCAATAGATTTCGAGCTTCCGCATTGTCGTGCTGTCAATCAACGTGTGCACGCAGCCAGAGAGCACTCGCACTCGCCCAGGCAGAGGTGAGCTAGCTACGCAGCTGCCGCTGCGCTTACCTCAGATATATCCATGGTCTGCTGAACATCCACCATAAACAGCTAAACATGTAGGATGCTGTAGGACTCAGAGGCTCTCATTTTCACCCGACAGATAATGCGGGTGCACAATTAAAGGGGCGTGGCTTGGTCGCTCATGAAAGCAGAGGGAGGGCGGAAGTAGGACTTGAAAAAAAACTCTCTCTTTCAAAACTCCGGACACGAGCTTAAATGGTCTCTAACAGACTAAGTAGAAGGGAAAAAAATCATATTAGTGTCACACGATATAATTTTCTTTGGCTTTGCTTAAATGGCTTTTTTCTTTCTTTTTTTTTTTTGTTTGTTTGTTTTGTTTAGTTTTTATTGACTCTCAGAAATTCATCAGTGAAAATATTAGCCCACGGTGCATTTTTCTGTTCTCAATTTTACAAAAGAATCTGCATTTGAAATTGTTTTGTTGGTCTCTACAATGTTCTTAGGCAACCTGAGAAGAAAGGCTTGTGAGCAGGCACTCACTGGTGTCATGCTTTCTGGATTAAAGCTGGGGTCGGCGATCATGGAAAACTAGCATGTAGCACGAATGTAGCATCTCCCAAGGCTCCGCCCAGCTTTTTCCGTACACATAATGTATCGACTTTGATTGATTGATTGATTTTATTTGTTTCATTCTTTTTTAAAAGAAAGAAATGAAAAGGAACAGAAAGAAGTGAGACTTATGATGTCTGCCCCTATCAACATAAAATAAATGACAATTTGTCAAGATTTGTTAACATATCACAAAAAAAAGCAAAATTCAATACAACCATTTCACTTAATCAAAATATAAATACAAAAATTTCACAAATAATTGCAGATCAAATACAACCATTTCCCAAGTGTAAATACAAAAGAAAAAAAAAAAAAAAACCTTAATGAAATATTTTCAAAAGAAACAATCATTCTAAGTTTGACCATTCTTTAAAACAGAGTCGTACCCTCCCAATAACTGTGCTTTTAAACATTTCTTGAAGATGTGAATGGACTGAGACCTCTTCATTTCACTGTCAAGTTTATTCCATAAACTGATTCCTTTTGTTGTGATGCATCTTTCTTTCAATTTGGTTCTTGATTCCGGTCGTTTGAAAACTTCAGTGTCTCTTAATCTATATTGACTGTCTCGCTTTGCAAATCTATTCTGTAAATTAAATGGTAATTTTTTCCGGTGAGCTTTATACATTGTTTTAAGAAGGTTGAGTTCTACCAATTCTTTCATTTTTAAGGATTTCAATTTTATAAATATTGGGTTAGTGTGGTCTCTGTAACCACTTCCATTCACCACACGAATCGCTCGTTTCTGTAAGAGGAAGAGTGGTTCAATGTAGGTCTTACAAGCATTTCCCCAGACTTCAACACAGTAGGTCAGATATGGTATAATCAATGAATTGTACAACAGAAACAAAGAATTATTGTGAAGTGACTCTTTCAATTTGTACAGAACAGCAATGGTTTGAGAAATCTTAGTTTTAACGTACTCTATGTGGGATTTCCATGTTAGTTGTTCATCCAGCAGTACACCTAAAAACTTAATTTCATTTGTTCTTTCGATCTCTATACCTTCCACTGTCAGTGTTGTGTCAACGTCTGTCCTTCTGTAACTGAAAATCATATATTTGGTCTTACTGATGTTCAAAGATAGTTTGTTAGCGTTGAACCATTTTATAACATTCTGAAACTCTTTTTCTACAATTTCTAATACTTCATTTATATTGTCTTCAGCATAATACAAAGTAGTATCATCCGCAAACAAGATGCATTTCAATAAGCTGGAAGCAGCGTCAATGTCATTGATATAAAGAAGAAAGAGTACTGGTCCAAGGACGGATCCTTGAGGAACCCCACAGGTTACGTTTCCATTTTTAGATTTTATATCGTTGATTTGAACAAATTGTTTTCTGTCTTTTAAATAGCTTTTGACCCATTCGTGAGCAACACCTCTTATACCGTACTTATATAATTTATACAGCAATATGTCATGATCTAGAGTATCAAACGCTTTTTTGAAGATCTACGAAGACACTTACTAAGAAACGTTTCTTGTCCATTGCATTTGTAATTTCTTCTGCCAGTTCCATAATTGCTGTGGCGGTTGAGTGATTAATCCGAAATCCATATTGATTGTTATTTAAAATGTTGTGTTTAACAATAAATTTATTTAATCTGATCACAAATAATTTTTCTAAAATTTTTGAGAGTTGAGGAAGTAACGATATAGGCCTGTAATTGGAGACATCATTTTTATTTCCTTTTTTGAAAAGTGGAATTACTTTGGCTATTTTCATACTCTCTGGAAATGTTCCTGTGGTAAATGACAAGTTACAGATGTATTTAAAGGGTTCGATCACGACATCTATTATTTGTTTTATCAGTGACATATTCATGTCTGTATAGTCATTGGAATTTTTATTTGGAAATTTACGAACAATACTGAGTATTTCATTTGTTTGTACAGGCTCAAGAAAGATGCTACGTTCATTATTTTGTATTATTCCACTATTTATGTTTTCGTCTGGGATATTTTGAGATAGATTTTTTCCTATATTCACAAAGTAATTATTAAATTCCTCTACAATGTCCTGTTTTTCAAAAATGTCTATTTTGTTTTTGGTTATATGGTTTGGAATTATGGGTTTAACCTTGCCTTTGTGCAAGACTGTGTTAATTACACTCCATGTGTTTTTTGTACTATTTTTGCTTTTCTCTATTAATTTTGTGTAGTAATCCTTTTTCTGTTGTCTTAGAATTGATATCAGTTTATTTTTATATTTTTTATACCGAACCTCGACTTCTCCCAGGGGGCAATGAGCATTTCACTCAGTATGACTAAAAGTGCTTTTGGACAACATCGTCTACCCTAGCTTTAATCTGAGTTGCGCATGCAAAGATCACAGAAAGACATTATTTCTTTTTAGAAAAAAAAAATGGTTTGGAATGGTGAATTAAATTTACAATATGAAGACATGCAAACAGCAGGGATGGTTCTGTCAGCAGGTAATAAAGATTAATATGGTTATAATGGCATTATTGACACACCCGAATTGGTCTGATAAAGGAAAACTGTGCAAGTTGGAATCAAGGTCCTGTTTACAGGTTGTTTCAAGTAAAAATGTTGTTTTTACCTATTTATATCAAAAAAGGTTTTGCTTTTACTTGGCAACACTTTAAAAGATGTGTGTTTCCACAGAAATGGCAGAAACGCTGAAAATGACGCAGTTAGCATTTTGAAAAGATCCACCTTTGGAGCCGTTTTCAAAAGATGCATTTTCAGAGACTCTGAACACTATTGTTGTGTAGCCGGATGCCTAGGTTACTGCTTTCACCTGAAATCATTTTTTCTGTACATAACTGTCACATATCTTGGGCGAACCCAGAAGCAGACTTGTACACAGATAAAGTTCCAAAAGTTTATTAAAGGTCAATCCGAAGCAGAGGTATCCTGAAGTGATAATCCAAAGGGAAGTTCAAAACACCCACAAAGTCCCAAAACAGGAAGAGACCAAATCATGCAACAAAATGCAAGGAACACGAGGAGCTCTTCACACAAGGCACAAAGGCGATCTGGCACAGTCACATGAAGAAAGCAGATTATGTCCAGTGGGGAGGGTGAACACAACAGGTAAAATGCATTAATGAATGAGATGCAGGGCAGATGGCAGACAAGAAGGAAAAGTGTGCATAGAATATAAGTAAAACAGATGATACATATAGACTTTACCCAGACATATAGGAGACCTGTCAATGCTAAACAAAGATTAGATGACTAAAAAAAAACACACACAACAAACGGATATCCAACTTAAACAATCAATAAATAGATAAAGCCATGAACAGGTACTTCTTCAGATTGACAGCCTTGACAGAAAAGACCTGCCTGATATCAGCAGGCCTGGCTGTTTCATAAAATCGGTACTCAAGATTCAAACGTCCACTCTCCAACTGTCTTTTTTCCTGACCTTTGGGATATTAAAGACTCCAGAACCCTGAGAGTGTAAAATGCGAGCAGGCACACAGGGGTCCGAAAGTTCAGCCAGATACGACAGTGCGATGCCATTTAATATTTTGTAGGCGAGCTAAAGCACCTTTAAAACCTGCTCTTGCTTCAACAGGTAGCCAATGCAGAGAGGACACGCTGGGGTAATGTGCTCGTATTTGCTCGCTCAGAATATGAGCTACTCCATTCTGCTTTTTTTTTTTTTTTTATGTGTGCATCAGGAACCCTTTGTTCCACAAAAATCAGAAAACTCACTGCATCATTCCGTTTCACACAATGCACATAGTTTCATTCGAATTTAATATGAGTGTTGTTGTCCATGAAGATGAAATGAGGTCTGTGTTGTTCATGCAGGGGCACAACGACAGGATTAATGTTGTTATTCAGGTAGTATGGGCTGCTCACTGTATCATTCACAAAGCATAGGTCAGTTCTGTATTAACTAGACACCACGGCCACCAAAGGATCGTCTGGCGGCAACAGTGGCTGATGTGTAGCACTCTCCTTGACGTCTCCAATGTGTTTGGCAGCCATTATATCTGTTCAACATGAACAGACTCTCATCAGAGAGCAGCACTGAGGTCCACAGTGTCTCGCTCAGTGTAAATGCTCCCTGCACTGCAATAACTCAAAATCTGAACTTAGTCTTAAGTTTTGTAAGATTTCTTTTAAGTCGAAATATCTCTGTTCACTTATTTCAAGGTAAAAGTAACTAAAATTAAGCAACAAAATCTGCCAATAGAGCAAGTGGAATATATCTTCATTTTCTATTAAAACAAGCCCCCTATCTCACTGAAATATGCTTTTAAAGTGACTTTATGTTAAGCAAGTGGAATAACACAAACAAGTCTACAAAAAAATTGTAAAATTTAGAGTTATTGCACTGCAGTTCACCGAGATGTTGACGCCTGTTCCTGGTGGTGGGTCAGGTTCTGTTGCAGGTCATCGAGCACGCAGACCACGCAGATGTAAGCAGTTTTCAATGGGCTGACTTGACACTTTGGTGCCTCTCACCTGCTTTAAATGTGTTGCGGCGATTCTTTTGTCCCAAGGTCCAGTGTCCCAAACAAACAAGGAATCACCTTTTGAGGAGGAGGTCTCGACTCGCAGATTCCAATAAGCACTCGCGGAGATATTTCTTAAACTCAAAGTTCCAGATTTATTAAACAAACCAAAATGATCTCTGTGGTTGACTCAAATCAAAATATAACAAAACAAATCAAATCTTTCTACGTTGTCTACTATCTGCGCTTTCTGCGGTTGAAAAACTGTTTCTCTCCTTCCTCCTTCCACAATTCCACACCTCCCCAGAACCCCTCACACCTGCGCTTTTATCCTGATTGCAGGGAGGAGGGCCTGACTGGGAGGAGGAGAGACACAGACTAAATTATCTACAAAACAAACAATTCTTAATTTCCTTGACCATAACTTAAATATATATCAAATACAGAAATTAAATTTACTTTCTTAATTGGCTCCAACATTCCGGCCCCTAATTGTGGCGCTTTAGCAAAACAATTACACAAATACAAATACAAAGGAGCCAAAATAAAGCAAACAATCAAATCATTTCATTTTCTTATTGTCCATTAAATCTATAATTGCTTGATGATCTTCTTTTCTTATTACAGTCCATGATCATTCAGAGTCTTAGTCTTTGGTAGAAGCCGGAACTTCTCAGTCTCTTAGTTCATTCATCTGCTTCCATAAGAAGACAGAGCTTGTCTATTGGTCGATGAATGGTGGATGTTTTGGTTTGAACCAAAACACTTCTCACAAGGCCATTCCTGTCTGGAAAAGTCTTTACAACACGTCCCATAATCCATGAGTTCCTTGGTGCTGTGTTGTCGACGACGATAACAAGATCCCCAGAAGCCAAATTTCTCTTTACGCTGATCCACTTGTTTCTTTCCTGCATGATTGGAAGGTATTCTTTTGCCTATCTTTTCCAAAACAGATCCGCTAGGTATTGTACCTGTCTCCATCTCTTTCGTGAATAAATATCTTCCTTTTCAAAGAGTCCTGGTGGCATTGTTGCTTTAGTCTTCAGCTGGAGCAGATGGTTTGGGGTTAGAGGTTCCAGGTCATTGGGATCGTTTGATACTCTGGTCAGAGGCCGGTCGTTTAGGATAGCTTCAACCTCGCACAGTGCAGCTGATAGAGTCTCGTCAGTCAGTGTTTGTTGTGATAGGACTGATATAAGGATCTTTTTGACTAATCTAATTAGCCTCTCCCAGACTCCACCATGGTGAGCTCCAAAAGGAGGGTTGAATGTCCATTTCACTCCATCTGCCAGAAATGCATCATGAATCCTCTGGTGATTAAGTTTTTTCAAAGTGTCACCAAGCTCCCTTTGGGCTCCAACAAAGTTTGTCCCACAGTCTGTCCTGACACTTTGGATTGGTCCTCTTCTGCAGATGAACCTGCGTATGGCATTTATACACGAGTCTGTGTTCAGAAAGTATGCCATCTCCAGGTGAATTGCCCGACTCACTAGACAGGTAAAGATGACTCCCCATCGTTTCACTTGAGCTCGGCCTCTTTTCACTTCAATAGGACCAAAGTAGTCAATACCAACATGACTAAAGGGTGGTAGGTCTGGTTGCAAACGATCTTCAGGAAGATCTGACATTTTTTGTTCTCCAGGTTTTGATTGCATGCGTCTGCAAAACACACATCTCTTGATGATCTTTCTGGACAAGGAATTAGCATGGGGAAGCCAAAATTTTTGTCCCAGACTTGAGAGCATGTGGTTTCTTCCTGAATGTCCAACTTGATAATGGATATGTTGTAGGATAAGGTTTGATATATGGGAAGTTTTTGGAAGAATAACTGGATTCTTCTGGCACTCTGGCATTGCACATTTGTTAATTCGACCTCCCACTCTCAAGATGCCTTGGTCAATCTTTGGATCCAGCCTGTAGATGGTGCTTCTTGAACTGAGCTTTTTTCCTTCTTCCAAACAGGTAAATTCATGACAAAAGTAGCGTCTTTGCTCAAAACAAATGACAGCCTTCTCTGCTTCTTGCATATCTTCCACTGAAATATTTTGTGTCTGCTGCTGAGTGGCATTCATCATCCAGTTGTGCAGGACACTGCTCACAATGAAGAGGCCATCAGTGCAGGATGCTGAAAAAGGGTGTCCACTTCTTTCGTTCTGTATCTCTGTTCAACCTGCTGATGACACTGTGATTCTCTAAGCTCAGTGGGCAATTCCTTTTGAGAAAGTACTGCTGATCAATTGTTGTCATGTTTGGTTTCACTCTGCTTTGGCAGATTGGAGGATAATTACACAATTGCTCTAAATCAACTTGGGGAAGCTCCAGAAAAGAAAAAAAAAATATATTGGGAATCACTGATGACAATGAATGAGAAGTCAGAAAACAAATCAAGACATGTGTGCATGGAGGTAGTCTGGAAAATAAGCATTGGAAGAAAAGCAACAAAATGATTAAAAAACCATGCACTCCATCCATGCTTAGTAATATACACTTGACAAAAAAGCAGGTCTCATTTTCTGTTTGGCCTTTCCCCAGTCATTTTTTTGCCACTTCTCAACAAGAGCAGCACGTTTTAAATGGTGTGTCAAAATAATAAGCATAATGTTATTTGAAATAAACATATTGTGCAACACAGTATTGAAGGAAACCTAATCACCAGCTTGACTGCACTCAAATCATAACAACAGAGCCGGTGCACAAACACCATATGACTCCTGAACTTAATCTAAAAACAAATCAGGGAGTGTCTGATTATGCTGGAGGCCTGGCTTTGCATTTCAATTACAGGAGCACAAATGATTAGGTTGCTCTGCAGCAAGAACAGAAGTGTAACTGGTTGCCAACCGCTGACTTGTGCGGTAAGGATATGGATGTAGACAAGCAACGCAGTATATACAAAGGAGCACATTTGATGTGCCTCTCTGAACCGACTACTGCACCATTTCATGACATTCATTTAGAATTCCATTTAACAGGGCCACATGGGCCGTGTGTAAATGGGTCAACTGGTGCCAAAGATTCCCCTAAGTGCCACCGTATCACCATCAACATCTTGGCAAATTTCTTTTCATGTCTATTTTCCCATGTTCTGCTCAAACATATAAATGTAAATGCTTCAAATGAAAAAAAAAAAACCAAAAAAACTTCACTGCAAGTCGAGCAGCACGTTGCCAACAGTACAGGAAATTTACTTTTTCTTCAGCGCCTCTGAAAATCTGCAGATTTCTATCCAGACTGGTACAGGCCATTATTTTATGTTAGCTCAGTATATATACACTTAAGGTATAAATACGTACATTTAGGTAGAAGTTGTGTTGTTTAAAGAGTCATCATAAATTACATTTTTATTCGTAAATGGATTGAAGTCTTGCCAGATTTATTCTACATTCTAATATCTTTGGTAGTAGATCAATCCCCATCTCTGCTCCCTGAGCTGAAATGCCTTTGGGCTAAACCCTAAATACTGGAGATAAAATTGGTGCTTCCGGTCAGAAAGGAAATTGGGTGTCGTTTTGAATGAAGAACTAAGAGCTAGGTACTACTATTCTCTTACTAACTGTCTTTGTTGTTTCACAATACGGTTGCTCAGAAAGTTGCTGTGACTGCATGCATCCAATCACAGCGGCTGCTTGTAGAGAAAAGAAGACCAAACATCTGTGTCCAGACAACTTCCAAATACAGATCCTGATTTATTATACTGCTCCAAATATAAGACAAGGGCTTTTTTCTAGAAAGTATTTCTGAAAAAGTGAGGTTGTCTTTTCCCGCATGCAGGTTCTAAGGAAAAAAGACATTATTGCTCTTCTTTGAATTAAAAGTCAATCGAAATAATCTGATACCGATGTAAGAATCTCACTGAGACCCATATTAATCAGTTACACACGAGGAGTCGTTTTAATCTGATGGTGGTGAATGCAGCCGAGGTTTATAATAACTGTCAAACTGCCGGATGAAACGGAGTCATTTAATGCAACATAAGAAGATGGTGAGAGCCGAAAGAGTCCGAGGAGACTGCACTATAGTATTGAAAGTGGTGTCCTGACATAGATATGAAAAAGAATGATTGCATGACTGAGAAAAGTAAAGACTGACCAAACATAAAGCAGAGAACAAAGAAAAACAAAAAGGAAATAACATTTGTGTGACATAAAATGAATGAATTCTGTGCTCAACTGGCAAAATGACTCAAGAAATGTTAAGGAGCCTTTGCTGTATTGACCTGATGAACAACATTTTCTAAATGCAACAAATGACCCTGTTAAAAAGTGCTTTTCACAGCTTTCAACTTTGCCCGCTGACAGTTTCCTTCACAATAACACAATAAACCTGAACTATTCGGTGTTTGTTTCGCGAGAGCTCAGTTCACTTTATAATATTCACATCATCACTCTCACTAAATGGTAAACAAACACATTTAAACATTGCCATTCCTATTTCTTAACTGTGCATCTTATCAAATAAACATGGCCCGTGCTTGTGTGGGTTCAAACACTTAGGAACCTGCTGTGCACAAGCCATATGTTAAAAAGGGTAATGTGAGAAAGAAACCCTGTTGATAAACCTCATTTGCATTTGTAATTTTATAAAATTAATCATGTTAATTCAGCCCACCACGGTACTGAGCTGTCAAAGCTGCATTGTCAGAAGCAGGGGTGTTGAAGTAAAGGAAGCTCTTTCGAGATGTAAGAACATTTAAATTTCAGTCTGATTAAAGAGTTAGATTTTTTTTTCCCCTCTCATTACAGTAGTGTTGCGAACAGATGTAAAGACTCTAACCAGAGACATCCAGAATATATGGAACCCACACGCCTTGCATAATGGTACTCCGATGTATTGCAACAAATATGTTGTCATAATATCAGTTCCACTAAGCCCCCCTCTCTCATATAAACACACACAAATGCATATAAACACACACAACAGCAGCAAATCCTCTCTATATGAAAAGATGATTCCGGTGACTTATGGACCCAACAGACTGTTAATGGCTCCAAAGAGCAATCACATCGTGAGCTCTGCATCTTTGACATGAATCACCAACACTTCTTATGAGCTTAAATCTGCACTTATAGATTTTTTGTAGCATATTACTCAATACCTCTGAGGATGTTATGCAAGAAGCATCATAATCTGCAGTAATACCGAGCGTCCGTCAGCTATTGAGTCAGGCACAGCCTGTTACCAGGGATTGAACTTTACTGGCATCGCTTTCAGTGTCACTGGGTTGTCCGAGCCAACGCCATCGGTTATCTGCAGTGTATATGACCCTCCTGTAAACTGCCTCATTCATCTGTCTGTGGAGAGCCAAATGAGAGCCGTCACACAAGAATACATTGTAAATCCCGATTCATAATAGGTGAGGGTGGGGGCGGTGTCAGGAAACCAGTGGAAGAAAATAATCTCAACCGGAGAATAAACATTGAGGTTTTGCAAACACTACGTCAAATCGCTCAAGCAACATTGAGCCACTGAGTAGTCACTCCCATTCGAAGTAATTGTCGACGACAACTGATTCTTTCCTGTGAAACATTGCACATAAATTAACAGCTAATCCTGGCAGACTCCAGATTGTAAATGTCTCCCCACTGTGTAACACCGCCACCATCACCCAGGCGCCTCCGTGTAAACAACGGCGTGATGCACACAGGGCCATATGCTGCTGGAGCTAATGGCTGGAGGAGCTGGGGAAGGGCTAATGGATGTGTCAGACAGCGGGTGGAGCAGAGAGCCAGGTCAGGACGTCTGTACGGAGGAGGAGAAGCGTGGCTCGGGGCCGGCAGCTCTCGCGGCATCTCTCCTCCCAGGCGTGGTGGAATATATTAGTTTAATGAAATCGCGAGGCGTTCGCCGGCACCTGCTGTAAATTTGCCAGCAGTGCCTACCGGCCGCGTGCATGCTGCGCGGTGATAAAGTGACGCCTCGCCGGCTGTATGAGGGTCACATAAAAGGGTCTCAGTTTGCGTAATCGACGTCATATATCCAAACGCACGCTTCGAGGACAGAGGCCTCAAATTACTCAGGAAGGGCTTTCTTTTCTGTCTCGCTCTGACTTTGTAAAAACTTCTGCAGCATCATTGATTTTTTTTTTTTTTTTTTTTGTCACAGTTTTTGCTGATGGTGCGATGCTTGGGTAAATGTTTATAATACGTGTTTAAATGGTTTAAACCATCAGGGTTCACCGTCATTCCTTCATGACGAGCCTGAGTCAAATCAGGAAGACAATTCATTATTTTAAATGTAGATATTACATAAATAGTGTAATATTAAATGTATACTTATTAAGTAAATATTACAGTTAAGTATTGATTATCTACTTATATATTTGTATCTATAATTAGCACAGCTGAGTAAGATGCGCCAAGTGAACTGAACAGAAATAAATTGTTCCCTACATCCACATGGACTGATAATTTGGCTGTTGATTATTAAGTAAGTTTTTTTTGTTTTTGTTTTTGTGTGTGTTAACATGCTTTTCGACTATTTTGAATTTCGTTTATTGTTTTCATGGCCAGATGTAACCGAACTGGTTGTTCAACAACACTTCTTTGTTTTTTTTCATCGCATCAACAGTTTCTCTGTTTCTCTGCTAAAATCAAAAGTGTGAATGCTCTTTTGGTGACTTTCATTTAATGCTCCGCATTTCATACTTTTTGTTCAAATTTTGCTGTGTAGATTCCTGTCTTCATCTTTCTTGAAATTATCTTTTTTTTTCTCTTTCTTTTTTCCGGTGGTTACAGCAGTAAGGTCTTGTCATCCAGATGATGTGAATCATTTTATTTTAATCCAATTCAATTCTTAATAGAAGTTGCATCACCAGACAAACAACTAAAAAAGTGAAATTATGGTTATGAGTGAGTGACTCACTGGTGTGAAATTGTAGCTGCCAACTCAAGGGGTCAAGGGGTGTGCATAGATCATGCTACAAAGATCATTGTCTTATCTTTGCCCTGGCAAAGTCCAGCGACCCAGTATAGTAGTTTCAGATCACTGGAAAAGTCAACAATTTGACATTTGTGAGAAATACAGAAAAATGGCTACCATCTGATTTTTCCTTGATTTGACTATCATCGCCCTCGCTCACAGTATATCAGATCTTTGCCTAAAATTGCCATGATGGTAGAAGCTGCACTCTGATTTCACAAGTTAAAATGGACATGAGGAAAGTCTGAAAACAAATTGAAAATCACATAGAAAAGAAAAGGACAGAGGACAGGCAACACGCTGCGCTTCTTTAAATGGACTCCATTTTTTTATTGTCCAGAGAAACGATTAAGTGTCATTGGTGTCTGATAACATCCATTTCTTCCACAGTAATCCTTTCACAGAAAAGTGTGTGACATTTATATTTTTCAAACCCACAGCTTTGAGAGAAAACGACAGTGTAATGTATTGCTTGGCCAATACAGCCTGACATTGCAATCCCCTTGGTGTTGAGTCCTAAATTCACCCAGTAAAGTTTTTCCAACCCAAAAAGTACATCGTTTTTTCTTGCGTGCGTGCATGTGTGTGTGCGTGCGTCAGACAGCAAATCTGCACTTTGATCCTCACAACTTACCAGGTTCAAAAGCCGTATAGAAGAGGGCAGAATCCACTCAGTTGTGAATGCATGTTTGTGTAAACAAACAATAATATCTTTTAAAGTGTTTTATAACCCAGAGGATTATGAAGATGTCATGTAACAAAGCAGAACATAATGATAATATTAGATAACATTTAATTAAGCTGTAAAAACAAATTTTTCCACAATTAATCAATTTGCTTTTACATTTCTGTGTTGTTAATTTTTTCTTTATTTATCCAGTTTTTAACCTTTTTATCTTCTTAGTTATAAACATAATTCATTATTGCCATATTATTATTATTGTTATTATTATTATTATTATTATTATTATTATTATTATTATTATTATTATGTGGACATGTTTACAAAAATAGAATTACTAGAATGGTTGGGACAGCAACACGTGTTGCACTGAGCTGTCGGCTCCTATAAGGTGCAAGAGTTTTGGAATGGTGATAACCCCTTTTATAGCTTTAATGACTAATGAAATTTGTATTTATTTTTGTATGATATAGCATTTAGGCTTTGAACCACTTCAGGTTTTAAGTAGATACGGTTTGAAGTGTTTTTCTGTTTGGGTTTGCTCAGAGGACTGAGGATGCCAGACATCGCTTTCACTGGAGCGGAAACTCATTTTATTGGGAGCGCCCAAAACAGCAAAGCAGCAAGAAATCTATATGAGCAAAATCACAAAGTTGTTGAGAGAACGATGAGACACTGGCAAGCCCAAACACGCAGGACGTAGAAACACAGATGAATTGCCTGCCAGAACACACAGAAGAAGCCCAATAAATTCAACAGCCACCAGGTGAAGAGTGTCAGATAGACGGGCAGAGGTGAAACACATCAGGCCAGGGACCGCAATCAGGGATGGCCAGGGACATTAAGAGTCTGACAGGAGAGACATGAGTGACATGTTTGCACTTCAGTCTGATGCAGCTATGTCGTTGTAATATGGGTCGAATGTGGTTGACCCTTGACCGTCACCCTAAAATATATATTATTCTGTTATAATATTGCTTTGACAGGTGTGTCCATGAAATGAAATTATAGCACCTCTGCTGGAGCAAATAATTTTTTATTTATTTCTTTGTTTGTTTTTGTCTTGAGGACACAGCATCCATGAGTTCAAACAGAATATAAATTTTTCATTCATAAGCCCACAGGACACTTTTTTTTGTCACCTGAGCCCCATTTAAATAGGCGTCAGTCTAGACAAGTTGGCAGTATCTGTGTGTTATCTACATTCTATGTGGATGGTTTCTTCTTTAGAAGCTAGAAATTTCACATGAATTGGGAGACAGAGAGATATGCTGTATTCCCAAACTGTCCCATACCCATGCAGTTATATCCACTTCACAATCATGTCTATTCTTTCCTGCCTGAGGGCCTGCAGATCACAGCTCCCCGATACGGTTATGCTGTCGTCTCCCTTATGTAAAGAGAATTCTCCAAACTCTGAGACTTTCAAATACATCGTATCACTCAAGATGATGAAACTCGAAAGTGTAGCAAAATATCATGTGAAGCATAATGGTTTCTAAATTGAATGTGCAGCCTTTGACTTATTTGGTGAAACTTTCTTCATCATTACTCAACTTTCCTTAAAGACATACTGTATCTGTAAGACCCACTTCATCCAGAGCGGGAAAGGTCAGCAGTTCACGCAGACAGAGAGACAGGCAATCACAAACTTGCTCGTAAGTCCATTATTACACTTGAAGAAGACCAGTTCACGCACATTAAAGACAAACTCCAAACATACAGCCCTTTTTAAGTGACATTTCTTTTGCTGTGAGATGAGACGGCGAAGGTAAAATATGACAACATTTTGAAAAAGTTGTCCGTTTACACGGAAGCGACGGACAAACGATGTAGATAGAGTTGGATTGCGATCACAAGTGACTCGCAGCTACAGTCATGGTGTGCATGTGCAGTAGCACTTGTTTTTATCCCCATTTTTTCAAAAACTTCAACCTCGGGAGCCGTTTTCAAAACTTTGAGCACCGTTGTGAAATAAACACACACTCCCACAATGCAATAGAGGTTTGGAAATGCTGTTGTGATTTTAATTGGAAATTTAAGAAGCTAATTCTGATTTTATTTAGAGAAATATAGTGATTTGAAAAAAGAAAAAAAAAAAAGGTACCACCCTGACCCAGAATGCTTCTCAGTGCATCCGGTAGAATTCCTTTCAGTTCCTCACATATAGTCACACAGCAGTGATCTTCTGAAGATACATGTGTTCAGGGTTGTCATGTTTTCAATTGAAATAAATTGCTGAATGTTGTTTCCAGCGCCTGCGTTTGGCCCAGACATCGATGCGGTCGGGGTCAGGCCAAGAGGGGACTTGCTTCGGGGAGCTGGAGAGTGGTGAGAGGGGAGGGTGGAGCATGTGGGAGTTTAGTAGCTCAGCAGCCTTGTTTCATCTTCAAGTAAGTAAGTAATCTTCAAGTGTTAGCTTATTTTGATGAAATGTTCAATTTGCAAGTCAATTCTACAATTCCGTGTTTCTAACTAGAATGACAATACCCCAGACAACAGATCTGCAGTGAATTGCAATTAATAATTCGGAAGCCTCCAGTTAATCAGGTTAATCTTTTTAGTCAAGTCCCACTTGTACTGTTTCTGCATTCCAGTTGGAACACCGCAGTACTTCATTTGGTGTTTTCTGAATCCTTCCACAACTCTCAGAAATATTTCTCTCACAAATCCCAAAGTGTTTCAAATGAATATATGTTTTTGTCACTGTTGTTAAGTATTGCTGTATGTGAAATGGGTCGGCTCAGATCAATAGTCCCTGCAGTTTTTTGTTGCTCGGCACTGAATGCCAGTTAATTCTGGTACTCATTAAGAAACGCATCCTCACAATTAACCCCAAAATCCCACAGGGGTCATCAAGAGGAACATTGCATCTGCTCCAGATTGAGACTGTGTTTGTTAAGTCGACAAAATGTGTTGCTTAAATAGGAGCTCTGGGTATTTACCACTGCACTGAAAGGTAATGTACATAATATTACAGCTTATTATATATAAACATCATAATAAAGAGGGTGGCCTCAAGATGAATAGTAGAATCTATTAATAGATTCCGTGTGATGCACAGTGTTTGTGAAGCGTGCAAACTAAAAATACGAACGTGACATTGGCCCTAACTGGCAGGTTTTAGGTATTGTTTACAAATCAATGGCGGACAATAAAAGTAGGACATTAAAGGCAGCTGTCAACATAGTGACATATTGCTGCTGTCACTTGAAGACATTCCAGGAATGATGGATGAACTCCGATAGAGAGATGGTAAAGATTAAAAAAATGAAGGTGTTTCTTCCAGATACAGAGAAAACGGCACGAAGAAAATTTGGTGTTCATAAAAAAAACAAAAAACAAAAAAAGGTTCCTCTCTGTGTTAATTTGTCTTCGGCAGCTGATTGTCACTTCAACTCATCTGAAAGCAAAAAGATAAATTAAGTTGGCTGCCACAATTGGTGACAGGACAGCTGTTCCTGTGTAAAAGCTAATGTTACTCCTTTGGTTATGCCTTCAGTTTGAACAGGCGTTTTCTCTTATTCAGCAGGGAGCGTGTCCTTCACCAGGCAGCAAGCCTCTAATGATCTCTCAGCGGAGCCAGCAGTCACACTTCTCATTATGAAATTGCAGAGCCTGCTCACTACTCCACTTCCACACTTTAAAGACAGATAATAGTGAGTACTTTTCCAAGAACTCTTATCTGTAAAACCAGATTATAGCAAGAGGGAACACAATAAAGGAACACAATTGTGGAAATTAACACGGCAAAGCCTCAATGTGTGCCTGCAGGAGGAGAAAGGAAGAAACTGTTCAGGATATCCCAAAGAATTACCAATCACCAATCAAAGTGACAAATCTGTTTTGTGGGCTTGCATTTGTAAACAAGATCATAGGGAGAGAGAGAGATTGTTAAAATTGGGATAAAATATCCAATTTGTAAGTTCCTTGTGGTTGTTTTCCTGCTCGGGGATAGCAGTGTTACAGTTGACATTAATCTCTGAATGACAGAAAAACAGAGGTTTGTTTCTGATTTTATGATGCATGCTACAAAATCAACACGTCTATCCCTCCCTTCAATCCATCAGAAGTGACATTGAGGCAGAATTCCAGGGCATGTTGGACTGGTTGATTTGAAAAATATTTACTAATAATAATGTCTACAGAAGCTGATATTCGCTATACTAAATGCTTAATTCTGCTTTATCTCGTGTTTTTTTTTTTTGTTGTTGTTGTTTTTTTTTTTTTATGTATTTTATCATGCTTTATTTTTAAATGGAAACACGGACCATTTCTCAGTGCACATTAGAAAGTTCCTCGTGCTTCCTGGCATATTCATCATACTGCAGCCACCCCATAATGTGTTTAATGTGCAAGACATTTGTCATGTTGGTCCCATTCCCTGTGCGGTGCCACAGACATTTGTTCGAGGGAATGGAGGGGCGGTCCAGAGTGCCAGTCGACTTACCTCTCGCGATAATACTGACGCAACACATGGATTAGACTGGAAATTCCTGCGCGGAGAGCAGCAAAGAACAATGAGCAGTCGTTATGCACAAAACAGATGAAAGTGTTTGACTCGACCCAGTGGTTTCCATTCAACTAAACTGTGGGGCGGAAAAGTGGAGAGGATCACAGCTGTGCAAAATATGCACAAAAGAACTGACGAGTCACAGAACCAGTTCAAGTCTTCACATATTAGATCTACATTAAAGTCAAGGTAAGTGTAGTTAACCTTCTTTTTTTTAACTACAGACGACTGTCAACAACAAAGGGGAAAAAAAAATAGAATAACAATGATTGTTTGAGCCAACAATTTACCGAAATTAGTTGAAATTGAAAATTGTTGCATCTTGAAATGTGATTAAAATATGATTAATGATTAATTAAACGCCTGTAATTAATTTGATTAATTATAGAAAGTCATATTGCACAAAATGCTATATACAATATCTTGCGCACACACACACACACACACACACACACACACACACACACACACACACACACACACCATATAATGCATTCCTGTTATTCCAATAAATGTAAAAGTTAAATTAAAACCTGCCATCATCCAGTCAGACTCAAGGATTGAAAATACTCACGGTACATGTGACGAGGTGGTGGCTTGAGTTTTTTCTTTCTAAACAAAATTCCAAAAAGAGTCCCCGATTCTTGTAGGAAAGGGAATCAAATGTGAAAATGTGTTTAGTCTAATATGGCACGCTCTTTGTCTGAGTAAGTTTTGTATGTACATGTTTAAATTCTCATCTGTGCATCAGTACAAGTGTACTGTTATAATATACCAGTGTATCAGTCAGAGAGTTTGAATCAGATCAGTCACTTCTCTTGTCTGGTTTCAGTGTCTCTCCTGTTTAAAATGGCTCTTTAATGATTTTATAATATGTGTCTATTTATTTCCAGCCTCAGGCCTTCTTCAGTGTTTCTTGCTTTGGTGATGTGTGCTTGTTTACTTGTCTTCCTCTAGTTTTACGCCTTTCTTTGCTCCTTCCTCTCATTGTTTCACTCCTGCACCTTCTCTATGTATAACTGATGTTCTCTATGGTTAACTTTTCCATTTTTGGCCAAATCTATTCCAGCATCTCCATAGTCTTGTTCTGTGGGTCCCGTCTAATATGTTCACTCAGTAGTGTGATCAAATGGGGACTGAATTCTGTGCAACTAGTCACGTCTGTCAATGAACATGTCTCTTACCATAGGAGCTGTGTATTTTGGTTCTTGTTAATCCATGGTAACCACCAAAACAAGGGATTGTTCTGCATTTGTAATTTGTAAATTTGTCAACCTGATCTCAAAACAAATGCTTCAGCAGTAATTGTTGGCGATAATTCATTGTTTAATTTCATGCTATCCAGTATTGTGTCAGAACGATTCCCTTCAAATTGCCTTCATCTCAGCCGGATGTGTTTTCACATTTCATATCAAACAAAGTTACCACAAGTAAAGCCAGAACCTGGGATTTTTACATACTGAATAACAAAAAACAGAAGATTTCAACATGTACTGAATGTGAGGAGTGTATTTGTGATAGAAATCTCTTCAAGCAGCATGTCGCCTCGCAATCTTTCTGTGTATTCATTGAAGCCAGTTTGCCTTGACATGCATCTGAAACACTAGAAGAGAGAGGAGCTGCAGATTTGCTGTCCACAGCATCCCTGAGCAAAACAACTTAATGGTCTATTCACAAGCTGATGCACGACCTTGTCTTCTGTGTACTAAGAAATTCAAAATACAGCTGGAATCACCCTTAAAGCCAAAGGGATTGCTTTTCCATTAAAAAGTTGAGTGACACTGGTTTTCTGTTTTTCTCCCTGTCCTTTGTTGCAACCCCTGCAAGGGCACAGAGCTGTTCATGAACATTACAAGTGGATTTAAAAAAGAATCTTTCTTTCTTTTCTTTTTTTTTGTTTGAGCGCCTCCCACATGTCTCCATGAGTCACTATGATGATCCGCAGTAGAGATTTTTTTTTCTTCTTTAATTCAATCGTGAAATCTGGTAAAATTCTGATTCGTGGATTGGTTTCTGGACACCTATGACTTCTCTTTGCTTGATTTATGATATAAATCCCAGGTGTGCTGTGACAGTTTGTGATCCGGCAGTATTTCACATCTCCCAGCAGATGTCTAACATCCTGATTGCCACTGTAACATTTCAGGTTTCATATTGTTCAAATCAGAATTGTACACATTTAGAGCAATTTCAAAAGTTATCTCTGCTCACACACTTTTTTTTTTTTTTTTTTTTTTTTTGTGGTGCACATGATGAAGGATCATCAAAAAAAGACAGTAATGTTCCAAATCAGTCTCCTTTTTTACCATGGAGTTTAACACGGAAATACATCTAATTGGGTGATGCTCCCTGGAGACAGAAATATAGGATGTCCCTCGTTTTCACGGTGCCATGCTGGGGTTCACTCACACACTCAGCAGTGTCTATTTCCTTATCCGTAAACACACACACACACACACACACACACACACACACACACACACACACACACACACACATTATTTCCCTTTTAGGTCTTGTCATACAGGTATTTGCTGCAGTAATATGCCTGCGTGCAGAAATGCCGGGGCGCACTGCGGCTCATTATAATGTGCTAAAATACCCAGGGAAGGGAGATGCAGATGTTCTATAAGAAGCATCAGCAGCAGGCCGGGTACAGCGCTGTTACAGTACCTGATGTGTTCAATTGAGGGAGAGGAAAAAAAAATTGAGGCAGATCTGAGGAGGATACCAGTCTGTACGTGATGTGAAATGAAAGAATCCTGAAATACTCCAGTTCTCAAAAAAATATGTGGACATGTTGACTGGATGTAGGGAGGATGTCACACTTCATCAGTCTCTGCTATACTATGTGTATCAAAGCAAATGTGAATAATTACTGTTACCCGGTATCAATTTGGTCCTTATTCACCACAGTTCCCACAGTGGTTTTTAACATCCTCCAAAGGAAGACGAGTCAAAAACCTATTAGTTCCGGGGACACATAAAGTCTGGTTTCTTCTTGAGTGGGCCAAACATGTGATAACCTTTAAATTTAGAAGTTTTTCATTTTTTGTGGTGCAGGACATGCATGATGAAAAATGTCCATATATATATGCAAAACCAAGCAATTACTATGGAAAAATTATACAAAAATTTCTACATAAAGCCAACTTTTAATGATGCAGAATGCAGTGAAATGTCCCCTCCCATTAAAAAAAAAAAAAAAAAAAAAGCCTTGTCTTAAATGGGCAGAGTCAGTTATATCTCAACTTGGGTTTCACTGTTCTGCTGCCTTTGGTACTGTTCAGGAATTTGTTTAAAAATGGTTTTCTTTGAAATGCTTGCAGTGTTCTTGATGGCATGGCGGGCGACATTGGAGACTCTTGCGTCCCACAGGCCTTATATTTGCCATTCCTGATCTTTGGGCCGATGTTTTGGCAATAAGCTGTGGGTTGTACATCTGTGGTCTTATTGTTGACAACATATTGGGGTCATGTTTAAATGATGTAGTAGTTCTGAGGTATCCATGTCATCCAGGTAAACATTTTTTTTTTAATATTTGTTAATTTGTAGACATTACGATTATGCCAAATGCGTAAGTGAAAAGAATCATAGTGTGCGAACAGCAACAGCAGTTAAGCACTGGCTTATAAACAACATTTACTATTCAGTTATAAAGTCAGGCCACCGGCTTTAGAGGAGCCCGAATCACACAGAGAATTCTAGATGAAACAACAACCACCGCCAGCCATTTACATCCTTTTTCACTTGCATTGGTAGAGATTTTTATATGTCTTCAGGAGTATACACGCAGGTCTTCCACCATCAGCATCCTCTGCACCGCTACTTCCCATTACGTTGGACAGATGTGGTCCAGGACGTTCAAGTCATTAACCAGCTTCGATCCATTTGATCGTTTTTCATTCACAAGTTTGGTGGTTTGATCCCAAACCTCGTTCTGTCAGAGCGTCTTTTAGCAAGACACTGTGTGGGAATGAATGGGTGAGCGAGGCATTTGGTGATGTGGAGATCCAAATACTGATATTCTGGGTTTATCAGGGATTGAACGTCCAATCTGACTCACCAAACCACCATGCACATTTGAAAAAGTTCCAAAGAGAATATTTATTTATTTATTCATTAAGATGAGCAGACACAAAACATTGACATTGACATTGAGGCCTGAAGACATTGGTGTTGCTGACATGAAAGCGAGCTTCCTCAAATGTTATCAAATTAATAAAAAAAAAAAAAAAAAACCCTCCGTTTGTCTAATTACATGCAAAATGCAACAGTTACACGATAAGCTTTGCTTGGACATTTTACTGTATTTTCATTAAAGGTGCATTAAGGAGTTTGCACGTTTTATATGAAACACCGCCCCCTGCAGGCCTTGGGCGTAACTGCAGCTTAATAAAACGCTCGTGTCTGTGGCTTGAGTACACGGAAGAAGGGATCTCCTTCCTCGCTCTTTTAGTAGCGCTCGAGTAAAATTCAAGTTTCTTTTACCTGGTAGGGTCTGTGCTGGAGTTGTGGCAGTGCCAGAAGCCAGTCTTTTCTTACTTTCTGGAAGATCCATCCTCAATACTGCTCGCTTGCTGCTAGTTAAGCATCTGGCGGAGTAATGGCGGACAAAACGAAACCTAAGGTTATCAGGCCAGCGGGAGCGTGCATTATGTCACATCATCTCAAATTCTCAGCAAAAAAAATTCTGGTGACGGACCGGCACTGCAACTTTCAAGTGACAATTTAACGCTGTTAACAGTACTTACAATGAATATGTCAGGGCACATTGTACACACCATTGAACATTTTAACATATTTACGGTGGAAAATAAGTATTTTTAAAGTTGAAAAACTCCTTAATGCACCTTTAAACTTGTATTTATGTTGAGATTGGTGTAGTTTTCTCCAGTAGTTTTTAGGTTTGTGAACATATATAGTTTTTGCTGCACCACGATCTATATAGATCAATTCTCCTATAAGAATGAATATGTACATTGTAGTTATTATACATGCATTGACACACTGTTCTGAACGTCCCTGTCCAAACACAAAACAGACTAAAATAGATTAAAAAAAACTATTTTTGTCAAAAAATCATGTGTTTAAAAAAAAAATTATTCCTAATATTGTTGAATTAATTTGAAAGGAGGCAAATTGTGATTGAGTGAGTTGATTCAGTCTTTTCTCAATATATGAAGACCTATGAGTGTTCAGTGATGTTTGCTGAATTATTTGTGTTGGTTTCACTGCATTAAAATGTAGAATTTTATGCATTCTTTGAGACATTTATACTGATGTCAGAAAATGTGCTTTTATCTGGCACATTTATACCATCATGAATAACAGAATTCAGAAAACAAAACATCTGATAAAGAATAAGCAAGAATGCAGTTTGAACCTTTTAAAAAATTGCAATTGAAAAAAAATGTATCGCACATCACTGCTGACATTGTAAAATACTTAGAGTACTGAAACTGCAAAAATGCTTGATATAAGTAAAGTCCATTTGTAATTTACTCCTCTCTTCTGCTGATGTTTCCTTTGACAATCCCAATGTACCCTGAATGAAAGCATGGCAACTTCATCATCTTTGGTGTGAGAACATGTAGGCTACTTTCCTGTTGAGGAGACTTCATCTTTTCATATACTCACTTGGTATTGTCTCTGAGACAAACAGAATCATTTTCAGTGAGTTTCATTCCAGAAGAAAAGGCACAGATAAGTGATTTGTAAAGTTGATCAAGTAAATCTGCATCAGATTGAATAATATATCTCTTTAAAATGTCACCAAATGGCATGAGAGCACAAACAACAACGTGTTACTAATACAACATACATAGAGCTTTTCACGCTACCTACATTGAGCTTGAACCAAACTAGGAAAAAAAAAAAAAACATTCAATATAAAGTCTATCTATGAGACTTTATGGCCAGATGTGGAGCAGTTTGCCTTTCAATCCCAAGGTTGGTGATTTGATGTCTATTCCCTCATATGCTTGTGTGCCCTTGGGAAAAACAATGGCTCCTTAAGTACTATGCGCGACCATGTGGGAGTCAATGGGCAATATTACTTATCATGTGAAGTTCACTAAGACTGCAAATACAATAAATGTGTTACTGTTCCTCCTTCTATCGTGATACAATGTTCTGAAATGTGATGCACCCTAAAAAGAAATGTAGCCAACCATGGTAGACCTTGAAAAATCAGATATACAGCACGTTTTATGCAATATTAAGCAAAATAAAAAAGTGGTTAAAAATAAAGCACAGTGCTTATTTTGATATAAGTTGTATCAAATATGTTGTCATATTTGTAGCATGAGCTACATGAGGAATGAGCTCAATAGGTGAAGTTTAAAAAATTGCCTAACAGTCTCAAAATAAACTGCTGTCACTTTCCCTGTGATAACCTCAGCACCATGTACACAAATCAGTGTCAAAAATTAGTAATAGCTGAATCACTGATAGAAAAATAGCCTTGGAAAAAACAAACAAAAAAAAAAAATTCAAGCAGCTGCTCTCGCCAATTATATCCATGTTCCCATCACACTGAGATTTACATTGCCAAGTTCGGTTTGCCAAGTCAATCTTGTGAAGAATGAAAGAAATAAACCTTTTAATGAATTAATGAATTCAAGCAGCTGTCATTTTTGAGCAGTATTTGAGTTTTGGGTGATTTTTTTACATACATAAGTGCTCTCACCCTTCCTGGGCAGTATCTCCTTCAAGCTTGGGTCCTCTACCTGAGGCCTGGGAACTTCAAGGTTCTGCGCAGGATCTCAGCTGTAAGCACTGCGCTCCTCTGAACAGAGATCTCATGTTGTTGTTCATGGTATTTCCTGGAGCCATGGATCCAGCTCCAGGGTAACCGCTCCTCGTGCCCCGATCATGACTGACACCGTTGTTGCATTTGCACCCCACATCTTCTCTAGCTGCTCGTTCAGCTCTTGGTATTTCTCCAGCTTTTCCTGTTTCTTCTTTCTGATGTTGCTGTCACTGGGAATTGCTATATCCATTGCTACTACTCTCTTCTAATGTTTATGCACCATCACTATGTCAGGCTGATTGGCCATCACCAGTTTAATAGGTCTGAATCTTGAAGTCCCACAGGATCTTGACTTGGTTGTTCTCCACCACTTTTGGGTGTGTGCTCCATCCAGACTCTGGGATCTCCAGTCTGTACTCAGTACAGTATACTATGTATAGTAATGTATACTTTATACTATACCCACAACCTGGTTATGGCGTTTCATGTATGCCTTTCCTGCCGCGATCTTGCACCGTCTTGCACCCTCCATTGGAGACTTCAGAGTCTCCAATGGATTGCTGTGGACACCTTGCTGTATTTCTTGGCCAGTTCTTTCTTAAGCTTCACACCTCTGTTCAGTTCTGTCAGGAGGCTAACTTCTTCCTGTGTTGCCTTGATTTCTGCCTCTGGCCTTCTTTTGCGTGGAGGCTCTGACTTCTGGCTACTCATGCTGTTCATTTTGTAGCCAAGCGTCTAGAATGACTGATGCTGTACTGTAGGTCAATTGGTTGGTCTTGTTGATGTTTTGGAAAGGGAATGCTTAGCAGTACTTCATTTACATAGTCCTCCTGGACACCTCCTGCTTAAAAGCCAAAAGGTTTTAAAGGTTTTCGGGTTTTAAGCAGGAGGTGTCAGAAAAGTTACCACAGGAAAAATTGGCTTGTGGCAGCCAAGCATTTATATCGTTCAACGTCACTTTTTGATCCTTTGATATTGCCTCTTCCTATCACTGTGAAGCAGAATTTACCAAGTGTGTTCTGAGTTTAGACTGACGTGAGACAGGTTACTTTTACCCTACCAATGATGTGTTCTTGCAATTGTACAGATCTTTCTGGTACTTTGTTCATTAGCCTTGGCAAGCAGGACATAGTTATGTTCCCCCCAGGACTTCATGATCTTCTCTTTCAGATTGGCTGAGTTCTTCCCTTGAGTGGGAGTTCTATTGGGGCTTGGCACCCAATCTTGCAGTTTGGGAGCGATGCTGTAATTACCCCATACTGACCTGGCATCCTGACTCCTCCTTGCCGTAGCATATTTGCATTATATTTGTGCAATCTCCAGCTGTGACAGTAATTTCCTCCTTTGTATATTTGAACACTGAGCAAGTAGTTGTATATTTACCTCCGCCAAGGAGGTTATGTAATCACGTCGGTTTGTTGGTTGGTTGGTTGGTTGGTTGGTTGGTTTGCAACATTACAGAAAAAGTTATGGATGGATTGCAATGAAACTTTGTGGAAAGGTGGGTCATGGGCTAACTTAGAATCCATAAAATTTTGGTGATGATCCGGATCACTGTCTGGATCCAGGAATTTTTTAAAGGATTCTTTATCATGGAGAGATAGGGCAGTCTTTGACATAGTTGGGCAGGCCCGCCGACAGGGGGGACAAACGGGTCTGTTGTCCTGGGCCCAGGGTTGTGGGTGGGGCCCAGAATTAAAGGTGGGGGGGCCCATCCAGCACCCCACTCACGGCTCCCGACGCAGCATGCAGGCACCTCGCTGCTCCGCACCGCTCCGCGCCTCCCCATCCCCTGGTCCAATACCGCATGCAGGCACCGTGCCGCACCGCTCTAAACGCCGCATGCCGCACGCTGCAGCGCAACTAACAGTAAGTTGTCCTGGGCTCAGGCTAAGCTGTCAGCGGGCCTGTAGTTGGGTATAACTCAACAATAAATGACAAGGGGGCTTAGCAAAAAATTAAAGTGTAAGTTCTTCAATGACTCTAAGAGATATCAGCTGCTGATCCAGATCATGGAAGTATTCCGGATACCAGGATCCAGAACAGACAAAAATAGGGGGATATGAGGCAACACATTGAGATATGAACATGCAACAAACAGCTTTCTCCCATACATTGTTTGTGTTGGGGAGAAATAAAATATTTTTTATTATATATGGTGTTCTTATTGTTGTTGGTGACTAATTTGCGCTGTGGCGGAGGTGTGGGCTCTCTGAGTGCCAAATTCTAGTGTTTGTACTGTTTGCTCAGTACAGAAGTGGGGTTCATCGTGGGGGGACATCGTTTGAGAGTCATAAAAGTAAGATTAAACTCATAAGGCATATTTCACAATACAAAGCATCTGCAAATATCTCACATCTCATTTAGCCTCAGCTGGGTGAAAATGTCAGCTCTCAAAAGAGACTGTGTGACTCCAGAAGATCATATATGCTACATCTTCTGAAAACATTACTTCTGTCGCTGCTATTTGTTGCTGTCCAGACTGGGCCGATGAGACCATCATCTGATGCTTCGGGGTAGAGAAATGTCTGGGGAACATTTCTTGTGCTCCACAACAATGTTACAAAAATAGTTTTCCTACATTGTGCAAAATATCAGGGGACTGTTTTATCCATTTGTCCTTGTCTTCTTTTTTTTTTTTATGTGGGATCACGGAAACATTTCACTCTCATAGATTCTGATGTTTTTCAAATGATATTAGTAAAAAACTTAAGTTCTTCATATGTATTAGTTTCCAGTTTTTCTCAGTTGCATACACACTGGTACAGGAGATACAATGACCACAGCATGTAATTAATTCACCATCACCTTGAACCAATTCTGCTTAACCACAAACACAATTCCTGCTTTACACTCAGTTTGTACTTCTAAAACACACATTTTTCAAAACACTAACAATATTTTGTTTTCACAAGGAACACACTGTCATTGAAAATTATGAAGTGAATTGCCCTACTATGCACACTGAATCATCACGTTGGCAAACTCCTTCACATAGTTTTCGATTCGCAATCAGAGCTTCAGCATAAAAGGGCAACAGGTGAGCTCTTCTGTTTTGGAGCAATGGATGCCAACACTGGAAACAGGCAGAGCCAGAGTGAGTGAGAGTAGTGGTAGGGGAATGGGGAGGACAGGGATCATAATCTCTGATGAGATCCGAGCCACTTTGGTTGACCATGGAAAATGTATTTCTACACAGTATTTGCAGTATTTCACTGTTTCTTTGGCAGAACTGAAAGACTACCAACACAAGGTGCTCAGGAATGTCTCCTGTTTCCTGAACAGGAAACTGAGATCATGAATATGGTCCTACAAAATAATACCATAGCATTATAAAAGAATAATAGATATTTCAAAAAATTGATGGGGTGAGCTTATCAACCGTGTCTTGCACAGAAATAATCTGAGAATGAGGAAGATCCAGGTGTACAGACTGCCATTTCAAATGCAATTCATGAAGAGTCAAAGAATTGCAATATAACTATGTGTGAATGAGTCCTATACAGTCCCACAACTGAAGCATACTCTCAAAACTGTATAAAATATACTTATGTCAGTATTATTGTCATAATGATTGCGCTTCTCAATAGTGACCACTCAATGTCTATTTCTGATATTATCCTGTGTGTTTCAGAGAGTCCTCGAGCTAGAGGCGGCTGCAGCAGAGCATCAGTTCATCTTCATTGATGAGGTTGGATTCAGCCTCACAAAAAGACGAAGGCGAGGAAGGAATATCATCAGCCAGCATGTCGTTGTCGAAGTCCCTGGTCAGAACAGAGGGAACATCACAATGTGTGCAGCGATTACCCACCACAGCATCCTCCAGCACCATGCTACCCTCGGCCCCTACAATACTGCCCATCTGATTACATTCCTGGACACCCTACACAGCACACTCATTCCACCAGATCAGGCTGATGGCCCAGAGCAGCTCAGGTACGTTCTCATTTGAGAAAACATACGTTTCCACCAGGCTGCTCTGGTTTGGAACTGGTTCACTGCCCACCCCACGCTTTTTTTGTGGTTTACTCCCCAGTATTCTCCCTTCCTCATTCCTGTTGAGGGATTCTTTTCTGCCTGGTAATGGAAAATATATGACTGAAATCCAAAAATGCATATACCCAATCTCAAAGCCATAGAAGGTGCATGTGCTGATACAGCAGTTGATGCTTTTCATGACTGAAGTCGTCACGCTAGGCGATTGTTCCTCCACTGCTTGGCCAGGGAAAACACTGTTTGCAATGTGGATGTAGTGCTGTGGACAGACCAAAATAGAAGGGAGGATGCAGATAAGTTTTTTATTTATTTTTTTTTAACTGGAGCTGTGTACAGTAAAGTCCTTTGTTTGTGTGTGCAAGTTTATGTTGGCTGGGATGCAGAGTTTAACTGTTTTTTTTTTTTTTTTTTTGTGGGAAAAATAAAATATGTTTGATGTTATATTTGTATTTTCTGTGCATGAAAACATCAATCAAATATTTTGCAACACACCTATATATATACAATCTGTACTAAGTGTAACGTTAAATAAAAAATGGCCTAAGCCATCATGATGAATGGAGAAGTGTTTTACATTTATCATAGTTTTTCCATTAAGCGCATCAATGTTCAACTGCTTCTTATAAAAGTCAATCCATATGTTAGCTTGTGTGTGTTATTTCAAAACATGCCATTTTGAGAGGAAATTAAATTATTTTGAATGAGAGGTTTGATTTTGCAGGAGAATTGATGGGTTTTGTCCATTGTGTGTGTCAATTTGGATTTGTGTGTGAGTTCTGAGAGTTTAAGGGATGTTTTCAGAAAATATATTTAAATAATACACTGGAATATGGAGGATTTTGGAGTTAGAAGAAAATCCGTGTTGCATTAGCAAACTGCAGGCATACTGTAGAGTTTGAAGACTGAAAATCAGTCCAATAACCAAGACAAGCCTGAAAGGACTTGTCTTGGTTATGGAAATGGCACAGTGAAGTCACAGTGACATTTGATCATCAAAACGTAATCACTTCATATTTGATGTGATGTGCTGGCATTTACGCTGACGTTGCTCAGGTGGCAATTTCCAGTCAGTCATGTGCATGTTTTACCCTCTCATGGCCGGCTTTATTTCGATTTTATAGCTCTAGAATGATCTGGAATGATGTGCAACTCTTAGTTTTTATATTACTGTGTGTTATTCAGTGTGTTACTGTGTCTGATTCAGTCACGCTTCAACTTGAAATGTGTGATAGTCAGGTGAATGTGTGTAGTGATGCAGAAGTCCATTTTTCTGCTTTCTAGAAATTTTTACATTCAAATGTATGGTTTTTTTTGTTTTGTTTGGTTTTGTTTTTTAATGGGAAACATCTCATGAATGTAGATGTATTTTACTTAATTTACTCAGTTTACCGTAAAAAGGTAAAAGGGTTAAATAATGCTATTTTTGTGCTTTGGGAGAGTGTTGTTGCCAAGAGCTTCAGTCATACTATTTTTTTCCATCATAGATTGAGTAGTTCTTGTAGCAAATTTTTTTATTCTTGTTGTACACAAGGCTAACCTTTCCTATGGATTACTCAAACATGAGACAAAGAAGAACCAGAACAGGGGTGTGTAGCACCTGAAGACTGAAAGTTTGTACAACTTGTAATTGCGTATCTGTCTTTACAAGCGTATACGATCCCATTTACAAGAAAACTTGTGAAAAGACATCATTTTGAAAAGAATTGAATTGACGGTATAGACATTAAGAATGGCAAGTAGAACAAAATTTGAAGAGAGAGACAACAAATTTTGATTATTAAGTGTGTCTCTGAACTATAAAACTACCAAGTCCCAGAAGAATATGGACTGGGAGTCATGACACTCATGAGGCTGCAACGTTGATATTGTACATCTCTTCACATATGTGCAAACGAGTTATTCATGACGGCTGTGGTGTGCAATGTGCAGCAGCAGCGTTTCAGAAAAGCTGCATTTTCTCCCGTTTACGCAGAGATGGAGTCAATGTATCTTTGAAAAGTACCGTTTCTTCTTTTTGTGATACATTGATTGTTTATTCTGTATTTACATGTTCAAAATGAAGCGTCAACCAACCGATTTTGGGAACTGTTTTCAAAAAGTTGCATTTTCAATTACTTAAAACTGTTGTTGTGTGAACGGACTCCTGAAACACAACAAAATGTTTCCATTCTCACTTGATAAATGTTGTCATTTATGCAGGGCGGCGGACAACAGCGGATAGTGTTTAAACTGTTTTAATGCCTCCATTTAAATGTATACGTCTCTCAGTTGTTAAATCAATATGTTCTCAGACTGAAACTAATGACCAAACGGCAGCAAGACTGGAGTAAGTGAAATAGGATCAGCTGCTGAGGTCATTTTGTCACCTAATTTTAATGGATAATGAAAAGGTCAGATGTCAATGGTGAAAGAACAGCTGGGTTTATGATACTGTGTTAACCATTGCTATCTGGGAAAATTGTCTAAATTACCTACTTAACTTGAGTGTGAACCCAGTCAGAGGGGAACACACCTCTACTATTAGCCTCCATTTAACAAATTACAGCTTTGGCTCTTTGCACCAACATAATAATGTGAGCTTTGGCACACAGGAAACGGACGTGAGGGGCAAAAAGAAAAAAAATAAAAGTGTGAGAAAATATAGCATATGTGACAAAGCCAAGCTCATTAATAATACGGGCTCGCCATGCGGCTGAGGCAGACTGAAAGTCTCCACAGATGATCAGTAGCTGTTGCATTTCACATCCCACTTTGCCACCACACAGCGAGATGCTTTCTGCCGTGTTCGATCCCACCTCCAAGTGCAATAAAGCTATTAGGGTGGTCCAATTAAAACCCAATTCCAGCTGAGACTAGCAGGCCTTGTACCTAATGGTTATGTTGTAATTAGCTTCAGAGAGATAGGCCCCGAGGATACGCTTCTCTGAATCGGTACCTGCACATGTACACACGCATTTCATCCGGTATTCAGAGCATATGCTATAACACCTCAAAAAGGTATTGATCTGGGTGAAACGTCTGCACCACACACTGGCTTTTCTTCACGTTTTTTGGAGGAATGTCATGGTGGAAAAGATGTCATAGTGTCAGAACTGTGACACTGTAATTGGCTTTCTCATACACACCCACATCCTTTTAAGACATGACTCGAAAATGTGTGTATACACCACGCACACAAACACACACTCTCACTATTCTTCGAGGAGATTGAGATCGAACGAAAGCAAACAAACCTTCATGTTTACACCGTTCTCACACGGGCTGCAAGGGGCAGCTTTAATGGCTGCATTCTATGGTTTTGGGCGACACTTTTGGGCTGTTAAAAAGAGCATCGCCGTTCACATGTGTTCCGCTAAATGACGAGAATTGATTTGATGCTTCATGTTGAGCTACCTGCACAGTTTCCCTGATAATAAATTCCCCCTGAGGCCACAATTCATTCTCATATCCCAACAGTGACCTTGTGCAGGGGGTCAGGTTCGGATGAGCGAGGGTAATAATTGAGATAATTAAAGGCAAAAACAAACAACACATGCATCATGTTGATTGGCTGCGAAATGACTGTGCCACGCCGCGCGCTACATGATCGGCTATGATTTATCGATTGTGCTCCTTGTAATGCGAAATACATTTGGTTTTTATTGCTTTACATAGACCAGGGTGAATAAAACACGGTGACAGTCTGCATGAGGGGTCTACAACTAAAGAAGAGTTTGTGGAAGCTCAGAGAGAAGGAATTTAGTGTAACTGCACTTTCGGTTATTTACAATTATTCTGAAAAAGAACATAACTCCCAGTATATTCTCACATTAATTTGTTATTTGCTTCAAACTCTAAATATGTCAGCTTGGCGTATGAGACATAACAACACAGAGGAAGAACGTCAAATCCAGACAGGCTGCATTGTATGTATATATCTGAATGTCCCATGAAGATTTCTCCATGTTCAGCAAGATTATTCGTACAACTTTCTAAAAACACTGTAAATCCCACTTTTGTTCTATTGTTGCAATAAAATCCACAGATAAATTAGAGCTGACAGCCACAGTCATGAATACTGATGATGCTGAAGAGGGCAGTTTTAAGAGTCATAAAGTTACATCAAGAACAAGCGACTTCCTGTTTCCATTTAATCAATCTTTCATCGAGTTTTCCCAAACCATGAGCACAAAGTCAAATTTTTCCTGAATTATGATTAAGATGGAAGTTGAATCTATTGAGGGTGTCATTTCTGATAGCAAAACAAAAAGTCTGGTGGATGTCTTCAATACCAGATGAACGGAGACAAAACTATTATGGACTGTCGGTAATTCTGTGTACCTTTTATGTTTTAAGGGCCTATTTCTGAAATTGGTTATTGCCATTCTTTTGGCAGATAGAAATTGTTGCATTACAAGTTTAAGTTTGCAGTAAATATATTGATAACAAATTACATCACTGCATGCTTGACCGTTGTACAGTGGGAAAACCTGAGAGATAGCACATTAGTTTAGCCATTAACATTTTAAAGAGATGTGCACAAGTGTTGTGAATGGTTCAAATATCTTGATCTCCACTTCTTCATCCATTTATGTATTCTGACATAAATTCAGATAATTCCCTTTTCCAACAGGAACTATGTTTGCTTACACTAATCTTAAAGGTCAGCATGGTGGAAATTTGTGTATTATCCTAGTTTTCACATACCTTCAAAAGGCCATCGTTGTAACTGTAAATGTAATGTCCCCTGAGGAAAACACTGAAACGTCTCCTTTTCTCTTCCAGTCATGTTGTTGTTTTATATATATTTGGACAAATCCAGTTTCTATGTTGAGCAGTGATACTTGGTCAAAGCTGTTTAATTAGAGTCCAAACACAGCAAAAAGTTCCTTTGATTCACATTTGCTGTTTGATGCCTGGTACAAAAGCAGACAGGCATTTGTGAACAAAGAGAAACACTGGCTCGAATCTTTTCCACCAGACATTTTGGCAAACTGTCATTTCTTCCCAAAAATAAGCAGTCCAGACTCAAATCTTTGACGCAATCTGTGACATGATCAACTTGCTTGTGCTCACTCCAAATAAGACTTTCAGCTGATCTGGACTCAACCTGACTTCCTTTTGAGGTTTCACTCCCCAAGCATCAAGAAACCATCAGTCTTTACTTCCTTTAATGGATCACCAATTACTGCAGCAGGCTTGAAAGGATGCTGAAATGCACGGTGTCACTGCGATTATTTGATGCACAGCCAAGGTTAAATAAACTTGTTTTTGACATCTCAAATGATTCCTTCTGAGGGCTCGAATAAACTCCTCTAAGCATGCCTGTTATGAGCACTTCATTAGGAGGTGCTATAAAAATGGGGAGGGGGAATTTGGCTTGTTGGTAGTCCTTCTGATGCCCCTCTTTGTTTTTTAATAAATGCCTGTGCATGTGCGTGTGACTGTACAGAATATCAAGGGGGGGGCACGAGGAGGCAGACGAGTGGGAGCTGAGTGATGCATTAGTATAGGCTCCTTTTATTTCTCGGGGAGATGACGTGGGAGACACACAGCCGTCAGGTCTCGGGGAACTGAGCCTGGAAAAGGCTTGACAGCAGAGCCCTGGGCAACTGAGAGGAGTGCATCCACGAGAGCGACGGAGGAGCGCGAGAACAGATAGAAGGGGGGAGAGAGAAGACATGAAAAAGAAAGATAGGATTGAGTTGGGAGGGAGGCTTGGAGGGAACTGTGGTGTGAGGAGTGAAGGGAAGGAGAGAGAAAGAGAGGGAGAAAGAGAGAGAGAGGACTGTGTTCTGCAGCCATCTGGCCCGTTCACTGATCCAGAACGTTGACACTAGCAGCTGAAGAAGAAGAGAAGAGGAGAGGGAGTGGGAGACGAGAGTACTCCTCCGTTCTGCTTCTAAAGAGAAAAGTCTGTTTGTGTTACTTTAATCTTATCCCGTGTCTCACACACACACACACACACACACACACACACACACACACACACACACGCACAGATGCACGATTTGTATAGCTGCAATAATAAGAGTTGGCTTTTCTACGTCTTATCCAACACCATAAAGGCACATTTAAGGACAAACCCTGCCAGACAACTGACACCCCTCTCATCATGCAGACAACAAACTGATCTGCTCTCCCAGCGTGCAGAAACTTAAGTATACAGGTGCAGAAAAACGCCTCAGGCTCAAGCATATAGCCTCATCTCTTGTGCGAGACTGAATTAATTCAGATAATGGGCAGCTGTGTGCTGAGACTACTGCAAAGCTGTATAAAAAGCACATGGAAATCACACAAGGCTGCAGGTAAAGCTCCACTTGGAGAACAGCTACAGAGGCATTAATTCTAACGGAAGAAAAGGTGCGCTGCTAAAACCTCCTGGGTTAAAATAACCCACTGTCATTTAATTTGGTAACCTGCTAAGCCAAATGAGACTCACCCAGCCATTGTTTTCCCCTGAATGCCACAGAAATTAGCCTTAAAACTTGAATGAGTTCACGTTTTAGTCCATCCCATGATGTGTCCAAGACTGTTTGATAACATTATATAAAAGGTCTGTGGATAAAACGAGCTCAAGAAGTTATTTCTGGTTTATTTATTTATTTCAGACTTGTACAGACATCTTGGATATGTATAGAAATATACATTTGGTCCATATAAACTTGTGCGAACAACCAGCGGCTGTGTTGTATAAAATAACCATAGATATCACACTTGCATGTCCATGATAAGTCTGAAAAGATGGAGAAATTAAAGAGTTTTTTAGATATGCCACTGCATTTGGCACCAAAAGGTATGATTAAAGTTGACTTTATGTTGATATTGTTCTTATTTTCCTTGGTAGTTGTTTTGTTTTAGTCAAAATATCATCATAATCATCACATATACTCTGCTCCACAAGAAAGGAAAACTTTAAATTTAAACATTATCTTAGCACTTTTTTATTGATGGAATCGGGCTGTTTGTGGCCTCTGAAATAAATTGTGTTTGACATCCTGTCCAAGGGAGTTCATACATTAGTTCCGCATTTCTTGTTTTGGAAGTTTCGGTGTGTCTTGAGAAAAGCTGTTTTGCTTTTGTGGATTTACATAAAAGGTGAGTCATCCCTTCCAAACTCCATCAACTTGAAGCATTGGAGATCTGGCTGTAAAAAAGTAATAAAACAAAGCTAAAATAATGTGTATGGCTATAAAACATTCTATTCCAATGTGATTCATGCTTTATAAAGCTGATCTTCCAACAATCATGGCATATGTATCAATGGTCACCACGTATGAGTTAAATATATATTTTGAAATATTTCAGTAACAAAACCTCATTAAAATCTGTTGAAAACGTGGAGAATTTTGATTAACTAAAAACCTCTCACTTTAAGCCAACTGAAAAGAGGCAAATCAGGTCCTCGTCAGTTGTGGTGGCCATGCATATACGTCGGCGCCAACAGGCAGCTGCAGTTAATGAGGCATTTATTTATATCTGTTTAGCACCTTTTTATATACATGAATTACATAGACATATGTTGTGGCACAGTTCCGCCTCAGTGATTTAAAAGTGAGATGAAAATGAGACATGTTGGTTCAGACTGAGGCTGCATTGCAAAATATCAAATATGAATTTGATTATGAACCTTGAATGAAAGAATTCCAAAAATTTAATTCATGTTGGCCAAACTGACATGAAGTTATGAAAAGCCTTAGCTGTAGACTGAGTTTACGTGAAAATGCTTTAAAGTGAAAACGATCAACGGTCATTGTGTTTTCCGTTTCAAAAAACGACGACACTTGAAGTCACTGAAAATGCAACTTTTCAAAAAGGCTTCAAAGGTGCACTTTTTAAATAATTTCAGAGAAAACAAGGGATAACACAACTTTTTTAAAATATCCATCAAACCTCAACCGCAGTACCAAGAAAGAAAAAACCCTCTCACATAGAAAGAGCTTGCAAACTCAGAAAAAAGGCTTCACAGTCTGAGATATCCAGGCTGTGACATGAAAGAGCTATTACTCAACCACAATCTACAACCTGCTGTCCAAATCCAGCATTTGGACAATCAGAGTAATCAACAATATTTTTGTGATGGTGCTAAATTCAACTCATATTTCTGTCAAGCGATATCGCAACTTATGCGTTTTCATTTCCAAGCTACTTGAACATCAGTGATTCGTAATTTATAATCCCATAATCATGCCCCAGAATTTATCTTCTGCTTGATTTTTTTTTTTTTTTTGTGATGAAATGAGATAAGACTGGCAATTAGGATTTTGTTTGCTGAGATAGCTGCAGTCCTCCGCGCTCGTCAGCGCTGAGCCCCGGCTGGATTCAACACTGAGGGGCTGTTCACACACAGGAGCAGCGAAAGGTGGCATATCTAGCACAAACAGATGGCATGTGTACGCCCGCATGAATGAACACACACATACAGCCCACTCACACACACTCACTCACTCAAGGCCCGTCCATGCTTCACATGTCCGCGTGGGTGCGCGTTGCGCGTTGGTCCGCGTGACGTAAAAATCGTCATGAATTCCTGTCCGCTAGGGTCCGCGCGGACCGGTCCGCGGACGTCCGCGCAGCAGCCAGAATTTGAGACCGCGTTGCGCATTGCGCGCAGGTCGCGGAAGTGTACGCATGCGCCAGAGCGCCATAGCAAACAAAACATGACGGTAAAAGTGATAGTAGACGGAGCTCCAGCCTGATGGCTCCACTTAAAGACACCGAAAGAGTGAAAAACTCGTGGAAAGAGAGAGAGACTGTCTGGAGGGAGGAGGAGGTCTGCAGACCGAAGTGAAAAAGTAACTAATCGCTCCGCGCCGCCCCCGCGATTCAGAAACAGAAAAAAAAGGCTAAATAAACTTTAATACTGAAAGATAATGTACTGACAATGTATGTGCTTAATTTTCTCTAAATAATCCGTAATAAAGGAGCAGATAAACAGTCTGTAGTGCCGGAAAAGCTTGTCGAGGCTGCGTGGATCACCGCGCCGGCATGAGACGCGTACAGCTGAGCTCAAAATGTAGCATGGGAGAAAGCGCGTCCGCATCGGTGGTGCGCGGACCTTCCAAAGCGGACGCGGAAACGCGTACATGTGAAGCATGGACGGGCCTTCAGTCTCTCATACATGTGCAGACGGAACAAGGAGATACCAGTGTTGTGTTTGGCTGTGCATCCTAAATCAATCGAAGGCAACGTGGAGGCAAAATGCAAACAGGTCGAAAGACAAAGCTAAACGTGAACCAGGCACGTGGAGTGAATGCACTTTGCTTTATATTTACATACATTTCCATGTGAGAGCACTCTGGATGTTGTTAAGGTTACAATGAGATGAATATGCCGAATATGACCAATGCAAATGAATGAGACTCGTAGAAATAGGAGAATTTAGGTGCGACAAAAATACAGTTGAACCCTGAGTGGAATATCTCACCAGGGCAATTGTGTGAATAATTTCCTGATGGTGTAAATTGATGATTGAATATGTGGATGGTTGCTAATCTGATAGCACCTGTTTCTTTGTTTTCTAATCTCGTTTCATGCACGAGTTCACTGGCAAACAAGATCTCTCTCTGTCTCTGGCTCTCTCTCTCTTTCTCTCTCTCTCGTTTCCTTCTGCCCAGATTCATCACGTATGGTTATGTTGACCTGGGGGATTAATCGCGCCTCATCTAGAATGCAATGCTGCTATTTCCAATTGTCTTTGTGCCTTTAGTTTCATATACAGCCACAGTGAATGTGATAAATGGACTGCAAGTAATTACCAAGCATAAGAAATTCAACACATTGGTGACTTAACTTGAGAGTGATAATGAAAAAAAATGTAATGGGTGATTTCTAAAACTAAGTAAAACAAGCTCATAGATTATTTCTCCATGCAAATCCATTAATGACAGTTTTTTCAGCTGTTTATGAATTCACACATCTGCAAAGCATTCAATTACGATTTTTTTTTTACTAATCATAAGCGTCGTCCTTCAACTTAAAAAAAAATCCATTAATAAAACTCTCCTGACCTTCTTGCTTATAACTCGCAATTTCACACATGCTCATAAATAAGGCTTGCGTTTAGACTTCTCACTTCAAAGATTCGTCCTCAGCGTTTACTGTAACTGAGACGGCGCCTGTGCAGCATTTTGGTGTGGTCTCTTTTTTTTTTACTAACAGCCTGTGGCTAAAAAACAACTCATGGGACCTTGAGGAAAAGTATCCCATTTTACAGAAAATAAAAAAATTAATGAAACTCTTGGAAGAGATTCTCGCAGACATGTTAAGACGATTACTAATAAACACTAGCTGAAGTAAATAACAGCAACTGTGACTAAAAAGTTTGCTCCCTGGGCTCCTGCTGTGAAGGCTCCTGTTTAGATGGGAAGCACTGAGGCTTTCTGCGATGTGCCTAGGATGTTTGCTGCTTTGTAGAAGAAGCAGTGAGTCGTGTTGCTTGAAAAACAAAGCTTCTTAATGCGATACCATGATCAGTGCTGTTAAGGATTTTACAGCTTGGTTTGCTGGATTCATGCTGCAAATACTGAGTAATACTAACACTGGTAGCAGATTTCAAAGCATTATGTTGAGGAAACAAAAAAGATCACTCACATGTACTTAAAATGTGAAAAATCTTAAGAGGGGGTGGTGTTGCATTCGAGGCAGGCTTTATTTCAATTGCATTTTTCTTTCAGAAACGTTTTGCATTCATACGGCAACGTTTTAAGTTCCCAAGATCTTATCACATGCACTGATGGCACTAAATCTAAAACAGGTCAGCTCCAACAACCTATCAGCTTTCAAGGCTGTTAATTTTAGCATCCCCATTCCTCAATGTGAATTTCTCCCTCAAAACTTAAGAGCGAATTGCGTGAATTTCACGTGTCACAGTGTTGGGATAGCAGGATATATTGGGCTTCAGTTCTGTGTCACATTGCCAGTTCGTCTGTATTCCTTGGGCCAGTTTTTCCAATGATCTGTTCCAAATTCCATGTTCCTGACCCGATTTCCCTCCGACTGCGGTTCTGCCAAGTGATTAATGAATTCTGACCCCCGTATGCACAAGTACGCCTCAGCCCACCTCCCTTTTCCTCTGCTCTACATTAAAGAGAACTATCGTCTTTTTACCTGCTGTGTCGTGGATTTTGAGTCCACTCCTCAAATTTTCATTTTAAGTATATGAGCCTTCAGTGTTTCTATCTGAGCCATTTGCAAGCCATTTATTGTATATTTTGAATGACAATAAAGATCTGTATATCCTTCTATTTATCCATCTATCTATCTATGATAAAAACAAGGAAAACACAGGCGTTGATCTTCCCACCTAAACCCCCTTCAGCAAATTGTACCCTCTTGCTGTTCGTTTTGAACCGACCCATTAGAAGCCTCATCTGTTTTGCATAACAACTCACACAACAGGACCTTCAATGCTTTGTTGACCTTTCGGTTCGGGAGCGGCGCTGTCTTACACTGTCACCACCGCCGCCTGGCTTTTTCCACTCGTTTTGTCTCCCCTGCTCATGTGGGATCGGTCCGTCTTTGTGCATGCATGCTGGCAGCTCTCAGCCATGTTCACCACCCCTGAAGGAGAAGCAAGCTTGTCCCAAAGTCGCTGAGGCGGATTAGTCCGTCCTCTCTCTCTCTTTCTCACTCTCTCTCTCTGTACACACACTCCCTATTTAAACATTTCAGATGGGTGATGGCTTCAGAACAACAACAAGCTTATAGGGTTGCCAAAAGTTTATGCTCGTGCTGAGGTGACTGCAGGCCTTGGTGTCTCTTATTCATATGTTGTATTTCTTTCGTCTCAGTCACTGAATTAAACCCTGAATTCAATACTCTCTCCAAACGGAGCTGCCACATCCAAAACGACTCTCAGGGTAAAGACAACGCTGCACTTGTAAATTGCCGGTTGATATCAATTACAGATAGTTCATCCAGACTTCAATGGATAGTAATTATTATTTCGCTATCTGTAATAAATGATGAAAGCTGGAGTCATTATAATGGACTCAAAGCTATGAAATCAATTCAAAGACAGAGAACGATCATTACGAAGAAAGGAAAGACAATGTTTACTGAAGCGGTGCAAAATGGACGTTTAAGTGTTGGTGATTAGACTCCCGCATTGAGAAGTAACTTGGCAGAGCAGTGACCCAGAAGAAGGTTGATAGTTAAAAAGGGTTCCCTGGAGTCTCTGCTCCTGTGCTGCTGGAGTGGACTGGATGTGGTGGATGGCTGATGGAAATGTCAGAGAGACTCCATCACTGACCTGAAGTGACAAGGTGGTGACGCCGACCAAGACTACTTTGCACTAGATGTTCTGAAATGCATCTGAAAGTTAAAAGACTACTTTGATTTTCAAATAACAACAGTAGAAGAAACCTGCGGAGTATCATGAGTCAAAAGCTGTGAGAGAGTGTAGCTCGGGCACAAAGTACCTTTCTTCTTTAGCTTTTGAATAATCTTCAAGATGTAGTTAGCATCCAGTGAAACAACCAACCTTAGATGTTTTCCTTGCTCTTGTCCTTTCAATAAAAAAAAGATCTTTGCATTTATGTTTCGTTGCACAGCTGTAGGAAACTAAACCATCACAATTGAATACTTCATTATGATTATAAACTCTCTCTGTGTCCCAAAGTCTCCAGTCTTGTTCCCCAGGTCCTCGTTCCATGTCCCCTGTCCTTAGTCTGATCCCTCAGTTTCCTGGTCCCCCTAGTCTGCTACCACTGTCAAGATCCCATCCTTTTCCATGTGTCTAATAATAATGATAATAAAAACACATTTATTTATCAGTGCCTTTAAGGTGTGGGATGATTCCCTGTGGACCACTTCAAATTTGATGGAGCAGCAATGATATAAACAAATCAGCTGTGCCGTTTCACATTTTGTGTTTGCCACATCACAGCCTCTGTATGAACGATAATACTGTAGATCAGTTTGATTTAGAGGGAATTCTGGAACAGCTGTAGCTCTCACTCGGTAGGTTCCCCATTAGATTCCCCACCTCCACATGTCAAAGAGTTCTTGAAGGAGACTCTGAACCTCAAACTGCTCCCAATGGATGGATTGAGCACCTTGCATGGCAGCTACCTCCACTGGAGTGTGAATAGGTGAGTGTGATTAGCAGTAAAAAGTGCTTTGGGGGCTGCTTAAGCAGTGGAAAAGCACAATCTTAGTCAAGTATGTATCTCATTTATCACTTCCATATTTGTTGGAGTACGTTTGGTTCAAACACACCAGTTGTAAATTGCTTATATATGAGTTTCTACTGAGAGAGTTTGTCAACTCTAAAGTCTGAAATGAGCCAGCAAAGAAGCTTGATGATTCAGGAGCAAGAGCTTCTCCACAGAGAAGGAAATCACAAAAAAACTCCACAGACAAAATCATGTTTAAAAAAAAAACTTCTTCAGACAACGATGTGGTTATGAATTAAGTTTCAGAAATCAGTGCTCTGCTTTGGTGAAGACTAATTCCCTTGACAAGCTTGCTAATTATGTTTTTTTCCTGTTCTCAGGATTTCTCTGTGTAAGAAAAGAAAAAAAAATCCCCAACATTTTCATTTCAAATCTTTAAGGTTTATTTAAAAAATATGTGAAGTGAATATTCTTTTTTGTTGTGTTACAGGAATCATTGGGGGTTTGTGGAACTATTTCTATGAGATTATAAATTCTTTTTTATTAACGATCTAATTTTTTATCATAGTGGGAAAAAAAGGGCAAGTCTTAAGCTTGAAAGTCCCAGGAACTGTGCCGTTGTGTAGAGATGTAAATAGGTTTGACCAATTTTTTTAGTGCTGTCTGCATGTCTCTCTGTGTACTTGATGTACTCATCAGCAGCTACAGTGACAGTAGAAGATGAGTGGATGCTGTTTGAGTTAACCACACTCACTACATGCAAGATCTTTGGTTATCCTCATTAACATGCAGATGTTGGTATTGAACCGCTAGCTAAAACCAAGGCTGCTCTCAGTGCATCATATTAGATGACCACAAGCTGAGTCCAGTATTGATTATGGATATAGAAAACTACTTGCACATCTAAAGTTGACACATGAGGAAATGAAAGAGGATTTTTAACCCTTTATATAGCACTCACTGAAAATGATGATTTAAATGCAGTCACTTTTTCTAAAGTAATTTAAATCAATTGAATGTTATACACGCTTACTAATGTGTTCTACAATATGAATATAAATTATTGTGTAACAATAATTTAAACAGTTTCTTTTGACAATTGGTTTAATGTCATATGGAAGCATAGAATAAATATTTTCAGTTAAAAAGAATTTATAAATTAAAATGCAATGTTTTTGTCTTTTTAAAGGTTGTTTTAATATGCACATAACTCTCAGGTGTGAAATAAAATGAAGAACAATATGACTCAACTGTCAGATACCTCCTTGTATCCTTCCTGGTGCTATATTCAGACCCTGGAAGAAACAAAAGCATGTTAGATTGTATTTTCAGCACCTCTTACCTCCAACCACAATGTCTCTGGCAACATTTCAGTCTCTTTCCTCCCTGTATCGGTCTGTTACTAAAAGTAGAAGGCCAGGCAACAAAGGTGTTTTGGTCCAGCAGACCAGTTTGGCTCAGGCTGAGGAGAGTGGGACATGATATCTGTGACTTTTAAAAAAGTTGACACCTTCCCATCCTGTATTATATAGAGGTAGTGCAAGAATTCGACAGCAAGCAGCAGAACACAAATCCTCTTAAAGAATGTTGTTTCTTCTTGAGGCTGCTGCAGTCATGGCGAACTGAGTGATTTTTGATGTTTTTCATGGAACTTCTGCTCTTTTGTGGCAAGTCCCCAATGTTTACAGTGTCACAGTCCAGAGGGACAGCTGTTTTACAGGAACTCTACTCTGTAGTCCCAAAGAAACTTCTCTGTGGTCTTTGCAGACTGAGAGCCAGTACAGACTTGATTCACATGGCCACATCTGGGTATCGGATCAACATGGACATACTGTGGATGAACTGACGTTATAGTGGAACTGCATGGACATGAATTCTTAAAACACTGAATTGTCTTCACTATAAAATTAATGCGCTCACCAGGGGCTTGACTTCTGGAATCACTTACAAGAAAAAAAGCTGAATTTTCTACAACGAGCTGAATGCTTCAATGCTATTTGCATGCATGCAGGGTCACACTAATTGTGCTTTTTTTCATTAACTGGCACAGCCAGAAAGAGCCAGACTGTGAGTCATCATTCATTTTGTATTTAAGATCACAGCTGCCACTTACCTTGGCTGCTACCGCTCCGTCAAGGCAGATTAATAAGCATCCAAAAACACAAGTAGGACTTGGAATGAATTGCTTTTAAATCTCCCTCAAGCCCATGAGGTGCCTGTTGACTGTTATTTAGTGCCGTGGATTGATTTGTTTGGCTGTTGAGTGTCAAACAGAAGCCAAAAACAGGTGCGAGACTTCCACGGTTTTTATTGTGAGACTCCTGAAAGATTTAATCAAAGGCCAAAAAGAAAGGCCAAGTTGGATTGCAAAGTTTTCAGGCAGTGCAAGTGAAGGTCTGTGTGAGCTTCACACTCTCCTCACATTGCTGTTCAAGCCCTATTCGCACAGGATTTGTAGTACCTCAGGACCAATGGTGATTTGTAGTAATTGCAGAGGATGTCTGTGATTTCAATCAAGCACAAATGCGCCATGTCAGTAATTTGTGAAGTAAAAATCCACCGCAAATTACCTACCGTATTTCACAAAACACAAACAGCCTGTAGTCCCAAATCTGCACCTCAGTGTTTGGTGAGTATTTTAGTTGTTTTTTTTTTTCTTGCATGCCTTTTTCCCGGATGAATAATGGAGACTACGGTGGAAAACATTTTAGGTGCAAATGCTAGAAGACATATACAGGTCCATGACCAGTGTTGGGCAAGTTTCTTTTAAAAAGTAATTAGTGATAGTTACTAATAGATATTTAGCATTTATACAACAATTGACATAAATGTATGACAACATGGCACTGTAGATGTATGTCCGTACTTCCATTCAAAAGCTGTGTTTGAGTGATCAGGGCTCTCTGGGGCTGTATCTCTGTCACGTCACGTTACGCACTTTGCACCATCTGTACACAAACCTCATGCTCCACCCGTTTCAGCCTGACCCTGGCTGAGGGAAAACCAAACTGAAGGCGGTGAATTATAGTAACGGAACCACGCCTCATATTGTTGTCAGTAAAGGTGATGGCACTATAATGCTGGAAAAGGTAATTTGAGAATTTTGAATATCTATTTTCATATATTTCTCTGGTGGATGTAAAGATTACTTTTCGGTCAAATTATTTTTTTTATTTATTTGAATCATTAGACTATATTAGCTAGTGTTGCACGATAAAGTTTGAAAGAAAATCCAAAGACACAAATTCTTCACATTCCACATTTTTCTAATATTAAACAGGGCTTGGGAAATTGTGGAAAAATATACAATGGATGCACATCGACACACAGCAGGTGCTGGATAAATGATATACTACTCCATACATTTATTAGTCCACCCTCATGCTTGTCTGTCTGGCCTTGGGGAAGTGACCAGAATACAAATGTGAACAGGTAACACTCAATTCTGACCTCACTTGTCATTATCTCAGCTCTGGTCAGTCGAACACAGTGTGGCATCACCGACAAAGTGCATTCATAATTAATAACAGGGTTACTATGCAAGAGCACACATGTCCAATCAGATGTATTTTTCAGACAGCCCCATCTAATGGGGCACTGAGTCGAGTTGTCTGTAGACGGCCTCCCAAAGTGGTAGGCAGTTATTCCTATGCATGTTCTCAATTTGACTTCATTCCTAAGACTCGTTTAAAGAGATGAGCGGTGCCCCAAAACCCATCGCTCCTCCAGTGCGTACATTTGGCTCACCACCAATCACATAAATTGGTCAGCGAAAAGTTTCATTTTGTCCTTGTGAAGTTAATCAACTCATTGGAGGACCCATAACCCGGGAAGCAGCCCATTTATTGTCTCCGAAAGGGAGATTTTTCTTCGCATGGCCTCCATGGCAAGTAGGCAGAATCGCACATTAGTTTTCTCCCAGGGTGGACGGCCCTTTTTGTTGTGGGCTGGAGCCTGGAGTGATTGAATAGCTCCCCGAGGAGGAGGCAATTTCACAATGTGAGCCTCTCAACTCTGAGGGAGCCACAGTGCAAGCAAGGTTTGAAGTGCAAGTGTCACTGTTTCATAGTGTAACCTGGAAATGGTAAGTGTCGTCAAAGTACTGTTTACTTCAGTATACCTGATTTCAGTTTCATTATGTAAAGGATCACTTTATTTCTGAGAACACCAATAGCTGTTTGAAGTTCCTGCTTAAACGTCAGACCCCACTAGAGGACAGGACACTAAAAACAAGCCAGTATATTTTCAAAAACAAAGCAGCCCACCAATTTTGAGGGATTTACTGACCACTCTGCGGCAGCTAGCTAAGCCTCAGTGATTGCGTGCAGCTCAGTGGGACTTGAACAGTTGTTAAAACAAGGTGACACCCAAATGCATGAGTACCTGTGGTAAATGAACAACCCAGGTAAACCACACACAACAAAATTTACTGAGATAACTCTGTGAAGTTGGATTTCTCCTTTTTTGGCAGAGACAAATCTCTTGAGTCCAGCCTGCAGCAAACAAACAACACAGAGCCAAGTTGGGAACAGCCTCCATGTGAAGCTAGCATGGTAACAAGGTGGGAATAGATTTCTGACAATGACTAGTATTCAATTAATTCCTCCTCCATTACATCCAACTTCTTGTTATCAAATCCCATACAATGTTTCTGGATGTGTAGTGCTGTATAATCACTGCATAGTGAATGCAAACAAACATTCTCTGGTATTTCAGGCCACAGGGCAATAAAGCCAATCCAAAAGAACTTTAGGAGAGGTCAATCATCTGTCACAATGCTAACACACACTCACCATCAACAATGAGCTTGTTTTGGGACTGTGGGAGGAAACCAGAGCACCCAGAGGAAACTCCACATGTAAGCCTATTTCAATCCATGACCTTTTCGTTACAAGGCAAAAGTCTTAACTACTGAGCCATGCAGCCCTGTGGCAGGTCATTCTCATGTCAGCATTGCCCATTGGATCTCATTTGACTACTCTTATTTGCGTGTGAAGTCAAAATGTCAGTCTTAGTTGATCACTTGCAAAAGGCACGAAAACGGAAACTGCAATCAGTTTGCAAGGCCATTGGCTCTGGGGTCATTTATCTTGACCCTTTTCTTGTTGAGAAAAACATCTGGAAATCTATTGGGTTCAACATGGACTTTTTTTTTTTTTTTTTTTTTTTTTTTTTTGTGGGTGGAGAGAAGCAGTACGTGATTGTCACAGAATTAACTGCAACTGATAAACTAGCAACCTTCTCAGCTTGTAACACTCTCTGCTCCCAACACCAATTGGGACAGGCTTAGGCATCTTGTGACCATAAAATTGGGTGAAAGGATAAAGCAGCTGTAGAAAATTGATGGACGCTTTGCTCTTGTTCTTGAATTACTGGAACTTTCATTCCTCAACAGTCCAGTGTTCACATTGGGACTATTCACAGTAGAATTTAAGCCTATTTTGAATAATTTGGACAACATTTGTGCACGACTTCATGACTCACAGCCATGCAACCCTTACTCTAAAAACCTTTCAGAGCATTTTAGGTTTTGCGTAGATAACAGAACATCACTCAACATGAAGCAGACGTAATATATAAGACTTGCATGTTATTCTTTGCACCAATATTTGGAACCTCTGAGGCCCCGTTTGACAAGACGATGTTTTGAGGGTCCGTTTACATGACAACAGCACTCTGAGCCACAGAAAATGCAACTCCTTTGCAAACAGCCCCCAAGGTGGATCTTATGAAAGACACTCTGACTGTGTACATGGGGGAAAACTGAACTTTTCTGAAATGCTGCTTATGCGTATACACACCGCAGTAGATAAACAACAACAATGGCAACATGATTTCCAGTCCATATTCTCCCTGGACTTGGTAGATTTATAGTTGACAGTCACCTGCAATAGCAGTCTAACTGCCGTCTATCCATATGAATATCAGTGTAGTCGTCATTCTTAATGTTTATAATTTCTTGTTCTCTGTGAACATGTGTGTGTGGTTTCATTACAAAAACAACCAACAGTGCCAACTCGTGGCTCAACATACTAACTACATTGTTTTCAGCATTTTTGCCATTTCCGTGTGAATGTAAAACTTTTCCTAAAAGCGGAAATAATGTGTTTTTGCTGGAAACATTGTGTAAACACGACCTATTCTCATATATATGTATATGGCGAGAAGAAATAAACACACAAATTTTATATTTTATTTGTTAACTTTATCAGTAAGGACTATCTTAGACAGTGTCACCATTTTCATCATCCGAAGATATAGTCAATAAATATTTTTGGGCTGTATCTATATCTCCTAAAATGAAATGTCTTGGTTCATAAAGTGTGCTGGAGTTTCGAACATTTCATGTTTGCAGAAAACACTTCTTCGTTGCTGCAATTTCTCTCTCTATAAACTGCACTTAAATACTCAGCTGGTGAAAAATTTCACCCTTCCACCAAGGGCCTCGCTGGTGTTAACCCTGTTATAGGGTTATTGGTGCAATTTCCGCATAAAAGCGAAAATTGAAAGGAAGATGCATTCACCTCCTGACACTGTCTGCATCTCTGATCCCTGCAGTCTTAAGAAAAGTTCACCCTTTATTTGAAATAGACATTTTATTTTGAAAGGAGATAAAATAGCAAGAGGCAGGAATATTATCACCTCTGGTTTCTTTTGAGAGGGATGGAAACATGGTGTGCAAAGCTTGTTTCCTCTGCCCTTTGCTGGGTCACCTGTTTCCTTTTACCAACCAAAATATAGCTTTTACCAAGTACGGGGGAAAAAAAACTTTACTTCTTTTGATTAAACATTTAGAGGTCTCAGTAATAAACACAGATCACACGGTCTGGTTTGATGTAACTAAGAAATGTGTTTTTGCTACTAATTTAAACAACAAAGTGCACGATTCCATGGCTGTGTCGTTATGGATGTGAGGAGCTCCAGCTGCAAGATCTGAAAATACGTCAAGTGCTTTGGTCCTTGTGTTATGACAGATCTTTAATTCAGCCTAAATAAACTCCTCGGGGGCACCGAGTGCCAGCACAGTCTGCCTTCAGTATGAAACAAACTCATTTTGACCTTTTTGTTTGGTAACCTCCGACTTTTGTTCCCGTTTCCACCTCACCCTGCAGCTCAGCGACAGTGGCACAGATGCAGGTCGACAGCTCTCTTTGCATTGTAGTTTTTTTTATTCCCCGGAGGTACCAAACAAAAACACAGCTAACAACAACACTTGAGTAAAATTCTGTGTTTTTCCTTCTTTTTTTTTTTTTGTTAATGGCCTCGTGGACACAGTGGAGAGGAAGTCACATTGCTAAACGAGAGACCATTTAGGACTGTGAAGTAGCTGTGAAGGCATGACGAAATTTTGTTTCTGTTGCCACTGTAACTGACCAGAGGTGTCAAACGTGAGGCCCGTGGGCCAAAACCAATCCATAAGAGACTCAAATCGAGTCCACAAAACCACCCAGTAAATGGGAAAAATTTCAAAGAAAACAGACTTTTTGAAACAAATGTCTTGCTGGGGATTCAGGGATGGCTATCCTGCAACTGGGCCTCCGGTCTTCCTGATTTGGCGTTGGATTGGGCTAGGGTGCATTGGTTGAGGCCGACTCTACTCTTCCCGGGGGGTTGGGTGAGGGTTGGAGGGCTTGACCCCTGTGAGCATGACAGGCTTCCCTTCCGGGTCCAGGTGGGCCCTATAAGCCAGGAGTATCTGGGCCCTGTCCATCTGAGCCCTGTCCTGGCAGCTTGTGCCGGGGCCTGGTGCCCCATCCCCTTCTAATGTGGACTGTTTTTGCCTGGGGGGGGGTCCCTGTGTTCTTTCTCTGTTGTGTGCTGGGCTGGTTTGGTCCCCCTTGGGATGGTTTGCTGTGGCTCCCTTGGGTCCAACAGGGTAACGAGCGTGTTACCCGCTCGCATTGGAGACTCCCAAACACCCAGTTCCATTCGTGCAACGTGGGCAAAGAGTGTGTCTGCTCTTTGCCATCACTCATCAAAATGTCAAAGTTACTAACCAAAGTCTTTATCAACAAAGAAAAACAACTTTGCTGGTCTTTCTTGATAACTTTAAGTGCTGCTCAGTATCATCTGGTTGTGCAACACTTAGTGGTTGAGTGACCATAGAAGCTGGTTACACTCACATGTGTACCTTCAGGGAAGGTTGTTTATGACCACTAAAACACAAATTAAAAAAAAAAAACACCTATGATGATCAGTGATTCTCTGAGATCTCCAGACGATGGAAATGTGAAACTGAGATGTGAAAAAAGGAAAAAATATCTTGTGTAAAAAAAAAAGAAAGGAAATAAATTTCAGAAAGAGTAAGAAAGTGTAAGATATGCAATGTTTCTATGTGTTTGAGAAAAAATATTGCCAAACGAATTGAAAAGAATTTAAAAGTTACCTCAGGAAAAAGAGCAGGATTTGGATGTAAGAAAGAAGGAACAGCTTTGCCTGAGTAACAATTCCCATAATTCCCTCTTCAGATTTTAAATCTGAAAGGAGATAAGGCATTCATTCATTCATTCATTTTCTGCCGCTTCTTCCCTTTCGGGGTCGCGGGTGGCTGGAGCCGATCCCAGCTGCTGTGGGCGAAGGCGGGGTACACCCTGGACAGTTCGCCAGTCTGTCGCAGGGCTGACATATATAGACAAACAACCATTCACTCACACATTCATACGGAGATAAGGCATTTTCTTTTCAATGTTGCTTTTGAATAAATTGCTTCAAAATGCAGGTTCTTTTTTTTCCAAGCAAAGCATAGTATAAAGAAGGATGTTGGCTGTACTCTGCTGTAAAACTAAGTGGAACAGTTCTGACAATTGGAACTGATTAATAGAACTACCGATACAAAGTGAAGTCGTTCTTTAATGAGGTACTTTTGAGACTGTATGGAGTTGAAATCAAGAAAACCCAACTTTGCAGGTAAAATACAAAAAGAAATGCTCCCATCTTTTTAGAGATAACTGAAAAATGTGCCAATGAGGTATTTGAAAGTAGTTTGTTCTGATTCTAATTAGAAGTTCGTCAGACCAAAACTCAGTCTATGAAGAAGTTCAACATTTAAAAATGGATTCAAACACTGTCTGTTTAGCTGTTTAGCATGTTTATTTTAATGTGCATGGAAAATCAGGCTTGTGCTCCGGATTGCACAAAATGCTGGGATGATTACCTATATTAATTAACAACATGCAATGTGGTTTACAACTGCTGATAGTGTTTCATTGCATGTGTTATTTAAAAGTTGGTTGTTTGAGTTGGTTGTTGGTGCAAATCATCTTAGCCTTCCAAAAGAGTTATTGTGGTGAGAGGGATTTCCTCAGCTGGAGACTGCTGCACAAAAGTAGGATTCAGACATCCAGGATGAATGACTGAGCCTGAATCATCCAATCCAAAACAAGAGGGTTCAGGCTTACTTGGTTGAACAAAAGACCAATCCAGGATGAGAGCTCATGGATTCATCACGCCAGGTGAAACCAATCCAGGATCAGTGTGCGCACATGCTTCCTTAAAGAGACGCCTGCGATCGATCACAGAATCATGGATTCAACATGACAACCACAGTTGCGTCCTTCTCTCCATTGGAACAGGAAGTTCTCCTGGAGGCAGATGAGGAGCCCGGAGCTCTGCAGTCTCCTCTGACAATGCAGGACTTTTCACTTGATCTGTCATGTAAACATTGCCTTATTCGTTCAAGCAGAGCTGTCAAGAGTGAAGCTCACACGGACTTTAATACATATATGTCTGATGTGTTTTGTCTCGTCTGTGGTTGAAATAGCGATCAGAGTAAAAGTAATTTAGCAGGAGACGAATTGAAGGGAAAGGGGAACAGAAGTTGAACCCTGTTGTAAATTACACCCTGAGTGTGACAACTAAGAGTGAGCTCATTAGTGTGAAATGTCAGCCAAAATGTCTACTGATGACATAATGTAGCCTGCCTCAAAGATACATTTGCTGTATTTCCTTTGCTCGCTCGTGTTTTTACAGCAGGCAAAGTTTGGATAGAGGGTATTTGTTATTCCAAGTGCAAGAAAATGTCATTGAAATAAACATTAGATCATGGTCAGTGATCAACAATCCCATCAAACCCCTACAGACTCAATATTGTCACTGTGTGCTACGGGGCAGTAAAATCATCCTTCCCGGAAAGAAAGACAAAAAAAAAATTTTGGATGACAAGCAAGTAGGACTTTTTGTTGTAATACTGACTTGGAAAGGAAGAGAGGGAGTCAAAACAGGACACTTTGTTGCCCTGCGTGCAACACCATGACGGGCAAATGTCAACTTCCATGCTTGAGGGGATTGTTTACAAGGCGCAGAGTTCAAATATGAAACTGAAAGCTGTTACCGTCCCCCCATCCCACACCTTTTTTTACCTCTGGCCCCCTGCTGAGAGCAGCAGTAGTTTCGGAGGACGGCTCGATGGCGAGTAAAAGCTCGCAACTTGATGCAGCTGCTGGGTTTTGACACAAACTCAGCCTCAGTGGAGTCTCAAAGGTCGAGACAGAGGATATCAAATCTGCACCTGAGCTGCTTTGAAAACAGAAAATTATACAGCCGATTCAAAGCTTTTCAAATCCGTACAGAGATTTGCATCGAAATGAGACCACTAAACCACAAGGTATACCTTTTTTGGGGAAGAAGTGACTATCCATCAAGAACAAACGGTGACTGTTTGCCTCCTGATGAAGAAAAGACAAAAGGAATGTCTGAACAGTTGGTAATGACAGAGGAGGATGTGATACTTGCATAATCTGAAAGTGAATTTACCTCCAAGCAGAAGAAATAAAGGCCTTCGCAGGAGGTTTTCATTTTAATTGTGTCTCATAAACAGACAATCCAACATAACCCAGACTGCAGTATTTCCCTGTTTTAAAAGGAGAGTCTGGAAAGCTTCTTTGATGTTTCTGACAACTTAGGAGTAATGAGGACACTGCTTTTCTCACTGAAGCACGGCAAATCAAGTAATCAGGGGTCAGTTTCCATCCTCAGTCTGCAACCACTTCTCCAAGCGGCTGGAATGGACAGCAAACGGCCGCCAGCTGAATCCAAATGATGCACTGGCGAATTAATCATTCTTCAAGAGAGCAATGAAAAGCAAAGCAAGGCCTCAAAATGAGTGATTGCAACCTTCAACAGCCCAGGAGAATTTATTTGTCTTTGTGTGAAAAATAAACAACAGACACGGCTGATTTTGATGCGTTAAATGTATTTGATTAAATTTAAATCAAATCAATGCATTGATTGAAGTGATAGCTGGAAACATATTTCCCTAATGGCACTGTCTAACATGCGAAGAACCTGGTTTGAGGTAGTCTTCAGTATACTTTGAGGTCCCATTTATGCAGCAATATTGTCGAGTGAAAATGCAAAAACAAAACAAAACAAAAAAAGTTTGCATTTCCGGGGTTACAATGGCACTCAGAGTCACTGAAAACACAACTTTGGAAAATGCTGAGCTTTTCTGCAGTTTTCATGTAAATGCACAACATTTACATTGATTCACTCTTCTGTTCTATCATTTCTATACTCACCTTATAAAGATCCATGCCATAAGGTGGTCATAATTGTTGCTGCCCAGCAAAAAGTTTCTGTTAAATTCTGATAATTGGCAGATCTTGTCTGTGAGGAGTATGTACATTGTCAACATTCTTCAGTCCAGTTTCTGTTCAATGCATGATGTACTCCTTCGGTTATCTTCTCAGATCACTTTATCCAGACTGGCCTTTTACACAGCCATCTTTTGAGTCAGCGATATGGTTGAAACTTATCCTCCTTTTTGTCTTATTTTAACCATCTTTATGATTTATGTGTTTTAAGACTGTTTCAGCTTTACGGTGCTTTTATGATTAATCGGAAGCAGCACTTTGCTTCAGCTGTGGTTGTTTAAAGTAAATAAAGATGAGTGGGATGGAGTGGCATGATGGTGGTCTGCTTCAATAGAGAAAGCTTCTCCTTTTCAGTTCAGACTGATTAAGCATTTCTATGTGGAGTTTGCATGTTCTCCCTGTGGCTGGACAGGGTTTCTCCCTGTACTCTTTCTTCCTTCTTTTGTCCGACAACATATTTCGAATAGTGCTTCAACTAGTACTTGGTAAAATGCATGTGGATGACCTTTCTCAGTGAATTTCTACACTATTTGAAATCATTTTGCAGAACACATTCATTTGATAAATAGTGAGTATCAGAATATTTGAATGCAGCTTGGATTGAAAGCGCTAAAATGAAACTTTGAAAATCTGACAAAGCAATATTTGGTCAGAGCGAAATAGCTTCTGTGTCATTTGGTCTTCCATTAGGACTAACAAATAGTCTATAAACTCTGCACAATAAAAAAAAATCTGACACTGTAAAATGAAGTCGTTGAGTTCCATAATCTAAATGTTTGACCAAATGGGACTTCAAAATAGTTTTTCTCCAGTAAAAGACCTCTAACTACCGATCAGCAGGAATGTTTGCCAATGAAAACTGCACATTGCAGAGAATTACTCCCCTTTAGATCAAGTGGGATACGATGACAGTCGTCTCCGAGGGCCTGCGGCCTGGCACGCAGCTCACATTTTCTACAGATGTATAATAGCGGATTATTCTCAGTGAGAGAGCACAGCATAAGAAGGCACAAGAGGAACACTTGCCATTTACTCAAAGTTAGTTAACAGAACGTCTTTCTGGTTAGCCAACAGAGCAGAAAAACCTAAGCACCCCTCATATAGCTGCGTTTCTTTATCACCAACCCCCAGCAGCTTGTGAGAGGACCGTCACACGGCATTAGCATACTACAGAGAGCCAGTTACTACAAAGTCAGAAGAATAAAGGCTTGGGATTAACACATTGAGGAACAAGACGTTTACAACCCCAATTCCAGAAAGGCCAGGACGATGCGTTCGGTGTAAATGAGCACACGCTGTAATCATTTTTCAAATTGGAATGTCAATATTTTTCATGGAATAATAAGCTATTAAATTTGATTTTAAAAAAAAGACATCAAAATAAAGTTGGACCAAGGGCATCAAAAATTAAAACTTAAAAAAAAAAGAATTGGAACAACTTCAGAAAAATCACTGAAAAAAATGCAGTGTCTTTGAACAATCCACTATCTACAGGGTATGGCTGAAAGTCAACACTCCATGTTGGTGATCTCCCGGTGTGATGCATAATGAATCTGGCACGATTCTTCATGGAAAACCACTGAATGCTTCAGGAACTCTCCCAAAAATCATCCCTGAAGAGTTCACTGTGCAAGTGCACTAATGCAAGTCGAAGCTCCATCACATGAAGAAGAAGCCATATGTGAACCCAATCCAGAACTACGGCCATATTGTCAGAGCTCATTTAAAATGGTCTGAGGCAAAATGGAAAACTATTCTGTGGACACACAGTTGGAAACTATTCCATCTGACTTGTTACAAACAAGCAGTTCAGCATCTGTGATAATACGATTCTGTTTCTGTGCCCTGGGAATGAGCAGTTCATACATACGGCGAGGTTTCGATTCAGGCAACATACCATCGCTTTCAGACACAGATTTGAATATTTCAGGACGACACTCAACCACAGTGCACCCATGGCAACAGCAAGGCTTCACAATGGCACTGAACAAAATTCAGACTTTTCACCAAAAGATGATATTATTGCATAAGAAAAAAAGGTACGACATGGTGGAGTTACAAATATAGTGGTACTGCTTTTTGGAGATGTGATGTCCAATTGCAATTCACAAAGATTGATTACACAGTCATTCAGTTCCCCAGCCGCTTGTCCTTTCCAGGGTTGGGGGGGCTGGAGTCAATCCCAGTTTCATTTGGGTGAGGGAGGGGTCCACCCTGGACAGTTCACCACACTGTTGCAGGACTGACACTTACAGACAACCAGGAGCCCTCACACCTACTGTAGGTGCAATTAGGGTTAACAATTAAATTGACATGCATGTTTTTTACCATGGGAGGAAGCAGGAGTTCCTGGAGGGAACACACACACACTCGCACAATCCAAACAGAAAGGCCTCCAGCCCCAGCCAGAATTTGAACCCAGGACTACTGGCTGTAAGGCAAAAGTGCTAATCACTGTTCCACCGTGTGGCCCACACAAATAACCAAAATGTCATTTAATTTTTGAAATTTTAAATAGAATTAAACCACTGAAAAAAATATATATATAGTCATAATCACGAGAGAGTGTTAAATAGTAGATCTTCTCATTTCATGAATATGAGGAATTTACCTTCAATTATCTTATTTTTCATAATCAATCTGCACAAAAACATTTTTCAATAAACAACTTCATGTCTTTACACATTATTAGTTGTGGTTATTACATTTATAAATCATTTTCATCAATAATGGCATAATTTATCAAATTATTAGTAAATTATTAGAATATTGGTTAAAAAAAATTAGTACACCATTGGCAAGTTATTACAGCATTGGCTTTATCATATTTGAATATTGGTAAAAGGATTTGCTGGTTACATTAGTCTACGTTATTGGCAATTTTTACATTATTTATTCTTACATACCTTCCTTCTTATACCTTATAAATTATACCTTCTTATATTCCTATATACCTAAAGATTCTTTAAAAACCGACTTGCAAAGATTTATTATCTAATGAACATATTTTTCAGTTTCCTCACTAGTACATCCCTTCTTTCCACTCTTAACTTTTTGAATTTATTTGTAATCTAACATGCAAAAGTAATTTTGTGATTCTATCATTCTCTCACCTTAACTGCACTTAAACTTAAATTATATTTCTCTGCAAATTCTTTCTTATTAAAACACCAATGCAGAATAATAATGAGGTGATTATTAACTGCATCAGATTAGTATCTGAGTGCGTACAGGAGATTTATCCTTCTGTGCCACAGTGCAGTACAGCACTTGTCACTCAGTCACACTTTGATTCATCGTTTCAATTAACTGCTGCTCTCGTATTTCCCCAGATCCTGTTATACTGTTTCTTTTCTGCTTTTAGTTAACACCACAGCGATTAGCTCAAAATTTACTTTGAGGGGGCTTTGTGATCACAGTTCATTTACATGTAAATTCAGACAAAAACACCAGTAGAAAGTGGAAAGGAAGTGATAGGATACCAAGTCATTCAGACGAAAGTTTGACTAATTTTATGGCGAATGAATAGAATTTTTGCAGAATCTCATTAATACTGAGGAACTGTGGCTGTGTGACAATAAAAAGAAAGAAACACGAAATACAAAAAACAGTCAAATGGAATTTTTATCAAATATATTATTATCAACAAGTTTCTTAAATCATCTCAGCTTTCAAAGAAAACATGATCATCCCACGCATGGACTGGACGCTCCTGCAGGCCATAACTGAAGCTCAGGTCAAATCTTTGATCCTTGCTGTACGGAGACATTATAGAGAAAGAGAGCCAGCTATCCAGACTGAAGCTGAAATAATTACAGTCATTAGGTTACACCAATAGGAGTTTAATTTGAAGACTTCCTGCTTCAAAAAAGGAGCAAAATAAGAACTATATTGAATAGAAAATGTTTTTGTGGTTATCATCTTAAGAAAAAAAAAACTTTGACTTAAAAATATGATCCAAGCTGAGTGATACAATCGCTCTATCTGTGCGTCCATGCATGACTGTTTGCATAAATGTATGTGCACATGACACCCCCACAAGCTGCAAGAAAATGTATTCTGTGTATGTATTTAAAAATTAATTTCTACTTGACATTTTTGTAGGTGAGCAGATTTCAAAAACTGTTCTTTTACTCCTAGTCGAGTAAAGGGGTTGATTCGGCGCTCCCAGGGGACGGACTCATCCTCACACACTCATAAAAAAGCCTCGTCTAATAGCATCTTTCAGTTAAATATTTCCCTTCACTGGTTGTAACCTTAATGTTTTGGTTGACTCTCGCCGCTGCCAGCAGCATCACATTTCAGAACTCAGCAGGCAGGCGGCTGTTTTCAGCCAGAAAGCTCAGATACTCTCGTTCTAAACTACCTGCACAGCAGTAGACAAAGAGAGACGCACAAACTCACGAGCTGGTGCAGTATTTAGCAGCTGAAGAGACACTTATTTTTTCTCTCTCTCTCTCTCTCACGGGTTAGCAAAGAGCAAAACAGAGCCAAAGGATAGATACATTTTTTACGAGCACACACAAACACAACCCCAGATGAATGTTGGATTTTCTCTATCAGCGTAAAAGGTGACAGTGTGCCATGTTTAAACCTTCATTGTGATGCCTCCTAAGGAGCTGGGGATTAAAAAAAAAAAATTCCAATACAAGTTAAAATTGAAAAAAGAAAAAAATTGAATTTTTCCTGTGAAAACAAGGACACAATGTGTCACCTCGAAGGCCATTGAGATGCTTCACCCTCCGAAGGAAAACACATCAGTGGATCTCTCAGGCGCTCGTCGCTGTTAAAGCTTCTGCGTCCCCGAACTTCTCGCTGAATGCTGAAAAGCCAGTGGAAATTTGTTAGCCGTGGAATATTTATGAATACATCCTGCCGTCCTTGTGCCAACATGTATTTCTGTCCCTCAGTGAGTTGTAGTTACATCTCGCTCGAGAGTCAGCGAGACCTTTTTTACATTCATTGCACTCCGTGAATAGCTTGGCTCTGATTCAAAAATTGTAAATAGTTCAAATTTGGATCAAACTTTAAGTGATACGTCCCCCCACCTCCCACACAGCGTGTTAAATAAAAGAAACCTGTCAGAAAACAATTTATCAGTCAGTTGCTGGGCACAATGCACATTTGTTACTCGTGTCAGGAACTCAATCCCTCCTTTCTCAGGGCACTAAATACTGCACATGCTCAAAGGGGAAATCAATGCTCTGCAGTTTAATAACTCACAAAGAGGGATCAGCTGAAAAGAGTGAAATCTCAGTGCCTTGGATTTCTCTGAGTTTCAATCTTCATTCAGGCACGAAATCTATTAAAGACACATGATGCATTGTACTTATGGAGAAAATCGTGACATAACACCCATCTGTATTGAGTGACATTTATTGCCAAATGCCAACAATTGATTTGATTCACAGCTGTGACAAAGTCAAATCACATTTATTGACATTATCGTTTCATTGGGATATTCGCTGTATTTCTTCGACATCTGCTGTTAATTACTGACATACACTAAAAATATTCCCCAAACAGATATTGAAATGTAAACATTTGCAGCACTGACAAACTGTATAGAGAAGTGCATCATTCTAATGTAACTTTATTACTGTATTCAATTGAAAAACAATTTATTTGGAATTAAAAAAATAACAAATAGGTGCTACTAAAGGATTAAATCACAAGCACAAGATGAAACCATTATAACTCAAGTACATAAAAACACAGACCATGTTCAAAAAACAAGCATTTTCATCTGATAAGTTTCTACTTTGAAACAGGATCTTTTGATTTCACAGCCAATGTGAGAAGAAAGCTCCATTTAATGTAGGTTTATCTCTCTGCACTGAAGTTTGTTTTCTTTAAGAAGCTATTTTCTTTCACCTTGTGCCACTAACAGGTGAACACCCTGAATTTAATTTCTGTTTGCAAAAAAAATAAGACATTCCAAGTGATGTTCTCAGAGAAGAGGATGAAATCACTTTGTCTTGTTTCCACTGACTAGAAATAAGTCCTTGTTCCAAAACTATGTCTGACAGGTGGAGCTGATTTTAGTTTGAGGATAGATTATATTTATTTAAAGTGTCAAAGCAGGAATATTTGTTTGAAGAGTTGTAGAGTGACTCAGTGTACCATCTTGCGGATCAAACTGGTATTGCAACACTGATCATACTGTGGTTACTGTGGTTACTCCAGGAATCTTTGCTGATGACTCTCTATTGGGTGTTACTGACTTATAAAATCAAAACGGCCCCTGAAAACTAGTAACAGCCATATTTGTTTAACTAATTCAGATGAGAATGAAATTCCCATCTGAGAACTACGTCACAGAATAATCCAGCAGGTGATCCGAGGTGTCACACACGAGGCATTCGGACTTCCAGCATCAGTAACTCTTTCTCGAAATGTCATTGATGCACAAACAACGAGTCCTTGTCATCGTTGTGAGGTAGACAATAAGCTACAAGCTCACTTTAATCAAACTAGCTTCATTGAGCCACAGAAATAACACCGGTGTCGATGTGCAGCCGACTGTGCAGTCATTGTGCAGGGACCATCTGCAAAATACACAACCTCTTCAACAACGAAGACAGGTACTAGATTAAAAAGGTGGAAAGACACTGAATAAAACTTTATATCAAACTGAGTGTTGACGTATGGTCAGGAGATGTAGTCTGCAGCTATTTTGGTGACACTGCAGTGAATACAAGTGACATTATCAGATATTTTTTGTAGCATCATTCTTTGCTTTTGCAGATCTTGGCGCACAGGCACAACAACACCAGCTGCACATCAAGACTGGTGTTAATTCTGCTGTTTGAATGAAAGCTATTTTTGATTAAAAAAAAGAAAAAAAAATGAGCTTGTAGCATATTGTCCACTTCACACAGATGTGAAACAGTTATAACGAGACAGTTTTCTCGTTCACAGCTCAGAAAGCATATTTCTTTACTGTTGCAGTTCTGTGCTTCAGTAAAACTGGGCTGCTTGTGGCCAGTGAACTAAAATATGTGTGAGCTACATTGTTTCTTTGCTTGCTGTATTTTCCTGAAAAATGATGCACCTTGAATATTGCAGCATGTATACCATACATTAAATAATAATATTGTGTAATTCATGAAAAAATAATGGATTAACCATATTCCTGGGTGGTTGTTGTGTGGGGAAGTAAACTCAAACCAACACAATCAAGCAGCATAAAATGAATGGAAACAGCTTCACCGGCTGTTCTTTGCCGTCACACACGCTCTCAGGTATTACTGTCGCACATCATGTGATGTTGAATCATCACTGTCGTCAAATTGCTCCTTTCCAGATTAGACCTCTCTTTAAGAGCGACTGGCTGCTACATTCTGACAGTGTGAATTGAAATGGCGTCAGCTCACATGTCGAGAAACGCAACGGTGCGTGACGTGAATGATTTGTGTTGCTTTCAAGACCTGCCTCGGCTGCAGATAAAAAGCTGTATTCAAAATAATGTGACTCATGTAATATTTGATCTAATGTACATATTCTTTGACTACATGTCAGCCTTTGATGTACTTTTGTTTTGCTTTATCTGAAATTATTGTTTTTGCCAGGAGGGATTATCGTAGTCGGGCAAAAATAATATTAACTGAAGCAGTCAATGAGGTAACACCACTCGCCTTCAACACCAAAATGACTGACAGTGAGTATCTTGTTACATTGTCACCTGTCAGGGTTTGGGATATACAGTATGAGGCAGCAGAGAAACAGTCAACTCTTCACTTTAATGGTAATGTCAGTCGGTTTATGTTATCAAAAGTGGTCAAGGATGCAGAACTATCACCTGCACAAGGATACAAGATTTAGTTGTCAGAGTTAAATCAACACGGTCATTCACAGTGATGCACAGCTGACGTTCTCCAAAGCAGCTGACATTTCCTATCAGAGTATTGGGTTCTCTAGTTTCCTCATACAGTGAACTTGAGTTTCACTGGTGACTCTAATATGTGAACTGTGTCTGTCTATAACTGTGTTTGTTCTGGTGACCTGGCCAAGATGCACCTCGCCTTCTCTCAATGTAAGCTTGAGTTGGCGGCTGTGCCCGGCAACACTGAATTGGATGAAGTGGTGCAGATGATGAATAGATGGATTGTATCATTTAGCAGCTCTAAGACTAAAAACATAAACGACATAATTCACTAGACTCAGAAAAACAGTGAGGCAGTGGTTTGGTAAGACTCAGTGTATAAGTAGATACATCAAAAGGTACACAAGAAGTAGGGAAAAAGCTGAAAACCACATGTGGGAAGACAGAATTTTAGAAAAACTGACCAGGCAAGACAAAGTAACTGCTGAGATGAAATACAATCACAAGTGGACCGATGAGAAAAACAAGCAACTGACAAGAGGACTCCACGAAGACCTAATTTTTTTGCTCTCCTGGCATGGATCAAATCTGCTTTTTGACAATGTAAGCAGGAAAAAGCCTCAATCTTATATGGAAATAAACCAGATTCTGTATGAATTCGAAACTGGTCAATATGACCAGTAACCACGCTGATCAGATTGTCTTAGCCTTGTATCTCTAATGTCATAGAATCCATGATTATCTGGATTTTTTTGTCACTTAATGAACACTCAGTCAATAAATAACAAGCATAGAGGGTAGCTCTCTGGCTTCTGGCGATTTAGAAATCACCAATCTTATTTCACTACTGAACATTACACATCGTGTTTTGTTTTTAAAGCCCATTCCAACCTTTCTCCCTTTGGACACCTGAACATTCAAGAAGAAAAATCAAATTACAGTGAACAAAGAGAGGTGAAAATGTACCAGCTTTAGTCTTGTGTGGACTTGGATTGAACCTTATGAAAGTTTAAAAATGTCACAGCCCATCTCCCTTTTTTGAAAAAACGTGAATATATAAGTGCTACTGACTTATGTATGAGTGCTTGGTTGAACCGAACCAGAGGTATTGAATGTACTACTAAACTTGTGGATGCTGACTGCTGTCTGAACGAAAACGGGTATTTGTCTGAATCACTCTTGGAACAGATATAATAACGTCTGCATTTATCTGGATCAAACATTCCCAACATAGCAACTGGATGTTTGTATGTTTTATATATCTCATATTATCAGTAAAACTCGCTGGAGGAATCGATCGAGGTCAAACAGTCATGTGGTAAAAGGCACAGGTCCGACATATTGAAAGAGAATTTATTGCAAAGAAAGACTGTTCGACTTCAGCAGCAAAATCATCCAAATGTAATGAAAGTAATCTGATGTCTTTTTTTTTCTAGTACTTAGATTACATTAATGATTTGCAGTTTTTTTACAGTGCTTTCAGCAATCAGACTGAACAGCAGTGAAAAGTCCTACTTGGACAAAAACTTTCTCTATGAATTGCATGCTTTTATTGCCACTGTTGTCTCTCTTTTGCTTTCAGTCACTAGGGTGAGGTAAGCGGCAGCTGTCAGAAACTAGGAAATGCATGCATGTGAGCCCCTGCTTGCCGGGGTGGCAGGTAATTGCTCGACCCAGTAATGGGTCAAAAATAATTGGTTGGAGTTGCAAACCTATTATTTGAAGCCTTAATACATTTATTTACTGCTCATGAGCAGAGATGGACTTTGATTCTGAAGGTAAAGGAAAAGCACTAATTCACGTGCGCTTGCACAGCTTCTGAGTCACCGGGAAAATATGTAAGAGGTCTATTTACTAATTTGCTAAAAAGTCTTTTCTCGATGCTGTTAACATCAGCTTGGATGAGAAAGTGTGTAGCTTCAGCTCAACAGCAGGTCAAACCCTGCTGGGTTATTACCACCTATAAATGGTGCAATGGCCAATTACTCACTTCCTACAGAAAACTGTCATCTTTTTTATAAAGATAATTAGTGCAATTTTAACAACCGCTGCAATTTATCACTTCTCCGATTACCACAATTATTGCTTTGGCAGACATCAAACATCAAGTGTGTGTCTTCGTCTTAAAATCACATCCGATTAGATAAGTTTCAAAAATAACTGAGCGAAACGGAACATTTGTTTTTAGTTTGTTTACGACAGGATTTGATAATGTGAGTTGGGAACACATGTTATATTTTGGCCTTTGCCATCGAAGCACACATTTTCGAGGCCATGCTTACACAACAGGTTTGTCAAGTCAAGACACATCACTTTTGCATTTTCATTTCAGAAAGGTTTAGCAAATACATGGGAACGTTTCGACAACAGTTTACACAAAAATGGCTTTCTGCATTGAGTTTTTTCTATGTAGTCCACTTTTCAACAGTGATAAAACATGTTTGAGGGTACCTGGTGCCTCTTTATTGATTTGGGGTTTGTAAATGTGGATGGACTGAGTCATTTGATGCACCTTACCTGCCCGCTGCTCTAATTTACAATCTCTTAGAAACATCTCAGAAAGGAAATCACATAACACATCAAAATGTTTGGCAAATTCTAAAGATACTGGGGTTAAAAAAAAGAAAAGGTTTTTCAATCAAAAAGTCTAAAACAGCCCTGCTAGATCTTAGAGGAAATTGTCAACGAAGCTGTTAAAATTTCACTATTTGTAATCAGGATTTCTAAGCTCAGTTGACTTTTAAAAGATACAAAAAGTGACTCCGCTTACATAGAAACAGGTCACTTTCCATCTCATGTGGAAATGGAGGAGGGTGATTTGAGGTGTGGGAAATGAATTACAAACCTGGGAACACTACTAATGAGAGGATACAGAAAGGAACTCGGGGATGCCTGAAGTCTCAGAAGACATTTATTTAAGCAATTGCAGGCAGTCGATTACACATGGTCAATAGCACCCAACAAACTCTTTCCACTTTGGATAGCACGGAACCCACAAATCTGCGCTTGAAAAGAAAAGGAGCGGCAGGCTTGTTTGGAAGTGATGAGTGAATGACCTCTTGTCTGTTGATCGGAAGTAAACCATTCAGTGCCGGTTAGCGGGCCCAGGTGGAAGGGAGACGGTGGAGACGAGCGAGAGGTGCAAGAAGGTAATACTTTCCTGATAATAAAGCATCTGACTCCTGACACCAACATTCATTTCTGAGCTTGACGTCTGATGTGGTTTGATTTGATGTGACTCGTCTTGCGGGACCCGAAGACAGCGGGGTGGGAATGAAAAGTCGATACGCTGCACTATTAAGAACAGAGGGGAGGGATTCAGTGGGAGATCAGCTATGATTGAGTCTCAGTTGGTGGGAAGGCAGTTTACTTTTTTAAATAATATTGTCACACAAAAGTGCTATACCTCACACACAGACACTCAAATTAAGTGTAACGGTTCTTCATTTAGATTCGCTTTACACGGACGATTAAGTTCTATTTCAAATCGTTGTGTGTGGGCCTTTCATCAAAAAGCAGAAACGAAACCGAGTAGATGAAATAGTCCCAAAGCAGTGACATTATGGCTCTATTAAATAGGTCTCAGTGACACCACATTTTGAGAACTGAATGCTTTGAATTAGTTTCGTTTCTGATGGAATTTTATGGAACTTACACACAATGTTAATTACCTGATTTGGTTCAAAGTAACAAAGACATTTTTATTCAGATATATGTAGCAAGACAGGAGTTTATAATACCACAGGCAGCTCTACGCACAGCTTGTGATGGATAATAATGAATGTAATTAAGCTATAATTACTTTCGCAACACTATATCAGTCCTATCAGTTGCTCAATCAATTACAGGAGGTGTTTCATGGCTATTGACTTGCACAAAATGTATTTAAAATAATTACACCTGCCTTCAGGAGCATCATGTGGTGTACAAGTAATTTAACAACTAGGAAATATGCTTCTCATTCAGTTGCTCAGTGATTCCCCTAACTTTTTAGACAAAAGGTTGGCTGAAAGGCTACTCTAATTTACAACAAATTAATTTCTTTTAACCTTTCATCACTATGGTGATTATTTTGGGACCCAAAAGCAGAACAGGAATGTGAGGAGTCCATGTTACATTTGGCTCAAAGGAGCACTCAATATATCAGACAGCACTGTAGGTGGAACAGGAGCTCATCTTTATCCTAACACACAAAAAAAAAAAAAAAAAAACACAAAGCAAAATATCTAAATCACCAAAATGACAAAGTCAATTAAACACACACCAGGTGAAGACAGCCACACACTGAGACTCAGGTGAAACACATCAGTATAGAGAACAGCAAATCAGACACTAGGAAGGGAAGTCACGCAGCCATGTGTATCACGATGGTCCAGGCAAATTAACAGATAGTTGCATTTTCAGTTGCTCCGTTGTTGTGTCAACAGACATCCAAAATGCAACGTAATTTTTTCCGTCTTCACTTGTTCCGTCGCTTCACGATTACACAGCTACTGAGTGAACCCCCAAACAAGAGGAATGCAGCAAAAAAGATCACAATGAACATTTGTTGAGAGTGTTTTGTTGAGGTTCTCACCTTAGCTTGAGGGGAAAGTGATATCATTTGGTCAAACTTACTGTTGTAAGTGGAGCAGGTGATAATCAAAAAGGCCGCTGAAATCTCACTGCCTGTAGGAACCTGAAGTAGAGTGGTGGCATCATCCAGGCTCAATCTAGTCACTTTGAAGTGCATTGAGTTCATTTTATCCACATACTGTTGATTTTTTTTTTTCACTTGAATATAGTTTTTCTTTCTCTAATAGAGAACATTGAGGCAGACAGCCACAGGTGATGCCTTTGTGCAAAAAGGTGGCTTCATGTCAGTATGTCTAGTCTGAAATCCTTTAACAAAACAGAGCAGCGGATGTTGATTACTTACTGAATGAAGCCAGTTTTTTTCTTTCACTTTTACTCTTTTGAAAATTCCTTCTGATGACATGACTAATGCTTGATACTTTCACCTAAGCGATAGATCGCTTCAGTGCTACAAGGTACTATTGATTCTTTTTAGATTTTTCCATTTCACTGGCAGCAGACTATTGCTTTATTGAAAATGATCACAGACTGTATCACAGTTAAATTGTCAACTTGAGGGGCACAAGAAACAAGATGTTGAATTATTGATTTTCAAATTGCCCTGATCTATTTTTGCATCTATTCTATGCCCTCGTGTTTACACTGAATGATAATGCAATGTCTTCAAATGAAAACAGAAAACTTCCATTGTGTTTTGAATGTCCATTTACATGACAATGTTACTTGGGACCACTGCAGCTTTTTGAAAAGGACTCCCAAAGTGGCACTTTTGCAAAAAAGCTCCAACTTCATCTCAGTGCAATTTGGGAAAAACAAAATGTTGGTAGTATGTCTTACCAATCCTCACTGCTTTCCTCTGTTTGTGACCCTCCAGATTTTATGAACCTCCATCTTCTCCTGTTTTCTCATGTCATGATTGCCTGGAACACTAAAGGGTAAAATATACATGAATCTGTACTGTTATTGCCACTATAGCTTTGAAGTATTCTGGGGTTGAAGCCTGAATACATTCAAGCATCATACGTTCAACAAAATTTTGCAGAATCGTATGCCTCATTGCCAGAATGTTGTGGGTTTGAGTCCTGGCTGGGTCGTGTGTGTGTGCATGTCCAGACTTGTCCAGACTGCATTCACCCATTGTCAGCTGAGATTGACTCCAGAGCCCACTCAACTTCTTCTTAGGTCGAGCACGTTCATGATTTTTGTTTTTAATCTGCATGTATACTTTCCCTGTCATTTCAAGTGTCCTGTTTTCTCACCCCTCTTAGCTGATTGCATTGCCCCATTCTAATTGTTTCCAATTGTGCCTCATTACTTCCCTCTTGTGTATGAGGGGTGTGGTGAATGTCACCTCTGGGATTTCATTTTGTGCTGTCAGTCTCAAGTCCTTGCATTACTCAGTGCATTGACCCCACATTTTCTATCTCTGGTTCTGATATTTGACCTGAACTGTGAACTTGGCGGTGCAGTGATTAGCACTCTTGCGTCACAGGAAAGAAGGTTCTGGGTTCAAATACAGGGCCTAAGGCCTTTCTATGTGAAGTTTGCATGTTGTCCCTGTGTGTGTGTGTGTGTAGGTATATTCTGGTTTTCTCCAAAAATCACGCATGTGAGATTAATTACAGACTCAAAAATTGTCCTGTGATGGACTGAAAAACTTTGCTCTGGAATCCTGCTTATGAGTCCTTCTTGGAATAATGTTAAATTAGTTAGAATTTCCATTTAAGTTTTATTTGTAGATTATGTTACAGTCTTCAGACCACGCCATCAATCAGCATTAAATTGTATAGTCAGAGAGCATTATTGGTTGATCAATACAAGTGTGCATCCATATAGTTGTCAAGATACCGCTGATTTAGCTTTAATCAGACAGTGACTATTATTTGTCATTGTATCAGTTGTTGTTTATCTATAAGCACCTCCACAGAAGCTGAAGCTTACAGCCAGTTCTGTCCTTCTAAATGACGTGACCACATCTTTGGCTTCTCACTGCAACCACGAGGGAATTGTGTATGACCACAAGAATGAAGAAGGTCAATTCTGCTTTCGATGTTTGCACATCACCTGTCAGCTCCCTAACACGCAAGCTTTTTTTTTTTTTTAATCACATTCACAGTGTTAATTTCCCTTATAGCACAAAGAAAAAGTACTGCTTGTAAAAATGTCATCACATTTTTTCTCATTTCTTCATAAATGCTGCTTGAGACACTGAAGTAAATCAGCAGTTTCAGTAGCAAATATCCCACGGGAATCACAAATGTCTGTAAAATATATTTAATCGCAATTGAAGCAATAAATGTAGGAATGATTCAGTTTGGTATAAAGCTTTGGACCAACTCACTAGCGAACCAGATGAATTGCATTTGAAAGCTCACATGGACAAAAGTGGACATACAATAAGGATCTTTGAAAGAGAATTTCTCTTTTTCCTTGACCATGTTAAAATAATAAATAAACCTGTTTAATCACACTCCTAAAGTTGGGTGATCACACAGCTTTAAAACTAAAGCTGACTTGTAATGAGTCAAATACCTTCATAAGCACGGTCTGTGAGTGATAATGCAGGCTTTGAGATGCATCCAGTGATTTGCTTTTACCTTTTTCCTCCAGAGCTGTTCATTTTTCTTGTACAGGTATGGTCAATTAGCATCATTAACCTGATTAGCATACACCCAGAGACTGCAGCTGACACCTCCGATGCCCAAAGAAACAGCAAGTCTCTCAGTGAAGGAATTACATTTGACTCTTTGACCAACAGAGCTTGAGAATCCCTCTTCAGAAATTATATTATGAACCTGCTTTTTTTCTTCTTCCTATCATCATCTTGCAGCAGTGTGGTGAGTCAACCCCCCTATGTAATTGAATTGTCAGCATTTGTCTGAAGAAGTATAACTGTCAAAGTTTCCTCATTAGCAAACTCATCTTTTAATATTATTAGTTGCAGCTGTATTTTTTCCGTGCTGACACCTCTGTGCAAAGGCTGCACGGGTCCCCGGAGAACTGATTGTAGGTATTTTTTACAGCTGCATTATACAGAACATCTTTTTTCATGACTCTTTCTGCTATAGTCTGTACTACTGTGGGGAAGTTGTGCTGTGACACCGGCAGCATATGGCTTAGAAATATAGTACAGGTCACTGACTCATCACTGTCCTGCTGTTCCACGAAACAGGAACCTAATTAGTACCTGAAATCCAATCCACCATTGACTGATTCATGACCCAGTGAACAGGGGACCAATTTAGGAGCCGGACTCGCCTCATGTGTTTTTTGTTTATCTTAGCAGCAGACCTTGACCAGTATTGACTGGGAGTTACAGTTCTTGACTGAATATGAGGACTGTTCAAAATGAAACCTGATAGAAAAACACAATGAGGGTCTAAAGTGCACACAGGCGCTAAAAGGAGATGTTTCTAATAATCGGTTCAGTTTTTGTTTTTGTGTTACTTTGTAATGAAGGAACCAAATTCATAACAGGCAAAAACGGCAGCACAGTGTTTGCTACTGCAGCATCCATCTCAAAGCTGTCATATACCCATGTTACGATCTATGTAATTAGCTTGTACCAATGAGACTCAACACAACTGGATAAGCCAAGAGTTAAAAAAAAATAAAACATACTTATTTAGAAAGGTAAGCAAACCTCAGCCAGATACCACAACAGATTCCTGACAATGTCATCAATTTGAATGTTCTTCTTCTGGGAAATAAAAGTGAGAACCTTTAAACCTGAGTAAATAAAACTATTTGGGTTAACCAACCTTTAAATTGGTTTACGATGTACAAGATGAGCAGTTGTGCAACACGGGCGCACAGGCCTTAAAACTAAAGCCAATTTGAGATAAGGCTCTTCTGCTTGGGTCGATAGGAGAGGACTCGACTGAAAGGACTATCCTGCAAAGCCCAGGAGGATCTGGCTGTGTCAACGGTGACTGCTTGTGCAGCCGTACCTCCAGGGCATGGAGCAGCTGAGACAACTGGACTGTGCACTACATCCGCGGTGACTGCCAAACAGCAATCGATAATCTGACTATCATGTGTCACTGCTGGGACGCATACATGCACACGTGTGAGTGCACATATTTTTCTGCTGCATATCATCATCCTGCATGGGATCCCCCCTCATCTTACCTTCCTTCTCCTCTCTGCCTCTCTTTTTTTTTTTTTTTTTCCTCCTTGAACAACGTGTTACTTTCCCTCGCAGGACCATCCTGGCCTCAGCCCTCATTACTAGCTTATTGATCGCCTCCGCTGCTTTCCTTTCTGTACCCGCCTCTGCCTGCTCCGCCGTCACTTCTCCTGTATATGATAGAGCATGTTGATACCATCGCTTTTCATTTGGAAAAAGAAATGATGTGCAGGTGGGGCTATCTCTTTTGCGATCAGGAGTGCGTCAAATAACTCACAGCAAAAGGAAAATGAATGTGAGGCGGTGTGTGAATGCGCGCGTGTGAGATGAGGAGGGGATGTGTCGAGGAAACGGTTGGCATGGCCACAGATAAGCGTGTGAAATGCAAACAAAAAGCGATATTCATCCTTCAAAAACACAAAGAGGAAATGCTGTCAGGTCTCGTCGCATCTCGCTTGTTGTTTGCACACAGCCAAACCTCGAATCTCTGTCACTCCACTGCTGTTCCCCGCCACATCACTGCAGCCCAGGTGTGCATCTGGCTGACTTGCCTTTGCCACAAGAAAACATGCATTAAGGTGGGAATAAAGAAGAAGAGCTTGGATCAAAACCTTGTCCCTTTATTCCTTTCTTCTCAGTTCATTCCAAACACCCCCTCCCCCACCCCCCAGCTGAAGTGGGAAGGCGGTGTCATCACAAAAACATATGACAGGGATAGTGATCCACAAAGGACCTAAGCCTCTCATTCCATCCATGACAGAGAGCACTGGGATGGTGGGCGTCAGAGAAGGGGCTTTGTGAATACCTGATGAGCGCTACCAAGGAGGTTCAATCGGGCCTGTGAGAGGAAGAGGAGGAGAGAAGAGAGTGGAGGGAGGCAAGACTGTCTCATCCTGAAAGGTTTCCTCCCTCCTACCTCTCCTCGTTTCTCCCGCTCCCTCTGAATATCTCCTTTTTTCTCCCTCATTCATCTGTCATTCCTTGTCTTTTACCACCTCGCGCTTCCTCCCGCTCGGTTTCCCACCAAGAAATGTCTGTCACTCCATCGCTCTCTTGGTCCGCTGCTTGCCACCGTCCCAAGAGGGCCACTTTAACTAAACAAGGGATTTGAAGATCAGAGGCCAATCTCTTGCAAGAGGTAAACACAGGAGACTTCTGCTGTCCTCAGAATAGACTGAGGATGAAGGTATCGACCGGGCATATTCATTGGGCTGCACGTTAAAGGGATTACTGCTGATATGAGCCATTGACAGTTTCTAATTGAAAACCAGCATGAGAGAAAATGACAGGGCAACAGCAGCATGTGATTTCACAATTCTGCACTCCTGCTGAATGTTTTCATTTTTACTCATTCAAGTCATGAATCTGGAGTCATGTAATTGAAAGCCAAAACTGAAAGGGAGGAGAAAACTCTGAAGAATGTCTGGCCTCAAGAAAAATGACTCTTTCAATATGGTTTTTATGTTATAATTTACTGCCTATTATTACAATTAGTGAACCAGCTAAATTGATTTATAGAAAATGGAGCTATTCATCTTGAGAATGAGGGTTTGTGCTTGACCTTGGAAATACAATCTCAATCCTACAACAGTTGGCACAGCATATTTAATGAAAGCCATGCACAGATTGTGAAATCATCTCAACTACGCATTGAAATTATTTCTAAGACAGGACATTTGATTGCATGTATAAAATATTAATGTTGAATTTGATATTTTGACTCATTCCAAAAAAGTTGGGATGAGTTAGAAAATTGACTGAAAACTGACAAAAAAAACAAAAAAAAAAAAAAAACGCCTTAACCCACTGACTTGCTCTTTACGGGAAAAAGACTTTTACCTGTAAACTGTCTATTTTCATTGTAAAATGATGAGTACCTGGAGATTCCCTTTCTAATGTCTCAACAGAGGAGGTTTATGCCACAATCTCAGTGCCATCGTTGTTTCATCTCGACCAAACCAATTCAATAATCCTGCTTGAAAGCATCACAGTCAATCACAAGTGACCTTCTTGAATCTTGTAACAAAACAAAAACTTTGTCAATCAACATGTAACCTTGGATGACTCATCTGCAGAGTTTAAATACCGACGCTCAGTGACACGTCAAGGTCGTGGCATGAAATGATGAAGCCACTTGGATGTGGGTAGAACGTCTTTGCAAGACATATGACCAACTCCTCTTGACGTGATTCAATATCCTCATGAAACGATCATTATAATTTACCCATTAGCGCCAGAACCATTCCAGAAGTAATCAGGTTGAGCTACCAATAACTGCTGAATTAATCCCATTAATGAAGGTTCTTATTGACTTTGGATACACACCTCAGGTCATTGTGCAAATGGAAGTGAATGCAAAATGCAGTGATGTGTAAATCATGTAATGAGGGCCCATTCTTTGACCTTATAAATAGTTTGGTACACCTTTAAACCCTCTCTCGCTTTTATTGCAAATTAATGGGCAGATTTTATTGGCTATCACAACTCACAATGCTCAGTGTGAGCGAAAGACATTTTGACCAAAGCATTCATTTGGAGAAGTCATCGTTCACTCTTGGAACTAGATAGCGTGGCGCATAATTTTATATTTGACAGGCTGAGAGATTAGTTTAGCAGTCAAGAAATATAATGGGCATATCAATCATTTCTACAGATGATCATTAGCTCCAAGGCTAACACATATATAAACTTACCTCAAAACAGGTCACAATACTTTTGAAATTTACTATTCTAAATCCCGTCCTTTCTCTTGACATCAGAAATTGCAAATATTCAAATTAATGGTGTATTTTTGGTTTTTTTTCTTGTTTATCATTTCAAAAAACCAAAAGACCAACCAAACTGCTTCTTCCAAGACTTTGTTAAGATGTGCCTTGACATTCTTGGTGATCCAAGACTATGACAAAAGCGGCAGAGTCCTTTGTTGCAGTTATATAAGACTGCTCTACTGTAAAAGGTTGGCGGTTGGTGAAGGAGCTGCCGCCGCCTACACGTCGATGGAACTGTGTTGAAGCGGAGCACATGAGAAGCAACGTGAGCCAAACAAGGCTCGGTGGAGGTGAAAACAGCAGGCATCGCTCAAAAAGACTTGTGTGCTCACCTGAGTTTCTGAAGTGGAAAAATGCTGTGGTCTTAGTTGATGTGGGTCTTCTTTTTTTTTTCTTTTTTCCTTTTTTTCCCGGTGATGAAAAATTACTCTGATGGTATAAAGATTTACAGTGAATGTAACACTCTTTTTCATGAAGGGCACTAATGAGGTGAATCTTATGGATCTCCCTGATTAAAGAAGAAAGTTGATGTAAAAAGAAGCGGACCAGTGTGAGAAAGATGTTTAATCTCTAAGAAGATGGTTGCTTTAAAGAGAAACTATATTCAGCAGAAACAGCACATATTCAATGATATGTGTGTATGTGTGTGCACACTTTATATTGAAATGAATGTGGTAAGTTATTATAAGTGTTGGTAGCTAACACCAATTAAATGAAGAAAAGCTGATTTATCAACATATGGTGTAATGGAAATGTCTTTCTGTAAAGGTCCCTTTTTGTCTTATGCTACATGAACCAACCAAGCACCGTTTTCACCTGTGTTTGGCCTCAAGATCCCACAGAGACACAGGAAGTCTTTAGCTGGGGGTCAGCAGAAACTGGATCGAGGTGTTGGCAACTTGTAGATGAGGCTGAAAGATGAGTGCAGACGTGAGAGGGTGGTTGTAGTTGAAAGCGGAAAATCACCGGGACAGGTGTTAATTGCTTACATCTGTGTACTGTGTTTGCACCCTCTCAAGTGTTGGGGCGCCGCAGCAGCGGCGGGAGCAGCAGCGATGATGATGGTGGTGAACTGCAGCAGGGCATTGATTATGCATTGTCTGATCCTGGGGGAGACACCGGCTGTGACGGCAAGAAGCTGTATTTAACGAAAAGCTTTAAATGCAGACCCGGCTCGTTTGATGTGTAGTGCTGAGTACGACCGCTCATGCTCCAAACCCTGTGGGACAGGCCTCAGAACGGAGAGGGAGTTTTGGGAATGACTTATTAGGATTGTTCCCTGTGAAGTGCACTCTCTGATGGCTCCCTTCAGTTCTTGTGCACCTCTTTTTTTCCTCTCTTACCTGTCCAGATTTCTTCTTCTCTCTTGCATTCTGGGGAAACTTGTAATGACAAACCATAACAGCTATAACATCTCTCCCATAGGACCCATTCCAACGGTTTAACAGCAACACTTATGGCTTTGTTTCCGTCGCTGTTGGCAAAAATAATCAAAGTTGCGCTGACAGTCAGGATAAAATCAATACTCTTTGGACAAGCATTTCAATTCAAGCATTCATTTATGTTCTGTTAATCAGCAGGCGGCATGTTCAACAGACAGGGCAACTACCAAATCCCATTGGAAGCGCTGGTTTACCGCACGTCATCCTTCAGGCTGCTGGAAATAGATGTGCTTCATTTTGTCGCCCATTATATCTGTAAGGGTAACCGCTCCACTCCCCCGGGACACGTGCCGCTGTATTAAAACTGTCCATCGTCTTCACGGTCACGTCTTCTGCCTCTTTCTATGCCGTCTTTCAGAGGGCCTGAGAGCCAAGGGAGCTAAGGGTTAATGCCAAGGGAGGGTTTTGTCTAAATATTGCTCTATCCATGCACAAGAAAATGGCAGGTCGAGTTTTTGCCTGCGAAATGGAATTTATGAGTCAGGATATGGAGGTCAAATTCTGTGAGAAGAGGCGAAAATTACTTACAGAAACGGTACTTTCTCTTCTTCCCCCCAGTGGGTTTTTGACTTTAATGAAGTTCATGTTTGAGCATGAATATTGCACTGATACAACTCGGCCCAGTCTGGGGATTGGTGAAAGGCAAACAGCTGAGAACTTAAAAGTATTTCTGCAACTTTGGTCTTCGAGTTGGGAAATTTGTTCAACTTAATGATTCCAGAACAGAACAACAAAGGTTTTTTGGTTTTCTGTTGAAACAGAACCTGAGAGTCATCAATACCACTTTCACACTGAAGCTGACTCAAGCATGTTATGAGCACGTCACTACAGAACTGTTATTTGGCATACTTCATGGCCGATCTGGCTTTGACAGAATCTTTTTCACTCTCTCTGTTGTGCAAAACGCTGACAAGCTGAAAAAACTGCCATAAATCATTGACACAACTAGCGACAAGCTCATGCAATTGAACCTTTAGTATCTTCTGTTTGCTACATATTATTTTGTTGTCTTTATACCCTTCAGTTTGTTTATAATCTGCTTCGGTTGTCACGCAGAATCCATGGTTGAATATAATATAGCGCCACTTGTATTTTTCTTTTCACTTTGAGTATTTCAAAATCATTCAGAATTCATTTTTTCTCTGAAGCTGAATAAATAAAACTAATTAACCGAGCTGTGACATCTCAAGCATAGTCACACTTTTCCCTTTGACTTTCAAGTTTTGTTAATTGCCAAAAATGAACAAAAAAAAATCTATAAAAACATAACAAATTGCTTCGCACTACTGGGAAACACAATTAAATCCAAGTTTAATAGTAGGTTACTGCAACCTAGAAGAATTGTATGTTAGTGGTTTTCATCACCTGAAAAGGTTCACCTCCACTCTTTTCTTTATTTCTTTGTTTGCTGGATTTCTGGTTGCTGGTGGGATCGTGATTATATTATGTAATCCCACAGATCCTCAATAATGGTGTAAAGGAAGGTAATCTAATTTACATAACTCCAAAACACACACACACACACACACACACACACACACACACACACACACACACACACACACACACACACAAAGGTCGATTCTGAGGCATATATCGGGTTTCACACTGCAGTGGAAGTGAGGTGTTGGAATAATTGGGAAACTGCACTTACACATTAGGAAAGCACTTACTTTAGCCATATCACACACATTTGGGTAATTTGGGATCTCTTTTTTGATTGTTTCAGTTTTTATGATCAATTGAGCAAATGTGCCCACTTTATAAAACCAGCCCTGCATTACATAATGAGTCTGAAAGATGTTATTAATGCAGGTTTGTTGATACGCACAGGCATACAAGCATGCACTGCTAACAGTTGGGAGGAGTTTGAAAATTATGCAGTGATTATGACAGCCATGAGCAGGTTACTGTTCGGCACTAATGCACATTAAAAAGTTAAAGTAGGCCTCATATCCCGGAGTCATAAAGTCGTATCCACGGATGAATGCACTAAATTCGTCTACATGCTATACGGAGGCGAGAGCAGTGAAAGGAGGTCGTGTGCTGGAGGATTGTGAGGGTGAAAGAGCACGAGGCGCAAACAAGGAGAAAGCCCGCGCATTCATTTTCAACTTCTATCAGCGGGGTGCAACCACAATGTTTGCTCATTCACCTCTATTGTTTATTCATGCAGGAGAGCATGCCTGGTGAATATTGAGGGAGCAATAAAAACAAGGTGACGGGTAGGAGAAGAGACTTACAGTGCCTCAGTGTTCAGTGGTAAACATGAATTTTAAAATTGTCCTTAATTTTTTTAATAAATGCACTGTGATTAGAATCCTTAAAATCGATGCAGAGCGCGGTCTCACCTCCTCCTCCGATACAGTCAGAAGCGTTATGAGAGCACATTGTTTGTGTGTTCAATATTTCATTATAATCCCAGATTAAATCTCTCCTTTGATTTTTATCCGTTGTTGTATGCCTTTTTTTTTTTTATTTCATCAACATTTCCTGAGGAGTAATGGATATCATCTGATGCTCATCTATAACTCTCATAACTGCCCTAAAAATGTCATCGCAGCACCACCGTATCTCCCTGAGGGCCAGTATACTCCCCCGTGCTGCACCAGCAGCGCGAGCTTCGTCTCTCTTCTCCCCTCTGCCTTCCTCACCCTTTCAACTTGCGCTGGGAGCCGAGGCCCTCGAACGCTTTGCTCGTCTTCTGTTTTTTTTCACCCAAGGAAAGAAAAAAAACAAAACAAAACAAAAACGGCACGCATGATCAGACTGGTTGTTAAACAAAGGCTTCAAAATGATGTAACTTAGCTCGTTGACTGGATGTGGCCTTTGTTGTTGATGCGGACACCCCGGCTCTGTGTTTCTTGTTAGCGACGCATCGTGCCTCTGAGAAAAGCGGAGTAGAAGTTCTGATTAGGATTTCACAAGTAGGGAAGCAACTTTTGGGCATGGCCACGAAGATTCACAGTGACATCTGAGCTAGAATTTTATCATGCAAATACTGGTGCTTCTGCAAGCAAACAACCTTTTTTCTGTGTGTAAAGAAAGCGATGTCTGAGGCTTTGCTATCTGCGTGTTTCAGAATGACCTGATGGTATCGCTCATCTTTGCACTGAAGGTGCCTTCCATCCCACTCTTCTCTTGAAGCCCTCTTCTTCTTGTGCCACGGGCTTCTGCTGTGATTACTGACAACTGCAGCACGTCAGCCTCTGCAGCGCGAGGATGCCCCGGAGTGAACCTTCTAATTCCTCTCACGGTGGCATCGGGATAGATTAACTGGTGGGAGTTTACTTTTCATCATCTTCAAATCTTAAACACATTTGGGCTATTTTTTTTTTTTTTCATTCTGTCAAGTCAAAGCAGAGCATATGATGATTTCCCTGAGGAGGTGGCGGTGTGTATTTTTAGAATGCGGCTGAGCCTAACTGTAGTTCCCAGAATAGAGTTCATAACGGACATGCCCTAATGAGGAACCAGCATGGCTGTGAGGTTATGTGTGTGTGTGTGTGTGTGTGTGTGTGTGTGTGTGTGTGTGTGTGTGTGTGTGTGTTTTTTTTTTTTTTTTCTTCACCCAAACTGTATGCGAGCCGGTCTCCAGTGTGGTCCCAGTAGGATTCCAATTTATCCAGCGCAGCTTGATGTCGTTGTTCGATCAGCACTGTGAGGAATACGCCACGGCTGGCTGATCCTGCCCTTCATCAAAATATGCAACGATGAAGTTGCGGCTCGGTCAGGATTCGAGGTACGTTCCTGTGAGTGAATAAGCTAGTTGGGCTAATTCCGCTCACCAGCGGTTTCTAAGCAGTGTAGTGTGTGTTAGATGCGTGTGATTGGGGCTGGGGAGGCAGAGGGAGGAGCAGGAAGGAGTGCAGCTGCAAAATCACCTCTGTGGCCCTGATTTGTCTTTCAGCCCATCTCTGCAGTTCCCTCAGGAGCAGCCTGTGCTGCAGTCTCTATCAGTGTTTGTTCTTGCTTTGTTCTCCTTCTTGTCTTCCCCATCTCTTTCCCCACCACTCCTTTTCATTTTCTTCTCCCTCCCTAGTCTTCCCATAGCCCTCTTGTATTTCTTCTCCATCTTATCGCCAACCTTTTACCACGCACGGAGAATTTGAGGATTTCAGGAGCTCCCTAATCACGCACACATCACTGCCTGAAGCCTGTATCACTTCCCCCTTGATCATTCCCCATGTCGGTCTCCTCTCCCAGGTCGGAGAAGACGGCACGTTGTAGAAATCAGCCCCAGAGATTGAGAGCTTTTGTTTCAGGCAAAACACCCTCGTTCAGTCACTCATATGAAAGCTTTCCCTAATTAGATTTTGAGGAAAAAGGCACGGGATAGCACCGATTTCCAATTACTTCCATGATGAATCATTACTCACCTAATTTGTTAATATTGGATTCGGTGGTAGCGCAGTGCTGCTATGAAAGATGAATACCTCCAGAGGTTTCCCCCTCACATTCAGCGTGTGAGTGTTTTCCCTCCATATGGTGCATTTCAGGGGTGAATGGAAACTTGAGGAGCACCTCTGTGAAAACAAAAGAGATGCATTAGTTGTTCAATGGCTTGTTTTGTTGCCCTCTTATTTAAACAGGGTCCTATCCCGGCTCTGAGATGCATTGTGTCATTGTTGCTAGTTCTGTTAACATGGCACAAGACAAATTTTTACCTTCCCTCTTCGCTGAGATGTATGAAGAGCAGATTGAGCTTATCAGTGTGACCTAGATAGATGGACGATGGGTTCTGCGAAAGGTCGGTCTTGTTTAATTCCACTGAGTCATGGTGGCCAAAGAAAAATGCTGCCGTTATAAAGAGATAGATCAGACTCGCAAGACTTCTGGCTCCCCCGAGAATTCACAGATAGCTGAGGAGAATCCTGTTAAGATCCTGGCAAATTACACTTTCAGCTAGCCTTGAGGAATGTGCTGCTAGAAAAATAAGGAACGCCTTTCTTAGCACTCATTGAGGATACATGATTCAATGGTGATTCGGCATAATGACTCTCAGTCCAGGGAACTAAAAAATGCTTTGACTATGATGCTAACCTGTCCTAATAGATCTCATTGCAAGGAGCCTATTCAAGCATTCAGGCGAGATGAATGGAGTTTAATGCAAACTTTGCTTGGGGGAAGTAACGCTTTGGCAGTGGGGTATGTTGTTCTGTCGTCTCAGTTTGCTGCTGCAGGAAGTGAAGAGAAGTTCTTTTTGGGTAAAACTGTTCTTTTGTTTGGCTTCGGGGCAACTAACCTCTGACACTAATGATGATATTACTGAAACAGTACAGAAGAAATGGTGCAAGCATCCATGTCTTTTTCTGTGAAACCAAACCCCTTAAAAGTTTGATCATAACTCACATTACAGACCTGCGACTCAAATTTGCGACTGCACCAGGAAATAAAAAGTGGTACACCCGCCTGTGTTAGACGAAAAAAAAAAAAAAAATAGCTGTAAACTTTAACACTCTCAAAGGAGCCAAACAATTCTGTCTTTGCTTGATGCGGATGTACTTTCTTTGTGGAGTCTGCAAGTTTACCCTGTGCCGAGGTTTTACACAGGAAATCTCACTTTTTCTCATAACTCTGAGACATGCTGGTAATTGATTAATCTAAGCTGTGTGCAGGTATGAAAGTGTGTTTGTGATTACAGAATTTTTGTGTTAAGGGTTATGTAGGAGGTACGGGAGTCAAAAAAAACTCAATTGTCCTCTCAGGTAAGTTGATAAGGAACCGGAGGGGGGAAAAAAATAATAGCACATCTTCTTAAACGAGAACCCTCCTACACAATAACTGTCGAAAGTGCCACAAACCACACAGTTTTTAATAAATACCTTCATCTATAAATACATAAATTAAGAAATCTGTCATTGAAATTGTTTGTCTTTGACTAATACCCAACTAAATATGAAATCTGTACGCCCCGAATAGTGATTAGCCTAATCCCGGTTCCATTGCACTGAATCTTTGCCGTTTTTCAAGATGTCACCAAAGACAAAGAGTCTATTTTGGTAGAAAAGCTGCTGCTAGGTAACCACATCTCGGTTGTTTCTTAATTGCAGCCACCTGTGCCAGTCGTGGAAAACCTGTGTGATGCCGTGAACAAAGAAGATGGTGGCAGATTTTAAGCCCCATAGAAATATTCCAACACTCACCAATCCTACTCTACCTCTGTGCCCTGACAGGATTATACTTCTGTCAGTTTCCCTTTTTTTGTTCCTTTAACAAACAATGCACTGAATAGATGGATTATTTGAAAACAAAGTCAAATCTCACATTACCTTCTCCTTAAATTGCTCTACCAACCACAGGTAGTGGAGACTGAATACAGATGGTGATTAACCTCAGAAGCAAGTTCAAGATGGATGATCTACCTTTCATGCTCTTTCTGTGATCATTCACCAATAATGATGCAGAAATATGCAGATTTCTTCCATCAGTTCCACCTTCCTGCACCACCACCTTTGATTTTGACTTTAATTTATTTGTCCAAAGTTTCTCTGACTGTTTTTTCCACAGCTAATCAGTTCTATAGTTACCTGATCTTCAAACTCTTAGAAATTAGGATGTGCAGCCTTTCTCCTCCACATCATGAAGTTGTGCTTCAGCCTGGTTTTGTGAAAAGGAAGATAGTTAACTTCAGTGTCATTGAAATGTCTCTTGTGATTTTTGTTTTTCTACCTATATATCGTTTTGAGAACACTGGACACAGTGAAAAGCAACACATGACTTCATTCCATGCATTTACAAAGTTCAATGAAAAAGGTCATAGGATATTTTCACAATCTCAGAACAATATTATTTCTTCTAGATAATTGTAGCTTTAATTGGATTTTGTACCTCCAGCGGAAGCACACATTTAAGATGATTGTAACCTTCTTCTTTAAGGTACTGCTTCCAGGACAGTGTTTTCAAATCAAAACGGAAAATCTGATGTGAACGAAAATGAGAGAAAATCAACAATAATGTGAAATTCATCTCCAAGATTATCTGCCTCCAGTGTATGCGTGTCGCCAGGCAAGAGCACAAACAAGCACAAGAGTTTCAGATAATGGTTTCCTTGTTCACAGCCTGTGTACACTCTTCATTGTAAATTTAATTACCCACTACAAATAAGAACTCCTCCCTTCATGATCTCAGTCAGTCAATAGCAATGTAATATAGGAGTACATTCTGTGTGTTTGCATTTTTTCTTATGTTTTTCAATCCAGAATTTCCATTTTTGAAAACGCTTCATTTCTTTTTAAAAGGGGGGGCGGGGGAGAACAGAACTTTATTGAAATGCTTTCATTTAAGCAACCAATGAATGTGAAATATTCAACTGTACTGTATTGAGAATTAAGAAGACAAAAACACACTGTTTTGATCAACCAATGGTTATGGAGTTCTGAGGCTGATTTCAGTTTCAGGTCTCTTGTGTTTTGTATTGTTTTTAGTAAGTATTGGTCTGTTTATTTCACTTTGCTTTTACTGTGGTCAGCCCAATAGCAGACGTTCGCCCTTTTTAAAGCTGCAGCTTCAATTCCATAAAAGTGTCTGAGATTAATGATAAAGTTGTGTGCTCTTGTCAGGTTTTCAGCTGGTTTGTGTCTGTTTGTTTGTTTGCAATGACTTCCTGTCTAATGCATTTGGTCTTGACGTTTTTAGTTTCTGGAAGCCACGACACAGTGCTGAAGATGGATTTGATAGCTCAACTAGTCCAGTTTTTTATGTTTCTTTTAAAACGTTGACACTGAAGCATTGGCCAGTTGTGCTTTTCCTCAGCATTTTTTGTCAAAACACAGTAATTGAAGGGTCATGGGGGTGACGTTACATAACAGACGTGCAGAAAGCGACTGGGCCAAGCAGTTCATCCGCCGTTTACTGATGAAGCAAACAGGGTTATATGCACTACTCCACCACCACCACCTCCCATTCTGATCAGGTCAATCTAATCAGAAAGAAGTGTTAACATGAGACAGTTTCAATCAGACCTGCATTTAATCTAATTACTTATGGTCCATGTAACCACAGCTAATGCTCGTTTAATTCTTTTTTTCCATGACTGGTCAATCTGTGTCTTTCTGGTTTGACTCTTTTCATTCTTTTCTGCTTTCTTTTTTTTCTTTTTCTTTTTTTTTATTTCACTCTGATGTTCTTTATTTTGTTCTGGTTTCCTGATGACCTGTGTACTGAAACCCTGCCTGAATGTGTGAACACTTCATGTGTTTGAGTCCAGTAATAAAGAATATTAACATTCTATAAAGCTGTTATAGTCAAGATATGACTTTTTTGTTTGTCTTTTTTTTTTTTAATCATGGCCCCCTGATTGACACCTTATTTGCACTATATATATGGACACAAGCCTTTTATTTTCAAGTGTTTGGACAAAGAACATATGACACGAGCAATTCTCCAGTTTAACCCAAAGAGACGACCACGAGGGAAGCCCCGGACCCAATTACTCGATGTCGTTGCGGGCGACCTCCAACAACACGGAGTTGCTGTGGAGGATGCAGAGCGGCTGGCACAAGATCGCCAGCAACGGAAAAATCTGGCTCACCTGGTCGGCTCAATGCACTGGGACGGGATACCCTGACCCTCGCTGGAGCACTAAGTAAGAAGTAAGTAAGGACAAAGTGTACCAACACATGGGAGTTCCAAAGGTATAAAAACAATTCATACTAACATTACAATGTTGATGCTGGTTTCTCTGGTCCAAAATCCAGAGCTTCTTTTCCAGATAATGCTGTCAAAGGGTGATGGGACCAGACTGCAGGCAAGTAAGTTAAACTCTTTTAGACAATTTTACTAACAATCTGCAACTGTAGTGCATACAAATTGAGGTTTGGCCTTTACTTGTTAAAAAAAAAAAAAAAAAGAGAGAGAGAACAAAATCAAGTCAAACATCAGGCTGGCAACACATGGCGTTCCAACATGTGAAAACACTGCTGGTATCAATCACGCCCTTCCACATTAATTCACCTCCAGACACATATTCCAGTCTTGGACCGTGCTTCGACTGAAAACTGGAAGGTTCTCTAGTCTTTAGTCAGACGGCGCAGCATCCATGAGTTACTGAGAACATCAGCAGATTATTCCCTCCTCATTCCTAGTACATTCACACCTCAGTCCATCTTCAAGGAAGAGAGAGCCAGAGGCAGCAGCATCTATACATCTTCTTTATATATTCTTTCTACTTTGAATAACAGTATTTTAAGGTGGTTAATGCTCTCACCTCAGAGCCAGAAGGTTGGGGTTCAAATACCGGCCGGGGTTTTCTGTGTGGAGTTTGTGTGTGTATGCAATTGTAATTTTTCTTGAAAGATTTACGGACATAATCTATTACAAAGTGCTAAATCTTCTCATGTTTTCTTGTACAAACTGGCCCGTTGAAATCAGATTTGACATTTTTACTGACCTGTTATCAATTAACTCCATTAGCTATGTGATGGCCTTGTTCCAACTTTTTCTGCTGGCCTCAGATGGAACATTTCAACACCAAATATCGACCATCGCATTCATTTTTTTGTAAACATCCTTACTTTTCAGGGTTGTAGTTTCCAGATTCAGGCCCTGGAACTTTCTGTTCAAAATCACAGCAATCTTTACAGAGAAAGACCCCCACAGGAGACATGACGAACGATGCTGCACAGTGCATTATGCTCTGTGATTAGGTTAGACCACGGACTACAGGAGGCAGTTAATTTTCAGCAGAGGTGCAGCATCGTCTGCCTCAGCCGCACATTTATTTGAATAAGCCGGCGCCGCTGAGCAGCACGCAGCACTCGGTGGCAAACAACAGCAATAGAGGCGCGATAATGAAAGTAAAACAGCGACTGATAATTCCTCCCAAATTGTTCCTGATCCCACCAGTGCCTCCTCCTGCAAAGCTTCCCGCTATCGCTCCCATCAAGACTAATGTCATGTGAGCAGAAAGCGGCACAGCCTGCCTCGAGACCGGTTTTGAGGGTGAATATCTGCTGGATCTGATGAGGGGGGAAGTGCAGCGATGAGTTCAAGGCACAGTGATGACAGTCGACTCCTTCACCGAAGGAAGGAAGTACTGGCTTGGAGACGTACTCGGCTACAAAAGAAAAAATTAATTTTCAATGACACTGAAGCACATCTATTTCTATAGCTCCTTTATTTCCAAATAGGAAGTTTGACCACTTTGCTTCAGGTGAGTTTTTCTAATTAACTGTAACACCTATTTGACTTGACGCCTTCAAAGAAGTAATGATCCAAGTTTAAAAGGAGAAACTACAGATATTTGTATTAAAATGTAGAGTCTGAAAGTGCTCCCACAAAGGAATCACATGTCTGGTTACTTCCTACCTCTGTCCACTGTAAGAAAGGTGTGATAATCCTCAGCTGGGGCACCAGATGTTGGTTGTTTGAAACTCTTCAAAGCCTTGGTAAGCATGCTTGCATAATCATTATTTCAGATAATTCACCACTCATCATTCATAACTTACCAGGAAAAGCATGATTTCAACAGACCACTTCACACAGCCACACTCCAATTTTCGCTTCGCTCCATTTGTCTGGTGAAAGTTTTAGCTTCAATTTGAGCACTTTAATCATGTTTGAAGCCCATTTCAGAACCACTGGTCCTCTATGAGTTTGTGTGCAGCCTCAGATCTTCAGCTGAGATCTTCTGGATGATGCTGAAGGTCTGGACACCAATTTTTATGCTTGCTCACTTCTGCAATTATCTCTAGTTAGCATTATCTTCAAATAACAATACATTTTTCTTGTCTGATTGTATTTGTTGTTGTTTTATCTCCTTTCGTGTTTGCAAACTTTTGCAGCTGTCACCACCTCAGCAAGGCAAAAAACATTGTGAAGAATCCATCCCACGTTTTGAAATGAGGATGAATGCATGACTGATCTGCCTGGATGGACAATCTTGAAGGAATATTTGGAAGAAATTTCTTCAAAATCTTGAACTTTTGCCGATCATCTTAAATTCAGTGTCATATTTTCATTGAAATACAAAGAAAAACTAAAATCTTTCTTTGGGGCACATTTCCTTCAGCAGACAGCTGTTACAAGCAACAGTGCACAAATGTAAATGAAAAAAAAAAACGTTCTTTTGTATCCTAAAAATTGTTTAATTAAAATGAGAATAACATTTCACAGTCTGCATAAATGCCCCCATCCATATGATTTTACCTCGTGGTATAATCTTGTAACATGTGATGGTTTTGTGCTAGCAGCAAATTAATTGCACGCCTCTTGTGTGTCAGTGTGACTGGAGATCAAAGATGAGGGACTGGGAATTAGAAACAAATCTGAGCTTTTAGTCGAGCAACTCTTTCATCTCTTTTTGTACATTTTGTGTTGAGCAGGTAACTTTGAACCAGGAAACCAAAAGGTGCTCATTTCATGTGATGTAACACCGTCGTTTCTGTGATCATGTCTTTATTTCCCACCCGGCAAACAGAGTGATACCTTGTACATGACTTCTCGTCGATAAAATCAGGTTTTTCTTTATCGTTTGTGATTTTTTTCTGCTGTTTCATGGCATCGGTGATTATGCAGAAGCACAGTGCAGCAGACACCTTTTGCTGATGCAGTTATGAAAATGCATAAATTCATAACAACTTCTTTTCCTGGATGGCTCCTGTGCATACTTTTTATTAAAATAAAATGACTTTCTTACATTTTGTAAAACAAGTGTAGATTGATTCGAGTAAATGTCCGATGATTCACATTGCAATAGTGAGACTCTGTGCTATGAACTGTGAAAAGCAGAGCACTTGCATAACACCATGCACTGAGGCCAGCTTGATTCTCTGGTTTTAAACAATATTTGTTTCCTGCCACCTTACAAAAATGATGTTGCCAGCCTGACAGCAATTATCACACAGCGGTGTTGCTTCTGAAAGTCACACTGGCTCAGCACGCAGGGGTGTCCACACTGAAGAGACGCATTTTTCCTGTTTTTTTTTTTTTTTTGTTTTGTTTTGTTTTTTTAACATTTTTCTACAAGTTTTTGTCATATAAGTCAACACAGTAAAAAAGAAACTTCATCAAAGAAACTTGGATAATGCAGATATAGTTAGTATGTGAGCAGAGGCGGAGCGTGGGTCTCAGTACAGAGGGGGCGGAGCATTCTCGACGGGCCCTTATGATGGTCATTTTACCATTCAAACAATACCTCATGCTACCATCAAACAACACACTAATGCTCACTTTTATTGAGCCAAGCAAACCTATATGCCTCAGAAAGCAGAATACAGTCACACACCAGTTCACAAACTTGTTCTGAAGAACAAATACACACACACACACACACACACACACACACACACACACACACACACACACACACACACACACACACACACACACACACACAACTGACAGGTGTCAATCTCAGAGCGTCCGCTGTCCATGGTGCTGAAATTTTAGATAAAAAGTCACTGGCTAAATCTGTACCATCTTTGATACAGCTTAAATATAAAATGAACACAGTTGGTCTAAAATTACACAATCTATTCAGATAGATATAGACACAGCTATCTATATCTTTTGGAATTCACATATATTAGAAAAAAAATAGACTCGGCGGTCTCTTATAGTTGAGAGCAACACAAGGCACATTCAAATAGCCAGGTGTTTAAGACCACAGCATTCTGATAAAGATAATATTTTTGAAGGTTTCACTGACTCACCAATGGCTCCGATGTTAGGTTTTGGGCAATACTGCTAGCGGCTTGCATAGTGTTTATCATACTGTTTAACTTCCCTCCAAAGAGTTCAGATCAAGTGCAAAAGAAAAAACTTGTTCATGCCACACAGCCAATCAGCGCTGGCTTACAGCTCTGATGCATTCATGGACAGTCGTAATGTAAGAATTGGCAAACAGGAGTCCACAATCATATGCGTATACCTTCTTGCACACACTGCACATTTTATTATAAGAATTTATTTTCGAGTAACTGTGAACACATCACATGAAACGGGGCCCTATGACCTTGTGGGCCCTGGGACGACAGCCCTCTTGCACCCACTCTGGCTCCGCTACAGTATGTGAGCAAACCATAACTCGCCTTGTGGGGCTACAAATTCAGGGTCAATTGAGGTGTTACATCTTTTCTGAGGGTTAAAGCTACAGGTAGGTTATGGTTGAGTGGTCAGTTTTGATGTGTTGTAGTGTTGTGGATCCCCGCAATAGAACCCACAACTCCCCGATGAACCCATGACACACACACACACACACACACACACACACACACACACACACACACACACACACACACACATACACATACACACACACACACACACACACCCCCACCCCACCCCACCCCCCCCCCACCCACCCCCCACCCCGCATAGCTTTGAAGGCTAAATTTAAAGGGGGTCTCAAACTTGAAAAACAAATCATTTTATTCTGACTAAAATGTTTTAAGCTCACTACTCATCATTCAAAACATTTATCCACAATTATTTTTTGGCAGGCTGAACCAGCCACTCGTGTACACAAATGCAAAATAGTCATGAGCGTGCCAAACAGAAGAAAGACTGAACTTTGCTTAACTTTAACTTTTGTATCACACTTTTAGGTTTTCATCAAAAAAAAAAAAAAAAAACTAAGGTGGTACTCAGAGATGAAGATGCCGGTGCAGCCAGCACAGCAGGCCCACTCGTTATTTCAAGTTAAGAGGTTGTTTTCAGTCTTTTCAGAGATGGTATTGTGGCGATAGAACAGATTGTTGTGAATAAGATGAGTGTGTGGGACTGTGTGTGTGCCCTTTCTGGCTTTGACACACAGCTTGGCCTTGTAGTTGGTTGTGGACATGAAGAAGCCTCCTAGCCTTGGAATTGGAGAAGTGTGTGTGTGTGTGTGTGTGTGTGTGTGTGTGTGTGTGTGTGTGTGTGTGTGTGTGTGTGTGTACGTAAAAAGACAAAGAGAGGAGCAAAAAGTGTGTAAAAAAACAGGAAAGTTAATGAAACAGAGAGACTGATTGAAAGTGAAAAAGAAAGAGGAGCTGAAAGGCAGAGAAAAATGGAGAGAGAGAGAGGGGGAAAATAAAAGGAATCATGAGGCGGATGTAAAAAATAGACAATGGCAGACAGATATATAGAGGCAGAGGGAATGACAGAATAAAAATGAGCACTACAGAAAGATGGAGAGACGGAGAGATCATAGGTGTGGACAGCAGGAATGAAAAGGATCCAGTGTGATAATGGGTTGAGAATGACACCTCGACTCCCCAGAGAGCCAGTGAAAATGGTCGTTTTATACTCAAACCCACACACACACGCACACACACTGGTGCCCTCAGTCACCGCCAATCTGTTGAGCACTGGAAGGAAGTCATTAAAACAGCAATCAGTGTTTCTTAATTACTCTGCTTTGCTGAGTGATATTTGGACTGGGGGGTTGGTCTTGGGGAAAGGGGGACAAGTGTTCAGCCCCCTTTCAGTCAATTATGAGGGCAGAGTGGGAAAGACTCGCACCTTCATTTCTATTCTGTTCAGAAGCAGACTTAATGAAATGGTCCAGCCATCCCAAAGCCCGGGCCTTGTTAAGTCTAAATACAATCAACAACAGAAACGTGCTTTAATTTGTGCAAGGGCTCACTTTAATTTTCTCACACAGCATTGCCATCAACAGTGGTTTGTGCTTTTAACAAGCCTCGGCAGTAAGCTGGGTGGACTCTGAGTGTCCCCACCTCATGAAGCTTAAACAGTAATGGCTGGCTCATTTCCTTGCATGCAATAAGCAGTGCATTCTTGCAAAAGAAGGAGAAATAAGTCTTGGCTTCCCTTGCAATTCAATGAGCCAGTTTGATTGAATATGGCCTGAGGGATAGCTGCATAATTAGTAGACAAGCCTTAAATATGGAGATCCTCCAGAGTTGCCTCTGCCTCAGCTCTCACAGTTACTAATAAACAGAAAATCGTGCCTCACATCGCCACAAAAGGAAGCATATGTATGTTCACAGAGAAGGCATGCACTGACAGTCAAGGACACCCTCACATAGAAACGGTGTCCAGGCCTCCATATCGCGTTCTAGCACTCGGTCTACATCAACAGGCATAGCAGGAAGTGTGCCCATCCACACGGTGCTTATATCCTGATTAGCGGTGGCATTTTTCTGAGGGGGCCGGAGATGAAAGCTCGGAGGGTTTGTTTGGAATAAACGCTCCCCTCTAGGACCAGAGGTTAAAAACCCATTCAGATAGTTGCAAATATTCTCGCAGTGAGCGTGATCCTCACTGACGGAGGAGATTTGGAACACCGCCGCCTCCTGCCTCCAGGATGTGGGAGGCAGAGGTGACCTCACCACTGTGAGAAAGAGCCAAACACACCATTCAAAGGCAGTTATTAGTGTATTTATCTCTGGTAAAAGGCCAAACACATTACAGCACTGCCTCACAACCTTCCACATCCATTGTACCGGTGCCATGTGTCTGTTCCACTGAAGGTCTACAACTCATATTTACCACCACAAAGATGCTAAAATAAATGTTGTTATATTTGTTTTTGTACAAATGAACTGTCATTGTTGTTTAATCATTTATATTTGTGATTATTTATTGATCTGACATTTTCACACGTGAACAAAAACAAAACAGAAAGATTTACAAATCAATCACACCCCATATTTAGTTAGATGGATGATAAAAACAACATATTAAATAAAAGTTGAAAGTCAATCATGCAGACAATACACAGATGCACAAAAGATGCAGAGAACAGTGTTTTAACTGCTCCGGACTTAAAGTCAGTAAGGATCGAAATCTCTCATCTGATTGGACGGAGAACAGGCTGGTTATTGACATTTCAAGTGTAAACATATCTTCTTTGAAAAGTTTTGAATTGAGACATTGAACACTGGAAACAATGTAGTTTTCCCTGCAGGGCCACTAGTGGGCACTATTTTCAGGTCATTAAAATACCCATGTATGCATAGACAAGTCATCATTATTGCCTTCAAATAACTAGACAATTTGTTCTTGAACATCATTTGCATCTCAAGCAAAACTTCTGAAACTGGGATTGCAAAGACACAAATATAAAGATACATCTAGTCATCAGGACTGTAAGTATTCAAAGATTTTTTAATTCAATGTTAATACATAACACAAAGAAAATTTAATATATTTACGAACAAAATAAATGGCTAGTAACGGGGGAATGTGGGAGCATCCCAGTGGTATACCGAGGAGTGTTGTCCCACAGTTGAATAAATCCTGTTTAGACAACTTCATGTGGAGTTTGCATGTTGATCCTGGACCTGCGTGGATTCAGTTTTGTTCTCAAAGTGTTCTAGCTTCGTCACACAGACATAGTTGATTAGCACCTCTAAAGTGTGTCTCTCACTAAGTGTGAGCTGGGAAAGAAGCCAGCTCTCTGTGAAAACTGAATGAAAGAGATACAAAAGATGGATGGATGTGACATTTGTCACCCTCGGTGATTAATTCACAGAAAGTTATCTCTGAACGCACAGTTCCTCGGGGCTATGCAAAATGTGGTTGCAGCTTTTTGATAATCGATTGTTTTTTCTCAAGCCTGAGTAGGTTCTCCAATTCCCAAGGAATATGGTGGTGTGTATTTATTTTATTTTTTATTTTTTACACTATAAAACATAATGCTGATTTTAATTTGTTTGTTTCTTTGGGGCAATATTTGGGGTCTGACTCCCTGCTTAGTGATCGTTTCACAACAGCATCGAAGCTGAGCTGCAAATATTTGATATATTGAGGTGAAACATCACAGTTTCAGAGCAAAGTTTGACCTGAGGAGACCTCCGAGGAGCTTTCAACCTCTCAGTTCAGCCTGTTGGTTTTAGCTCTGCTGCCTGTTGCGTTGTGAGTGGTGTTTTTACAAGTAGCCCCCGTCTCAGCCTGTTTTTCTTTTCTCTCCCCTCCTTTTGGTGAGTTCGGATTAGAATGGGTACCAGCCGGCTGGCTGTTTGTGCTCTCAGCATGTGGTCATTTCCACGAAGAATCCCAGCGCCTCACCATCTGAACTTCTCCAGAGATGAATTCATGAATGTCCAAGCGACCTGGTTGAGGGGGGGGAAACACACACGAGGAGTGAGCTCTGTTTTCTTGCACATTAGGCAAGGTCAAGATGTTAGTCTCACGAGGGAGGGGGATATGAATCTGGAAATTTTATGAAGCTCAACAGTAATGCTAATAAGGCAAGAGCTCACCCAAGGAGACCGAGGACTACCAGAAAAAAAAAAAAAAAAAAAAAAAAACTTAAAAAAAAAAAAAAAGCTGATAAACGCCTATCAGGAAGTTGCTGAATTATTTATCACCTCTGCCTGGCTGTCAATTTGTTCCTGCGATTTGGTTTTGCTGTAAATGGAATCAGTTTGAGCCACAGATGGAATTCATATGAATTGCCCCACAGTATGAGAAGAGAGGGATTACGCCTTTCTTTTGTGTGGCTGGGAGTTTTGTGCAACATTTCCAAAGCCCCTCGGCAAATAGAATCATATCCCAGCGAGCAATTGGCAAACAGCGTCGGCTTTACAAGATTTAATTACGCCTAATTGTATCTCTTTCAGTGCGGTCTCATCAATCAGTCTGAGCCCTTTTCTGTTGCTTATGCATATTTAAATAGACAGAATCCTGATTCTTTGATAACGATGAGAGGATGGGTGGAGAACGAGAAGAATTGTCGCTCACATGAGACATGGGAGTCTCTACAGTCAACATATCAAGGCGGTCCTGGCTTTTGGGCGAGTGTTCCATTGATGTCGTTGCGTTTGATCACTCGCTTCCAACAGCGGGATGCCGTATGATGAAACCGCCAAGAAAGCGCCACGTGGCAGCCGTTGGCTTAAAGAGTGGCACGCCACCAACAACAAATGTCACGGCATCTGCCCTCCAGACTGCTATCTGAAAACTTGCCTCACAGCTCCTGCTCTCTGTCATCTGTGTCCGCCCGTGAATGATGTCCCCTTAGACTGAGCCGCCCTCCTCCATCTCCCCTCAGACCGCAAGATTAGTTCCACCTCCTCTCGCTGCCCCCCCCCCACCCCCCCGAGGTGCTCCTCTGAAGGGCTTAGGCTGCTTTATCTCCCCTTCTGTTTATATTTACAGTTATATATTTGTGACAATGTGGGGCAGTTGGAAAGCGGTCCTGCAGGTTTTCATTTCAACAGCGCTCGATGATGGATCGGCACCAAACAGCTGCTAAAGTGGCACTAATAAGTGAAAGATCTGTGACAAATGAGACTTTTATTCTACATGATTTTGCAGTCTTTCAGAGGCTGGACATGCTGCTTTTAACTGAGACTAATACTTTTAACTTGACTCGAGCCTTGTGAGAGCTGTCAGCTGGATGAACTGTGGGTAAAAAAAAACTAGAACACCCACCAAGCAATAACTGTAAAAGGCTTTTTTTTTTTTCTTTCACTGATAGGGAGCTGGGGACCCTTGCTGACAGAGGTCGGTCTTACTGTCATTTACAGTGACTCATAATTTCTGTGGCTGAGAAGCAACATACTATTTTTCCTATTAATTATTGCTGAAGCGTACTACTCCACGCTGTGAAACAATGCTTGTGAAATCCTTTGTAAGTCAATGTTTCTGCATTACTGTAAATTATCTACTCAGTTCAGCACTGTAGGGCACGATCCAAAGCACAGTATTCAGTATGCTCTTATAGACTGTGTAGTATTTAAAGCACCACTGTCAAAATTCTATGTAGAAGTATATACAATTGTAAAATTAAAAAGAAAAGAGCACAAAGCTATTGTAGAAAGCAGGTATAATGATTCTGCTTTAGTTGAGGGTCTTTGCAAACGTAACATTGTATTAAATGTCACATTTCTTGATACAGTTGTCGAAAACATCAGAAATTATGTTGCATTTTCATGGGGAAAAAAAGTCAATGTAATGATTCAGGAAATAAATCAAGTTGTCATGTTACTGCAGGAACTTCCAGTAAACACTATGATAAAATAGGAAGTAAATCTGTTTTATAGTAGACAGATAAAGATGTATGTTTATGTTTACAGTTTGACTCATTTTGTCTCTAACAGTGCTTGACGCTGAAGCAACAGTCTTTCTCCGATGCACTCTGCAGCGTGTTTAGGATAAACAAAGTTTGGTGTTTTATCTATCTTAGTTTAGTCAGCCATTCATGTGGATGGATTTATGTGAATGTTGCATTTTAGCCTTGGGGCCACAGGAACTTTTGCAGACATCATCTTCACAAGCTGCAGAAAAACAAAACTTCAGCTGGTGGGTTGTAGATTGTTTTACCAGGAAAGTATACATTAGTTTTTTTGTGCTAAACCCTTATTTAACCAAGGAAAGCACGTCTTCTTCATCTTGTGGTTGCTGCTTTCAGAAGTCACTGCAGTTGATCATCTACCCTCACAGTATCTCACCCTCCCACTGTTTCTTTGCTGTTACACAATCTTCATGTCCTCCTTCAATACGTCCATCAATCATCTGCTCCTTCTTGGCAGCTCCTTCTCCAACATCTTTTGTCCAATATATCCATGATTTCTCCTCAGGACATGTCCAGACTACCTCAAATGGCCTCTCAAGCTTTATCTTTACATGTTTCAACCTCAGCCATCCCTCTCATCTCTTCCCAGCATATTCATCCGAGACACTTCCAACTCGACCTCCTGTCTTTTTTTACAATGCTTTTTTTTTTTTTTTTTTTTTGTCCATGCCATACTTTTGTGGAAGACTTAGCCTCCCTGCTGTCCTGCTGTCTCACATCAGACATGACACTGATCCCGATCCACTCCATCCAGCATAGTCTCCTTCATGGACTCCAGACACTCAGACTTCATTACCTTCACTGTTTCTACCTACATATCAAGCTTTCCACCTACCTCCCTCTCATTTCACACATTTTTTCTTGTCTCTGTAGAGCATCACATACCTCTCCAAGTTTTTTTCTGACCTGTCACCATAATTACAATGTCATCAACAAAGATCATGGTCCATAGAGCTGTGTCCATTCCTGCATCAGTCTCCACCACCAGTATTGACAGTGGCATGACATTTCCAAAACATCATCTTTCGAGTTATCGATTGCTTAAAAAATGTACCAGTCCAGTGTTTTTCCCTTTGGACTTGGCTGGAAGAAGTATTAAGTAATATGGTAAAATATTTAACTTTTGCTTTCAAGTGTCTCATTTCAACTCAAACCCACCAACCTGGAAAAAGTCAGGGTATCATCAAACCAGAGAGATTTGCACTTTCGGGATTATAAATGCTCCTTGACTCTACTTTTGAAGGCTTACACCACTGCGTTTTTGGATGTTTCCCCACAGAGCTTCATGGTCCGCAGCAGTCTAACTGAGATCCATTCATTCGAATCATGTGAGCGGTGAAAGAGAGACTTCTAAAACATGCAGGGCTGTGGTTTGATCAAAAAATGTTTCAGGTTCTTTGCGCTTCATACTTCCTTGCTCCTGTTTGCCTGTCAGTGGGACTTTAAGCAAATGTTAAGATGTTGTGATACAGTCTATTTTGTCCACCCTGGGAGTGTTTCTTGGGATATTTCACCCCCTGAAAGTCAACAAACAATTACAGAAGTGAAGGCAGCGCTGCTTCTTTTGAATGTACAATATCTGAAAAGGAACAGGTTGTCATTACTTTAACTTTTTTTTCTTTCAGAGCATCTAAATGAAATGTGCTTTTCCAAAGAACCACATTCTTCATAATATTAAACATCTTATATCATGCCAATCTACGTTATGTCCTGTGGAGGAGGTCCATGAAATTCACTGCTGGTATTACTCCCAGCTGCAATGCTTGTCGTCAGAGCTGGGTAACTCCAGCGGTGTAAAGACGCCAGCTTGCTTATCCTGCTATAATTCCAGTTAGTGACATTACAGAAAGAGGCGGCGGCATGCTTTTTCCAAAGACCATCCCTTTCATGTGAAGGAGGTGGCGTGGGGAGTGGGCGATCTGCTGCGGAAACTGATGGCCGGCGTGATATTTCAAAAGGTTACGCTGCATCTTGCTCAGCGATTGTTTTCCGCAGATTTATATTTGTTTAAAGGGGGTGGTGGGGAGGGCGTCGGGGGGGTTGTGGTTGTCAACGATAACAAATGCACTGACAAATAACTGGGCAGTGTGCCATTTGGAATTCATTTAGCGGGACAAGGTAGAGATAAAGGCGCCACCCCAACCGTCTGCGAGCGACACTTCGTAAATCAGAGAACGGCACGGATGAATTACGCCGGTGTGAAAGTCCCTCCACTGAAGGACAGCGGCAGTGTGTCTATTTACAAGCCGCTGGCCTACAGCATAGGTCAACCCTCACTACTTCTCTTTCTGTCCTTTTGAAAATGGTATGCTGGGGTAATACAAAGAGGAGTGAGAGACAGAGCAGCAGCACAAAGTGGATCCTCTTCAAACCACATGATAGCCTCATTTTGGTGGCTTCGTTTGATGAGGTAACAGGGCAATGAGGGGATGGGGGGTTTAGCCCCTTTCTGAGCTCGGTATAAACCCCTCAATCTTTTTAAACATCTTGCCCTGTTACTGTAATTCCACAAGCAGGCAAAATAAGATCAAGTAATTGTTTTTTTTTTTTTTTTTTATCTGAATGGAATTCCAGACAAATAACTCACCAAGGTCCAGAAAACTTAGTAACATTATGTTACGATCATGTCACGATTGCTGATGTTTAATATTCGCTTAAGAAATATTCAATATAAACTAGAAAGTTAAAACAAAATCCAACTACACACACACACGCACACAAACAATTAATTATTTATTAATTATTTATTGGAAAATAAAGTGTAAAAGTAACTAAGACATTGGGAATTGAAGTACATTTTCTGAGATTTATTTAGGAAAGGTTCCCTGTCAGCGATAAAGAGATTTTCTTCTCAATGAATGTGAGTAAATGTGATGCATGACAAACTTAAATTAGAAAATTAAAATAATGAATGACCAGATATGACAACTGCTGCCCTACAAACACAGTTCACTGCTCCAGTAATGCTTTGCGATGCCAAAAGATCCATGAACAACAAGATCTCTCCTTTTGAATTTTGCAACATTTGCCAGCATTTTTCTGCCAAGGGGGAAATTATCTATTCAGTTTGATCTTATAGTTTAGTCTGGATGCAAAGAGTTTCTTGGATGTTAAAAAATGCATTTATTCCATGTGATTCACCCTGTTTGCTGGCGAATTAGCCTGAATCACTGTGAGAACAAGATGGATCGTATCCTTCCCTGTAATACTAATGACTCAACAGAAGAGGGGCTGTGTTAACCAGAAGAGGTCTCTCGCATCCCAAGCAGCACCTTAGATAAATCATGTTGCTGTCAATATGAAACTTGCTATTCTACATTGACATTACATTCAGTTTAAAATTATAGGATCTACTTACAATATTTCCATACATTTTTATTTTAAAACACACCCTGAATGATTGTAAAACAATCTCCCTCTGCTTTTTTTTTTTTTAACCCGCAAATTGTTGTCCCACTCAAAGCTCTCCTGTGATTGGAGTGGCAGATCTCATAAATCAGCTTATCTATAACCTTGAAGAACGTTTCATGATATGCTATTCAGTGAAGGATATCTTCTTAAAATCTGATTATTATCTTTTTTTTTTTAATTGATTCAACCAAGGAACTGCAAAGCATCTTCTTCTGATAAAAGTGAATTGCAGCTATAGGATTTAAACGATATTTCCAGTATTACTCTGCGTCAATAACATAGATGAGTCAGGATGAATCCCGTTGTGTGGATCCATCCTAAATCCATTCGGAAAATCTCATTAAGGGATGACAGCAATATTCAAATTTGTCATCAGTAATGATGAATTTGTTTTTGAGAAGAGAGAATGTGAGGGGAAAAAAGTGTGATTTTCTCTATTAACATATGGAAGAGAATAAACAGTTCCTTTTGACATCCGGCTCAGGCTTTCATGAATCACACTGCGGCTTTGATTTTGTGGGGAGTACCGAATATGTCTGGGGAAAAAAGAAAAAAAAACCTTTCATAACCTATTCCCATGAATAATAAAAGCCACTAGATTCAAATTGAAATGTGTCAAGGGCCAAGCAAAAGCTCATCAAGCTGATACAATGAGGACTCGTCTGACTACTGAACAATTTTGATCGTAACTAGAGAGAGAGACTTCCCGATAACTACCAAACTCTTTCTTTGTCTGCTCAGACAAAAGTTTTTCAAGGTAAAAGTTCTGAAAATAATTTGACTTGACTTGAATCAATTCCATTAGACGATGAGTGCAAACAGCGGTCAACAATATAGCCTGAAACCGACTAGACGTCACTTTGACTGTAATATGTCGAGGCATCGGTGAATCATTGTTAGGGGGGTAATAAATTATCTTCTGTGTTGTGTGGAATGTAACAAAGATGAGAAAAAAGCTATTTGGAAAATGTCAAACCATTCCAAATTTGAAATCAGAAGGTAAGCAAGAGAAGAAACTTGGTGGATCTTCTTACAACTGAATTAGGTTAAGAAGTCAGTGACCAAAAGAACATTCCAGAGATTATGATGTCTGTTCCTCAACTCATAATTTTAGCATTTTAGCCAAGCACAATCCATAATGTCTATGAATTGTCTAATTCAACATTCTTTAAACTGAACTTTCAATGAGTAAATCAGGTCCTAAATCTTTTGTCGAGGTTTGTTGGTGGCTGACGATCAAAAACATTTTCACCAATCTCCCATAGAGTGTGACTCACCTTTAATGTGCTGCAGTACCAGCAGAACAGTCTTTGCTGGTAATATGAAGTCCTCAAGTCATCAGGTAGTTGTACACAGACAACTGACAGATTTCATTATAAAATGTACAGTGTCAAAAATACTTGTGCTACTGTTAACGTTTTCTTTTCCCAAAAGAAACCTCCTGATGGAGCATTCTTCCAAATAAATCCAGTGAAAAGTTCGATAATACATTTTACTATGAAGAATGGATCAGTAGTACATTTATCAAAACTTTGTCCTGAGTTGTTTTGAATTCAGTCTGAATAGTGCAACAATTTACAGCCAAACAAATCCAGCAAGTTGTGGCAAATCACCGCAGTTTAATGCATATATCAGATGAAAAAACAAGACAAAACACCTGTCACATCTCCACATTCCACTTCATCCTTATTTTTGTATTATGGAGTGTGATAGTATGACTTTCTTCGTAGTATCAAGGATAGACTGGCCTCTCCAGTCACTGAAAGCAGTTTTCAACGAACTCTAACAAGAAGGCAAAATCAACAAGTACAACATGTCACTTGCTACTAAAACAGGTTTATCTTTTGATATTGATGCAGACCACAATCCATCCATGTTTTACAGCTATTAATTTTGCCCCGCCACCTTTCATTGGAAATAGAAACAATTGTCACTCTCAATATACTGTATTTTATGTAAACATCCCCAAAAGAACTATTATTTTAATACATAGCCCCTCCAAACACGACACTTGACCTTGACGTGAATTGTTATTGTTAAAGACCAGGCACACAGTCAGCTGAAAAACACTCGAAGTGAATACACAAACATGAGACTGATTGACATTTTGCCTCACTGTGTTCATTATGCGTGCAGAGTTCAATATTTACCACACCAGACAAAAAAAAGCTGAAATGCGCTGACATGTGCTGAAAATGCAGAGCATCTTGATAAATCAGCATCATGATTTATTTCCAGACATTGTTTTCCATGAGACGGAGGCTTTGACCGTGAAGTGCAAGGAAAGATGACCAGACTTTGCAACTGTTGTAAAGATTTTCTTATCTTTGATCGTTTTGTTGTCATTTGTAGTCATACTGAGTTTTACCATATTGTAATTTGTTTTTCAAAGTCACCTTGTGTGCTCTGTTTACAAAGGCTTGCTCTGTCCGAGACACAATGGAGATCGGTTCCACACCTTGTCAATACATCGTTGCAAAGTCGGTGGCAAGTGATTTAGTCTCAAGAGATGTTTCCCTTGTTTTTTTTTTTTTTTGTTTTTTTTTTTCTTTTTGTGTCTTTGATAATTGCTGGCGAGGTCCCAGGCATGAAGTGTTCAATTTGCTCTGTAGAAACCTCGTAATTTGTGTTAGAGTGGAGAGTGAGATCTTTAATTTCATCCAATAAAAGGATCGATTGAGGTTGAACAGTACTTGGCACAAAGTGCCATGTTAAAAAAAAACAAAAAAAAAAACATCTATTTGGCAGTAAACTCCTCAAGCTTATTTTTTCTGTTACAGCGTGCACATGTGCTTTGAAAATCACTTGGTTCATATGAAAAATGGGGGAATAAAACTTAAGGTATGCCTTTCATTTAATTATTCATGCCATGGGCTTTGCATCAATTTTAATGCAATCTTTCCATATGTTTATGTACACAGACGAATGAGACAGCAAAGTACACAGGTCCTTTATAAATTGTGTTAAATTATAATAGATTGCACCCTCAGTTTGTGTGGGTTTTGCTGTTGATCGACTGTGAGTAATACCATGTGACACCACACACAAACAGGAGTATTCAGACGAGGGTTTTGCTTGCATTAGGCCCTGTTTACACAATCAAGCTCTAGTGGAAATGGTATCACTTCAGTGAGTAGAGGAAGTGCTTCAGCATTTTGAGTTGAAGTTCCAGGAATAAGAGGAGAAGCATGAAAATTTCATAAAAGATTGCAAAATCGTAGGATGGATGGAAGACCAAAAGTGTGCTTTAAAAATCTGCCGGTAAAAGTCATGAGGATCCAGCTGAGGAAATACTTTTCACCTGAGTTGATTTGCACCTCCTGTCAAAATATCAAAAACAAATGCATCACACGTGACAGATCAAACAATTTATTTTGCACTATTTACAGAGGGAAATGGACACTAGACTGGAATTGGGAGTGACCATCAGTGTCTAAGTGTTATCTTTGTGGAAGTATTGGGCAGACTTTTTGTCCAAATGAGTCATCATTAACCACTAATGAACCATTTACAGATGGAGGTGTTGGTCAACATTTAGATTTTCAAATCTTGATTTCAAAAATTTGATGTAACTTTAAATATTGTGCATGTAAGGGAGGTGAATTTGGCTTATAAAATGATTTATTGTTCTTTAGTATGAAGTCTATATAAAAACTACAAGTGCAGAAAGTATACAAACTTAACTCCAGACTCCTGCTCTAGATGCATTTGTGTTCAAAATTAAAGCAATAAGAATATTTATTGACAAAGATCTTTCCTGAAATTATGAAAACAATGAAGTCAAAATATGATGTAATCCATACATGATTTTTATTTGGGGGTTCGTGGGCAACAGTTACTGCTTGATGAGAACATTGCAGTTCAGTTGAACATAAATTCTTGTGGAATCAGGTCAGTGTTGCAGTCAGTTAACAACAACAGACTCTGTGAAGGTTACCCTGAGTATTTCATGTAGGGCAGCCAAAGAGACCGGCTTTATTTTCTGAGCTGAGTGGCAGATACAGTACGACGCTTCATTGCACTCGGAGCACTTTACCGTGGGCCCGAGCATGTGGCCTTGATTTAGGTGAATGAGCACATCCAATTTATATTCAAGCAATCAGCAATCGCTCACAGAGACACGCGCGTGCACAAATGCACTGACTGTCCCCTTTCTCTCACCGGCAGTGCTCATTACGCAGTTTAGACAAGTGAGAAAAAGAGCGATGGAGGAAGAGAGAGACCCCCCCCCTTCCCCCCTCCCCCCAGACAGGAGGGGAGATGCTCACTCCGTGCTTGCACTCACAGAGTCAGTGATCCTGGAAGCTGCTGCGCTGAGCATGTTCCCCCTCTCAGCCCTGCCAGGGAGGTCTGCGATGATGGGACTCCAGACTCCAGACCTCCACACCCTTCTGAGCCCTCTTTTCCTGCAGAGTAGACTGTGCTGAGTGTTTTAAAAGTGATATTTCAAAAGAGGAGGGTACAGCCAGTGAGGAGGGGCACAGAGAGCTAATGTGAGGACAGACTGGTAAAGTGAAAGGATGATATGATTTAGCGGTGGGAATGGAACAGATCCCAGCTGCCTGTGTACGTGTCGTGTTGCGTTGATCGTTGTTGAACTGTTATTTTTAGAACTTATTTGCTTTGTTGTTCGGTTCCAACATTTGAAACCTGTATTGAAGTCGAGTGTGTTTGATCCTAATTGTCCCATCCAAATTTGGATGCCAGATTGGACAGTTTATTAGCCATATCAAGGTTTTTGTTTGTTTTTGCAAAACTTGACTGTAACTGTATCAGTAATGTAATTTGTACCATATGTGTCAATTGATTTGTAATTTAACCTTGATATGGGTCCAATTCCTCTTTCATACCCAGTGCAAATGTAACAGTTCACATCTCCTCTTTCAAACATATGCAGCACTGCCAATGAAAGGAGATTTGTGAGGTTATTGTTAGCACTCAAGTTGAATAACTGAAAATAAGGCTGGAGAAGAAACACTAAGACACGGTTATCTTTTCTGTAAATATACTAACATAACATTTTACTGCTTTGTGGGTGAATCTAAGTTCTAGCTTTCCACCACCATTCTTTGCAACTATTTTCACAAAAATACTCATACTAATCAATGTTGGTTTACTACAAATCGATGATTGTTTGTTGTATCGTTTATAATGTGTTTTTTGTTTCATGTATAGTGATCTCGGGTGTCGAATTATTATTTTTAATACTGTACTTTTCTCAACTTGGCACACCTGAACCGTCTGAATTCACATCCATCCATCCATACAGTATGTATTCAGTACTGCTTCGCGGTCATAGGGTGTTGAAGTGGTTCAAGCTGACTGTGGATAAGGGCACATTGAACAGGTCACCAGTCCGTCACAGGGTAAATACAGAGCGACAGACAATCACAGATCTATGGGCTATACCTCCAGGCAATTCAGAGTCACAAATTGACCTCAACATGTTTTTGTTTTTTTTTTTTTTTCTGAAAGAGAAAGCATACAAATTCTGAGGAGAAAATCCTGCAAGGAAAAAGAAGCAAGAGTGTTGACCACAACAACACAGTGTGAACCCCTACAGCTTTGCGGCCATTCAAAATGTAAATACATCACCTCCAAACCCATCTGGATTTTCTTCTTTATGTTGTATTGTTGTGTTTCACATTTTTTTGTACTTTCAGCAATTTTTTTTCAAAAGAGTCCATTCCAATGTCCAAAAAAAAAAAGATAAATAAATCAGTAAAAAAGGGAGCTTCAAGGTCATCAGATTTTATTATTAACTTTTTATGTAACAAGGTTTCTCTATATTCTGTCAAATCTGCTGAATGCTGATAAAACCTGTGTAAATGCGACAAGAATAGCGTAACCTCAAAAACATCCTTCACTGTTTTTTTTTTTTTTTTTCAAAAACTACACCATGGATGAAATATACAGAAAAAAATCCTGTCTGCATTAGTACACTAATTTATTTTAGTTTCATATTTTTTCTTTGTGCTGTCCACAAAAAATTGCAAATGCAACAACACCTCATATATCTGATGTTCATTCCACCTCAGTCTCTCTTTGCCTGCAGTGGTGTTTACTGCTCTTCCATTGAAGTGAATCGAGCTGTACAGGTGTTCCTTTCCCGATGTGGTAGTTAAGGTGCACATGTTTGAGTCACATGCTTCACCTTAAAGATGCTGCAAAGCGTGCCTGCGCCGTGGCTTTTGGACCAGCCGTAAATGCCAGGCAGGTGGCATTTTAACAAGAAGTGGAGAGAAGGTAGACACAGTGTCAGAGCAGCCCTGCTGGAAAGCCTCTCAGAATTAGGCAGCTTTGTGCTCCTGCACAGTCATAGCTGTAATTATTTTTCGTGGGGGTAAAATTTGATAGCGGCTGGATCAGAACCCATTTCTGTCCTTATTTCATTTGACAAAACTTGCTCCAATTCCTGCAGCTGTCTCTCAAGATATGCAATTCACTCACATGCACAGAATTATTACAGGAAGCTGTCAGCATGGAGGATTACGTTAACAGCTTAATTAGACTATTGCTTTGCCTGCCGTGTGGATAATAGTCATTATTGTGTGTATGTAATTCTACTCAATGATCAATTAAATTATTTAATATCTAGTTAAATTAAATTACATTCTGTATTTACTGGAAATTGTTTCGTCTAATCATAGGTGTATTATACTAATATCATTTAAATCACATTAGAGATGCTAACGACATATCACTCACAATTTTTCTAACAATTACACAAATGAAAGCAGCGAGGATGAAGGCGGGTGGGCAGACAGGTGGGATGAAGGATGGGGTTGAGATGATGAGACTTTCAGGAGAGGCTTCAGCCCACATCGAGGTCTTATCTAACCATCAATCTGTGCCTGTCCACACTGACATGCGAACAACACAACAACACAATCCCTGACAAGGGAGCAGTCAATAATGCATCACTCACTAAATTAACTGTGCTTTACTGGATGTCACATTTTCTCTCCCGGCAACAAATGCACTGTTATTTACCCCCTGCTGCCGGAAATGTTGGGCTACTGCATTAAATTGAAATGCAACCGACTGCAGTTATTTGCAAATCATTTAAAAGTGCATTCAAATTCAATATATTACAATGCAAACCTAGGCGTGTCAAGTATACAGTCCAAAACTGATGAAAAAAAAAAACAAAATAGGTCAGTCTCTTACTGCTCTTCGTCCTCTTCCCGAGGATGAAGGAGAGGAAGATGGTGCTATCATATATGGGACCACATTAATGTGTATAGTTCAGAAATACATTGGAGATTGCATTTTCAAACTGTAAGGGTTCTTTTATTTTGGACATTTTGCACTCTGGATATTTCATGTTTCCTGCAGTGGAAGTTTTGTTGGATTGGATATATTGTTGTTGGCATTTTTTTCTGGATCTGTTTCAAACTCCCCACCACTGGATGAAAACATCATAAGTAAGTTGTTCTATATACAATATTCATGATGACGTTGGCTAAACTTGTCATACATACAGGCTGTCTGTCCAAATTCTTTAATAATGTTGTTTTCATTGCTATCTGTGTTGTGACCACCCTGTCTGTTTGGACATTGCATTAATGACAGGCCACATATGTTACTTTTACATTTGTTCGCTCTCCTGTTTAGGTTGATCATGTGTGACTTGATAATGCAGACTATTAAGACAGTATGGCATCCATCATTGTTGAATGTCATGAACCCTCTATCCTTCGTTTTCCACCCTGTTGGTGTGGTCTTTTTGACCCTTTTCTGACCCAGGTTTGAGCTCATTATTGGTGAAGTCCATGGTGCTGTCCATGGTGCTGAAATACTTTATCGGGAGTTGTGGTGCTAGATTATCAGCAGGTCGCTGTTTAAAGAAAAATCCATGACGCTGTCCATGGTGCTGAAATAGCACAAACTGCTAAACAACTGATCCTAATCCACACTTTCCATTTTGCTTTTCTGTCTCTGTTTCCCATTATTAACGCTAATAATGATCAGCTCTGTCATTTCAGGCTGTCACTGTGTAGTGTCTAAAATTGGATTCACTTTGTTTTATGTAATATCTGGCCCTTCACAAAGCAAATTGAGTCTCCTTGTTGATCTATCTCGTTACTGTGAATTTGACATATTAACATTATGCTTATTCACTGTTTTTATTTTTACCGACCAATGTAACATCTTGAAGCCCTCTGAGGCAACTGTTGTTGTGATACTGGGCTATACAAAAATAAAATGATTGATTGATTGGTTGATTGATCTATGATTTTGATTGATATTTTGATGGTTCAAAGTGTGTGGCTTTCTTTAGTGAAATACCCAATAGGTTATAAGGGTGCACGACAAGTCCCCACCCCATCTACAATGCAGTGGCGATTGCTCTAAGACTGCAAGGGAAGCTCAACTTCCCCTAAAATGTCAAAAAATAAGTGGTCCAATATTTACTGTTGTGTGAACATTTCATTGACTAAATATGCGCTACAACACGTTCATCTTTTGTTCAGAATCGGCTACTTATCTCAAGTAATTGACTCGGCTTTTTTCTCACTCCTCCTCGCAGCGGCACGGCGCTTTAAACAGCCGGACGCTGAGCGTCCATGCGGAAGCGAGAGTGGGTTGTTCTGCTGCAGTGAAACTGGACGCTCATTGGATAAAATACTGGGCTGGTCCCGCCCACGGACGTTCAGCGTCTCTGGGGGTCTATGGGGCAGTGAGCTCGCCTGGACGCTGAGCTTCTGCGTGGTGATTGGATGATCTGTGTGAAGCTTGATTGACAGCCAAATGAGCAAATCAGCGATCTTGAAGTAAAACAATGCACCGAAGCGCTTCTGAAGTTTTTCATTCTGTTGTGCTGAGTTGATTCGGAGGCTTTGCTGATCCCTGGAGACTTTGTGTTTGTGAAAAACGACTAGCGTTGTGTTTAGAGACTCGTTTCGGTCACTCTGTAGTTTCTGTCCTCGAAGAGCAGCTGTGGAGCTTCTCCCCTTCTCTCACACAGCTCCAGCCTCCAGCAGCTCCAGCTGCTCGCTAGCTGCACACAACGGCAGACAATGTGAGTGTTGTGGACCGGATTTTGGTGAAGCCATTTGATAGTCTTCCTTACGAAGAGAAAATTGGTGTTAAACTGCATAACAGATCAACTCCGAAGACTGAGCTGGTGCCGAAAGGTGGGGAAAAGTAACAGGTCCTTTCAGCTGTCCTGGTCTGACCAGGTGAGCTGCTGACTGGAAGCGCTGTGACCAATAAAATGTCCTGCTGGCCATGCCTCTGGATGAAACTATCTCAGGGAGGTGTTGTCTGGTCACAAGTGGGCTTTGAGGATCTGTCTAACTTTGACAGGGCATACAAAAGGCATGAAAGCTAATAGAATTTACATACAAAAAACAGATTACACATATTACAATGTATGCTGAAAATGAGCTTCCCCTCTTTGGAAGACCAGCAGCCGCCACTGCTACAATGTGACACTGGCTCCACGCCGGACCAGAGGGTATCATTAAAATAGGCTTCATGTTGAGACTGTAGTCATTTTTGGAACTAATTGCAAAATGTTTTGCAAAAACAAAGACTTTTTCAAAAATTATACACAGTGCCACAGCAAAGTAAAACTTTGAAGTTGAAATTGAAAGGTTATTATGTCACTCTTTAAGCAGCCCAGTCCACTTCAGATGAAATTGAGATGTATTTGTCGCCTGAATTTAAATGTGTTCGACACCCCCGCAGAATGTCATTCAAAACATTGTTGGACAAAAGGCAACAAATGTTTCACTGAATCAGTGAAATTTTTCTGTCTCTTCTAACAGTCTTCACCTTCTGAGGTGATCACACCGTCACTTCCAGGACTTTTCTTCTTCACACTAAAGATAGTCTTCGCCGCTGTATATTTTGGGTTGGTCTCTTCTGTTGGAGACTAAGGTTTAAGCCCATAAAAAAACCTTTCTGAGTGGTAGTACCTTGATAGATAAGTGGCTCTTTTTTTCTTTTTTTTTCAACCACACACTGGCCAAAAAACATTGCACAGCACTCTTGGCACAGCTCCAAATTCAAAAAGATCAGATAATTTTAATCCAATTATATGTCTCAATTTTATTTCAGTGTCCTTGTACTATTTTCAAAATATTGTAGGGTTTAGTAGCTTTTCATTCAACAGCTTTAAATACTGAATAAAGCAAGAATACCACAAACTTTAATGTATTAACTTATTTGTAATTCTATCTTTCAGATTGTCTGAGAAAGAGAGAGAAAAAAAGCTTTATGACAAACAGATATTATGTTTATTTACCTATTTATTGTGAAGACAGAGACTGGAGGTCATTTGTTGTTGACAGAATGGATTAAAATCAGCTGCGAGAGACAGCGGTCGATTTCAATAACTGGACCTGATTGCCTTAACAGAATTTTTTGGATTTTTATTACCTACGACCGCCTCTCTATAATGAGATACAGAATGATCCCATCTGCAGTGGTGTTTTTTAAAAGAGGAGAAATAAATGATAAAGACAGATTAACCACAGTATTGATCCAGCAGCTTTAAAACTACACACACATCCACACACACTGTGTCACTGTTGTCCAAGATAAACACGTCATGCTAGTATCACGCTGGGTAAAAAGACATCAGGTCAATAATAAAGCCAACACATATATTCATTTTATTGTGCCACATCGTGTATTGACTGTGTTTTACCAGTCCTGTCCACTCAAGATGAAATCGGTCTGTATGTGGCCGGTGGACTAAAATGTGTTTGATCTGCTCTACTCATGTCAGATCATGCAGTAATCCTGCTGCAGTTCATGCTGACATGGGAGCTGCACAGACAGACAGAGAGGAAGCAAGGTAGCACTTAACAGTGTCATATATGTCACATGTAAAGGATGTCATCAGTCTGGATGTACAGTGATCAGCGTCAGAGGAAGCGTAAAACCCTCTTAAGCTTGTTCTCGCTCTCCAAACACCTTACATTTCACACCCAGATGACTGTGTTACAATATTTCCCTTTCTCCTGCTTGAGTCGTCTTGAATGGAAATGAGACTCATTTTGAAAAATCTGTGTGTGTTTTTCTTTCAGCCCTGGAAAGTTCATGCTGGGTGTTGGAAAAACTTTCTTCCAAAGCTTCAAAACCCTAAAGTGCTGAAATTCTAATCTGCATTGTCACATCGATGTACAGCCCGGAGCTGCTCCATTAAGTGTGATAACAGGGAGGAACACAGTCTTTTCTCTTGTCTCTGTCTGTGGCAGGCAGCACTCAACGTCACTAATACAGGGCTGAACTCTCCCAGGGCAACTCCATGACATATTTCAAACCTCAGTGCAGTGGTTCTCCTCTTTGTAATTTCCACCACCTCTGAGGCTTGCACACTGTTGCTGTGAATTTTTTGTTATTTCAAGAACAAGGCAGACGGATTTCCCAGGGAGGGGCAGAAAAAAAAAGCTGGTTAATGCTTGAGCGTGATTTTCTAATGAGCATGATTCAAAGCAAACTTTCCCTTCCCTGAGAGCCTCATTGAAAGCTTTCGCAGCAAGATCTGGTTTCTAATCTGTGCTAAAAATTCTCAGTCGCAGTTCCTCCTCAGAGAGGATGACTCAGCAGCGAAACCTTCTCCTCAACTCTCAGCTAATTTCTTTTGTCTGCCATCATCATGAGACAGGAGGCATTAGTCCAAATGAGCATTCATTTCACCAGGAGTGTTTCAGTTCCAAGAAAAGATGGAACACCACTGGATCTGTATAAAGAAAGAAATCTAAATGGACCAGATGAATAATGCACTGCCTATCCAACCTTCAATACTCTCACCAAACTTGGGTTGATTAGGAAATTCCAGGTGCAAAAGGAACCTTGAACAGGTTGCCAACACACACACACACACACACACACACACACACACACACACACACACACACACACACACACACACACACACACACACACACACACACACACTCATAATCAATCACCCAACTTGCAGTTTCACTTTCCTTTGGAAAACACCGCAGTGTTGAAGCAATCTCCATTAATAAAAAAAAAAAAAAAAAAAAAAGTTTGGAGAAATTCCGAACTAATTTTGAAGCGATAGCACCCAAGGCCAAGGAGACTGGGTCTGGTCCTGAAGTTGTAAGGATCAGATCCTTCGCCTGTCGCCATACCATAGTCTCTATGTGACTAAAACTTGCTGGGCTGGAAGAGTATTTTCTGACTGTAAACTGACAATATAGAACGGTGTCAAACACATTTTAGGCCACATACAAGCTAATATCATTTTTAAAACAGTGCCAAAATAACCCTCAATTTAAAGTTCAAGGTTTTTTTTATTATTATTTTTTCCCCCTGTGGTGCCGAGTATGCGTGATGAAAATGTCTATTTTCACAAAAACTAAATGATTACTCACTGAAAGGACAACGATCTCAGCATAAAGCCAGTTTGAATGAAACCTTCTGACGATACAGTGAAATGTTCCAAAAAGTGTTCTATAGCTGTTGCATTATGCATGTTTTTAAAAAGTCACCCTGAGATCATGGCTTTGCGAATAATTTGATAACCACAAGGCACATTTTTATGGCAAGACATCTCAGCTCAGGTCTCAGCTTTGTGTTCTTTCCACAAGCTGAAGGAATTTGCTTAAACAATTTTACATTTTCACAATTTTCCTACTCACACTGGGCAAATTGTTGCAAGCGTGTTGTGGCCCAAAGGCCATATGTTTGATACCCTAATATGGATGACTGTCACAGATGAATGTAATTTAACCTGACTGTGAATGATGTTTAAAGTTCACCTGGCTTACATGAGCAGTTAGTTTACTTTCACATTTCTGTCTAGTGTCTGAGGGCTAATCCTCTCTTGATCTCTATAACATGCATTTGTCAAAAAATAGTTATTCTCAAATGAAGTTTTTCCCTTTTCTCTTCAAGTGTTAAATGTCCCACAACTATGTGATTGAATCCATTCTCTTTCTCAGAATCCTAGAAATACATTAAACAGAATTTAAAGAGCTACATTTGAAGAGCAACTTGAACATTTACAGATGAATTGTCTCCAGATGTGCAGTATTTGGCATAAAATCATCAGCAGCAGCAGCTGCTGAGGGAGTTGAAGTGGGAGGATTAGGATTCTGGCCTTTAGCTCATAATTAAAAACCATAAATTATTTTGATTGACTGTAACAATGACAGTGTGTCATTGATGTGAGAACTGTATTTAACTTCAGTGTGATGTAAAAGAAAATAAGAGTGGATCTGAAGGTGAATAACTCTTGTCTTTCACGAGAATCCTCTTCAAACGGAGCAGCCAGCTTAATCATGCTCTGTGTGTCTGGCTCTCTCCTCACCTCTCTCGAACTCAGCCTCTCTCCCATCCCAGCAGTCCCATCCCTTCACTTTATCTTCTCTTCCTTCTGAATCTCTCCTGGCCCATTCCTCCAGCTCCAGCCCGGCCTTTCTTTTCTCTTGTTTCTTCTTCTTCTCTTATCTTCCTGCTCTCCTCCCCCCCTGTTCCTTCAACTCTGCCTCTCCTGTTGATTTCTCCCTCAAACCCCCACCACTCCTTTCTCTTTCAGATTTAAGCTAAAATCCTGGCTCATATCTTATCTCTTTCCTCCATGTAGCAACGACAACCATGACCAGAAAAACAGCGGACTTACATTTTCCTGGCCGGTTGCCACTTTCCCTGCCTCTCTCCTTCCCCGCAGCTCTGGCGGGGTCATGTATCTGCCTGCCAGCGAGCAGAAGAACGAGGGGAAAAAATTAGGCAAAGCTTGCTTTACTTAGCCTTCAGTTGGCAGATTATCACTTTTAACACCTTATCTCTTCAGACGTTCCAGCAGTCGGCTCAGCTATCACATGTGCATACATGTCTGAGTCCCACCGACCACGGATTTCACAAAAAGGGGCAATTCAATTTATTGAGCACACCATTCCAGGAGTATTTATTTTACCCTCAGGAGTTCTTCAAAAGTGCTCAAAAACTTTATGACCACCTCGAAAAGCACTGAAATTAATCTGCATGAAGATTTTCTCCGACACAGTACCCTTATGAAGCCCAAAATGTTATGAGTTTTTTTTTTCCAAAATGCATGGAGCTTGGTGGAATTGTTTATTTAGTCTGCTCCTGACATTAATTGCCACAGCTCATCCCAGTGGATCCACTCCAGTCAAATGTGAATACACCTCAAATCAGCTGCTTCTCAGACACAACAGCTATGAAAATGAACTTTTTCCACACCTTTCTGACAAAACTCCTTAAAAGATGTTCTGTCAAGACAAAAAGTATATTTCCACATGGTTTAAGATCAGAAGGAAATTCAAAACTAGGTGTGAGGGGGATGCACACACAATCGGTAAACTGATTTTATAAATTAGCCCTCAAAGGCTCAACGGCTGTGACTTTACATGGGTGTGTAATTAAGGTGAATGTGACATTCATCCATTTACTCATAATCTCCAACACAAGAATGAGGATGATTATCAAGCAAGTTACTCATACCACTGAAAGGAAGCATAGGTTCACTTTCTGTCCTTCAGAATAGGAATAAAACAACCAAATTGGGATTATAAGACAACCTGCTCTACCAGCAGCCCATAAAGGTATCAGCAAGTCGGCAGGTTTGATCCAAGAAATAAATCTTACTCTGAGGCAAGAATGTTAATTCTTCCCTGCCCCTTTACTGATCTAGAGCAAATCTACTGTGTTATATCTAATAGCTTTTGGGATCCTTGGCTCAAAATCTAAAATGTCCTGCAACAAGCAGCAGAAGAATATGCACTATCAGCCCGTCCTTTTATACACATTTTAAATTATTGGGAAGGAGCATAGACAGGGTGGTGTGGATGAGTGTGAGTGTGTGTGTGTGTGTGTGTGTGTGTGTGTGTGTGTGTGTGTGTGTGTGTGTGTGCAAAGAACACAAGTGTCACTCCAGAAACTAGAAGGAGATTTAGGTAAAGTTTCGTTTAGTTGTAACAAGAGTACTATAGTTGTTAAGATCTAAGATTTAAGAAAGCACTGTATTTTTATTTGAGCAGCAAGAACTGTCATAAAACATGCAGATGACGGGGCCACAGGATCAGTGTTGGTCACTTCCGTTATGGCTGATTGGTGCAACTTCAGCTACAATCTCTTGCATTCAAGTGAATACAAAAAAAAAATGCTTGTTAAAAATGCTTGTTGGACTCTTTTACCAGATTAAAAAAAAAAACTGGAGTAAGCTTGATATTGGTCTGACACACATTTGAAAGCTGAGGATTTTGCGTTAAAGATAACACATATTTGCTGCATTAGCTTTCTTGACAGTGACAATAGGGTGTGTGTTATAGATCACTCAAAATATTTGGAGTTTATGGTCAGAGAATCATTTCCAAATTGATTTTTACCATCTGAAAATGTTTGCACTGTTTATGATTTTGTCTGTTTTTAAATCTTTTTTAATAGGAGATGCAGATTGGATCAAGCGTTAGCAGAAATGCTGCTGTTACTGTAGTCTGAAGCATTTTTCAGAAGTAAGGGCTGAACTCGAAATGCAGCAGATGGTAAGATAAGGGTTCTCTTTGTTAGGGTTGAGGGGAATGGAGAGTTTGGTGTATGCAGACAAGGATCAGAGCTGGTGACGGGCATCGGACGGCATGCAGAGGCTCAGAATCCAATAATCACTCGAGAGCTGAGCAGAATCGTAGTTGGACATAAGGGAGGTATGAACATGGAACATGGTATGAACTGGCACAAAGAACGCAGACAAACTGGCAACGTGACACAGAACTGAAGGCCAATTATATGATGCTGTCACCAGGTGAAGACAGTCACACACTCAGACAAAGGTGAAGCACATCAGGGCAGGGAACAGCAATCAGACAAAACACGATGACAATGTCTTAATGAGAACCGAAAATTTTAGCTGACATGAAAAAACTGAAAGAACCAAATAATCATTGTGACTTCAAGCTAAATCTATTCACTGGTCAAAAAACTTGATTTTCATTCAAACAATAATGTAGAGGCCCTGATGTCAGATGATTATTGCTTTATGATTTTCTTTCACATGGACCTGTCAGATACAGCTGTGAATATTGGCAGAACTTTACAAAACCACAAAGAGCCTTACCTTTGGCAAAGGATTCTTGAGTTTTTTTGAGTTAGCTCGGACAGATGTAAAGCACTCAAAGTTTCAAACAGCAGGGACATTGAGAGGAGTTGGGGGTGGTTAGCCACTGTTCTAATCTTTTTTTTTCATTAATACCGTTCCAGTGTCACTTTCACCTAATGTGAGCAGAATCCAAGCCAGCAAATTGCTTTAAATGGCTTCCCCACTGTTGTGTTGTGAGCATTAATGACAGGATGCATTTGCATCACTGTTGGCCTGCTTGTGTTAAATATGCTCGTTTATGGAGCCTTTTTTTTTTTTTTTTTTTGTTACTACAGGGGTGAGAACTACGTCTGCCAATTTCCAAATATTTAATCATTCTAAATATTTAATGAAGCTGGATTTTAATTTTTCCAATAACATTTATGATCTAAAAAGAAATTAACTATGATAGAATTTCATAAAGGAGAGGACCCAGTGCTTTTGCATTTTCATTTTAGAAAACCTGGTTTACACTGCAATTTTGAAAGTCATGTCTGTTACATGGAAACGGCAGAAAAGCTGAAAGCAACATCTTTTTCCAATAAAGTAATCAGTGTTGAATACTTGAAGACGTCTGAGGTGGTGAAGATGTGTTATATAGCTAAGCTGCGTTCACCTGCCATTTACAACACTTTGGATAACGATAATATGGCAACTGTACAAGACAAAGAGAGACGGCCGCTTTGCAACCGACCATCAGTTTTTCATCCATTTATCTCCAACATGACTTTATCTAATTCAGGGTCACGTTGAGCTGCAGCCAATCCTGGCTGACGAGGGGTCCTCAGTCCACCCCACCCCAAGGCAAACACACACAAATACACACTCCCACCAATGGGCAATCAATAAAGTTCTAACTCGTGTTTTATGGACTGTGAGAGGAAATCCACACAAATCACGAGGCGACCATGCAAACACACACAGAAAGACCCCCAAGCCTGGAAACAAGCCAGGGTTAATTCAGCTGTGAGCTGGGCAATAACAACCTTTTCTCCACCGCAGTCCGTGGTCCCCAACTGCTTCATTGCAGAACAAAATGAATGAACTATGAATTTGCAAAAACTTCATTAATTGTGTTGCTAATTTCATGACTGTGATTTGGTTTTTTTTTTTTTTTGTCTTCCTGCCAAAAGCTTTCGAAGACATTCCCAAAGCTATAATTGACTCAAGGAGGCACGGTGAGATACAAAACATTCTCACTCAAATAAAGGTTGCTGTCTCTTTTGAGTTGTGCCAGCATTTTCAGAATATCTCTCTACATTGTTGCTAAATTGAATTCATAACAGTGAGACAAGCCCGGCATTCTTCACATTGTTTGGGAGGCATCATAAATCGCAGCGTGTGCCCTGAGCATCCACGGCAAAGGCGTGATGATCAATATCCGTATTTACCATGGCTGCTGAGTGACTCATGAATTTAACATAGATTGAAAGTCTCTAACTAAAGTCAATATATCATTATAATTTTATTTTCTTAACATGTTGAAAAGAGAAAGAAAAAAAACCACTGAATGTTACAGTGGAGCGGTGGGTTTGGGTGATGTATCGGCAGATTTGCAGCACAGGCCAGAGACAAACACAGAATGCGAGAATCCTGTCTGTTATGTTGCTGTTGAAATAATGTGGTTTCCGGCTCTCAGTACAGAAACACCAGGCAAACAAATGTGTCTGACTCGGCAGCAACACACAGCCAATACCTTTTCTTTTTTTTTCTGTGTGTTTGTATCGGAACATAATTATGACACCCACACAGTGACATTATTGCTACGCGGCTTTCTATTCTACCCAAACATTGTGAGCCTCAGCATAATAAATAATAAACAAAACTGGGAGGGGAAGAAAAAAAAGGAAGAGACTTTAAAAAAAAAAAAAAGCCAAACCATATTTGCACTGGAAATGATGAATAATTGAATCTGGGAGGCATACACAGATGCAGACACACACTCACTTGCATGCACACACATTCACATGGCTACTCACACATGGGAGGGGAGGAGGGGGGGGGGGGGCAGTCCACTGGGTCTCCAGTGCCATCTAGAGTTGGTTTGCAGAAATGTGCTTGAAAAATGCTAATTTTAGATTTATGATTGTGGAGTTTTGTCGCCCTTGCAACTCAATGAGGGCAAAACAAGGGAGCCTGCATGCTTACGTTCCTCAGATTCTCCTCCTGCTGTTGCTAATAGGCGACAGTCCTTCAGAAGAGATGAATGGATGCAAACACATGACTGACAGTTATGTCTTGTTCTTAGAGAGCTACAGTTTTTTTTACACCAAAAAAAGAAAAATTAAAGGACTCTCTCTTGAGTTGCTTGCGATTAAAGGTTATGATGGGGAAATTATAGCTTTTATGTAGCCCCCTACGGTGTCACAAAGAGTGCGCTTTGATTTTTTTCTTTTTTTCTTTTTTGCCTTTAAGCTCATCTTTAGCTCATACCAGCATGCAGCGGAGGGGCTCACCCACGGCCGCCGTGCACCAGTCAGACCGTCATGTCTGGCAGCTGTGAGCTCTCACATGTGTTCTCCACATTAATGAGTAGATATGTCATTCTTCCGGCTGGCCACCCAGGATGAAGTGAGAAGCCATGCGTGCTTTATCAGCTTGTCAACACCGGCAGAATGATTATCTTTCACTGCAGTGGGTTTGCTGTCTGGTTTGACTTTTCTGTATTGTTCAAGAGTGGTCACTTCCAAGAGCGGTCCAGTTACATAACATCTGACCACTGCATGTTTCTTATTCCTCAGTTCAGTGCAAATCACGCCACTCATCAAATTACAAAATGCAGTTATATATGAAATTACAATGAAATTTATGACAGTTTTTAAGTCATCAGTGTGCATTATTGAGTTTATTTCACTCAAAAAATGTACGTCCAGACTCAAACATAAGACTTGAAAATCAAATGGAATCTGGCTACTCTCTTCAAGGCCTCGGATTGCAGACTTTATTGTGTCTGGAATTAATTAAATAAAGCTTTTCAAATATTTTCACAACATAGCCAGCTTCAGATCATCCTTTCCGTTTATGGTTTTCTTAACTGGTGCCTATTTATCAGTTCCAAGAAGCGTTTTATAGCTCATTTCATTGTTGTTAGCGTCGCCTGCCAAAGTCGATCAGTGCTTGTCATGGGTTTCCACGCCTCTATTCTTAGTCTTGTTCATGTCATCGTCGCAGTCAAAGGCTTGTATTTATGTCACATCACTGACATATTTCATAGAGTTTAACAATAAGGCATTATTGTTTGTGCCTTAACATTTGTGTTTCATATTTCATAGAGATATTGTCTGATATCAACATTGTTTGTCTGGAAGTGGCCTTTTAAACATCAGATTTTTTTTGTCTCCCCATCAAATGGCTGGGATGTGAGCCCTGAGATGACTGCCAATTGTCTGGATTCTGAGGGCCTCTCTGGCCTGGTAGTGATCTTCTCAGAGGTCAGAGATCATATTTGCATGATCACAGCCACATTTGCACGATCACACTTTAATCACTCTGCACTACATTCTGCATGTGGACTCAGTCACCATGTTGTCTTGTGGAGTATTAGATTAATGACTGGCTACATTAGGTTTCTCCTGCTGTTCTGGTTTGTAATTTGATACCTGGGTCCTCAGCTTGCACATCCCGAATAACTACCAGCTATGTTTCCTAACAAAAGTCCATGATGCTCACTGTCATATCTCTGCAGATGTAGTGGTCGGTTGTCTGAAGTGTCAGTTTAGGTAGAAGGAACATTTTTGTATCACTGCTCTTTTGTTCTTCTCTCCACTACTTTTTTTCTTTCTTCCTCTCTATTTCACTCTCTTGCTCTCTTTCTCTCTCTCTCTTCCTGTCTCAATGTCCTCTTGTCAGGTCCAGCAACATAATTTACCAGTATTGTTCTGAATAACAAATACACATACGCATGCACACACGCACACGCACACACACACACACACACACACACACACACACACACACAAACTTTAGATCAAGACATACTAAAACAAAAGTATAATTAAGGTATTAAACAATTGTGTCTTATGTTTCAGTATGTTTGCCTCGAAGTTGTGCTTAATTTTTTGATCAAGACTTTCCACCCCTAGAAAATGACCACAATAGTAGTTAAAGGTATAATACAGGATTTTCTCGAAAAGATGAAGCCAAACGTCTGTTACTCACTTTTTGAACAACGCGCATGCCCCAGACCATCCGCCCGGCTCTCCTGCTTCTCCCAGGAAACGCGGAAGCGTGCGAGCGCGATCTCCTCTTCTCCGGACGTGCACAGCTCTGTTTACAGTTTCTGCGATCAGCATCGTTCATACATAAAGCTTGTTTTCCGAAACAGTTACAGTTTCATTATGTCAGACTCGCCATCGGTAAGTACTAGCTCCGAAGCTCACCGGCTACATAAAGACTCTGAATGCGCATGCACAAAAGGGAGAAGCTTATTGGGCGCAAGCACGTAGAACCGCCTTACGAAACCAGCTCGTCAGAATGATTGACAAACAGACCCACCAATTATTTAGGTGATCCACCCGAAAATCAAAATCCTGTATTACACCTTTAATTCATGCATCAAATTATGAACATGGGGCACATTTCAACATCAAGCACCTAGTGATCATATAAATAATGACATGGACTCATCATGGGCTGATGTTTTTTTTTTTTTTTTTGCTTGTTTTGTTTTCAGGGGAGTGAATTGCACTTAATAGTTATATATGACCAAAAATACAATTCTCTGCATCTCTGCTTTCTTATCTTGAATAATGGCTTTAGTTTGATTTTCAAAACATTGCAAAATCTTTGAAAGAGTTTCTGGAACAGATCAAACGATGAACCACAATAAAAGCTATAGAATGGAGAAATCACTGTATTGTAACTTACACAAGACAAAAATACATTTTGACTTCGTAGTTTCCACTCGGTATATGAATGTGATCAGCAGTTTTGTTTTCTCAGGAGAGACACCAGACACCTGACACCACATCGTGTTGCTGCATGCTCAGTGTTTGCCTTTAGTTTGGAGAACACGGCAGCCATGCTTTACTGAGTTTCACACTGTTGGAATAGACCACAGGACACTTTCTGCTTCACCTCAGTCCACCTTGAATATCCTCAGCTCCAGAAGAGACAGCATCATCTCTGCATCTGCATCATCTTTTTGGATGTTTCTTTGTCTACTTTGTGCGAGTGCAGTTCATGTGAGTTTTGTATGAGTTTTAAATAGTTTTAACTGCATTCACAGACCAAAAAATTGCTTTTCAGAGGATTTTCTGAGTCCTTTCTTTGACAGCCACTACAGGATGGTGCCTGTTCTTTATGCATTGCTGCCTGAGGGCCTGAAAATCATTGAGTTTTTCATCCTGGTCTCTTGGTTATAAAGATTTGTACAAAGATTTCTCCACTTTTTCCAAATCTTGCAACGATAATATGTTCTGTAGCTGATGAAATCCCCTGGTTCATTGAGATTTTTTTTCAATGAAATCTAATACAGTTAAATGGCTGCTCTATTTCCCTGTGCATTTCTTCACACCACTTCTCATTATTACTTCTGAAAATTATAATTCATTTTGCTTTGTTAGCACAACACAACTTTATTCCCCCTGTCATAACTTTGTTGAAATATTCTGTAGGCATCACATTCACATTGAATCCATATTTCTGAAATACAATACAATCTCATACTTCCTAGTTTTGATATGTTGTCTTTGTACATCCCCAGAGCAAAAAGCCTGGGACCATACAATTAAAAAAAATGAACGAGCTGCAATGATTTGCAATTCTTATAAACAGGTATTTTGAATATATTTCTAAAAATGTTGTTTTCACATATGATTTATCGTCTGCATAGCAGCTTTAGCTTACATCTTTGGACTGAATTAACAGATGATGACTCCCACAGGTTGCCAAAGTACACATGCAGCAGTCTTCAGCTGAGTCGTGCCTGCACTCAACATTGTGCTGAGGGCCCATAAATTATGAAATAACTATGACTGACCTTTTATCTTCTATCTTAGTTGTATTTATATTGTCTTGTTTCATGGTGGTTTTGTCTTTACACATTTTGAATATATTCATATTGTGTCATATTGTTCTCATCCATGACTACTTTTAAGTTGCTGGTGTGGTGTTTTCAAGCCCTTCCTCTTGGTGTGTATCTCTGCACTCAGACTGTCTCTGAGTCTTTGTTAGTCCACCCCTGCTTTGTTTCCACCCCTTTGAACCCTGCAGTTTTTCCTGCTTTGTTACTGTTTTTGATCCATGTAACCCTGCTGTTGTTTGCATGTGCTGTTTAGGTTTAGTGTATTCTGGGTCCTCTGTCCTCAATCCCTAGCAGTTGTAACTGTTTGGAAAATGCTGTTCCAGTGGTTTTAAAGTTATTTTTGCTACCTCAGCATTTTTGTAAAGCTTCCAAATTCATATTGTGCAATTTTCTTTCATATTAAACTGTAAAAAAGTCCTGTTTTCAAAATAGATTATGAATTACGATATACATAGATTAACATATAGATTTGAGAACACACTGTACCAGTTTTTTGAGAGTTGCATCGAGTCCATCGAGTGGTATAAACAGTCATCTCAGCAAAATGACAAAATAACTTACAGATAAAGATGCTGAATTAATGTGATAATTTTGTGTTTGTGTCTTTTATTATTTTGATTCGATTTGAAATGAAATCTTGCCCAAGGACACTTTGACATGCAGAGACAGGAACCAAGCTCACAACCTCCCAATTGCAGGACAAACACTCTCCCCACTGAACCACAGCCTGCCCCCAGCTGTGCCTAGAAATTCTGTCCATAAAAATGATGAACAGAACCAGTGGCAAAGGGCAGCCTTGCCAGAGTCCAACATGCACTGGGAACAGGTCTGACTGACTGCCAGCAATGCAGACCAAGCTCCTGCTTTGGTCATACAGAGACCAGACGACCCTGGGACCGGGTTCCGGATTCCATACTCCCAAAGCACCCCGCAGAATCAGAAGCAGAATCAAAACCAAATCAGAAATACTTACTTGACCCCCAAAGGGAAATTCCCTTCTGTCACAGATGCTCCTCATTCAAAGCAGGAAAGCACAGAATATGTTAATCAACAATTAATCAACCCCACAAGGCACCCCAAGGGACATGGTCGAACACCTTCTCCAAATCCACAAAATACATGTGGACTGGTTGGGTGAACTCCCACGAGTCCTCAAGCACCCTGTGGAGGGTATAGAGCTGGTCCGGTGTTCCACGACCAGGACAAAAAATGTATTGTTCCTCCTGGATCCAAGGCTCAACTATCGGTCAAATTCTCCTCTCTAGTACCCTGGAATAGACTTTCCTGGGGAGGCTGAGGAGTGTGATCTCCTATTGTTGGAGCACATTCGCCGGTCCCCCTTTTTATAAAGGGGATTCACCACCCTGGTCTGCCAGTCTAGAGGCACTATCCCTGATTGCCATGCAATGGTACAGAGACGTGTCAACCAAGACAGTAACTGCGCATCCAGAGACTTAAGGTACTCAGGGCGAATCTCGTCCACCCCAGTGACTTGCCACCAAGGAGCTTACCAACCACCTTGGTGACTTCAGCTTGGGTGATGTGTAAGTCTGCCTCTGAGACCTCAGCCTCAACTTCCTCCACGGAAGACATGGTGGCGGGATTGAAGAAGTCCTCGAATCATTCTGTCCATCGTCCAATACTAACACCAGTCGAGGTCAGCAGCTCCCCACCTCCACTGTAAATAGTGTTGGTGGAGACCTGCTTTCCCCTTCTGAGGCTCTGGACAGTTTGTCATAATTTCTTCAAGGCCGATCAGTAGTTATCCTCTATGGTCTCCCCAAACTCATTACAGACCTGAGTTTTAGCCTCCACAACCACTCGGGCTACAGTTGGCTTGGCCTGCCAGTACCTGTCAGCTGCTTCAGGAGTCCCACGAGCCAACAAGACTCAATAGGACTCCTTCTTTAGCTTGACGACAGCCCTTACTTCTGGTGTTCAGGGGTTGCTGCCACGGCAGGTACCAGAGACCAGAGACCTTATAACCACAGCTCCAAGCAGCTGCTTTGACAATGGAGGTGGAGAACATGGTCCACTCGGACTCAATGTCCCCAACCTCCCTCGGGACATGAGAGGAGCTCTCTGGTAGGTGGAAGTTGAAAAACATGCTGACAGAGGGTTCCACCAGACATTCCCAGCAGACCCTCACAACACGTTTTGGCCTGTCATGTCTGTCCGGTGCCCTCCTCCACCAGCGAAACCAACTCACCACCAGGTGGTGATGAGTTGACCGCTCTGCTCCTCTCTTCGCCAGAGTGTCCAAGCAATGTGGCCGGAGGTCAGATGACACGGCAACAAAGTCAATCATCGACCTACGACTCAGGGTATCCTGGTGCTCTTGTGGACACCCCTGTGCTCAAACATGGTGTTCATTATGGACAAGCTGTGGCTCCCATAGAAATCCAATAACCGAACAGCACTCGGGTTCAGATCAGGGAGGCCGTGCGTCCCAATCACCCCCCTCCAGGTCTCACTGTCGCTGCCCATGTAGGTTTTGAAGTCCCCCAGTAGAACAATGGAGTCCCCAGTTGAAGCACTGTCCAGCACACCTCCCAGGGACTCCAAGAAGGCTGGATAGCCTGCACTGCTGTTTGGACCATAGGCCGAGACAACAGTGAGGCACTGGTCCCCATCCCAAAGGCGCAGGGATGGGACCCTCTCATTCACTGGGGTGAATTCCAACACATGGCGGCCAAGCTGTGGGGCTATAAGCAAATCCACACCAGCCCACCGTCTCTCATCCCGGGCAACACCAGAGAAGTGAAGAGTCCAGCCTTTCTCGAGAGATTGGGCTCTAGAGCCCAGGCTGTGTGTGGAGATGAGCCCAACTATATCTGGCCGGTAGCTCTCAACCTGGCTCATAAGCTCAGGCTCCTTTCCCCTGCCAACGAATTGATATTCCATGTCCATGTCCCTTTGCCCACGGGGCCCAGCCACCAGGTACTCCCATACAAGCACCAACTTCGGGCCTGACTCCAGGGTGGGGCAGTGGCTGCGCCATACCTGGTGACGTCATGGTCCTAGATTTAACCTTTCTCATATGGTAAATGGACTACACTTATGAGCTGTTGACCTGCCCTTAGTCTGCCATGGGGGACCCTACCAGGGGAATAAAGCCCCCAACATAGCTCCTGGGATCTTGCGGGCACTCAAACTCCCCCACCACTTTAAGGTGGCAGGTCAGTGGGGAGGGGGAACATTGTCAAAGAAAGGGATTGAACAGAGACAGAGAGCAACAAAATATTATCATAAGAAGGCAAGCTAATCCAATCAGTGCAGATTTGATAGAGACAGAAACTCCAACCACAAATGTTCAACCTTACTTTTGGAGATTCTATCTATCTATCGATCGATTTATCTATCCCATGATAGATAGATAGATCGATTGATCGATAGATTGAGAGAGAGAGAGAGAGAGAGAGAGAGAGAGAGAGAGAGAGGTAGCAGACGGCAAGAGAAAACTTCAGACTACAGACAACAGGTGAGAGAGAAACTGTTAGTGATATGTACAATAAAAAATAAAAAACTCAATATATAGGTCCCTTCAGTGGTCTAAATTTATTGCAGCTTTAATTAGAAGATGGTGCAAGATGGCCTGAACTAGCCCAAACAGACATATAGACAAAACTTAGCCCTAGCCTGAAAGTGGAGACTGTGTCAGCCTCCATAGCTCAACCTGGAAGTTCGTTCCACATCAGAGGAACCTTTAAGATATGACAGTGCTGGGTAGTTAAGTGTTAAGATCGAAAGCCAATAAAGAGAAACTAATTTTGAAGTGATGTGATCTTGGCTGCTGGTTCCTGGAAAAGCTCTCACTGCAGCAGTTTCAACTGAAGACTTTTTAAACAGTTTTTGGAACATCCCAATTATAAGGAACTATAACAGTTTAATAAGTAACAAATGCATGGATTAACTTGTCAGCGTCACTCTATGTCAACAAGTTCTTGAGAAATATCAGGCAGGTGAAATAAAGCAGTCCTGCTGACTTTTTTAATGAGAGAGTCACCAGAATAGAATACAATACCATAGAATAGACTTCACTCTCATTATAAAATGTACAACAAAATTGGAAAAAGCAGCTCATTCAATCTTTTATATACATTATTTCAACATTTTTAGAAGTGGAGATGCACACAAATTAAAGCAACATTTCACTGTAATGAGAGCATCACCTGAAGGTTTCAAATATTTGAGTTCATCATGTTAATAAAAACTCAGCAAATTTATTTTACAGATGAAGACAATGAAAAATGCATGACTTCTCCCTGGCGGAGTATTTTTACATTGCCGTGTTTACATTGAGCAATAAGCATGACAAGAATAAATTCTCTGCGACGGCTGTTTGGATTATTTCTGCGAGTGATAACTCATGTAAAAAGCTCACACAACCACACGGATCTCAGAAACCCTGGGAAGAGCACGTCATATCTGACAGCCTGGCTCCCCGATGGGCACTGGCACAGGAATACACGACACAAGCAGCTGTTGTTCTTTCCGCCCTTATAGACGTTAATATTGTGCTTCCCACTGGCAGGACTTCAGATGCCCCTGGCAGAACCTGTGCTCTGTGAACATGGCACTGCTCCAGAGGTTTTTCCCATCCCTTGGCATTTAGTGTCTTGGTACTCACTCCCTGGGCCGGGGTCATTTTTTTCTCTCAGGCGATTGAATGGGCGGGGAGGAACTTAACCCATAAAGCAATTTTGGTCAGTTAAAAGAAAAAAAAAATTACTGGTGCCGCACTTTGGACTCCCTCCTCTATCTTTTGATCCTTTTTTTTTAGTTTCTTGCACAGTCGACTTCAAACTGAAAAAAAAGCAGGCGATACCAAGAGAGAAAGAGGTGGAAGGGAAACTTTTAATTGGCTACACTGAGCACAGCAGCGTTTTGTTGTTTCCCCCCAAATTCCATTTGTCAGAAGTGTGCTGCACTGTAATAGGGAGGCAGGCACCTGAAACTAATACTTACTGTAAACAGCGGTGGCAGGATTTACCGAGGGGCGGTCACCTTCCAGAGTCAGTGCTCTAATTTCCGGAATGAGATAACTAACCGGAGCAACATGAGAGCGGTTATTCAAATTGTGAGCTAACACATTTATGTGGAAATAACAGGGGATGTGTAGATCGTGAATGTTTGAGTCTGACCCAAAATATCTGCACCGGCAGTGCTCCAGTACAACATTTACTTTGATATGTTTTATTCATTCTTCTCCACTCCAGGGAGGGGAAGAAGGGAGGCGATGTTGGGAATCAGACTGTGTTTCCAATTGGGCGACGGAGTTGCCTCATTTTGCTAATCATTATTCAAATGAGATTGATTTACTTTCCCACCCCGCGCTCGGATTTAGTGGAAAAAAACGGTTTAGAGAGGAGCTTCCTCCTCCTCCTCCTCTATCCCCTGCTGAATTGTTGCTGAATGGTCCCCAAGTTCCTAACAATGGGCTCATGAATACTGAAGCAGAATTTTATTTTTTTTTTTTCCCTGCCTGGCTCACTTCTATTCACTATCATAAAGGAAATGAAATCCACTCGAAAAAGGAGGCCTTTTGGATCATTTGCATGCACGCTCGGCCTCGTAATGGAATGAAATATGACACAGCAATTTAATTACTGCCTCAGAATTGTCTCGCCTCACAGTATAAATATTGATTCAAGGCTTTTCTCTCCTCGGATTCCCTTCCACCACCGCTGCTTTTTCCTCCACTGCTTCCATCTTTCTCATAAAGTATTCCAATCTTCCCTAAGCGCTCCCCTTTCTTCTCCTTTCTGTGGCACTCAGAGCTGCTTGCTGCCCACTCCCCAGTCCATCCATTCCGTATTCCGCTCGCATTGGGGGATGCATGTCATCTTATGATGACAGAAAAAAAGACGGGCAAAAGGAGCAACGAGTGTGAGATTCTGCCCCTGGGTGATCTGCCGCTAAGGTGTGATGATAGCAGCGCTCTATATGCACGCCTGCACTCTCCCACCATTAACAGCCCCTGAAATTACACACCATTTCCATAGCGATGGGCTTTATGGAAGGCAAATGGGTCCCTGAGGGTGGACCCCAGCCACGCCTTCACAGTGCAGGACAGTGCGGCGGGGGGAGAGGAGCCGGAGGAGTGGGACGGATAATTTCCCCCTACAGGCGTCCTGCTAAAGTCTCCGGCCCCGCCAGAGTGCGACGGGTCAGTCTGGTGGCTGCTCCTCGGCTCTCAGCAGGAGGGAAGCGGAGCCCCTCGATGCAATCCTGACTCTGAATTCATTGGCTGTGTTTTTTTTTCGGGGGGGGGGGTGGATGGAAGGAAACGCTGGCGAACATGAAAAAGAGAAGCTGTGATGAATTAAACACATTGAGCTATAGAAGATGCCCTTTTAAGCATCTAACTGGGGAAGATCAGAGAACGTTGCTCTTAGCTCCTCGGACCCTTTTCCTCCCCCTCCCCCTCCCACCCAAAGCTTCTCCCAGTCAAAGAGAGAAAAACATTCAGCATCCTTAAAAGCCCCGGCACTTTGTAAACAACAGATCCTTCCTCACAAGGACTAAGTGTTTCTCGTGTTTTCACAGAACTCTTAACAGGCTGAATGCCTAACAGGGGTGTCCGTACAAGAGACGCAGAATTGAATCCTTGTCGGAGGGTTTATCCATGAAAAGCGGAGCCTCGATATCCTCTAGCCAGCTCTTGTAGCGCACGAAATAGATTCCGTTTTTGCAAGTGGCTTCTTTTCAATGAGTCACTCATAAATGGGAATGTAAAGACAATTAACAAAGACAGATCTGTCAAATTATGCCCGCATCTTATCTTCCTCTCATGCAGATGGAAGCCGAGCGCGCCATTAGAGCGGACGGCTTTCAGAAAGCCTGCACTTTCAACCCACTCGCTCTCCTCCTCACAGGGTCATGAAAACATCCATTTCCTAATGGCGCACTCATGTGAATCATTGCGGTGTAGTCTTAAGAAACAGTGACAGCGCAGCCCCAGCTGATGCATCGTTAACATTACAGTCGCAGATGATTCAATTAAATATTTGTTGTTGTTTTTTAACCTTTGCTTTGGCTCAACTATCTCCTCTTCCCAGTCGGTGGTGTGGTGAAACTGATTAGACTTTACCTCCAACTGTGGAATAATTGTTGATCGTGTGCACATCTAGTGACGACGACAGGACATCTATTTTTAAAGAGCCACTTGAGAAAAATTCTTCATCAAAAAGATGAAATAACATGAGGAATGTACACATTGTTGTCTTAAATACTTCACACAATATGATTATTTGTGTTGCTAAATGTAACAATAAAAAAACAACCAACAGCAACTTTGTGGCCATTTTAATCCTGAAGACTCTTTCTGTATGACGCTATCTTAAAAAGAAACTGCAAATCTTTGATTGACAGCTAATTTTTAACCTTAACCCTTGCCTGAGGGGGATACCCCAAGCTAACCAACTGGACCCAACTAGGGGCGTGCAATCATCAATCATCCATTCAGCTCTGCGAAAAATAATTTTATTTGTCTTAAATTTATATTTAAATTATATTTAATTATGTCAGTTAGCTTACATCTGTTATTTAAAGTCCGTGTAAAGCAAAATCAGCCATTTTCTTCTAAAAACCTTAAATAGGCCATAAATGTATTTCTTTACAACATATAAAAGCCATTCGTCCATTAATGATTTAATTTTGGAGGTAGACTTCACAGATTTTTTCAGCACTTCTGTGTTCAGGATTTAATGATCGTGTCTGAAATCAGGGCCGCGTTACGTAATGGGGCCCTCATTAGCATAAACCCGCCCCGGATGCTGAAGCGATATAAATACATCTAGCGCATTAGCATCGGTGGTTTTCCCACTCGCTTTCGAGTCTCGTATCTCGTATCTATTTCGCATCTCGTACGACAGTTTGCAGCTAGCTAACCAGTCAACCAGTCAGCTAACCAGGCATGTCACCTCCACGTTGCTCGTGCATCTTTCCTGGGTGCCACAGTGTGCAGCGTAACGATGCCGTCAGCGGGAGACTGGGGCTTGCGTGCAGCTGCAGCGTGGCTGCTGGAGCTCTCCCGCTGACGGGAGAGCTCCGGATCTCCGCTCCCGGGTGGAGACGCGCTGCACGGCCTTGAAGCCCTCTCCTCAGCGAGAGGTCCCGGTTCTCCACTCCCCAGCGGAGGCGCGTTGGCCGCGGGGCTGACACGCCCCCAGCATTTCACAGCAGAGAGAATTATGATTTTGAGACCTTATTTTATATACTTAGCCATTTTTTTAATCATTCAAATTTGGCTCAGTGGTTAATGACACGTTTATGCAGTGTGACAAACTCATAACAAAAATTTCTGCTTTACATGGACTTTAATCATATCTATCCTAAATTTATATTTGAATTATACTTCATTTTTCTATGTATGGTTGGGCTTTGTAAATTTTCACATTTCACATTTCTATTTCATTCATATTTCTTTTCTCTGTTCTGCTGGAACACTGCATTTTCCCCCCATGGGACAAATAAAAGACTTTCAATCACTTCTAATCAATCGAAATGATTCAAATGTTGCTGTGTGATAACATGAGACAAGGCACCAATCAAATTTGATTTGTAACTGTAGATATCATTTCTACATTTGCAAAAGAATAATGAAACACAATAGATGTATGGCAATGGATATCGGGACTTCCGTTTAAAAGCTGCCTTATCAGGACTCTATGGCTGTAGCTCTGTCACTTCACGTGACTCACTTTGCACCAATAGGGTTCCTTCTTTCTGTATGAAGATATCATTTAGAATTTTCCTGACTGAGGAGTTTACAACAAGTATTAAATGACGTCATCATCTAATTTGACCTCCATATGCAAATGAGCCTCTATACAAATTAGAAGATTATGTAATTTAGAACGTTCCTAAGTGAGGAGTTGGCAACAATGTGTCAGTTTCAAAACGCTTTTTTTTTTTTCAAAATGCAATAAAGTGCATCGTATTCAATTTAATTGTTAAGCATTAAATTTAATGTTAACATTATTCCACATTATGCACTTTCATTTAAATCATTTTGACACTATAATATGTTACAACTCACCATTCAGTTCAATTCAGCACCAATAAGGTTCCTTCCTTCTTGGCAAACTTCATGCAAAGAAACTTCATGTCAGCTCAGGTGAACTTTGCAGGAGGAAAAACCAGGCTGAAAGCAGTGAATTACAGGAGAGGCGCACCAGACAAATTTACCGGTATTTTTTTTTTTTCAGCGTGAGAAATACAATGTGTGGCGTGAGTGCGTGACAAAAGACCGAAATGCGTGACTGTCACGCTCAGTGCATGAAACTTGAGAGCTCTGTGAGTTAGCATGGGGCTGACTTGACTGTATCCCTTTCTGGCGAAGGGGGCGGGACAAGTATTATTTGTAGTCCAGCGTACTGAATGACAAATCTAATTTGGGTTTTATTATTGAACCCCCTGGTGATCTAACACAATGCAAATATATTTATACCCTCCAATGACACCACAGGATCTAAATTTCCAGTTCACATTTGTTTGAATGGGTGACTTATGCAATAGAGTTTATATCAGCAGCACAAAACATACGAAATAAGTTGTGAATAATAAATTACAATGCAGTGCTGGGAATGCAGGGAGAGGAATGTGAAGGGGAAAGCAGATGTTTTGCTTGCACGATTAAACATTTCAGTCTGCAGGGATCTCACCAGCCACGATTGTGCAACAACTGCCGTCTGTGATTTATCTATTTTTTTTTTACTCTCCATCTCAGTGTTCAAGGTCTCCTGTTGAAATGTCGTATTTGATCTTTCAATTAGCTGTTGCAGATTTGTTTGTGTAATTTGTGTAAAGGGCAATTTTCAGGAGAAATCTGAATTTCAGATGGCAGCTCTGATGAATCACAAAAGCTTTTGCTTTCTCATTGACGTGTTTTCTTTTTTTGTTTGTTTGTTTTTGTAATTTATGCCAACTGAACTGCTTTATGAAGCCACCTGGTAAAACTAACACAATGGGACTGATAGTTTAAAGAATAGCAGATAAGTTTCATTCACCTTCACCAGTAAAGCACAGGAGAATTTCAAAGAGCCAGAAAAATCTTCCCACTCTTGACAAAACAGGCCAACTCATTAGAGACCTGAAAACTGCCTTTAGGGTGGCAATAAGTATGTCTTTACAGCTGCATAGCACAAAACGACTAATATATGTCAGAAGGGCGTTTTAAAACTCATTTCTCCTTTGCACTGTTTCAGGGCAAAAGCCTTTAAATTCCCTTAAGATTTTAAAACACCAATAATTCAAGGTTTACACTCTTAAACAGATCAAATCAAAGAACATTTTTTGTTCATTACAGAATAAGATTGTCTCTATGAGGCAACTTATTAGGGAAGTACCTACACAAACATGGAAAAAAATTAATTGTCCACATTAAGCTATTAAAATTTTAAGCAAAGCTTCTAGGTCTTAGATTTTGTATGTAACACATTGTTAATTTAGCATGTTTGCCTCATTAATTTAGAAAATTGTGTGTGTTTTCCGGACTATGGAAACTACTCGGAAGAGATTATGCAAATCTGACAACACTTGTGTTGTGAGTCATTGCATCCATTTTTAAATGTGTTGGACAAAAAGGTGCAACTGAGTTTTGTGCAAAGATGCTGCTGTTATGGGGATGAAGGAATTTTCTCAGCTGGTTCCCCATGACTTTTGCGTGCTTACTTAACGTTTTTCTGGTTTAAAAAAATAAAGAAATAACTTGCTTTTTAAGATATTTTCCACAATATCCTTTTACCTTTTTCTGAATTTCCTCTGTGGCTGTTCTTTTTCCTAGAGCTTTAACTTTTATGACAGAATTTTTTTTTTTTTTTGATTGATTTATCGGAAAACTGATATGCTTGATAACTTTATGTCACCTGCCATTCTGTGAAAAACTTTTATAGAACTGATGAACTTTAAAGGTGCATTAAGGAGTTTGCATGCTTTAGGCGAAATAGCGGCCCCTGCAGGCCTTGGGCGTAATGCAGCTTAGTGAAACACTCATGCCTGTGGCTTGCGTGCACGGAAGAGGGGAACTCCTTCCTCGCTCTTTCAGTAGCGCTCGAGAAAATTTTAAGTTTCTTTTACCTGGTGAAGTCTGTGCTGGAGTTGTGGCAGTGCTAGAAGCCAGTCTTTTCTTACTTTCTGGAAGATCCTGCTCAGTTGTTGCTCACTAAGCATCTGGTGGAGTAATGGCAGACAAAACGAAACCTAACTAAATCAGGCCAGCTGGAGCGTGCATTACGTCTTTCCTTTCAAATTCTCCCCAAAAAAATTCTGGTGCCGTACCGGCACTGCAACTTTCAAGTGACAATTTAGCGCTGTTAGAGGTACTTGCAATGAATATGTCAGGGCATATTGTACACAACATTAAAAATGTGTAAAATATTTATGGTGGAAAATAAGTATTTTTAAAGTTGAAAAACTCTTTAATGCACCTTTAAAGTTTTGAGTATTTGTCTTAAAGGGATACTTCAACATTTTGGCAAATTGGCCAATTTAGCACAATTCCTTAGTCATTTCGAACAGCATACTTACTTTTTTGTGAGGGCAAGCTGTTGTTTATTCAGAGGTGAGTCGGGGAAGGTTTTCGGGACGGACACAATAGAAGTGGATGGTATTTTTAATTCCCCTCGTCAAACTCATCAAATACACAATCCAACAACCCCAAAACACTTTGGTGGACACGTTATAATCCGCACATTCACTACACTGTGGAATATTCATGCAAAATTACGAGATTGAGTTGTTTTTGCGAAGATTGCTAAGACGGAACTACTTACTAAACATGGCATCTGGGCATAGTGATTTCAAAAGAAAAAGTAGTTCCCAGTATTTGCTTCAGTGTCGTAACGCTACAATATTATTTGTTGGTATTCCACAGCGTAGTGAATCTGCGGATTATATAACATGTCCACTAAAATGTTTTGGGGTTGTTGGATTGTGTGTTTGATGAGTTTGACGAGGGGAAACAAAAATACCATTCACTTCCATTGTGTCCGTCCCATAAACCTTCCCCGACTCACCTCTGAATAAACAATAGCTCGCCCTCACAAAAAAAGTAAGTATGCTGTTCGAAATGACTAAGGAATTGTGCTAAATGGGCCAATTTGCCAAAATGTACAAGTATCCCTTTAAGAGTAATCTTTTAAGAGAAAAATTAATCATCAAACATGCTCATTCAGCTCTGGAAGTATTAATACTTTCATATCGATTCACAAGTGGACGCACTCTTGATAATCTAATCAGTCAAAATGATGGACAGGATTCATAATTTTATATCATGGCTGAATATTTCTTTCAATAAAATCCAATATTTGGTTTGCGTGACCTCTGGGTCAAACCCACCCAACTCATAACCCAAAGGAACAAACTCAGTATCTGGGACATAACAGTAGTCTGGTGCTTTTCATGTGTACACCTCTAAATGCTTCAATAATGTGGGTAAAAAACAGTGATGGCATGACACTATTTAAATTAGTTAATAATATGTTTGTAATTGAAATATAATGCTTCTTTACATGATCTTGCTGTGTTACTGATTTTGCCTTTATATCCCAAATGAGAAAATGTGATTAAAGTGTTTGTTTCAAGTGACGGTCCCGACAGACTTTGAGACGGGGTTTAGGGTGGAGCGAGCTGCGGAGATTTGTCAGTGAGGATGTAATTCCTGCTGAGGTTGGATTTGAGATATCCAGCAGATGTACCTAAGCAGCTTTAGAAGGGAGGGGCGTCTGATGAAATTCATGTATGGAATGCAGGAGGAAGCCAATCAAAGCTTAATCAACATGCGACTGCATCTGTAAGGCTGGTTTTGCATGTGCGTGTACAGGTGGAAATAGCTTGTTAAGGATGCTGCCCACACCCAGAGAGCTCATTAATGGTCCTTCGTGGAAACGTTGAAAATCAACAGTATCTGTCAATTTTGGACCAAACCTTTAGTGATTTGGAAAAACAACCCTGTGAAAAGCAGTTTTCATCAATAAATGTGTTTTCTAGCCATTTCAGACCATTAGTGATATTGCCTCATGTGTATCTATTTCACTTTATTATATTAGTTGTTACAGAACATAAAATCTAACTGAAAGCAATTATCCTGTTTAAGAGCACACGTGTAATTGAGCAATAAAACTGCGGTTACTGCTGGGCCTTGAAAAATTTCTCGTTTGAAAGCTTTCCATACATATGGATGTCCACTGGGATGCAATAAATAAATAGCGTTTGATCATTTAAATTTTAATAGAGAGTAGGTGAAAGCGTGCATCATTTTTTTCGCAAGCTATGAATAGCTGGAGGAGCATCGAGCAGACACACAAGCAGTTCACCAACTGGAACAAATTTAATTCTCTTACATTCTCACATTTAGACATAGCCTCTTAACCTTGATGAATATTTAATGTTTCTACTGAGATGTATGGGTGAACTTGGTGCAACTTGCTCTCCCTTGACCACGAAATACAGAAAACAAGCAGATCTGTACTGGCACAGCTAAGCGAGAACAACTTCATTTATCATTTTCACATCGTGGATATGCTGCAAAACTAGACGAGCTGCTGCTACACTCAAGAAAAAAGGGTCGCCAGCGCTTTTAAAGCTATTATTGTACATTAAAGTTGCCAGGTTTCAAGAGAATAAGTTTTTCTTTTGTTAGTTTAGTAGCTTGCTGGTCATGCGACTCACTGGTGATAATAGTTATTTAGTTATTGTGACATATTTTAGCTATTGTGTACAGATGTAAAGATTATCTGTTTAAAATAACAGAAATACTGTTTTCACCTGAACCATTGGCATGTAAATGCAGGCTTAAATGTTATAGGATGTAGATTTTACAGCATGTGGAATGTCACATCATTTCATTCCTTATCATGACACCTGCACACCACATTTCACAGAACCCAGCCTCCAGCTGCTGCAGTGAATACAGAGAGGACAGCCAATGCACTTGGACAGCAAGTCTTCATCCTGATAGACAGTTTGTGTCAGTGTAACATAAAGCAAAGCCCCGAGACCTGCCAACAAGTATTAAATAGTTGATTAAACGCCACAGTGTGGACCTTGTAGGTTATTTCTCAGTTGGATAACACGGCAGAAGTTTTACCGGACTTATTTTTCTGAATGTTAGGTATCACTAAGTCGAAGGCGAGTTTCCCTCAAGTCCAGCCAGGTTGTCAAATATTGTCAGCCCAGCAGCATTTCACACCTGGACACACCTGCCCCTCTATCTCGTGTGCCTCTAAGTACTCGTGGGCGCTGGGCAGAAAATACACTTTGCCTAGCCAAGTCAGGAAGCTTGTCTGGGACATAATGAAGCCCGCAACATCCTTAAGCCTTCCAGCTACCAATGCCGAGCATGTCTCTCTACCTCTTTCACTCTATCTGTGCAGCATGTTGTCCCACGCAGGCTAATGTCAACTCAGCTGTTACATCTGCCCGGGCTCTCCAAATCTCCTTAATTCCTTCAGCAGGCAGCTGGAACGAGCCGAGGGGACATGGCAGAGATGGAGGAGCAGTTAGCAGCAACACAGCCAACCGGAAACCCTTTATGTGTTTTTGAAAAACCTACCAGTGTGAAAATCAAACCTGTTTCGTAACTCCTCTTTTTTTTCTTTTTTTTTCAAATAAACTCTCTCCTGTTCAGAACAGTAATACATAACACACAAGCCTGTGTGAATGATATGGCAGCCAGAGCATTAGCTTTGGCTCTGCCAGGGGACTAACTGCTGTTAGAAAGTAAATCAGCGAGAGGAACATTTAGGAGATTTCAGGGAGAGCTGTGAAGATAAGCGTAATAGCTGTAATAGTATACTAATCCAATTACAGCTATTCTATTACATTAAATTACAAAATTCCACTTTAATAAGGTATTACCAAGGGAGGGGTCACCGTGCGGCTGGGTTTCCATGGCTACAGCCACAAAAACCCACAGCCAGGGAATGAAATATAGAGTGAAATGTAACACCCACGCACACTACATGGCTTCAAGACTTCAAAATATCCCCACACTCACCCCCTCTACCCATCAACTGGCAAGTATTTGTCAGGCAGAGAAAACAGATGGAGCAGCACAAAGTCACACATTTCGACTTTGTGTAATTGATGGATGGGTGGATGATGGCGTTTGTCTAAACAGTCTGGCAGCAAATGAACAGGTAAGACAAAAAGAACAAGGTGCACGTCTTTGATTGAGACGTTTCAATGAAGGAACGACAGTGGGAGGCGGAGAAGAGATGAGGACAGAGCCAGAGGAGGGAGAAGTCTGATAAGCTAGATGAGACCCTCTGCTGGGAGAGAAAAACACATTTTCTATGACTTGCACTGTCAAATAATGCCGCCATGATCTCACAGAGGACCCTGTGGACATGCTGGCTGTCTTTATCTGACAAACATATCGGACATAGCTGGCTGTATTAGTGACTGTTGCCCCGAGATCAGCCTTCCTTCACATTCCAAAACAGTCCCAAGACGTTTCTCTTTGAGACCAATTATATTAGACAGCATAAATCAGATTACTATATAACTATGTTTTAACAAGTTGTTTGTAGAATGCTTTATATGTGATTTTAATGCAATGGATCTTAACTTTATGACCTCATGCTGATGTGGTTAGGTCCCCCTTTTCTGCAAAAGCCGACCTGACCCACCAGACCATTGACTGAGCCAGACCTCTGTAGGTGTGATGTGATAACTGGTATCAACATACTAGCACCAGATCCTATGGATTAGGCTTATTTCTACTGCTGCTGAATTTAGAAACCCAGTTAGCTTGAACAGATTGGTGCATTATCCTTCTGAAAGAAGTCACTGCTAAAAGGGAAAACCCTGTCCATGACAGACACAAATAATATCCAGCTGATAACAAGACAAGGCAGGGTAGCTTTGTTCGTAGCACATTCAATACAAAGTGCTTTACATTAACAATTATGTGCAGTTGGCAATGGAAATGAGAAAGGTGGATAAAAAAAAAAAAAAAAAACAAGACAAGATGAAAGCAGAAACAAATCATAAATAAAACAGGAAAGCAATTTTTGAAAATTACAAATAAAACCTAAAACTTACAAGAGTTACAGCTTTTAACATTTCAAATGAAAACACATCGTTTGTATATTTTCGTTTCAGAGAGGTTTAGTTGGACACCTGAGACATCATGTTTCTATATGACCACTCAAACAGGTCAGACTTCATGATCGCCTCATGATTTCTGGCTTTGTTGCTGCTTTTTAACTTCACACACTGAAAGAGGAAAATTTCTCCTGTGGCTGCACGAAGCAATACTTCAGTGTTATATTTTTTGAAGGTGAAAAGAACCCTGGCTCATCCAAACGTTGACATACTTAACACACTTGGTGATTGCACTATACCAAAGTCTCCTGGTGAAAGTGATGTAAATCTGTTTGACCATATAACCAACATGTCCAGGACTCACAGTTCTGGTTTGATTTCTGTCACATGTGCTGGTTGTTGTTTTCCTTGTTTTCATGTTTTGGATGCACTCCTGATGTCCTTGTGTCTCATCTCATTTATGATTTAATTTTTAGTTTTTAGTCCACATCTGGTTTCGACAGTCCTCCTCTGTGTTCAGTTCAGTGTTGTTTAGCTCCGCCCTCATGTCCTGCTCCCTCTCGTCCCCTGATTGTTTTCAGCTGTACCTTGTTGCTGTTTGTCTATATATGGACCTTCTTCCTCAGGGTTGTGATTTGTCAGTCCATCTGTTGTGCTTGTCCTTCTTTGTTTGCCTTTGCACCTTGTCTGTGTCACTTATCTTTCTCCCCTGAGAATTTTTTGATAGAGCTTGGCCTTTGTGTTTGTTTGTATTGCTGCTTTGTTTTCTATTTTGGATTTGCCCTTTTCTGAAAGACTCCCTTTCTTTCATCAGATTGATCTTGTGTTTCCTCCTTTGTGGATGTATTGTCATGTATTCCCATGTATTGGTGCTCGTGGCAGCAGACAGGGGTCAGCATGGACACACTGGTAGTTCTGTAGCAGCCCAGTATACAACAAATTGCAATAAACTGTATATACTTACACTTTTCCATCAAAACCTGCATTAAGGTCTGCTAAATACGAGGGGGTACCGGAGAGAAACCGGACTGTGTTTATAAAATTAAAACAAGAATGATTTCAGATTCGTGGTTGTTCAATCTCGCTACAGCATGTTCTTGTGCAGGTCTCTGCAAAGTATGGTCTCACAAAGTTACACAGGGAAAGCACACACAGCGCTGATGTCAACACAGCAGGACCCCCTTCTTCGGAAAAGCACAAAATGGCCGAACACATCACTAAACGTGATCAGTGCGCAAGCATCAGATTTTGTTTTTTGCTTGGAAAAACTGCCTCAGAAACACTCACCATGGTCCAGGAGGCGTATAAAGATGGTGCCCTGGGGAGAACACAGGTGTACGAGTGGTATATGGCGCTTTAAAACGTGCGAAATGTCCATTGAAGACCAGCCCCGCTCCGGACAACCCGCATCATCACACACACAGTTAAAGATCCGCAAGGTGGAAGCCGTGGTCTTGGCTGACAGGCGAAGGACAATCGAGGAGGCGTCCACCTTGATGGGGGTTCTGTGGAGTTCCTATCAGGAGATCCTGTCCCAGAGCCAGAGTGGGGGCAAGGGGACAGGGCCCATAAGGGCCCATAAGGTCATAGGGCCCCATTTCATGTGATGTGTTCACAGTTACTCGTAAATAAATTCTTATAATAAAATGTCCAGTGTGTGCAAGAAGGTATACGCATATGATTGTGGGCTCCAATTTGCCAATTCTTACATTACGACTGTCCATCAATGCATCAGAGCTGTAAGCCAGCGCTGACTGGCTGTGCGGCATGAACGAGTTTTTTTCTTTAGCACTTGATCTGAACTCTTTGAAAGGAAGTAAAACAGTATGCTACTATTAGGGGTTGGACGAGACACAAATGAGACACAAATTCCACGAGACGAGATGTCTCACGAGATTGAGTCCACGAGATATAGACGAGACGAGACAAGACCGGGGGGGAGGGGTGTTGCTGAGCTGTGGGGAGTGGTGCAGTACTCACATGCAGCGTTGGAGTGGCGCAGAGCAGTGCTCACACGGAGCGTCAGGGCGCCCCTTGTACGGCCACGGCACCCTCCCCTGTACACTGCGCCAGAGGCGGCCACCTAGTTCGTCTATTCACGTTCAAACCACGACACACAGACAACACCATGACTGCATTTGCACTTCATGCCACTAGGTGTGCTGTTTGCATGTTCAACCTTATTTTACACAGACACCACAGAGGAAGAAGGGCACCGCAGCTGCTGCAGGCTCTCTCTGCATGTTGTTAGAAAAAGAGTGTGAGCTGGCAAGACGTGGTAAAATGTTCGTTGATGTGATGCACCGTTTTTTCAATAAAAGAGAAGAACTGAACGATCGTTTCCGCACATTTTCTTTACGTCGTAGCAATTAAACTGTATGACAAGTAGTTTGTGCACTCAAAAGACCAAGATTCCTTGTGGATAGAACATGCGCAGAACAGTATTTTATGTCCCTTTCGACTGGGTTTTTTAAATATGAATATGAGCATATTCAGGGTTTTGCACGTGTTTATATGGCTGTGTGCCATGTAATGTATTATTCTGTCAATATTCCAGTTAATAAAGAGTTATTGCCTGCATAATAAACGTACTCAATCTCGCGGCATTCGATCTCGTGAGATCTCGTGACACGAGATCTCGTCCCATCCCTAGCTACTATGCTAGCCACTAGCAGTACTACCCAGAACCTAACATCGGAGCCATTGGTGAGTCAGTGAAACCTTAAAAAATATTATCTTTATCAGAATGCTGTGGTCTCAAACACCTGCCTATTTGAATGTGCCTTGTGTTGCTCTCAACTATAAGAGACCGCCGAGTCTATTTTTTTTTTCTAATATACAGTACGTGAATTCCAAAAGATATAGATAGCTGTGTCTCTATATCTATCTGAATAGATTGCGTAATTTTAGACCAGCTGTGTTCATTTTATATTTAAACTGTATCAAAGATGGTACAGATTTAGCCCATGTGTTTTTATCTGAGTTTTCAGCACCATGGACAGCGGACGCTCTGAGAGTGACACCTTGTCAGGCTGCATTTGTGTGCGTGCGTGTGTGCGTGCATGCGTGCGTGTGTGTGTGCGCGCGCGCGCGTGTGTGTGTGTGTGTGTGTGTGTGTGTGTGTGTGTGTGCGCGTGTGTGCATGCGTATGTGTATTTGTTATTCAGAACAAGTTTGTGAACTGGTTTGTGACTTTATTCTGCTTTCTGAGGCATATAGGTTTGCTTGGCTCAATAAAAGTGAGCATTAGTGTGTTGTTTGATGGTAGTATGAGGTATTGTTTGAATGGTAAAATTACTATCTTAAGGGCCCGAGAATGCTCCGCCCCCTCTGTACTGAGACCCACGGTCCGCCTCTGATTGTACGGTAACTTTAAACGGATCCTGTCCAGTGCCGAGCTTCAGATTTTGAGATGCTCTGACCCAGTCACCCAGCCAGTACGATCTGGTCCTTGTCAATGGATGGATTGATTGCCTCACATGGCAGCTGCATCCAGTGGGGCCCATATGTGTAAGTGCTGAATGTGATTAACGGTGAAAAGTGCTCAAGCAGCGGAACAACGCGATATAAGTGAAATCCATTAACCATTTATCAAAGTCACCCAAGTCCTTTTACTTGCCTATTTTTCCTACATCTTTAACATATATTTTGAGAACATGAGCTATGGCTTTTTCTGTGCTCAGTCACTTGATATTCAAGAGTGCTTATCTCCACGTTGTGTTGTCTCTGAGGGCAGGCTGTTAGTAGTTGTCTGTAAAAAGGGTGCAAAAAAATATATCACTAATTTATTGCTTTATCAACACACGCTATATATAAAAGAAAAATAGGCTATGGGATAAATTGTTTCCATGCACTGTGAATTCAGGTCACGCAAATTCAAATTGGCCCAGGGTTATTGGGAGCATTGCTTTCACAGCTGTAGGGAGGAAGAACCTGAGATACTACTCCTTCACACAGAGGGATCATAAAACTTCTCTCTCCACAACTTTATCATTTTTTGGTTTGGCTGATGTGGTGCACTTTCAAACAATAGGAAAGGACTGCCATGTTTTTTCTGTTTGCTTTTCTTGCCAGCACTTTGACCCTCTAGCACTCTCCACAGAATCACTCATTTTTACTGAGTACCACATGCGTCCCAAACCCTACAGTATTCAGAAAGAAGCATGGTGTTTATTATTGATCATAACTTTACTTGGCCTAATAACACACTTCTATAATTGGTAAGTAGTTTTAAATCCACACTTTCAACACATATAACCCTAACATATGTCACAGACTTAAGCGGTTGTGGCAACTCCAAAGACCAACCTTTTCGCCTGAGAGGAAAATTGTGGGTTCATGTATTTATCTGACGCGCTGCCGACTTGTTTGATACTGTATTGGTGGTTTAATTGCGCTCACACTCGATGGATTCCAGTACAATATTGCAATAGCATGCAGACTGAAGCAGTGTGGTGTTTAGTGTGGCTGCACCAAGGAACCGACATGTGCTAACACACGGACATGCGGTCAACAAAAATTACGTCGACCTGCTCTCCTCTCTCCAGCTGACTGCAGGTAAACACGCCCTTTCTGTAGCTACCTGTCAATCACCGGATGAATCACGTGACCCTGGCTCCCGGGTGCAACCCAAACACCATGTGACACTTATAGTCACTGTATTATGGCTCCTATGGCAGCTGGCCAGGTTTGTTTTGAAGACTTTTTTCTTTTTTTTGAGAGCATATTGATTTCAGGTCTCTTTTTTCTTGATTGAAAATACCAATTAATGTAGAAATGATTGCAATTTTTCATCTTGACATACAGCTGAATTAAAACAATAACACCAGAGAGGTTCAAATTAAGATTCCACTAATAGATTCAATAGTCCGGAAGATAACAGTCATTAATTTCCATTTAGTCCCTTGAAGATGGTGTTGTGCAGACGTTTGTACGTGAAAGACGGCGCCTCAGGAAGCCGGGCGACTGCATCACTGTCAAATGAAGACAAGAACAAGATATCCTGAGAGTGTTGTTTACCTCTCAGGCTAAAACCCCTTGAGAGACTCTTGGAAGGAGCACAAAGTTTGTCCGAAAGAAAAAATCAAGGGGAGGTGACGACACCTGCTGAATGGGCCTTTTCCTGGTGACTCCCGTCCCTGAGGGCCACAGTCCTGCACAGTCTGAGAGGAGCAGAAGATCCTCAACTACTACTTACTCACTGTATATAGTGTGTGTGTGTGTGTGCGTGTGTGTGTGTGTGTGTGTGTTCATAAAATGCTACCAAACTTTTCTTGGGATCAATAAAACAACAAAAGATCATCTCTGAGAAAGCATGTTGGTGAAAAGTGGTCGTAAAGTTATATGGAGGCACAGAAATTACTTTAGTTTTTGTAAAATCACTTTAAACTGCACTTTGAGAATGACATATATTTTATGCATTTATTAATTTTATTTATTTATTTGAAACATATGTATTTATTATTTAATTTATTATAATGATCATCAATATACACAAAGAACTAAATGAACAAACTACCTACACTACTCACAAAAAGTTAGATTTTTTGGCTTTTCATGTGAAATGTATGAAAAACATAAAATTTCATCCTACAGTGACATTATGTCATGAAAGTAAGTGTCAGATATTTACCTTTACACAGATGACTGTATCCACAATAATTAATATTTAGCAAAAGTATTGACAGTCACCAGGATGAAATGGTATTTGATCAAAAACATCTGCATTTCCGCATCAGTCTTTTTAACATGGCCAATATACAGATTAAATGTTATTTTCCAGTTAGGTTTAAACTCATAAATATGACACTTCAAGGCAATTTAGATTATTATCCCTTCTGTTCAAAATATATGAAAGAAATTCAGATCTGATCAAATTTTCTGTCTGGTCAGTCCTTTCTCTGGGAGGGGGAGTGTGATCAAACCTGCTTGCTCAAGATGCGTCAACAGTTTTTGCTTAAGCAGCATGACTAAGGCTAATGTGTGAGCCAAGACGCTGGCAAGACAATCCATGTAAACAGCTTGGTAACAAGCCTGAAATCTGCTGCAACTGCTTCAACAACTCAGAAAAAGACAACAGCAGAAGTTTTGAAGTCCTGTTTTGCTGTGAAACTATGAAGAGAAACTTCATGGATGTCTACTATTGAGACTGAAGATTTGATTTAAATTGTTTTATTGCATTCCAATTGTATTATTTTCATAATTATATTGTCCATTTTAATCATATTGAATTATAAAAAATAAAAATTAAAAAAAACCTCAGTGTGTTGTGGGTTACATTTTTCCCCTTTTGATATCAATCAAACAAACTGAAAGTCAACACAGGAGAAGTTTAGGAAAACCCCATTTATCTGGATCATATTGTATTGTTTTTTGTTGTTGTCTTTACACAAGCCTTATCATCATAAAGTTTGAGGACTACAGAATTACAGGAAACAAGCACCATCAATCTGTCACTGTCTCTGAACTCCTGCTCTCCTGGCTGCGATTCAGGCAGTGAATTAATCAAAGGAACTGTTATTGCCAAATTACTGACACGAGTTCAGAGATAAACGTCTCCTGGCTGACGCCGACTGACAGTCCCGAGAGTGATTAATTTCACTCCACTCGGGTGATTGGCAAGAGACTCAAACTGAGGCTGGCGCTTCATCGCCATCATTGTTTCAGGCATAATCGCATGTTTTCAGGAAAATGGAAATTCCGGATCTGCTCTGCTGCAGCTTTCCGTTTCACGTCTCCAGATGCCTTGGCGAAGTGGACAACACATTTCTATTTTTGCCTTTCTCTCGAAGCTGAAGAGCCTCGGAAGCCCAGGGGTCAATGGTAGAGCACTTTCTCAAAGGTCTCAATTTGAGCCGCAGACAGGATTGAGTTATGTGGTCAGTGTCCTGTCAAATCCAATAAGGAAAGCAAGGTAGAAAAAAGCCCAAGGTTTCCTTTTTTTTTTTTGCAACCAGAGCCTCATATATAACACCCATTCAGTACCTGCTGAAGGCAATAATGCAGTTATGTTTTCATAACGGGGAGAGACAGGTCCGCATTTTGGCTCCTGAAAGAGATTTAGCTGGATATCCGAAAGGACCGGGATACACCTGTGACCCGGGAGTGATTTATGATGAAAAGCACAGCGGGGATCTTCTCTAAAACAACTTTACCTAAATGCTTTGATGAAAATAAAACAAGAAATGTAATTATGAAATGTAATTGCGAAATGCAAACTAAATACAATGCAAGGCCATAATAAATGTGTCGATTGTTGCGCAGATTTAGACCTGGGACATAAAATATTTTTTTTAAGTGAAAACTGAAAATCTTTGTGGTGTTGTGGACGTCCATTTACATAACAGTGGTGCAAAGCGCAACTTTTTTAATCAGCTCTCAAGGTTGGCATTTTAGAAAAAGCTCTGACTCCATCTCCATGGAGAGGAATACAACTTTTCTGAAATGTTGCTCACCAAGGCTGCAGTAAGTAGTTCTTCTGCATTTGCACAAGTAGATGGACAATCGTAAACGTTGTCATGATTCTTAGTCCATATTCTCCTGGGACTTTTAGTTTAGAGTCACACAGAATAACAATCCAATTTCCTCATAGAAATGTCCATGTGTTAATGTGTACTGTGTATTGTTCTCTGCACGCATGTGTGTGGTTTTATTATGAAAACAACCAACAGCACCCACTTGGGGCCTGGCATGAAACATGAAAATTTTTTGAAACCAAAAATGCAAAATCAATTTGTTTTCACTTGAAATAAAAACCTCAAATTAATATTTTTTGCATTCATTTTCATCAGAGTTCTGAAAATTGGTCAACCTCGCTAAAATATCCTTATTGCAAAAGTGTGTGGTGTGTATGTGCTTGTGTGTGCTAGTCTGAAGTTAATTGCATCAATTTCACCCAATATGTGAAAAGTGATAATTCTGCTTCATTCTTTTTTTTTTTTTTTTTTTGTACGGTCTGTCGCTAAAGTTGCTTTAATCACTGTGCAGTTGAGATACATTTGATCCCTTTGTCTGGTGAAAAAGAATTCAGCTGAAACGTGGTCTACCCCTCCCATTCCCGCATGTGACCCAGCTCACAACCATAATTCACACTCACAGCTCAGAAATCCAGAAAAATAAGTTACAACCAGCTCAGACATTTTCAACTGCGGGAAATTGACTGAGCAGAGCAAGAAACATTATCACCTTTTGATCTTTGCCTGTTAGCCTAAACAACCCCGATCAGTCTTGATATCAGTCCCGTGGAGAGAAAACGAGATCAATCAAATCCATTATCTGGCTTCTGTGTTTATCACGCTTTAAAAGTTGCAGCAGGAGCTGCCGTTGTCATAGAAACAGCTGCAGTAGGAAGAAGGAAAAAAAAAGGTTAGATTGTTGTTGAACTTGCTGGGATGCATGGGAGTAAAGAGAATCATCATTATGTGAGATATCACTGCCACGAGCGGAGAGGAAGAGGAGATTGATGGTGGGTGTTGCTGGGTTTGTTTGCTTAAAAGCGAGCCCTAACAAATGAATGTCCGCCGGCGAGTGTGAATTCAGCCCTCGCCCCCATATAAAGAGGCAACGGAACGCGGCCGTGCACACAGACAGGATCGAGTGAAGGCAATATGCAGCCGCAGGTGCAGGGATTTGGCTGAATTCCAGCATAGTAATAAAACTCAGTGACAGTTTTTTTTTTTTTTTTTTTTATTGTTATTTATTTATTTTTTTATGTTTTCCAGCCCCAGAATTGTACCTGAACCACGATGCATCATCTTGTCTTCCTTTCGGAAATGAGTCCTGCCTGGCCCTCCTTGCAGGAAAGCCGAGCCATGACGACATGTCTCTTCACTCCGGGCTGGCGTATTAGCATTTGTGCCGACGAAGAAAGCATCCTCTATGCTGCGAACAATCCCTAAAACATCGGGCTGTTTGTGGAAAAGTGCTTGTGCTCCAATTCAATTTCGCCAAGATGTGAAAGTGAGAAATCTGAGACGTTGCAGAGCCATTCTTTCACACGATGGCCTCAGCGCTGCCTGATGTGTTTATTCAGGCAGGGAGGACGCTGAGTTTGATTACCTCCAGGTCTTTCTTTCCTTTCACTCAAGTTCTACATCAGTTTACCAGATGGATTTTTTTTTTAGACTTCCTCCTTTAACAAATGATTCACTGATACTAACAGCTACTTGTGTGACAAATTGATATTCTACTGTAACCAAACCATCAATATATGCATTATGAATTTCTGTTCATTGTTATCTTCCAGCATAAAAAAATATTGATGAGAAATAATTAAATTGTGCGTGCAACATTCATTTAATGCACAAGCCAATATATTCATGTTATTATCACTAATTATTGTTATTATCACCAATAAATGAATGGTAACTGAAGCTAAACCTCGTACTGTGATGTTCTCACCTACCATAGTGCTGAACACTCCTCCACTGTGTGGCACTGCATCATCAGGCAACCTTCATTATTTTCCATCCAAACCATTACAGGATGCTAATTAAACATAGTGTAACATCTTCTTGTTGAAAACATTCAATCTCTTGTTAACAAGAAAATAACTATGATCTAGTTTAAATTTTGTATGATGAAGTTTTGCCATGTGTGGAGAATGAAAATACAATCTACATTTTCAGAGTTTAAAGAAAAACATATATCAATGAAAGGAAATGCTGACAAAATGATCATCCACCCGTCCCTCTTCTACACCGTTTTATCCTGTTTAGGGTACTGGAGTGGAGCTGATCCCACTTAGCTCAGGACGAAGGCGGGATGTGTTCTGAACTGATCATCACTCAATCAAAGACAGTCACACCAAGGCTGAATTATTCCCAGAGCAAATTCACACTTTTTCTGGAGACGAAGCATGAACAAGAATTCACAACAATTGATCAGTTTATCTACACTATGGCGCCAAATCCAGATTGATTCCTTTCAGGTTTTTGGGAGGCATCTTCTTGAAGGATCAATGGCAAAATCACAAAAACAGATTCTTTTTCTGGTTGGTTCACAATTAATTTTTCCGTTGCATCATCAAAGACAAGAAGGCAAATGAAGAAAAGCTGGAAAATGTTGGAGCTTGGTAAGAGTTTCAAGCTGTTTTACCGAGTCCAGAGCTTGATTAAACACTCAAACACAAAACTGTATCGGCTCTAAAGATCTGATGGAAAAACAAAGCCAGACCTGAACTTCAGACAGTGTGATGGGTGTGAAATAGCGGGCGTATTTGCAGCACAGCGCAGCACAGGAGATGAGATGAGGTAAGTGCGATCTCACCAGAAGCGAGCAGTTTGCGCTCCACTCACCTGAAAGTGAATGGCTGATCTCTGTTTCCACACACATACACCTTGTTTAAAGCCAGGGCTCTTCGCCATCAAAGGCTTTCAAAACTCCAGAACCACAAAAGAGCTTTTTGAAGCAATATCTCCTGATGTTTCAATGGGACATGCGTGTGCCAAGGAAGGAAAAAAAAATCCTCTAAACTAGCAGATCCATCCACAGCCTGCTTCTTCAGAGATGTTTAATTAAAACTGGACCCTCCTTTCTCCTTGGAGATTACACTCCAGTGAGTTGTGGAGACATTGTAAACATTACTGATATTTGTTTTCAATGGATTATTTATCTTTGTTGATGCATCCCAGCATCTGTCCGTTGCACAGTTTTGTAGCTGTAAGTGTGAAAAATTGCAGCAGTGAAAAAAGGGTAAATCGAAAATTTGCTCAGGTAAGTTTCCCAGACAAAACAGACGAAAACCCAAAGTTCCGTTTGTTTCACCATTTTGTTATCATTAAGGAAACTTTGAGCTGAGTAAAAGCTGTGGTCCAATCCGGGAATGGATTCCACAGAGTGTGTATAACCTTGAACAAGTGGTGGTAAAAGGGAATTTGGCAAGGTATTGGTTGAAGCATTCAAAATTGACACGCTAAGTCAATCTGACTGAAGCCCAACGAGAAATTCAAACACGTTTTAGTTCTTTGTTGTGGCACAAAGTACACATGATGAAAATATCTTAAGTTTCACAAAACCAAACCATCACTATGGAAAATTATTACAATTTGAATGAGACTTTCTGGTGCAAAATACTATGAAATGTTCCCTCCCAAAAAATTCTAGCAGTTCATTTTGCATGTTTGTCCAAACTGACAGCATTGAGGCAAATGATAGCTTGCTCACAAAGAATTTGGTTTTTGAAATTTGTTAAAAGAAACTTTAACATTGAACATGTCAACATTTGAAATTCTCACAATTTGCATGGTGGTTCAGCGGCCGGTTTTGGAGTACGGGCCATATGTTTGACACCCCCTCCTTCATTATAACATTAAGGTTCTGCAATTAGCTTCAAAACACAACAAAGTATTCATCTGCCACGTACACAGCCCCACACAATAACATGTGGAGAAAAGCATGTGACAAGGAGTTTAACATCAGCCTTTTGTTACCTGAGAGCTGCTTCATGTGTCTTCATTACCTTTTCTTAGAAGTCAATTTGAGATAAACGTGTAACAAAGCATGCACGAACATACGAATAAGCCGCAGCTCGATGTGAATGGCTTCACTTCATGTTGCTATGGAAAGCAGAGATTTTTTTTTTTTTTTTTTTTTCCGCTGAAATCTCTCAGCAGGGCCTATATCAAAAGCGCAACGTCGGCAGCAGCGAGGCTCGTACCTCCGGGAATTCTCCCCGCAAACATGCAGCCGAGAACAAAGGCGGTTATTGTCAGAGTGGGTTCCGATTTGACTGGTAATTACGTTCAATGAGGAGAAACAAGGCAATCTGGAGCACTTGATGTATCGTATCCAAAGTTTTAATGGTCTAATTCTGCGTTAACGTCGGAGATAAGCAGAAAACGGAGATGGCACTCAAACACGTGCTTGGAATACAAAGGAAGGAGAAACACAGTCGTGCTTTTGAAATATGGCGTGATTCGGATCGAATAGCCGAGAAATAATGTAACGCAAGACTAAAAGCATACACAAATCAAGGTTTTCTTACTTTGATGCACTGTGTATCCTGATGCCTGTCTGTCAGAACCAGGACCAACAGTTTGTAAAGCAAAGGAAGTAAAGGAGACGATCTGTTGGATCCATCCACACGGTGAGTCTTCATTGGTCCGAACAGTTTTCTCTTTCTAACATCCCCTTTGAGTATGAAATGTTCACTTGCTCCCAACCAGGTGCCACGATAATTAAGAATGATCAGTGTTGCACACTTCACATGCACAGAATTTTGTGACTGATTAAGAAATTATTCTCTAAATGTACTTGTCTAAATATACACCAATGTAGAGAGAGGTTTTGTATGGAAGACAGTGCGCAGCTTGGTGAAGAAAGGAAGGCAAACAACATAGAAATGGGGATTAAGGGTGGGAAGAGAGCCTAATGGCAGCAGATTATAATGGTATTAGTACCTGGTGAGACACAAGCACGCACAGCAGGCTGGAGTTTGTGGCGTCTGTGGGAAGACGGGGCCGACGCTCAGCGGCTGAGTCACACAGGAGCTAAGCAGAGGGGCGAGGATCATAAAGACGTGGCGCTCGCGGCTCCACTGAGTCATCCTCCACCGGCTCTGACCTTTGTCAGTCGAACCTTTCATCGGCTCCCGTTGGCGTCCAGAGCCGGAGGTCCGTCAGGAATCCCGTATTTATTTGCTCGCCACTGCTGTAATGAGGATTTTCTTTTCCCATTAGCTTTCTGTCAGGAGCGCTGCAGACGTGTTCCAGTGGCCCGCCAACATTTCAGTCTTAATGTGATTACGAGAACATTATGATTAAGACATGGGTCACAAGAACATATTAATCTGGTTATGATATTTATGTTAAGGCCACATGGAGATGATTAATGCAGCAATTATGACATCCACTATTAGGCACGTTGTTTGAGGCTTATTTCGACACTTAATCCAGGTGAAATTGTTACTTCAGTTTAAACACTCAGTAGGTTTGCTCTAATTAATTACGTTTTTTATAGGTGCTACACCTATTCTCTGCTGGGCTTCATGGAATGAGCGACATAAACCAAAGAAAGCTGCATTACTGATACAATGCAAAAACACCATAAACTAAGACACAATTTTAGATTGACCATGTTTTATTTTGATAGAAATGCACATTTTTTTCTGCTGACTTGATTATCAATCTCATTCTCATTCTCAAAAATATTAAGCGACTTAATGCAGTTGGAATGGGGTATTATTGTAGGTAAGCCCAGACAGCATCAGCAGGGCGATTTCTTCATCTGCTTTCTCTTCGAAAGATTGAAGATAAGCTAAAATCAAACAACCCCATCAAAGCAAATTGCTGTCAAATCCAATCGTACAACTTCTTATGACTGCGGCCTGTGTGTGAGTGTCCTGAAGCGAATCTGAACATTTGTTGTCTCCGTAACACCATCATTTAAAATAGAAGATTCTAAGGCTGTAGGTTCGTTACAATCAGGGGTAAACAGAGCTGAGAACATAAAACCCAGGGTAATGTTTACCAGTTTATTACAAAATGTATGTAAATTAGCAGATGCCAGAACAAAGAAGAAGACAGTGAGGTTGAGCTCTGCATGTCAGATGCAGGCCTTATTTATCCAACAAGCTGCACATTTGTCACATATACTCCCTTCTTCTGCCAAGCTTTCCCATCCAAGTCAATTTCACAGCTCGGCTGTACTGACTTTTTCTTCTTCTTTTTTTTTTTCCACCCTTTCCTCTCTTTCAAACTCAATCCCTGAAGAGTTTCCGGAGACAGCAGTGGCCCTACTGTCAGCCGATCGAAAATCTCTCATTAATTTAAAGGCACCGTTGATGCCTTCCGATTACGACATGAATAATAAATAGGGCTGATTGTCTCCTGGCGGGGGGAGAAGCCCTGCTTTAATTCACTGTCTATCCAGGCATATTAAGAAAACTGCTCCTCCGTAGCAAAAGAAAAAAAAAAAAAAAAAAAAAAAAGCACAAACAGCCCCGGACATGTGACACTGTTGTTCTGGACCTAATAAACAACCAGTCGGGGTGTGTTACAGAGGGACGCTCCGGTGGTCTGCGGCACACACAGAGAAACTGTGTCAGTGGAAAAACCACTAACAGCTCAGGGAAAAGTGCTGGAGTATCTCATATAGCGCATCTGATGTGAACTCTGATGGCTCCATCAGATATAGTGACTCCCACCACATTACCCAGCAGTTACACCTCTATCAGTTTCCTGTATCAAAAGGCCTTAACGCAATTTGAGCTCCAATTTGCAAAGTAATTACAGATTATGACACTTTTTCCTTTATGCTTCTAAGAAAAAAAAAACTGAAAAATGAAGTGAAGCAGATAAGGAGATGGAAGAGTTAGCATTCTGATGCATTTTGCAGGCACAGACACTCAGGGTCAAAGCACTGCAATTTACCCACGATTCCCAGAGATCACAGATCTTTGCCTCATCAAGCAGTCGTTCAGTGGGGTCTTCCTGATTATCACAGCATTACCGCCTCCAGTTTATGAAGCCGCTGTTAATAATTCAAAAGGTTGTCTGCCCCAATTGTGGACTTCCTCCTGGTCTCACATCCGGTCTGGAACTACATGTAATAGACCTGTGCAATGAGGACTGCCGAGGTGTTATGTCTCCACCTAAAGGTAACCCGAGGAACTGGGCTGGAGGGATGCGCCTGCATGTGAGAGTCCCACATGACCCAATGCTGAACTAATATGCAGGACAATCAAATAACCACTCAAATGGCATTTTAATCAGAACAAATTGCAGATCTTTGTAATATTTCCAGACACATTAGTTACGAGCGGATGTGTTGAAGCTTGTGGAATCAGCAGAATTCAAAGGAAACATGATATATGTATGCAGAGTTCAATGAAAACACCGCAAAACACGACAAATCATTGATTTGGTTGTGTATAATGCAACACAAGTCACGGTTTTTTATTCATCTGAAACAATAAAATTGCATCATCACATGGCAGATGTGCAAAAACTTGTGCAATTCTGTATAAAACTGTAACGTGGCTAAAATATTAAATAAAGGCAAAAAAAAAATCTACATAAATTCAGTTAGTTTTTCTTTGACTTTCTCTTCGATGTTTGCATAGTATTTCATCTGGGCCAGCAGAGCTTTAGCTGTCTGAAGCTCCCCTGAAATGACAGGAAAAGAAAAGAAAGAGGGTATAAATACGCAGCTGAATTAATAATTGGGTAATCTAACGGGACACTTCGTCACACAACCCATTTCCAAAATGGTTGGGATGATGTGTAAAACACGTAAATAAAATCTGGATGCTTGGTTAATCTAACAACCCTGTATTTTAGTCACTGTTAGAAAGAAAAATACTGAAGGCAACAAGTTCAGCAATCAGTAATGCAGGGTTTTGAACTGTCTGCTCCGGAAAACATGGATGATCTGTCTAATCAATAACCTGCAGGACATGATGTCCATCGCTTCCAAAACATCTCCACACAGACCAGTTTTCTCTTTTTCCTCAGATGGTTTGAAATGAGGGTTTTGGTATTCTGTTTGAGTTGTTTTTTATTTCCTCTGCAGGAAAAAACTTCAACTCCCATAAATTCACTTCTTAATCTTTATCTCACTATAACCTGTTCACCTTGAATGTTGAAATTTAATTGCAATAATAAGTGTACGGTTTATTTATTAGCTCCTTCAGAATGCCAAAGGTCACTGTACACAATGAACAACTTAAAATTCAGTTAAAAAAACAAGTGTATATAAAAAAAACAGATTTTCAGCAGTCCGCCATGTTTTAACGTGAATATGCTTTTTTTTGTATCTAAATAAAAACATGACTCTTCACATGCTAGTTACAGACTTTAATGAAATACAAAAATGATGATTGTAATCTGCTACTAATGATTTTTTTAAGCATCATTCAAGACTTTAATTCATCTTCATTACACCTACAATGAACTCCTTAATGAAAATGTATGTTTTAATAAGAATCTTTTATAGTTTTGCACTCCAATTATGTTTCATCAAAAATTAAAGGAATCGATGTCTGCTGAGAAAAGGCAAACCCCTGATCCCAGAAGCCAAAGCTCAACAGCAAACATGATGAGCTCTAAGAGTTTATCAAGAGTATTAAAAAATCTACACAGAGAAACATTACTCAGAAATGATTCCACAGATTTGACGTCTTTTTGTACTCCAGATTGATGAACTCTAATCATCTTTACTGGTTTTTACAGCCAGAGAGCGACCGCACCCGCGAGAAACAGGAAGTGTTTGCGTGAGCGACTGTACCTTCACAGAGGGCTGCATCTATCTGCTTTGTTAAGTCCACCAGCTTCCCTGCAGATAAGGAAGAGACAAGTTCCAGTCATGCACGTGTTGACAAGCGATGGCACATACAAGGCCACAAGGGCAGAGGGGGGGTTTCTTTATTCTTAGAAATTCAACAGCACACTCGCTGCTGAGAACAACTGCTTGATTTGAAGTAAACAAACCGCTATAGGAAAATCAAAGAGTCGTGCTGCGTTGACACAGCTGGAGGAGTGCGCCACGTCACACGTGCTCCACAGAGAACAGACGCGAACGTGTTACTCATCCGGTTAGCCTTTCATTTGCAATTATGCTCTGTAATTACCTCTGGATAGAATAACAGTCGGTGTTGGTGGCTGAGTGGGCCATTCCCACCCCGCTTCATTTCCCTGCACTGTAAATGTGCACACCAGTTGCTCTTCAGTTGCATTTCTGACTGAGTAGCTTTTCAAGGAGCTTCAATCCGTTAATATAACTCTGCACCGGGTGTTACTATGGTAACAACAGGTGCCTCCAGATGAGCCGGAGCAGAAATCTGCAAGATCCCCTCCAGACATGTTTTAAGATGTCTATAAAGTACTCCTTTTTTTTTTTCCCCCACTGATGATTCCAGTCTGCTGTGTGGGTTTTTATTCCGCTGAAAAGATCTTTCAAATGACGTCTACTGCTTAATATAAAGGAAATAGAGCTGAAAATCAACCGCTTTACACAAACTTTAAGGATGAAAACTTTAAACTGAGCATGTCGCAGTGAAAAAGGGCTTTTGATTATTGAGGTTTTGTGTCTAAAAACCAGACAGAAATGTAAAAGGTTACATAACTGATCCGAACAAATGCGTTATGCACATAAAAAAAGAGATAACTGAAAAGAGAACAGTTCATTTTTACATCATATTAACTCAAATATTTCTATAATTTTTTACTTATTCCTTTTTTTTTTTTTAATCATGCTCAATATGGCCTCTGGCTTTCAAAAGAAAAATAATCTTAAGAAATGTCTAATAGTTTGAATCATTCTTTTTGACTTTCGTGACTTAAAAGCTAAACTAAATCAGTAAAAAACCTTGATATATTCCAGTGTATTTGTCAACAAATTTACAATATATGAGAGTTTCCATGATTTCATTAAATTCTGCAAAAACTAGAGATGCACAGATACCAATACCAGTGTATCAGGTCTAATCCTGCTCAGAGGACTCATGCCCAGAAATGAATTATGTTCAGGCAAAACATCAACAGGAGGGGAAAGAAAGCTGGTATAACAGCAGCAGCTCAGTCTCCAGACCAGCGGAATTATCCCGAGGTCGCTCTTCATAACTACTCAGTGGATCCAGGAGGATTTTACTGAGCCGTGCTACATGCTACATGCTAAAGAGTGATGTTACATGATACACATGACTGAAATACGACTGATACACTCATTACCCGTGAGCTGGGGTCTGTGGCGGCGCACAGCAAGCTCCTCTCTGCATATCAAGTCTACTACTGTGTCGACAGTATGCATAGGTTAGTGTGTAGGAAGACGCTACTCTGTCCTCTGCGTACTGGAGCCTTCAAGGCTGTTGGAGGTGTGGAGGCGACTCGCACCAACTCATCGCCTTTGTGGATCATTCATTTATGGATTATGAATAAGGCCTAATGGCATTTAGCGAGAACTTGCATTGCTATTTGGCATTGGCGAGTAGCTAAGGGTTCGTACTCGCACTTGTCCTTGAGAAAAGTGTTACTGATGCATCACCGGTGAAAATATAAATTCTGTTCCAATTAATTTGAGATGTGTCCACCTGTGTGTATGTATATAAACACACATTCACCAACAAGAAATTGAATCCAGTTCTGACGCATGCGTTCACCTTTCATGTCCTGGCCGATCCTCTCGGCCTCCGCTGGAGTCCGCGCTTCATCGAGGGCCTCATTGATCTCCATCAGCTCCATCAAAAAGTCCGTCTGGGCTCCGGAGTCGGTGCCCTCGTCTATGTGCATCCCCGCCAGCTCCAGCTGGAAGGGAAAAACAACGTACAATAGGAATCTGCTCTTTTAAATGTGCGCCGCCGCTCTTGACTGTCAGGCGGCGAAGAACAAACGAGGAGCCAGACGGAGCTCGCAGTTATGAAAATAAACTATTCATTAGAAGTGAAAGTCAGAGATTTCAGACTCACCATATAAAGACCGCGACTCAAAGGCTTGAGCAGAGTCGTGTATGCTTTGTTCACCAGAGCTGACTGGCTTTCAGAATACTCCTGCTCCTTCTGAAAGAGAGCGTTTGGTTAGGTCTGCGTCTAATGATGGCAGGTTAACTCCAAAAAAATACAGGAGACTCTTTATTGTGATATACATTCCAAACTGCTACAGTCTGTGACAGAAGGGAATAACGCTGGCGCTGTTTTACACCTCACTATCTCGATCTGCGCCTCTGTCATTTTTTTAAAAAGACGAACCCTTGGTGATGCTGACAATTAGGTTTATGGCGTGCAGCTCCTCTTGTTGCATCGCGTCTTTCTGGGACCCTTCAAGAGATGCAGGTGTGAGTCTGACAGGGCAGATGTGTGGAAACGAGACAGGGAGGAAAACATGTCGGAAACGCGAAGGCAGATCTGAGTACACTGTGCTGCTATCGGGTCTGTCAGCTCTGGTAGAAATCAATAGTCTCCAGCTCTCGCCCATGGGCCGCTTCGTGTGAAGCCGTTTCTGTAATAACAACCATTACAGTTAGGTGGCTGCCTTGTAGCCTTGTATAAGTAATGAGTTTTCTATATGTGATGAAGACCCCCGAGGCGGGAAGATGTCTAATTAAGAAGAAATAGCCGGAGGTGGTGATAAATAAAACAAAATCAGTATGATATTGGACAGGTTGTGCGTGAAGGAGGCATTTATGCTCTCACTCCTCGCTGGCGTTCTGCCCAATGAGTTTAGCTTTCATGTCATGCCATGAAAACACTCTGCATTGTGCGTTTCCACCTGAGTGTACAGAATAAATTGCGTGTAAATCAGTGCATGTTCTCTCCTCTTCCCTCCCCATCTGATTTTCAAAATGCTTATTCCAACAGACTGCTTTCTCAGTGATCTACAAGAGGGAAATTGGAAAATGTGGAAATTTCCCACAATTTACAACATTGTAAAACAAACCACAAACACCACTTAGCTTTGCACAGCTTAGATCCAAGAGCACGGATCTCATTTCTTTCTGTGAAAGCTGCCCGAGTCTAAAATGTTTTTGCGTAAAACATCAACCAAAAAGCCTCCTGGGCTTAACTCTACCGTGGGCTGAATGCGATTTACCAAACACTTCTCCAAACCCATTTTCTCTCACCAAGTTCTGATGTTAAAAAAGGCAACCGATACCTTTTAAAAACACAAAAGTCAACCAAAACTAGAGCTCTTTCATTTAGTCAGTGCACCATAATGTTGATTATATGACCTTCAGTAACTCCACTTCCAAACAGCTAGAATGCTCTGAGTTCTTGCATATGGAACAGAGAATTTTGATTTTGGAAAAATAAATAAATGTCATCTTTTGACGTGTCTTGACTTCAGTAAAACCACCTTGTTGGCCGGATGGTTTTCTCCCTAATTTCAGCGGCTACATTTTCTGTTTTTTGTTTTGAAACCTCATAATTATGGCTGGGTTGTCGTCGTCGTGCCTCCTGGGCGGAAGGTGACAGGCTTCAGCGGCGTTCTGGTCAACCTGTATTCAGTTGGACAGGAGAAGAGAAGCCACCTGTTGCTCGATGGAATCATTCAGGTTATTGTCTGCGGTCCCATCTGTGACCGTCTGCATGTCCGAGCGAGGTTTGAGATGCAGGCCAATGACGATCACACCGTTTATCCAGGTGTACTGTTCCAAGTCCGACACTTGGTTCTCTGGCAAAAGCTTATCCCTTTAAGCATTCGAGAATTTGAGTCCCTGACTGTTCTCTGCAGCGAGATGCTCGCTTGTCACCTTCCATTTCAAGTGTTCAGCAGCAGTTGGCCAAGTGGGTTCAGGGAAAACAGGATACAGGATGGATCCTTTCCTGAAACCCTAATTCACTGGTAAATATTCAGACACAGATAAACAAAGCCTTCTCAGGAAACTGAAGGGTTTGCTCCCGCGTTGTGTCAGAGAGGATTGATGGTTCACATATGTCAATAATTCACTCAGTCAAGTCCCTGGTGTGGGATTACTCCTGCACATGACCATATGTCAAACTCCAAATCAGTCGTCACTAGCCTCAGTGAACTCCCAGAGACATAACCAAGGCAATTTCCTTTTTTGCCAAAGCTTCTCCACAGCAACAGAGCAATTATATTTGTTTTGATTTCATTAGCTGAATGGTGCTCCTTTGACGAGAGAGTGACCGATATGTTAAAATCAGTGATTGCCACCTGAATATAACTATCTCAGTAACACATTTTCTGTCACTCAGAGGGATTAATTTTCAAAGAGGTCAGTGAACAAGCCAGGTTCCTGGGGATCAGGAAGACAACGCATTTCCCAGAAAATGAGAGAGGGCCTCAAATGAGAAGCACAAAATGAAAGATTGTGCTGTGAAGTTTGAATTTGCATTGTTTTATAGTTGTATCTAAGTGACTAAAACCAAGACACCAATCAGTCACAATCAGTTACTCTTTACATACTGATGTAATTGCTTTGACGTATAAATGAGGCTTCTTTTCTGTATCCAGTATGTCTATATGTCCCACGTCTTTATGCTGCTCGATGTGCTGTGAATTGCCCCTCGGGGACAAATAAAACTGATGGAAATTGAAAATTGGAAAAATAATAAAAGCAATCCAAACTCTCGACATCAAGCCACAAAATATCTCCACCCGATGGTGAAATGGCCGTAACGCAAAGAATGAAAGCAACACCGGAGAAACAAAGCAGCCATAAAATGATGCAGATCATCTGAAAAACGTGGAATTTGGGAAAAAAAAATACGTTTTTGATGTTGTAAAAATCAAACCACGCTGATTTTGACTGTTGGTATGGATAATGTCTGCTCCTGGCTTTTCCCTGCTGTTATAATTCCGGGCTTACAGACCGACACGCCTCGCCTCTGTTTCTACCACTTGGCTGACCTTTTGATAGGCACAGACACTCGGGGCATCGACCAATCCCGGCCGAGCAATCAGGAGCGTCCATATGAAAAGGGTGAAGCCCATCATATCCCCGCGGGCAGTCTGGAGGAAACGGCTCACCTCTCTTTATGCCTCTGGCTTTGTGGTCGGACTTGTGAAGATTACTTGGTGAAAACTTTGTTACGGAGTCGTAAAGACTTTAGAAGAGTTTCACACAAAACTTGCAAAAGTCATGGCAACACTGGCCTGACTGACTAACCCTTCTTTTTTTTTTTTTCCCTTTCATATTTGTGTGAAGGCTTTGTGCTTAAGTTTGCTTTTTTTTTTTTTTTTGTAATTGGAAATAACCTTGATGGCCTTTCATGTGTTTTTTCTCAAGCCTTTATTGGAAAACTTACTTCTAGTTTTGGTTTTCTTTAAGGTCTTTTTTCTTTATTGTACATCAATCTACCTGACTCACAACTTTTCTACGTTTTATGGTTGAATAAAGGCTCCGAACAAATCAACTAGAAATTAAGAATAACATGGAATAATATAGCTTTTGAAATGTTGGCAGTTTGTCTAAATTAACTACCTTCTTCCCTCAGAATAACAACAGATTCTGTCTTTGTGGTACTGATCAACATTATTAAAAAAAAATGTGAACTGTAAAAGTCTCAACTTTACCTGACAGTTTGTTTGCAAACTCACACTTCTTATATGTAAATACATTGTATATAGCTTCTGTTTTCTTTTAGCTTCGCTGGGTTATCAGCTTAAAGCACTGCGTTTAGACACAAAGCCCCGGTGGATGTCTTAGCGTGTGATGGTAGGGGAAAAGGAGAGAACAGCTGTAATTAATAATGTTAGCAGAGGCCTCGCACATCCGACTCCAGGCTCGCAGGAATCACCTCCAGGGAGATCTACTGGAGGTGAGCTGTGATTAATGTCATTAGATACACTTTCCTCCCCAAAGGAAGGATTACTGGAAAAGCCCGGTGGCCACATGGGCCCTGAGGGTCAGATGGTCACAAGGAGACACAAAAAGAGAATACAAGCATCAAAAACGATCATGAAAAAGAAGAAAAGGAAGAAAAAAAAAAACATGCACAAAGCTATCAGAGACAACCACATAGAGTCAATAATGGTTAAAAAAAAACACATAATTGCAGAAAAGTGGAACTAAATAAGATCAGAGACAAAATTAGAAATTAAATGCATTTTTTGTGCTGTTATGTCACAAAGATTTGGCATTCACATGGAAATGTTTTGAAAACGATGTCCATTTACACAAAAACGACAGAAACACTGAAAACAATGGCTAGCACCATTCAACCACGATTTAGTGCTGCTGTTTGTTTTTGTAATGAAACCAGACGTGTGTGCAGGGAACAATATGCTACAAATAATAACAATGTCAAGTACAGAGACACTCGTATGGACACAACATCGTTTTTATTGTTCGTCTACTCGTGCATGTGCCGTGGTGTGCATGCATAGTGGCAGCATATATACTCTTAACAAGCGTATTTATCAAATCACCATGCAGAAACTCTTTCTATTGTTAGCATTATGATTGTAACTGTTGTTGTAAAGACAGGTGACAAGAAGTTGAAATTTAAGTATCTGGATGTGCTGCTGTAATTCAAAAGAAAATGTAAAAAAGAAAAAAGGCAAATGTCACAGAAAACAGAAAAAGCTGTAGAAATGACAAAGAGAAGCCAACAAGGCAAAGACCCAGAAACACCTGCAAACAAGGAAACTACAATTCAACACAAAGTGGTCTCAAAACCACAAAAACAACCATTTGACAGATGAAAACAAGAAGAGACTAAGAACCAAGACACGACTGTGTCCAAGTGTTGGTAATAATCATCATGACTTTTCCTCGTGCAAGCAAATCAGTAAAGTTACTGATCATATTACATCATGATATTCTTGTAACATTTTTCATTTTCTTTATTCCTTTTCCTTATTGGCACTATGTATAAACAACTACAAGTTGTGGCTGAATTTTCATTGCACTCTTCCTGTTGTCTATGCTGCTGCAGCACAATTCCCCACACGAGAAGCAGAAGTATATCTAACCACTCAGAGTCAATGATATTTGCATTTTCACGAGTTATTTTTCTTGTTCAAATGGCTCCTGTGCCACTTATCATTTTCTCTTTTTCTCTGCTTTTCCTTGCCTGAAACATTAAATGCAGCCCATCAAGGGCCTAAATTTGTCAATGTCTTTCTCCAAATATATCTGTGAAGTTTGCCCCGAGTTATTCCCTTAGTCACATCACAATGAATCACGCTAACAAAACAGAAATGCACACCCAAGCATCCTAATAGGGGACAAAGGGGTCGGACCCAATTTCCCATGTCACGGTGCAGCTAATAGATAGGAGAGCATCCTCTGACTCACTAAACTGTCTCACTCAGCTGATCTCTATTCCCCTTCCATCCTCCGGCCTACCGCAGATTTCTGGCTGAAGTTGTCCGGGTGAAGAGACCTCTGGAGCTGCAGATATCTTCTCTGCAGCTTCTGTGTGTCCAGTGTGAAAGTGTGATCGCTGGGGGGGGGAAAGGCAACACAGGGTTAAATCAAATGGTTTGACTAACGAGACAAGTTCATGAATAAGACGTGTGGTTCGTGATTTCCATGACTGCTTTTAAAATAAATGTAATATAAATGTAATGCTACATGAGGTTTTCAGAGATACCCTCCTAACTTTAACACTCAAAGAGAAAACCTCTTACTAGCACATATTCTCTAATGCTTTGGGTGTTTATGGATCACAACAGCTCTTCTTGAGGGTCGCTTAACAGCCGCCATTTATATTATTATCCATCAATTTGATCATGTGCAGAAGAACCATTTACTCCAGGCATGGAGCACATGGGCAATCAAACCGTTTCCCCTGTTTATATGAAGACAGAGCCCTAGTGTTTCCAAAAAGTTGCACTGTCAATGGCTCTGTGCACTGCCGTTGTGAAAAGATCTAAGAAGCTAAGTGGGGCAGGGCCTGGTCAGTACCTGGACTGCGAGGGAACAACAGGAAGCCTGGTTGAAAGCAGTGTGAGAGTGAGTAGTTGGTTGTGGATGGAGAGGCTGATGGCTCAGAATGGCAGCCTCGCATCTGTCAATCTACCCCAGGGCAGATGTGCCTACATAAGTAGCTTAACAACACTCAGTATAGAATGAAAGAATAATATAAATGGAAAACAACTCTGAGTGTCCAGAACATATATTTAAAACCAATGCATTAATATTATTACTGTGAAACTTTATCAGGTTGTAACTTTGTAAAATGATGCAAACATATAATTTTATAACACTGAGAAAAGCATAAACTTGAAACATTTATATTAGAATGTATAAGTTTCACATTTAAAATAATAAAAAAAGACAAATGTTTTGCTCTGTTTCTACAGCACATACAATATATTCCATTATTTTTTCATGTATTGATTTAATTACCACCCCAATAAAAGATCCCAAATCAGTAATTCAATCAATCGTATCATCATTGAAAATGAAGTTGAGAAGGCCTTTATAACTCTGTGAATTACTTCACAGAAACCTCACAACAAACTAGACAAACTTATTGTTTCTCAGAATCAACTTCATTCGAATAATTCAAATGTCAGGGTATCCCAATCAAACATTTTCATCTGTGCGGTGCAAAAACCAGACACAGGTCTGCAGTGAGAACTTCTGAAAATCTTTATCTACAAGCACTCCACAAAACTCAACCGTGCAAACAGGAAACCACATAATATCTAACAATATTCTGGAATCCACCTGTCTTCTCTGAGTCTGAAATCATTCAGGGTGTTAAGTTATGTGATAAAATGGAGTAAGTGCTGTGGCTGTAGAAGAGAGGGGCCACAGGGCTTACTGTCAATGTGTCAGTGCACATAGTATAAAAAAACTGAACATCTATGAAGGATGAACTATTTGTGAACAATTCATCTATCCACCTTTGCGACTTTATTTCGACTGGGGCTGATTTACATCAGGGGTGTGAAACTAATAATAAGTCTGCAGACCCCTGTGGAAAAGAAAGTGTACAGAAGGACACTCACCAGTCCATGATCTTGAAATAGGATGTCCCTTCATCTGGGGGTTGCACCACTTTGCATGCCATGCAGAAGAAAGCGGGTGTTCTGTCCAGAACCTGCTGACAGTTCCAGCAGTTCTGTTTCACGTGGCTCGTGGAGCACCTCCTGATCGGACACAGTCCTCCTATGTGGTCAAACAGCTGGGGTTTAAAACCCGGAGCTGAGAACTTGCTGTGCCATGTGTCCTTGTTGATATTGGAGCTCACAGTCCTGCACAGCGCCCGACACGGAGCAGCTTCACAAACCGACTGCAGGCTCGTCTTCAGCCGCAAAGGAAGCACGGCGAGCCGAGGTGAATACAAGCTCCGCAGACATGTCGCTGACAACATTTCCGAGGAATTAGATCCAGTTGCAAACAGTTAAACAACCCTGTTATAACATGAGCATCACCCTCACGGAAGTCATCCTGCTTCGAGTGTGTTGTCAGAATGCAGCGCCACCGCTCGGCCTGGTGGTGGAAACGCAGTGGAAACAACAGCTAGCCCAGCTGCTAGCCACACCGTACTCACTTCCTCAGCAACTAATGTCGCATTAAAGTAACCCAAGAGCGCACCGTACGAAGTAAGTTACACGCCTTCTTCGTGTTTATTATCAGCCATGGATGTACCTCTGTGTTGTTGAACGCGGCGCTCGGCAGGATGTAAAACTTCATTAGCTGCTAGCCTCACTGCTAACTTTGCTAACGTGTTTTAGCATCGGAAAACACCCTCGGTTTATTGTCATTCACGATAAGGAGTGTAACTTTATGTTAGATAGCGGTAGTAGTGTGTCACAGCTGTTGATAGGATTCGGGGAAACACACCCTGGCTTTAACTTTTTGCTGAGTTGCCCGATCGCATACACAAAGATGACAAAGGCATACCATGCTAGCGTTATCAGAGAGGTAAACATAAACACGTAAATACACCATGTCATTCATGAAATGTCATATAATCCTTACTAACCCCCTACGTTTATGTATGAGCAACTGTTGTGGGGAAGGTTTAACTCTGAATATGCTCTGTAGGTAACTTCATTGTGCCTTTTTCAGGTGTTGTGGTAAACCGCATGGCTCTGAGAGAGACAATGTTTCATGTCGAGATGTGGCTGGTCCGCCACAATCATCAGGCAAAGGAGCACAGATAACATCTCCAACCAGGCAAGTATTGTCATGTCTCCACACGACGTGTTGCTGCTCCATCATCTGCCCTCACACACGCTGCTGCACTGGAACAGTAGTGTGACAGTTCCTCTGAAGTGAAGCCAGTGTAAATACACTCAATTTGGCCACGGGTCAGACTAGACGTCTGGACTCCTGGCCTTTACTGCTTCCTAACAAAGTACAAGCTGTGCGATAAGTGCCAACTCTTGATCCCTGCCTGTGATGTGTGCGTGGAGGTGTGTGTTTTGAGGGTGCAAAAGGTGACGGCGGAGTATTCCAGAGAGACACCGACTGGAGACAGCAGTGTCTATAAGGTAAACAGGATCTCCTCCTGAAGGTCGAGGGAGGTGCTTCTCAAGGCCCCCACAGACAATACTCTGGGTATTATTAACGGAAACGGCTAAGAATAGAGAGCAGGGGAGCAAGGTGGCTCCTCTGGCGGCCGCCTTGTTTGGGTTAAATGAGCCAAAACGGAACATCATCTTTAGAAGAGTGACTTCTGGGTGTGGCACACTCGCACAAGGCAAGAGGTTGATTTTGAGGGCTTCGCAAGGCTCTGATGTGCACACAGCTGTTCATGCATGGAGTTATTGAGTTTTACTGGAGCGCGTTGTAAGTAAAGTTGATTTTCATATAGCATTTTATTTTAATAACTGTATATTTTATTGCTTTTTCAGCTTGAATAAGCATTTGCCAGGTCTTTACACTTTTAGTTTTAGTCCTGTGATCTGCATGACAGGTGTTGATTAATGTTGCATGCATCGAATAGTCTTTTTTTTATTCATAGGTATGTTGTTATAGTTTGGAATTCAATTTACATGACAATATTGTCCATTAAAATCAAATCACACCATCTATAAGCTGATGGTCTTTTGGGCTTGGATCAACAGACCATGCAAAGCTATTAACTAGGGTATGTTTTTATTGCTTCTCAGTGAACTCCTCATATTCAAACATAAAAGTGAACCACAAATAATTACTGAAACACTTGCAGTAGCAAGGACCTTGTAAATTTTTGCAAGCTTTGTTTCTACCTGAGGTTTTAGGGCTGGACGATGTCTGATGACATTGTTCAGCATTATGTTATCAATCTGATGTGCACTAAATGCAAGCATTTAGGGAGATGATGTTCATGTCATGGTAACATAATCCACTTTGAATATGTGCATGTAGATATCATAATAATGATAGTGATATATTTTCCAACTCTGATAGATTGTATCACCTTTTTGGAGGGGAAACGCGATAGGAGTAATAATTGTTTTTCCAATCTGTGTCCTCGCTGATAGATATACAACTAAGTCTTTCCACACTTCTAAAGCTTTGTGTGCATGTATTTAAAAGGGGTTGACGTCTCCTAGACACGAGTTTGCATGTCTCAGATTATCTATCTTCATCAAATTGAAAGCCTCATTAGAGGTGATGGATCTGTTTAATCCACTGGCTCAATACTAGAGTCATTACTGAGGCTTTGTTGTCCCAATACGTGATGTTACAGTGTTAATATGATACCAATTTTACAGCGTCTTTTACAATGTGGTATTTTAACGAATGTAAAGTAAATATGGAGTCCTCAGACGAAATGTGATAATCAGCTTCAGTAGAAAAACATATAAAGTGTCTATATTTACTAATGAAGCTGCTGATTGGAATCAAGCACATAAGATTTTCTATGATTAATCCAACGTGTGATGCTGTTCTCTTAATTTGCTTGTTTGTTATGTAGCATATACTTTTCAGACTGCTGTTGCTTTGCTAAGTTTTTTTTTTTCTTTTTTTTTTTCAGGGGGGGGGGGGGTTGTCTTTCTTTTAATATTTTACAGCGACAGCTCTTTAATTTCTCACTGAAATTGTGCCGGGAGTAAATTAAAACGCAGACAAATTGACTTTATATTTCATCGACGCATGCTTTGCCATTTGGCCGGACCATTTAAAATGCTTGTTCCAGTACGACAGCCCGTCGAAGGAAGATAAATTGAACCCGTTTAACAATTTTTCGATCAATGATATGAAAGTCCACTCAGAAACGTCATACGGGAAATTCTTTGTCACAATCTCTAATTCATTTCTCCCAGCAGCCTTTAGATTAACTATTTGAAATGTCATGATGGATGTCCTTGTTAGAATCATAGTACAGAATCGTTGGTTTTGTATTGTTTCGTGATACTTTCAAAGGTTTGTAAGACTTTGTGGGCAAGGGATAATTGATGTTGAGCAAGGCATTTTTTTCTCAAGAATATTTTTACTGTGAAAAACACATTCTCAGAAAGGTGCACAACAAACACTGTGCAGTATCGCAAGGATAATTTAGTTTTCTCTTTTTTTACTTCCACACCTCTGCTAACTCCAAAAACGTGATAAAGATTTTTACCGTTTTTTTATACCACAACATACAGTTATGATCATGTTCTGAACTGTTTTTCTCCTCTTGTACAGGTAAACCATGATCCCCATCACTGAGTTGCGGTACTTTGTGGACACACAGCCAGCATACCGCATCCTGAAGCCATGGTGGGACGTGTTCACCGACTACATCTCGATTGTGATGCTCATGATCTCGGTGTTTGGCGGAACGCTGCAGGTCACACAGGACAAGATGATCTGCCTGCCCTGCAAATGGGTGGTCAATGAGACCTGCAAAAAGAACTTCAGTTCCAACCTCTCCGCTTCCTTGTTCCTGGAACCCAAAGGGATCCAGTATGATCTGGACCGCCACCAGTATAACTACGTCGATGCCGTATGTTATGAAAACAGACTGCACTGGTTTGCCAAGTATTTCCCTTACCTAGTATTACTCCACACCCTCATATTCCTAGCCTGCAGTAACTTTTGGTTCAAGTTTCCTCGGACTAGCTCAAAACTCGAGCACTTTGTGTCCATCTTGCTGAAATGCTTCGATTCTCCGTGGACGACCCGGGCACTTTCAGAGACCGTGGTCGAAGAAAGCGACCCTAAGCCAATGAAAATGAATGGCTCGATGGACCACAAGGAGTCTGTAATCAGCGAGGACGTGGAAGCAAGTGTTCCCATGCTCCAGCGCACAAAGACACGCTTTGAGCAAGGCATCGTAGACAGAACAGAAACCGGTGTGTTGGACAAGAAGGAGGGCGAGCAGGCCAAAGCTCTGTTCGAAAAAGTCAAAAAGTTCCGCATCCACGTGGAAGAGGGAGACATCGTGTACAGACTCTACATCCGTCAGACTATTATCAAAGTCATCAAGTTTATTTTGATAATCTGTTACACAGGGTATTATGTGCATGATATTCAATTCAGTGTTGACTGTTCTGTAAATATAGAGAGTCTGACCGGTTACAGCGTGTACCGCTGTGCTCACCCACTGGCGACACTTTTTAAAATCCTAGCTTGTTTCTACATCAGTTTAGTGGTGGTGTATGGCTTGATCTGCATGTACACACTTTGCTGGATGCTTCGGCGCTCTCTGAAGAAGTACTCCTTTGAGTCGATTCGGGAGGAGAGCAGCTACAGCGACATACCTGACGTTAAGAACGACTTTGCATTCATGTTGCACATGATAGACCAGTATGATCCTTTGTATTCCAAGCGCTTCGCGGTGTTCCTCTCGGAGGTCAGCGAAAACAAGCTGAGACAGCTCAACCTCAACAACGAGTGGACGTTGGACAAACTGAGGCAGAGGATAACTAAGAACTCTCAGGAGAAACTGGAACTGCACCTTTTCATGCTGAGTGGCATTCCAGACACAGTTTTTGATCTGATGGAGCTGGAGGTCCTTAAATTGGAATTAATCCCAGATGTTACCATTCCCCCGATCATCGCGCAGCTGGTCAACCTGCGCGAGATGTGGCTTTATCACACTCCGGCCAAAATTGAAGCCCCGGCACTGGCATTTCTACGTGAGAACCTGAAGTCTTTGCACATCAAGTTCACCGACATCAAGGAAATTCCTTTGTGGATCTACAGTTTGAAGAACCTAAGCGAGCTTCATCTGACGGGGAACCTCAGCGCCGAGAACAACCGTTACATCGTCATCGATGGGCTCCGAGAGCTCAAGAGGCTCAAAGTTCTTCGCCTTAAGAGCAATCTCACCAAGCTACCTCAAGTGGTCACCGATGTGGGCTTGCACCTCCAGAAGCTTTCCATTAATAATGAAGGCACCAAGCTGATGGTGCTCAACAGCCTGAAGAAGATGGTCAACCTGACAGAGCTGGAGCTTATCCGCTGCGATCTGGAGCGCATCCCACATTCGATCTTCAGCCTGCACAACCTGCAGGAGATCGATCTGAAGGACAACAACCTGAAGACTATTGAGGAGATCATCAGCTTCCAGCACCTTCATCGGCTGGTCTGCCTTAAGCTCTGGTACAACCAGATTGCCTACATTCCCATTCAAATCGGCACCCTGACCAACCTGGAGAAGCTGTACCTGAACAGGAACAAGATTGAAAAGATCCCCGGCCAGCTTTTTTATTGCCGCAAACTGCGCTTCTTGGACCTGAGCCATAACAACCTAACTTATATCCCTACAGACATCGGCTCCCTCCAGAATCTTCAGTACCTGGCAGTGACAGCCAACAGGGTGAATAAACAATCATTGATTTCAAACATCTTTATCTTTTTATATTTGTATGTTGTCTACTGCTCACAGTAATCCATTACAAATAATGACCTCTCTGTTTGTTCCTTCTGTACCTTAAAATCCAGATCGAGAGCCTGCCCAATGAGCTGTTTCAGTGCAAGAAGCTTCGCACTTTGAACTTGGGCAACAACTGCCTGCAGTCTCTGCCGTCTCGGTTCGGAGAGCTGACGGCGCTCACGCAACTGGAGCTGAGGGGAAACCGTCTAGAGTGTCTGCCCGTGGAGCTAGGAGAGTGCCGACAGCTAAAGAGGACTGGGCTGGTGGTGGAGGAGGACCTGTTCAACACGCTGCCGACCGAGGTGAAGGAGCAGCTTTGGAAAACTGACAAAGAACAAGCTTGAATCGGTGCACGTGTTTCACAGCAGAGACTGACCTTCTGGGCCTGCGAGCTGGAGAGGAACACCTTCAGTGTTCCCACGGGCTCACAGAAGCAGGCAGGGGTCCGACAGCGGCAGTCTACTGCCAGTAAGGTTGGGTATCGAGAACCAGAACTCTGATTCTGGCTCTTTCTGGTTGCTCCCTTTTGTCTGTTTGATTTTGTTTTGGCAACTACACTCATGCCAACTTTCTCAGGCCTTTCCAGTCTAACCCAGAAACAATGCTTGTCAGCAATAATGTAGCAGTGCCATTGTAATCTGAACCATTTGTTTACATTTTACGCTTCTCAGTTAAGGTGGAGAAGTCAGAGCATGCAAGACTCTGGGCCAACATTACTAATAACAGAAGTATTGTTCAGTACTTAACACAGCATGCAAAGCAATAATCCTGAAATCGAGAAAGCTATAGTAGGACAGACTTTTTTTCTTTTTTTTTTTTTTTTTGCTTGGATGGAAACATGAAGCACATGCTCATTCATAACGATTGAAAAAATTCTTCATGGATTGAATTTCATTGTGAAAATTTAAAGCGTTTGTGTCATTTTGACAAATTGCATTACAGAGGGTAGATGTTTTACACATTTTTGCATTCCCCTTGGTCACAGGCAAACCTGCTGTAAGTCTGGATGGTCATTGTGACGGCTTCAACTGTTCTTGTGTTCCACATCCATACTGCTGTTGTTTGATGTGCTTGGTTTGACACTCATCCCAAATTCATTGAAAAAGAGATTCTGGAGACTGTTGTCAATGTTAGATTCAGATTGGTGAACATGTCGTGAGCCTGTATCTGCGCGGAAAATTTATGTTGGACCTTTCACTTGATAGAGTAGTAATTACTCCACTGAATGTTGCTGATTGAACCAGCAAGTTTTTCGAAACAAAGCCTCTTCTTGGAATACCCAACCTTTACTGCTAGTATACTTTTCAGTGGGAGTAGAGTGAAATCTATGTCATGGCCATGCTGCATTTATATTAATTTTTTTTTGCAACGAATTGCACAATACCAAAATGAACAAATCTGGTGGGAAAAATGTTGTGAATGCGATGAGTCATGCATGTGGATTATATGTCTGAGACTAATGCAAGCTTACCTAAAACACTACCATGGGTTTTTGTTTCTACCTTTGCTGTGGTGGTTTTTTTTGTTTTTTTTTGTGCTTGCTCGCCTGAATCAATGAGCATTGATTCCTGAGCATTAGCATCCACAAATAGCTGAATTTGAAAATATATACATTTTCTTTCGTTAAAAAATTCCAATGGGTGTTCAATTGGATGCTTTTATCTTAGTAACAATGATCGTGGGTTGCTTGGAACTTCCTGAGCTGTAGCAGTTTTGTTTTTTGGCGGTTTGTTTTCCATTGTGAAGCATTAAATCAAAATTGCGTTGGTACACCCAGTCTAAAGATAGAAATATCAGTATCCTAAAAGTAAAGAAATAAATACAGTAAAAGCGGATTGTGTGTGTGCATAATCTACAGTCCATTCAGCAATTTGACCCCTGTGAGAGCAAAGCTGTTTTTCAATCTTTAGGTGCAGGCCTGAACACTCGTGAATTTCCTGCCACAGGGTGTGTAAGAGTAACCAGATGTGTAATTCCCCAGCCTAACAGACTGGGGGCGGTTGGTCAGGAAGTCCAGTGTCCAGCTGCAGAGGGTGGAGTTCAGGCCGAGGTTGTGCAGAGTGGTGACCAAGGTGCAGGGGATGGCTGTTAAAGGCTGAGTGGAAGTCCAGGAGGAGCAGTGTGGCGCAGGTGTCGGATTACACCGGATGCTCCAAGGTGGCGTGTAGGCGGGTGCCGTTATCATCCTCACCTGACCTGTTGGCTCGGTAGGCGAACTGGCTCTTCTTCCAGAGTGGCGGGGATGGTGCGTTAACCTTTTAAAGCATTTCGCAATCACTGGCAAGAGAGCGATCGGGCTGTAGTTACCACTTATTTAAACCACAATAACAGCATTTCAATCCATAACACCCCAAACTCCCATGGTGCATTGTGGCACAACAGTTCGGTCATGGTGACGGACTCTGAAAACACTACAGTATCCTCTGGCTGAATGCGCGGTGGCTACACCGAATGGCGATTCTCAGGCGATCGTGTTGACTGTGTGGTCTGCGCGCTTCAGCAGTAAAAAAAAAAAAAAAAAAAAAATGTAAAAACTCATAAAGACCGTGCGCACCGAGCCACTGCGTGTGCGTGCGTCACCACTTTTCCATTGAACACCCATCATTCAAAGTATTGGAAGTGATACATATTAGACTCTTTTTAGAACGTAACATGCAATTTTAATTTATATTATTTAAATTATATTTAATATATATTTAGGGTTAAAACATTTTTAAAATCCGACACAATTGAAATCAGTCAAGATACATTCCATTTATTTTGAAATACCTTTTATTGATTTGTCTGAACAGTAGGAAGGTGTGTGTGTGGCGGGTTACCTTTTTCTTTTCTCCTCTCATTGTTGTATATTTTGTTTGTTACAGACTGCGAGGATCAGGAGTTTTTTTATCTCAAGTTTTGCGTCAGTGTTTGGTTTTGAGCATATAGAGAAAGCATTTGGTCTCTGATAATTATGAAAACACCTTTTTGGGTTTGCATTGCTTTTACATTCTCTCTTATCTCACAGGTTGGCAACATATAGTGAATGCAATTCAGAAAGGATCTTTCAAAATGTCTTGAAACTTTTGTAGGAGTCCAGAACTTTATGGTTCAAACTTTTGTTTGTGCTAATTAATCCTTTAGTGATTGTGGAATCAAATTAATCTTGATTTATTGTCCTCGAATGAGAAAGTTTCAGGTGTAGGACCTCATCCAGCAGCTTCAGTGCCAAAACCGGAGCAAGTGTCGAGGGAGTGGGGTGTTCTGCAAACCTCAAGCGACTTTTGCAGCACACATGAAAACGAGGTTTGAGCTGTTATTTTGTCTGGAGGTTGTGTGACATGCTTGTGACATATTATCAGCAGCAGTTCTACATCACAATTGTGTCTCAGTTGTGTATTTTATCACATTATTTTGTTTCCATGACCCATCAGAACCCAGTGCGATGGAGTGGGAAATTCCTCCAGGGAGTGAGCCTCGTCATCTGAATTATCCAGTAAAACTTGCTCCAGTCTTTTAGCAGCTGGCTTTGGATTTAAATTATTCACAACACAAACTCATCTTGGGGATGAAAGTGCAGGGTTTTTTTTTTTTTTTTTTCATCAGTGTTTGTGTGCATGTGTTTGTTTTAGTACCAGATGCACCTCTAGCGAAAAAGCCTGTCCCTGCCAGGAAAATTAAAAAAGGATGAAACTCTAAAGTGATTTTTTTTAAAACATCAAAAAGCCCAAATTACAAAGTAATGTCTTTGGATTTTGCCTCGCTGGGTTGGATAAGTTGAGAAGCAGCCTCAAAAGAAACTTGTTTTTACTTTGACAAGCTGCAGAGTTTGGACTAAAAGGGGACCTTTACTGCTCATTCCTGTTTTCTATTGGATACATTAGAGCACAGCACGGGGCTGCATGTTTAGGTAACGTCTGATCACAAAGTTCCCAAATTAGTTGGGTGTTCATCTGTGGCTGAAGCCTGTTTGATTGTACAGTTAGTTAGTTGGTTAACCCCATTATACCCCAGAGGAGCATAGGGCATCCACAAAAATATGCCACTCCCAACGATTTTGAAGTAATCCTGCGATATTACACAACTCTGACCCAGATTGACACAGTCCCCTGTTCCGCTGATTGTTTCCAGCTCAGTTTGGGATGGCCTTGCTTTCTCTTCCAAGATTACTGGTCTTGTCACACAGTTCTGGGGTTTCCTGAGCTCTTGCCCGATCCACCGCCTCTTCCTTCTGCATATTTGGTGTGCCATTCTTACCTGGTTGGTAATCTCCCCAGATTTTCATTACAGATTACCAGAGTCTGTAAGATCTTAAGAATAGAAAGCAGGCGCTGGACCCTGTCTGTGATGTTTTTTTGTTTCCCTCCAGGTCTCAGCACTGTTGAGTAAGGAGCTTGTGAAGCTGGTGTCAAATTACAAGTAATAGCTATCTCAGACTCTGTTGCATTGTACTGGTAGGTTCATTTTTTTAAACTGCACAAACAGGTGTTATCCCCCTACAAATAGCCTTCCGGTGGTATTTAAAGGTTTTGGGAAGATATTAAAGATATCTTTATGTTTGACCTGTTGTTACCTGGCAAACAGTACATTCCCATTTGTGCTCTCAGCTTTAAATTCCAAGTTGATGCTGGAGTTCCAAGTTTGAACTTGGACAAATTCGAGGGCTCCAAGTTGACATTTTAGTATTGCTGTATGCATGCAGCATAATGTTTGACTCTTTTTTTTTTTTTTTTTTTGCTGTTTTAATACAAGAGACTTCCTGGAAGCTGCCGAATCACAAAGAGGATTTTTAGGAGGTGTGCCTTGAACAGAGTCTTTCAAACTGAGGACTGCATTCATAGCCAGTACAGGCGCATCTTTAACTTCAGCTCATAGGAACCAACTGTGATGGATTTCTGATGAAAAACATGTCCCCTTTAATGTCTCATAATAATAACTTTATTGCATTTTTTTTTGTCACCTTTTTTCCTCTGCTTTAGATAAGTTTTGCCTGAGACAGACTTCTTAGATTTGTTTTTGCCATAGCAAGCATAAACTAAGGCTGCTAAAAATGTGGAATTCAAGATCAATGCACAGCTCTGACACAGCACAATACACACAATAGGGGTTCTTGTTTTAACCCAGAGAAGAATAGCGAAGGGGGGAAAAAATAAAAGTTTGTTTTAATAAAGCTAAAGTGTTTGTGAACTCAGATAACAGCAAAATCCAGGAGAGTAACTCAGCTAAAAAGCAAAGAAATGGGTGAAACTATGACCATGTACATCTGTTTCATGTTGAACTATGCTATATTGTGCAATATTGCCTTTGCTTCAGACTGGATAAAGGTTTTCCACTTGCGCAGAGGCATTTCATTCACATTGGTTTCACTCCAGACATACTTGCACTACACATCCTCCTTTACGAGTCACTGAGGCCCAGTTTACGTGACATTTTCAAGTGAAAATGGAAAACTTTCTTTGCATTTTGAGCATCCATTTACATGACAGCGGTGCTTTCAGAGCCACTGGAAACAGGACTTTTTGAAAGATGCCCCAACTCCAAATCCATGAAACCGGGGGGACAGAGTCGAAAGTCTGACATTCAAACAAAAATCCCTTGCTTGTCCTCTCTCACACTATTAAGACTCCGCCATGTATACAATTTTACGTTTTCCAATACAGGAGGTTCCGAGTGGTCGACTGCCAGCCATGAGATTAAGATGTCAACTGATGTTTTCATTCAGACTGATCTTTTTTTTCTCAAAACAGAACATTTGAAATGACAGCAATACGACCTCTGATAGACAATCAATCGACTCCTTTAATTAAGATAAAATGTAAAGTGTTGCAGTGAGTACTGTACGTAGCTTGCTAGTGAGTAGATGAAGTTTTTAATCTCATGTTTTCTGTGTTTTCCCTCTTTTCTAGCCTTAGATTTGTTCAGTTGTTTCCATTTTTGACAGCTGTTATTAGAATTGTTATAGGAAAACTAAATTTCTCAGGAAACCAGCTAGTACTCACTTTTCTTTTGAGTTGATTGCCTATTTTTTATTACACCTGGTGTTTGTATTAATTTAAACAGTTGTGATAACATTTTTATATGCGTTTGTACGGTGGGGTTTTTTTTTGTCATGTATTTAACATATGACTGCTGGTTTGAAATGAAAAGCTATAAGCCGCTCAGTTCAACCTAATGTTCTTTTTTTTTTTTCTTTTTGTTCGTTTGTTTTGGGCGGTTGGCCATGTGTTAACTGAGCTGTCATGTTAGGATCATGTCTTCATCGAGAGTCGCATGTGCAAAGTGTTTGAGTATGTGTGTTTGCACAGTGGGACTTTCACATCACACTCATTTCTGTTTTTATTCCAAGTCTTCGTTTTGGGTACAAAGTCATTGTCCACAATGTTGTTCTGTGCAGCGTTTTGTTTTTGCCAAAAAGAAAAGCATCAATGCAAAAGTGGATATTCTGTTTGAACATGTCTCATCCTGTCTTGTACACATTCATTAGGTTAAAATGAAATAAACTTGGATGGTCAGATCCGTTGCCGTTTGTTTTTTGCTTATTTTAATGCTTCTTTTTCCACAAAGCAAAACTTGAATGTTGAGAATCTTGAAACTTGGGGCCAGAAAGCTCAGTTCATGAGTTCCTAGTTCCACTTTCAAACACCCAGGAACCTGCAGAGATGGTTGACAGACTAAATGTATGAAAGGTGAGAAAGTTGAGAAGCTCATTGCGGTAAAGAAAGTCTCCCAACGGTCTACCTATAGCTGTTTAGCTGTAAAATGATCCAGAGTGGCCTGAACCGACCTGAACTTCAAGCTTTATCAAATGACTGTTGCATTTTTTCTTTTGTTTTTTTGATTTTACCATATGAAGACTGTAAAAGAGTTATTGAGACATCCTAGAAATAGGGACTTACAGTTTAGTGTAGAAGCAACATGGGTTTATTTGTCAGCATCACTCTGAGTCAACATGTTCCTGATTTTAAAGACATTGCAGGCAAAAAAAGGCAATCCTGCAGTCTTATTCACTGTGCGAGTCAAAGGATAACTAACTGTCAAAAGTAACTCGCAGGTTCCTCACAGTGGTATTGGAGGTCAATGGAAAACCATCCAGTATATGTTGAGAAAGTTTATCTCTTCAATAAAACAGTAATAAAACAATAAAACTTTTAATTCCAATGATATATTCCTGTCTTTGTAGTAAAAGGTGATAATCAATAGTATCAAATGCTTCACTGAGATCTAACAGACCAGAACAGAGACCACTCTTTTGTCCAAGGCCATGAGAAGATCACCAGCAACTTTGGCCAGTGCTGTCTGCACTATGATCAACTCCAAAACCTGACTTAAAAGAATCAAATGTTACATTTTTACATAAATGGTCACATATTTGACTTGCAACTACTTGGTTGGATTTTGGTCTGTAACTTGTTAAAACCCTGGAATAAAGGTGGGTTTTTAACTAAAGAAGTGGTTTATAGGTTCATCAACCTTAAATGCCTGTGTTATATTAGCCTGTGATCTGTAGAAAAACTGGAATAATAGCAATTATGTACTAATCAGGGACTAAATGTACAGTACGCAATGAGAATTATGCATGTTTTTGTTTTCACACCTCTTCACACACCGCTTTTCAAACCCTTTTTCACACCTCTTTACACACCTTTTCTCTGTCATATTTGCATAATTCCATAACACTCCTTGGGCACATTATTTTAAACAATTAAACAACTTTCAATACCCAGTGTGTTCTTTTTTTTTTTTTAACTTAACATTAGAGGTGACATGCTAAAATCTTAGTGTCTACAAAGCTGCTTTGCATGTTGTGTTTGCGGAACCTTTATACGCTTGGAAACATTGTTCGCACGGACCTATATCAGCGACGGACACATTCTGATCCGCAACGCTTGAAATGGTGAGTTTGAATTTATAAACTTCAGGGATTTTTTTTTACTTATTCTAATAATTTCTCCAAGAGAAATCTGGTGTTGCTCATGTTTACGTTTCAACGGTACTGATGCAGAAAGAGACCTGTCAGCCAAATGTGTCCGAAAGGCGGGGAAATTGAAGAGTTTCCCAAAAAAACACGATCAGCTAAACAATGAATGATTGAATGTTTCTACTTGCGCTTGTTTGTTCGTTTCTCCTCTTCTCAGGCTGTCACACTTCACACCGACCTGGGAGAGATTAAAATCGAGTTATTCTGTGAACGCACGCCCAGAACATGTGAGGTGAGATTCATCCGATGGGCAAATTGTCATTATATGGATTCTACATGGTCTGTCCTGTATGTTGATATACTAAATCTGAGTCGCTGTTTGTTCATTGCACGAATTACAATCATACCACAGTTATAACTTAGGTACATGGAAAAGTTATTGAAAATCAAATGTGCATTAACAGTACCATAGAAATGTAACTTTACTTTACTTCTAATTGTGTCTCTCATTTAGAATGGCTCAACTCTTGCACATTTTCTAACTATTAACAGTCTAGAATACAGTGGGCAGCCTTATTAGGGCACTCAGTGGAGCCGATGGGGGTCAAGGATCATGCTTAGGGTCCCACAGTCCGCTGTGGGATTAGAAATGTCAAACTTCTGTTTTGTCTAGCCTCTTGGCCACTTCTGCTCCTGCATCTGTCGAAATTTATTTTGTGACATGTGCACATGCATGGAGAGCAAACTCGGAATCGAACCATTACAGCTGCTTCTTTAAGAAGTGTCATTTCTATAGTGCTGATCCTCATGGTCTCCTTGTAGAACTTCCTGGCTCTGTGTGCCAGCGGCTTCTACAGCGGCTCCATCTTCCACAGAAACATCAAAGGCTTCATGGTGCAGACAGGAGACCCCACAGGTGAGAGCTCATTGCTACGTTTGAGTGGCTCACACTCATTTTCCTTTCATTGTCCCCCTTTTGTGCTTCGAACATGCAGGCACCGGGAAAGGAGGGACGAGTATCTGGGGTCGCAAGTTTGAAGACGAGTTCAGCGAGCATTTAAAGGTGAGCGTCTTCCAGTGCTGAAATTCAACCTTTACTGTTTGTGCGTAGGGATCAGCCGTCACTTTTGTGTTTCAGCATAATGTCCGAGGCGTGGTCTCCATGGCCAACAATGGGCCCAACACCAACGGCTCACAGTTTTTCTTCACGTACGCCAAACAGCCCCATCTGGACATGAAGTATACAGTCTTTGGAAAGTATGTAACTGTGTGTGAATATTATGTTGGTATCCACAGGCTATTTCGGTTCATTTGATAATCTGGCATTATATTTAACTGGCAGGATCATCGATGGCTTGGAAACACTGGACGAGCTGGAAAAATTGCCTGTCAATGAAAAGACTTTTCGGCCGCTGACTGAAACCCGGATAAAGGACGTGACCATCCACGCCAACCCTTTCGCTCAATAGCCGACCTCATCTTCAGAGAATGGTGCCTAGATGTGGACTCTCAAAGCAAAAACTAAAAGCCTGATGGGCTAGAAGTTGTATAAACATCCTCCAGACAGCAATCTGTATCTTAAGTGCTTCAAAACATCTTCTTTTAACATTTGTCTCATTTTAATTTGTATATTTGGTAATTTTCTCCTTATAGGTTTTTTTTTAAATGACAAAATTGACAGTACTGCATTAAATTGTTTTTCATACAGAAATGTGTAAATAAATTGTTTTGTACTGAATAATGCTTTTAGGTTTGAAAATTTCCACTTTAAGTACCAACAGCACTGTATTTAGAGTTAAAAGGGTTTTTGAACTTGTTAAGGGTGGGGAGGAGGGGCTGGCCTCCTGGTGTTATGACAATAATCTCTCCTTGAGCGTTTCTCAGACAGAGGAGATGATGATTGATCCCAGGAGGAGGGACAAGGCGCCGCACATCCTGTTATTTCAGCAACATGAGGTGAAAAGGTGAAAAAAAAAAAAAGTGGTGCAGGGACTATTTTCTGAGGATATGAAGATATTCGGCCCCAGATTCGTCATTGACTTCAAGTGTGTCATGTTTGACACAGAAGTTTTACCCACTGGAATAAAAAGGCTCGCCAGCATGTGATTTAAATAAACGACAAAAAAAAAAAAAAAAAAACGTGTAGCAGTGGGACAGCCTTTTAATCACCATGTGACAAAAACACCAGAAGAGGCCACATCATCATCACAGGTAGCATCTCAGGGAGAAACAATAGAAACAATCAAACTTGATTCACATAATACTTTTCATGCAAGTTGTTCAAATGCACTGCAGGAAGTTTGATACAGCAGAGACAAAACTAGTAGAGAAAGGTCAAGTGAGGGTCATCATTTAAAGTGAAAGAAAAAGTGTAGAAAATAATCTTTAAAACAACTAATCCAAAAGAAGAACTGAAATTACAACGTAAATTTGAACTTTGTTTTAAGTTGAAAGCAAAATGAAAAACATGGAAAGAGTCTGGTTAAAAAAAAAAAGCTTTCTTGAGTTGATATTTCATTTTCGGGCGACAAAAAGTATCAGTGGTTGCCTTTTCATTTTCATCAACTGAATTAACAGGGTTTGAGTAAAGTACTACAAGAAACTCCTGGAACTTTATTTGACACACAAAGAAAAAAAAACTCCTCATTCTACTTCATGACACAGAAAACTCTGAGAAAACAGTAAATTCTGTGATGAGTAGAGAAAATGTATATTCACACAAGCTATTCATGTGTAAATATAGTTTCCAGATTATCTAGTTTGCATGTTCTCTCTTTGTGTTCGTGGATTTATAAATGCATATAAGCATGTTTATCTTTCCTTTGGTAAGTGTCCTATGAAGAAAGAGCAACATCAACATTTAAGTGCATAGTGTTTTTATTTTCTCTGTCATTATTCAAACTGGCCTCAAGTATACATAGAAAACCGCAATGGCTTGTTTGTTTTTATAGTTTTCAAATGGTGCAAAACTACTTGTCTGTCAGTGACGTCATCAATAGGTGACAGCACGTTCTAAGCAGTGTTGCCAGATTGGGTCATTTTCCCCTAAATTAGGTTGAGTTTGAATATGTTCGACATATATTATTGTTACATATTTCAACTATTTGATGTATCCTGCTATTGATATCCTGAGTTTATATTCTTCTAAATGAGATAATCTGCTCAAATTGACATATTCATCATTAGTAGTATTTATTTGTTAATGTGACTAATGTCACTATCGATCTCTTAAAAAATTGTTTAAACACTTACAAAAAAAAGGATATGTGCAGAATTAATCAAAAATAAAAAGAAGGAAAACAATGAAAAATAACACTTTAAGAGAAAGGTGATATGACATATAATGTACATATTTATGCAACTTTTTTACATTTTTTGTTAAATGTCTGTTCAATCAGGTGGATCATTACCGGATCATATTTTTATTTAGGAAGTGCTTTCACATAACCATGATTTAAACAAAGTACTGTAGATGAGACGTGTGATTTAAAACAAAACAAACAAACAAACAAAAATCAAGGCTCTTTTAAAGAGAAGCGAAAATGGAGAAAACCTAATTTAAAGATTGTGTATCCAACCAGTATACATAAGTTAAGGTTTTATCTTGGAGGCTGTTTTGAAAATTGAAGACGATGTGACATTTTTGAAAGATTACAATTCTTAGATTGATTTTGAAAAGTTCTGTTTCAGTATGAAGGTTTTAATTTCAATCATGAAGCCATAATCAGTGAAACAGCCTTGAAAAACACGTTTATACTTGTTTATTCTTCTCAGGTGTGAAATGCTGTGCTCTGATTCTTGTGCGTTTCTGTTTCTGGAGAAGTTGCGCCTGACGTTCCCTTTCATTGGTTTTGTGCTGGAATCTGACATTCAGATCTGGCAACCCCGCACAGCGTGTCCGGGCTGAGAGAGACCATGACCACAGAGGAAGCGTTTAAAGTAAGTTCTAATGCTTTCCTCCCAATTTCCGTCCCTTTCTGACTGTTTCATGTCACGGAGGAGCTCGGACCCGCTCGTCCCGTGCACGTCGCGGCGCAGATCAGCTGATCCCGGTCCCGTCCTGCTCCTGCCTCCCCCAGGTGTCCTCCCTCCGGGGGAAGGTGTCGCTGATCACCGGGGCCAGCTCGGGGATCGGAGCCGGGACCAGCCTGCTGTTCGCCAAACTGGGAGCCGTGCTGGTCCTGAACGGGAGGGACGTGGAGAACCTGCAGAAAGTGGCCAAACAGTGCACGGAGTGTGGAGCTGCAGAGGTACACAGCAAACCCACAGTCCACGATCTGCACACTGCCTCAAGATTGTAATCTGATTACTGCTGCGCACTTTGAACTCTTTTCTCATTTTATGGAAGTTGCATGACATATCAAATGTTTTGCGTTTTGTACAAATGCAAAAAATTAAGTCCAAAATTGACCAGACTCACAGGTCAAAGGTCACCAGTCCATCATAGGACAAACAACTACACAAGTACACAGTGTCATCCAGTAAAATCTGTCACGTCACGATACACACCTCACATATTGTCAAATTGCTACACATCCTTCTCAACTTCATCGTCATGCAAAAAATATGTTATAGAGTGATCTCATATTCCAGGAGTCAGTTTAAACTTTTCCTAAGTTCATCTATAAACTTGCATATTTACATGTAAATTCATGAATAATAAGCAAAACCTTTCAGACACATTTCACAGTTCTTTTCTCTAATCATCAGGCATTCAGTCCGGCCCAACAAGGGACACAAAAGACTTTCATTCACCGCTTTGTTGTAGCTCCAAGCATCAACTTTCTTTCAAATTTCTTGGGCACAAACGCTGGAACTTTATGGACAAATCATTTAAATGACTTTCCTCTTAGGCCCTTTTTAAAGGCTAATTTAATTAATCACCTCCCGTCCAAACAGTGAATGATCGCAATATAACCTTTGCAGTCAAACAAGCTCATTGTGAAAAAGTCTGCATGAAATTAAATGTTTAATTACTTGAGGCTTTTAAGGAAACAGGTGCATTTTAAGCATTATTAAATCATGAAATTTGTGCGTAATACAGTGAAATGCCCTTATTTTTCCTGCTGAAAACTCAGAAGTCATATCGACCACAGTGTTTGTCTTCTAGCTAATGTTTGCAAGGCTCTGCTGCTCCTCAGTGCACAGGACCTCTGCTCTTAAAGCTCCAATTGCTGATCTTTTTCAGTGTGCTGTTACATCTTTACATTGATTCTCTGATTCTCCTTTGTAATTATCAGACCTTCCAGTGGGAGTCCCAAAAATCCAGCTGTTGCTGCAGACTATAACCAAGCATCCAACCATTAAACATCAACTATGTTTCTAGAAAACCTAAATCTACAGTTATGGAAATAACAGCAAAAGCCAGAATCATGACAGGAAGAGTTTGTTGCAGCCGCTGCTGGTGCCCGGGGACCTGACGGACGAAGAGACGGTGAAGAAGACGGTGGAACAAACCATCGCTCGCTTCGGCCGCCTGGACGTCCTGGTGAACAGCGCCGGCATCCTGGCGATGGGCGGCATCGAGAACACGGACCTCGCTCAGTATGACAAGGTCATGAACATCAATGTCAGGTAGGATCACCGAGTGTGGTCAACGTGTTGAACATCAGGTTAAGCAGAATGTGGTGCATGTTGGATGAAGTATTAAAAAAAAAAAAAAAAAAAATCCATTTAGAGAATTGTTGAGTTTACATGTTGTTTGATGGTTATTCTACTTCGTAAGTGCTTAACCCGCCTACGGGCTTTGCTAGTGGCACACCTCCATCTCTGTCCAATCCACTGAGACTATACAAAGCTTGACGCACCAATCCCCCATGCACGATGGTGCAGCGCCACGCCCCTCACCGAGGGTACATAACCTCGGACGGCGCTAAACCCTTGTTCTTTCTCAGCTCTCCATAAGACTTAGAAGCCCTCTTCTCCTCTCCGGATCAAGATTCGACAAGAATGGATTCGCCGGCCCCGGACCAGTCGCCATCGGGCATCGGGCCATTCTCCTGCTGCTCCTGTGGCGTTCCGCTCATCGTGCAGGATTGTCACGAATTCTGCTTCCTCTGCCTTGGCTGGCAGCATCACCGCCAGCGGACCTCCTGCCCGGCCTGCCTCGGGCTGCCGCTCGAAGAGAGCCAGCGGCGAGCGGCCTTCATGGGCGCAAACCTCTCCGGTTCCTGCTCGTGAGGACGATGCCGAGGAGACCGCCGCCACCTACGACTAGGCCGAGATCCGCGGCAGCGGCAGCAGCAGCGTGTCGGTGTCATGGAGTTCGACTCCGCCTCCGCCTCTGCCATCTCCCGCCTTCCCCGCGAGCCTGTGGAGCACCTCGTAGGGCTCTTCACTTCAGCCGCCGAGCGCCCATGCTGTCGTTGGAGAGAGACAGGCGCATGGCGGGCTTCCTGGATCGTGGCTACGCTAGCGGCAACCTTACGTTCGCCCTAGCGCATGACTTTCCTCCTGGGCTCTGTGGACAAGATCTGCCACGAGAAGTCCCAACTTTCTCCCGAAGACATCGTGGAGATCCAGAATACGGTCGAAGTCCTGATACACATGTGCAGAGCCATCGCCGTCAGTGGAGGCCGCGTCATGGCCAACGCACAGCTCGCCATGAGGCACCTGTGGCTTGGTCTGTCTTCCTTGTCTGAGCGGGACCAGCGGGGCATCCTGGGACTCCCCCTGTCCACCTCTTCTCTCTTTTGCCCGACATACAGGTCATCATCGAGCGTCTGGAGGCAGCAGCACGAGGCTCGCAGCAGCTCGACCCGCACCTCCAGCCCCAGCGTGAGCCGCCACCGTAGCGCCGACGGTGTTGAGCCGAGTTATGCATGCCTACCGAGATCTGCATCCCCTGCTTAACAGCAGTTAAGGGCGGGATGCATTATTCGACAGGACACATTTTGTCTGTGCCGAGAATGCATCCCCTGGTTTTGTGGGGCCAAATAAGTTCCATGTTTATATAATTCACATGGTTTGGTAAATGTGAGACTTATTGCCCCCCCCCCCCCCAAAAAAAAAAAAAAAAAAGAAGAAGAAGAAAAAACAGGACACGCAAATCTCAGCAGAGACAAAGTGTGTCCTGCCGAATAATGTTATGGACATTTTTAGATCAGATGATACAAAACACGTTACAGATGCGGGTCTTTTAATCAAACCACGTGAATTATATAAACGTGGAATAAACTATCCTGTCTTTACTGTAAATAAATGAGCTTCGGACATATTTTTCGGCATTACATTTTGAATTTGCAATCTGAACTTCAATCAAATGCTTCAACAGACTGTAATGCGAATAAATCCAAGTTTTCATATAGCATCTTTTCATTAACAAAAAGTACTTTGCCGTAGAAAACAGTTTGGCGTCTCATTGTTTCTGTTTTAGCGGAGCGGATGTGCTCCCGCGACCAGGGGATGCAGATCTCGGCAGGCATGCATAATTCGGCACAACACCGGCACCCCGCAAACGCTCCAGGCTGCAGTCTCCGACGGCTTCGGCTCGAGCGTGACGAAGCGTCAGAGCAGCGGCGCAGTCCTGGTCCGGGTCCCCGCCGTGGGGCATCCCGGCCCCGGCCGCACCCATAGCGCTCCCAGTAGCGTTTGTCCGCCGGCCTCTGCTCGTGTTAGCATGACGAGGCGTCAGAGCGGCGGTGCTGTAGCGCCCCGGGCTGCCGCCGTGCAGCGCCCCAGCCCCGGCGCCACTCATGCCGCTCCCAGCGGAGTTTCTCCGCCGAGCGGCGGGCTCACGCCGGCCGGGGTTTTCGCCGTATGTTGCTCCCGGCAGCGCTCCCTCGGCTTCCCCGTGTGTTGACTCGGCGGAGCATCGGAGCAGCGGGAGCCCGGCTCCGGCTTCAGCACCAAGGACAGCGACCCGGAAAACTCCGGGATCGCGCTGCTTCTGCTCGGGTTGTCCTCAGCAGAGCGCCGTTCCGCGGCCCCCCGGCGGCCGTCCGTGCTCATGCCCCCTCCACAGCCCTTTCGCCGGGGCCCCCGTTTCCTGAGGCCGGGAGGACGGGTGGGCCGTCCCCGCTGGCCGTGGTACAGCCACTCACGCTCCGGTTTCACACGTGGCGTGCTATGTTGGGACCGCTTTCTCCCTGGCTGTCCAGGATGCTGAGAAACGGTTATGCCCTGCAGTTTGCCTGTCGTCCGCCTCTCTTCACGGGATCATTCGTATGCGGCTCACATAACCCGCGGGGGCGGCCGCTCTCGAGGCGGAAGTAGCCTCACTCCTCCGCGGGGGCGTGGTCACGGAGCTGAGCGCGACAGAGGCGCACTCGGGTTTTTATTCCCCCTACTTCTTGGTCCCCAAGAAAAGTGGGGGTGTGAGACCCATTCTGGACCTGAGGGTCCTCAACAATCACATAACCACCAGGAGGTTCCGCATACTGACGGTCAAACACCTCCAGGAGAGCATTCGACTCGGGGACTGGATGACTTCGATCGACCTGACGGACGCCTACTTCCACATGCCCATTCTCAGAAGGCACAGAGCCTTCCTCCGCTTCGCCGTGGGGACCAGGTATTTTCAATACAACCGGCTCCCCTTCGGCTACTCTCTCGTTCCTCGCACCTTTACCAAGTGTGTCGAAGCAGCGTTGGAGCCCCTCCGTCGTCGTGGTCTGAGGATCCTCACTTACATCGACGACTGACTCATACTGGCGTCCTCTCATCAGGAGGCTGTGCTGCACACGACCCAGGTCCTGCACCACATCGAGTTCCTGGGGTTCATGGTGAACCGACACAAGAGCGCGCTCACCCCGGCTCGGAGCATGGCTTATCTGGGGTTGGAGCTGGATACGCTCTCCATGACGGCCCGCCTCTCCGAGGAGAGACAGACCTCCCTTCTCTCGACCCTGAGGTCTGCGTTGACTGCACCCCTGGTCGGGGTTCGACTGATCAGGACCGTCCTGGGTTTGATGGCCATGGCCCACCCAATGGTCCAGCTAGGCCTTCTACACATGCGCAGGCTGCAACGGTGGTTTGCACACCTCCGCTGCATGGGGAAGCGGGACAGATGCGGGATTCCCGGTTCCCGATCCCGCCCCAAGCGCGCCAGGATCTCCTTTATTGGATGGATCCTGCTCTCCTAATGCAAGGAGTTCCCCTGGGCTGCATGTCGCATCGCGTTGAAGTGTTCACGGATGCGTCTCTCGCAGGATGGGGAGGCACCCAAGACCAGGGTTTCTTAACCCTGGTCCTCGAGGCCCAGTGTCCTGCATGTTTTACCTCTCTCCCAGTTGGAACACACCTGATTGTAATGAGAGCTAATTACTGGGCTTTGTTACAAGCAGCCCAGTAATTAGCTCTCATTGCAATCAGGTGTGCTTGCCATTTCTGGGTTTCGCTGCCACTCCCAGTGTGTGGGTTGCGGACAGGGGTCCCCACCCCTGCCTGCCGCTGTGGTTTTCTCCCGGCCGGCGTGTATGTGTGTCGCTGTGGCGATGCTTCTGTACGTTGTGGGCGGCGCTTCGTCGCTTGGATGCCCACCTCGTCCTTCGGGAGTTTTTACGGCCGTTCTGGACGTACGGTTCGTTTACTTCCGTCTTACGAACCAATCCCGTCAGCTGGCCAGCTGGGAGTACATTCATCGACCTACGGCCTTCGCCATGGTGAGTACCACTAGCGAAGCCTGTAGGCGGGCTAAGTACTTATGAAGTAGAATTAGTAGTTACTGGATGTAACTCCAGTTCTACGAGTAAGTGCGTGCCCGCCTACCTGCTGGCCCAGCTGTCTGCTTCCCTTGTTTTGCTGACGTCAGAAGAAGGGTTTGCTGTCGTGCTGTCTGAGGTTATGTACCCTCGGTGAGGGGCGCGGCGCTGCGCTATCGCGCGCAGGGGATTGGTGCGTCGAGCTTTGTATAGTCTCAGTGGATTGGACAGAGATGGAGGTGTGCCACTAGCGAAGCCCGTAGGCGGGCTTACTCGTAGAAATGGAGTTACATCCAGTAACTACTAATTACGTCTGGTTTGACAGACATTATTAGACTCTTAACATCAACATTGACATGTTTGGGGCTCATTGAACTGAGATGAAGAGAAACATTGAATCTGTTGCAGCTGTTGTTTTCCAAAAAACTAAAAAAAAAAAGTGTTTATGTGTGATAGAGTCGGTCTTCACTGGAGGTAACGTTGTCCCTTGGCCTTGCGTTTCAGATCAGTGTACCACCTGACTCAGGTCTGTGTGCCGCACCTGATCAAGACCAAAGGCTCCATCGTCAACGTCTCCAGCGTCAATGGGCAGAGATCAGTGGGTATCGGGAGACGCTTCAAACAGCAGCGTCCAGTCACATGTGCTCACTAGATTTCATGTGACCTCAGTTTGTTTCTCTCTGTTTAGTTTCCCGGTGTGTTGGCCTACTGCATGTCCAAGTCTGCCATCGACCAGTTCACACGTTGTACAGCACTTGGTAAGTGATTTTGCTCAATATGGTGGCCCAGAAGTCTCACTGTGCTGCAAAATCAATTACACATATGCAAAAGCAATATGCAAAGATGCAAATCAGAAACACGAAGGCAGAAGCTGCAATGAGAAAATAAGAGAGGGACAGGGAAGCAAAAACTGCAATATAAAAGGAAAAGTTGCAGCGAGGAAGCACAATCTTCAAACTGAAAGCAAAAACTAGCACAGATCAAAAAGCTCCAACATGAACATGAATGCTGCAAAAGCCAAAATACAACTCAAATGAATTCAAAAGCCACAACAAGAGCAAAAACCCTCGGCATAATTGATAAAAGCAACAACACCAGTATGAAAATCTCAACTTTAAGTGAGTCGTCTATGGCTTGTTTTTATCTGGGAAATGTTTTTTCTTGACTGAAGATAATTTGTTGTCACATTTCTGCTGCCACTTTAGTATTCATGTTGTAGTTTTTGCATTGTGGGTAATCTTTCAGGAACACTTGACTTTATTCCTTTATTTATAAAACGTCTCTACAACACTCAGCCAGATAATGACACAAAGTATTCTTGTATTTCAGAGTTGGCATCAAAACAAGTCAGAGTGAACTCAGTGTGGTAATGAACATTTCCAGAACTTTCAGTGAATCAGTTGTTTCTGCTGGAATCTTCTTCTACATGTTGTTTTCCTCTTTTGGTTTCTCGTCCTCAGTCCCGGCGTCATCATCACCGATGTCCACAAGCGAGCCGGTCTGGATGAGGAGCAGTACGCTCAGGTAGGAGCCGTTTCGACGAGCAGAAAGAAAACACAAAACTTCACATCCCGCCGCTCCATCCTAGCTCTTGTTTTTTTTACCAGTTTCTTGCAAAGTGTAAGCAGACGCACGCCCTCGGCCGGCCAGGCGAGGTGGAGGAGGTGGCCCACGCCATCGCCTTCCTGGCGTCGGACGCCGCCAGCTTCATCACCGGGGTGAACCTCCCCATCGACGGGGGCCGTCACGCAATGTGTCCCAGATGAGAGCACATCTGTTCACATCTGTCTGCCAATAAACCACTTCCAAACTCAGAACTGGTCCTGTGATCTTGAGCGACACACTGCAAAATGAAAGGTCATGAGGTCAATTCAATGTGCGTGTGCTGGGTGTCGGTGGAAGTCCCAGAGGGGCGTGTAGAAGCAAAACCTGGAAGCCGTTCATCAAGAAAGACTTTTATTGTACGATCTGTTTTCTGTGTGCGTGTTGTCTGATCAGAAGTATTTTACTTTAATGGTCTGACCTTCACTGTTGCACGAAATGTGCTGAAAATGTGATTGATTCCTGGTTTTGAGCTGAAAAAGCTAAGAGGGTTTTAAATAAAACTTAAATAGAATCCATGGATAATACAGATTGCATAATTATACATTTACATTTTGAAAAAAAAAGGCATACTCTTAGTGTCGTACAAAGAATAATGAAAAAAACTTTGAAAATATAAGTTAAGAAAATTGTCCTGTGTGTGTGTTACAGTCTTCCCTTTGGGCAGCTTTGCTGGGAGCTGACGTGAGTGTGTCTCCTACACCGTAGGGTAACAAACAGCCTGCCTGCTGTGAGATGAGAGCGAGGCACAGGACGAGGTAGCATCTTGACACGCCATTTTAAAAGTTTCTTTCCTTTTCCCCCCCCCCCACACTTCACACCGTAGAAATGTTTTGCTCCTCTGGAAAAGTCGCACACAGCAGTTTTGTTAGTGTGAGGATGTTGGTAGAAAAGCTGGGAGAGGCTCAGAATATCTCACCTGGAGTGTTTTGTCTGTGTCACACGGAGTTCCTGAACCACCGGAGAAATCTGGCTGCGAAATGGTAACTATTGCACTTCACGACAGTACATATACATGTATAAATAATACTTCAGATATTAGAAGAGGCATTGCTGAAGTTGCAGATGTGCAGATATTTCCATTTTTTGGGGAAAAAATTATGATACAACCCGGTCCGAGACATAGAAACCTTCCAAAAAGGAGCGTCCAGGTCTCATATTCCTCAAACGAGTCTCTGAAAAAGGAGCTTATTCTTGTTTACTGTAGGCTGAGTAATGCCAGAAGTCTCATCTCTGCAGTCCAAGCATATTTCGTGGAGAAAAATAAAAAATAAAACCCATTGGGGGCTGTTAAAGAAGCACCAGAAGGGAATTGAGTCTCCCACACCGTCTCCCTCCGTCCTTCATGGTCGTCCTCAGAGGAAGCACACCGGTCCAACCTCCAGGTGGAACCGGGCGCCAGGCTCAGAGCTGGGCAGGTTGTACACATCCACTATGGGCAGTAGGTTCGGGTCCTGACTCTGGAAGATGAAGTGAGTCTGATGCCAGCGGCCATCTTTGATCTGAAAGCCATCATTGCACCAGGTCAATAGAGGAACCTGCTCTGGTCTTTTAAGAAAATGTGTGCAGTCGTGAGCTGCAGTGTAACAACCGATAACGTAAATATGACCAGTAACACCATGCCTGACAATAATGTGATTTGCCAACAGTGTGATCAGACATTTGATCTACTGTGATAATACTTTTCCAATTTATTAAGTTATTACGGAAACGAGTGGCATTGAAAAACTCCTGTCAAAATGGAATAATTGCAGCCAATATTATAACACGTAAATATGATGACATTTCTGAGAAATAAAAGCATTTTTTGTTGGTTTTGTGAAATTTTCTTATCAAAAATAGGCATAGTTGATGGTATTAGTGTGCTGTTCATCCACTGATACTGCACTCTCTCTCTCTCTCAATGATGGTTGCATGAAAATGATATCTGATGTTTTGTTTTGCATTTTAAAGGTCAAAATATTAATGTTATAGCTAACAGCACTTTCACGAAAAAAAACCTTCGCTTTATTTAAAATGGGTAAAACAAGGACACTCAGCTTTTTGCAGACCTGATCCAATTAAAATGAAATGTGAGTTGTTGATCCTCAGATATGTTTTGATATTTTTGCCGCTGCATGTTGAAATCTATATATTATCATCTGAAATTGAACATTCATTGGAACTGAAAGTGCATTCATCAGACATTCCACCTGAAGCTGCTCCGATTGCACGTGAACGTGACTTTCCACGTTGCGACACGTACCCAGCAGTCGTCCCGGGGCACCAGCGGCTCCAGCAGGTCCCCCGCCCGAATCTTCTCCCCGCTCCAGGCTCTGAAGCTCACGGCGGCGGACGAAGGCTGCAGCGTCGGCCCGGCCGCCCACACGGCCGCGTTGAGGCAGTGGACGGTGATGTGCTGCACGGCCTCCGTGCTCAGGAGGTGGATGAAGTTCATCTGGATGCGACCCACTCCGATCTCCAACTGCGGAGCCAGGGGGTTCATTTTGTTTACACGAGTATAAAAGATCAGAATCCGGACGACCGTGGCATCAGACATGAGCGTGTGTGTGTGTTTTTTTTCCTCGCTGTTAAAATTTAAACAGTGTGAAGCAGAAGTGCATCTAAAATGTCAGCTCTTCATTAATTATGACCGTCACCTGTGTGCACCCTCTGGAGGGAAGGTTGCCATGGTTACCGCATCCTCACCCTCTTCTTCTGAGACAAAGCAGTGTCTGGGTTGACTTAGTTAACCCTCTGAGTGTGATCCAGAATGTAATAATGCACACATCAGACAGATTTTATGTTCCTGGTGTCAAAGATGCGGCCACAGCAGAGAGTTGGAAGAATAAAATGAGAAGATGTATTTTTTTTCCTCCTGGTCTCGCTGTGCAGAGTCATCTGAGCGGAGTTTGATGATACTTCTCTTATTCTGAGTCTCGGAGCAGAAGTTTGCAGTCCGCCGCTCTGAGGCAGCATGCAGCTTCTCGGCCTCTCTGTAGTGACTTCCCGGAGCTTCCCACAAATTTATATGCAAATAAACTCTTTTATTTCATTTGCAATTTTGTTGCACAGCAGGTAATCTACCAAAATCACTTCGATCCTGTAGTTCAAGGTGAAAAACGACACCTAAATAGAAAGAATCATTCAATATTTATAAACTAAAGGTTGCATCAGTTTCACCTGTCTGGTGTCTTTTGCAGGTTTTTGAGATGATAACTTCTACAAGATAATCTTGGATACAGGACACAGGGGTGTGAAACGTAAGGCCCATGGGACCTTATGAAATCAGTCCACAATAGGTTCCTATCTGACCTAACGAAGAACTAAACAGGACTTTTGGACATTCGAGTTCTATTTTAAACCAGAAGTTATCATTAAAATTGGCTTCATGTTGAGACTGTAATCATTTTCGGAATTGGTTTTTGGAAAATGGACATTTTCATCACATAACTTAAGCCATAAACGTAATACAAATGTTCTCATTGGTTAAATGTGGTAATGTAACTTGATGAAAGCCAGTTTTGGAATTCTCAGTCAGACATTATGTAGCTGTTTACGAGCTGTGATTATCATTGTGAAAGTTGCATAATGTTTTGTTGCTCCAAAACTATTTTCATCACATAAAAGAAAGAAATAGAAAAAGAAGACTGTTGTGGTTGTGAAGCCTGCAGACCCCTGACCATCATGTGAGAGAGGATCTTTATTTTTTTTTCTGGTGAAAGAGTGTGAAGCAATAAGCAGAGAATCCCAAAGAAATATTTTTCATGTGGTTTTTCAGCTTCTGCTACTTCTTTTGACAAAGATCATTTTGTTCTTGTTTTTTTAACAAAGTAATAAATCTTCCAGTATCCCAGGTGCACCCTCCTTAACTCCTGAATTATTTATAATCTGATTTTATGAACATAATGTTTTTTTGTAGTAGTTCCTCAACCTGAGCCATAAACAAAACACACCAAATACTCAGTGATAATCATATTCTCATCCTTTAAATATCATGTTTTAATAAAAAAAAATTTGATACAGGCCCAAACTATTACGTTTTTTTTATTCAACATACCACATAAAAATTGGTTGTCTTCTTGTAACGGTGATTCATTTGGATTATTATATATAGTTCTACATCAAATTGAAATTAGAATTGACTGATTTACGTAGGTTGGTCAGAATGTCTGGGGAAAAAGATGCAAAAAAATAGACAGCTTTGGAAATCTTGATAACTCTTAAGTGTGAAAAGTAATATAACTCGGCATTAAGTGCAGTGTCCACACTGTAACCACCAGGATGCAGAGAGATTAATATTTCCGACAGTATAAATTAAACATGAGAGAAAAAACAGTTTGTTTTTCATGAATATGAATTCATGTGAATAAAGCCTAAAAGGTAAAGTTGATAAAATTTCACTACATTAGTGTCACACCAAACATAACCTTATTTCTTTACTATGAATCAGTTTTTAGCCCCAAACGGCCCTGATACCAACATTAATAATGATGAGTTGTCTTTGCACTGGGAGACCAAATGGGCCACATCTGGACCGCAGACTGTGCCTCGAGTGTTAGTGCCTGTTCCAATTACTCCACTTGCAGATGATGCACTAAGTGGGTCAGTCCATGTCTGTGTCATTGTGTGCGAACTGATGTTTTGTTGCCTGTTATTTCACCCCCAGAACCCAGGAAAGCCAGAGGAGGGGAGTGCGGGTGACATGCCAACCCCGCATGTCTCTCATGGAGCGTCGGCCAAATCTGAACTCCAACGAGTTCCACTGCTTGACTAATCCATCTTAATGATGCTGGACTTCGTTACAAAGAGCCATAAAATGAACAGCTGTGCTCTTTTCTTCATTGTGACAGTATCACACACTTAAAAGAAAAATGTTCTCATGTTGTTCTCGCATCAGCATGAGAACATTTCCCACCAGCGGCCATGTATTTAATACTGACCGACCATCTGCAGACTGTGAGAAGTGCTCTTGTCTTCATCCAAGTGGTTTTTCATTTATTTTTTTTGCTGGCCCTGTTGTGGAGCTGAGACAAAGGGATAAAGAGTAAAGATCCCTACCTTGGAAACTGTGACGGGTTTCAGGCAAGTCTGTCCTCCGGCCGTGAAGTTGCACGTCACCTCGATGGTGTCGGCAGTGCAGCCCAGGTTCGGGTCGACCCAGTAGGTTCCTGTGGGACAGGAGGGATCGGTTCAGCCACAGAGGATTCAGTCCGCAGCCGGACTGGATGGACTCTTCCTCCTTACCGTCGAACAGCCTCTGCTCGCAGTTGTAGAGGTCTCGGCAGATCCGGGCGGGGTTGTGGTGAGTACCCAGCGGGTTCTTCAGGCTCTGGATCAGAGTGCTCAGATGCTGCAGGGTCTTAAAGATCTCTGTGCCCTGGTCTAACATGGGAAGGTCCATGCTCTGGTAATTCTGCCATCAAGAGAAAAATAAAAATCAAAAGGATATGGATTTTTACAGCATCATAACATCATCCACTTCAATATCCAAGCTAACTGCTTTTCCAGACACAGATATGACCAAGTCACAGTGACATAGACCATCATGAGATCAGTTGATTTTACCGTACAGATGGTTAGTTTTATTCCACTGATGATATGTTGTAAGAGTATCCTGCAAATGCAGTGTACATCCTGCACATATCCTCATTCATCAATAATGTGTTTAAGAACACACTCCACATAGAAAGGCCTTGAACCCTGGATCTATCACTGTGAGGTTAGAGGGCTAACCACTGCACAACCGTGCATCACTACTGGCAGGGTGTATTCTCATTGCTTTAGTCATAGGGACATACATTAAAACCCAAACTAGAGATTAGAGGTAATTGCTTGCAATGTGATAACATAATAATGTTTTTTTTTATCAGACAATAAAGCAGTCACACCTTTTTTTCTGAAAACTGACTTTAGGAATAAAATTGAGTTTTTTAAAATCTCCTTCATGTTTTAACTCAATCTGCTGTCTAAAAAGGAACTAACTGTGCTCTGATGATAAAGCTAAAGGTTCAAACTGTCAACTATTGGCTTTGAGCAAGTTTGATTGATATTTTAGTTGTGAACAATGAAGCTGATGCCAGATCGCAACTTCTCAATACCAAAGGACTGGTAGCTATGAAAAGGCCAAAAGAAGATAAAATATGTGGTCAGCTATCACAAATGAGTCATTAGACAAATATGGATTTCTTTAATGAAAGAAGTAGAAAGCTGTAGAAACTGACCTCCTGCCTCAGAACAGCATGAGAGTCAATGATGACCTGAAAGGCTGCATCAAGAACCCCATTCCTCTGTCAGAACAGCAACAGCACAGCAGTGAAGAAACCACATCTTTTATCATATCCACAGTGATAATTTGAGGGAAAGATACTTACAAGTGAGAGAAAAGAAGTGGGTCGGCCCTAGAAACCAAGAAACATCTGTATTATTACAGAGTTAAAGCCTGAATATCTGTGGCTTTACAGTGTGTTAGTGTTCACCAGGCATTTCTGGAAATCCTAATCAACACTGCTGTTAGTGATGCTGCTCAATTCTCTTACAATATGCAGACGCAATAATGATTGCAGAGGAAATGAGGCATGAATGCACAGGAAATAAAGCATATCAAATGCAGGAAAGAAGAGCCGCCAGCAAAACGCTGCTTGCACTGGATCACTGATCGCCGATAAAAGCAGGTCAGACTCCTTCGTTTATCCTGGAAAGAACGCCATGTGCTGACAGTGTACCGAGGAAGCACGGCTTCAAATCACCATCCATCACATTTAATTTCAATTTTTTTTTTTTTTGTAATTAGAAATTGTGTGTAGATATAAATCTACTCTCATTAACTCCATCAAGGGAAGAATTGACGTAAACACCGAAAGAAGTGAAATTCATTGCAAGGAATACATTCATGAACAATTATGCACATTTTTCATCTATGAAGAGGCTTTAAAGTGAAAACATACATTTGCAGCGTTACTTCAGCGACAAATCAGTCAGCATTTATATGTCGTTTCAAGTCAAAACTCCTCTTTTTTGTATTTTTGTTTGCTTTCCCTTCTTTCCACGGAGATGGAGCCTTTTCAGGAAGTTCCACCATGGGTGCCATTTTCAAAAGTTGCATTTTCAGTGGCTAAGAGCATCACTGTCATGTAAATGGACACCAAAAAAAGCAACCAAAGTTTTCTGCTTTCACTTTGAAGATTTGATATGGAAAGAGTCAGGAAAGTTTCCATAAATTACCATCAGTGGCTAGAAAGTAATTCATGGATCTTTTTTGTTTTTCAGAAACTGTTTTAGGCCTTTTAAAGTCTCAACATCTGAAACAACAAAGGAAGAACTCACTGGTGGTCCAGGAGGTCCGCGAGGACCGGGAGACCCCTGAAAAACACATCTGAACATTAGCTTCACATTCGTAACTCTGGCTTGTTGTTTTTAGTTTGACACACACAGATCAGCCATAACATTATGATCATCAAGAGACGTGAACAACACTGATTCTCCCTTCGCCTCGGCACCTGTCAGGTGGATATTAGGCCTCAAGTGAACATTTTGTCTTCAGGCTATCAGGATTGGAGCAGAGCTATTCCCAGTCCTGTGCCTCCTGTGGGGTATTCCTGCTCTTCAGTGGTCCATATCTATCAAAACTAGCCAAAGTAAAAGTGGTGGAATTGGTTATGACGGCCCATTGAGGCCCGTCTTCCACCCTCAGATACCACAGCGTACCTACAGAGGTCTGGTGGAGGTGCTGCGCTTACACACACAAACACACGGTCATAATGATATGGCTGATCCTTCAGCCATTCTTTTGAAACTGTTCAAATGACAATGGCGGCGCTGCAGTGCCGGATAATTACTTACCCGTGGTCCCTGCGAGCCCTGTTGGGGATCACACAAAATGGAATCAATATTCCTCGTAGACAATCCAACAATTACAGAATGAGTATGCAGCAGAGCAGATATATTACTTCTTCACGCGCAGCATAATGCCATTTCTTGCGCTGCCAATTCAAAAGACAGTCTTTATCTACTTTATTGTGAACGGCTATTGAATTGGCCTCTTGCTTCCTTTGCAAGCCTACACTCTGAAATCTTATTTCCCCACAGCAAATCCTATTTTCACACGGCAAACCCATACATGAATGTTGACGTTCTTAAGCGCGGGGCTGTGAATTATGCCTGTGTATGAGCGCTCAACAAACCTCTTAAAAAGCTGGAGATGAGCAAGCAGCCAACATTTATCACCCTGACAGGATTTCCACAGCAGCTAAGTGTCACTGTGAGTGTAACAACAAACAGTGGAACACAATAGGAAATGAAAAGTGCTGTGGGCAAGAAGGAGGCTGAGTGCTGCGCTGTCTCCATACTAAGTATCCTATTCTGTGCTCACAGTACAGACAGCAAAGGATTCATCAAAAGGCGGCGCCACGCACCGTCTCCCCCCGACTTCCTTTGTCACCCTGGGGTCCCTGATGGAGAGAAAGAAGACAGAGGATCACTCCATCACTGCCAGGGAAGCAGAGGGAAGTCACATAAAGCCTGGCAGAGGGGATGAGGTATGAGGTACATACAGGATGACCGCTGGGGCCGATGATGCCGGCGGGGCCCAGAGCTCCCTCCATACCCTGGAAAGCAGATATGTTTTAGCGTCTGAGGACGCGCGTGATGGAGCGTCTCATGAAGCCGGTTCTTATTTTTCACAGCAAATGTGCGATTGGTGAGCGTTCAGAGCCAGTGGCATCGGCTGAAATACTGCACACAGGTACCAGGAAGCCATTCATCTCCATCTCACCGTCAGACCACGAGGTCCTCTTGGTCCCTGGATCCCTGCAGGGCCGGTGTCTCCAGGGGGGCCCTGGGAACACAAAGAGTGGATGAGAAGGTAAATGACCTTTATTGACTTTCAACACACTGTTAGGAACTCTGTTGTGTTGCAGACTGGTTCTTTGTCTTTGTTCAGGTTTTGGTCACACAGCAGTGTCAAACTCATGCTTGAGTGGGCCGAACTAGTAAAATAGTGCAATCAGTTTGTTTCGGCAAAATGTTTGACAATTATTTTAGAAGATAACTAAAAATCTCAGCATAAAGACATATATTCACGTTGAGGCTTTTCATCTTGTCCATTTCTGCTTTTACTTTGGATTTCTGGTGTTTTCATTGTGTTTCTTCCGCATCTCTCCTCTGTGATTAACCCTTGAGTGTTTCCACCTGCGTTTCATCAGCCCTTCCTTCCTCAGAGTGTGTGTGTGATATAAGTCTGTCCATGTGTCTCTGCTGGTCGGCTCTGCTTTGTTCCCGTGATTTTTGATCCCTGTTTTTGCTCCTCGTGTTGAATAAAAGATCACTTTTGGTTTGAACTTGGTCGGGTCCTCTGTCTGCGCTCCCAGACAAAAACAAAGTGCTTGAGAAATGCATTTTAAAACTTGGAGAAAAGTTTTCGTTTTGTCAGTAGAACCAGAGTAAAGCTAATTTCTGTCAAGCCTTCAGAAGCCAGTCTTTCCTAAATACGTACTGTACATACCAAACAAATACTTCTACACAGCGGGTTTTAGTCACTGTCTATTGACTGCAGCTGCATGTCACCTGGTTCAGGAGTGTTTCAGTGAAATGTCATTTTCAAAGAAAATCTCTTGTCATTAAAAATGTGTGAGATTGTGTCACAGCAGAAGCGTGAAGACATTTCGTCCTGACACCTCAGCCCACTCAGAATAATATGTAGTATGGAATGTATCTCCAGATATTGAAAAAAGTGCATCAGAATCAAGAATGCTGTGGAGAAGTGGTTTGCATGAATTCAGATTAAACTGCAGAAAAATTAAATGGAGAAACTGAACATGTCCCCCCGAAAACCACTAAAATGATCAGCAGGTGAATGTTTTTTTCTTCTCATTGACTGAGGCTTCATTTACACGTCAATGCTTTCAAGTGATAAAATTGTTTTCTGTTTTTGTGATGAAACCACACACATGCATGCAATCAGTAGTGCCCACAACATGAAAATTTCATAGTATTCAGCCTTTCTGCCATTCCTGTGAAAATGGACATCATTTTCAAAATGTCGCCATCTACACGCAAAAACACTGCGTTTTCCCATCATGTAAATGGCATCTAGTTGTTAATCAATGCTGCAAAATGCCACAATAAAAGGTGAATCTGCCACAGTGCGAATTTTCTGTTTCATGCTGCCTCTGATCTCGAGCTCCTTGACTTCCCTTCCTTGCCTGATTGCTGCTCCCTGCCTCGATGTGCTGGAGTGTGTGATTGTCTTCACCTGGTGGCTGCAGTATATATCAGGCTTCAGGTGTGTGTCTTGTGACTGGTTCATCTGTGTTTCTCCGTGATTCTCTGCTCCCTGGCGTCTTGCCTGTGTTTCAGTTTGTTGGAGTTTTTGGATTCCCTGTGTTCCCTGGTATTCCAGAAAAGGAGTGCTTTCTCTTGCAGCCTGTGCTGTCTGGCCTTTTTGAGTCCTTTTCCCACTTGGGGCAAAATCTCAGTTTTGAATGCAACAACAATGTTAACATGTGGGATCACTGGCTCACTGAACTTTTTAACAGCATATACAAATCGACCTTCACACAGTTGTGAAAATATCAAAACATGCTCAGACAGAGAGGTTTAAAAAAAAAAACCCCAGTAATTCTGAGAAAGTGAGAAGATTTTAGAAAGAACAAGTGTGAACTGTTCAAAGGTTAATCAGCTTATTACAAATACAACATTCCTCCAGGCTTCAAGATACTTTAACAGTTTGTTATGGAGTCTTTATTTGTGTAAGTTAATGGGACAACTTTACTATAATTATCCCAACCGACTGCTTCTGAGTAGCAACAGCTCCGCTCACTCAACGCTCATCTGCTTCACAGTCCTGCTTCAACTCTGGCCTGAGAAAAAGCGGCAGCGTCACTCCCGGGTTTTTAAATGAAAGAGTTTGACTCTCATAACGCATGCTCTGTTTCTTCAGCTGGTAATGATCTACAGCGCTGTAAGTAAAACAGACATTTGCTGCAGCAGATGTCATCCTGGGGCATGTTACAGTAATGCCAAACAGCCTTCATGTCTAATCCTCCCAATGACAATATCACGGTAATTCACATACATTATACATTTGGAAAAAAGATTGAAGTAGCTCCTGGCAAGTTCAAGTGTTTCAACTTTGCCAAAGTGCTTTTAATAAAAGGTGAGTTTAAGCTATGAATTTTTAATTTTTTTTTTCCGGAAAGCTCAGGAGTGATCATAGAGAGAATAAAACTTGGTCAACAGTTTACAATCAGCTTACTTTTGGTCCAAACAGGCCAAACACTCCTGGAAATCCTTGTCCACCAGCGTCCCCCTGAGAACACAGAGAAGTAAAAACACACTGGCAGGAAAACGAAAGTGAAGCAAAGAAATTAAGGACAAAATTAAAAAAAGGCACGCTCACTGGTTGACCATTAGCTCCTTGATCTCCTTGTCTTCCTGGGAATCCCATCCCACCAGCCGAGCCTCTTTTCCCTGCCGGGCCGGGCTGGCCTGGCAGACCTCGCTCGCCCTGGAAAACACACAAAAAAATATGGAAATCCTCCTCATACCTGCCCCTATACTTCTCCATAGAAATCAAAACAGTCGAGAGCACCAAGCTGCAGATTTTCACCCTTCACAAACACAATGTCACATTTTTTTTGTGGGTCGGATGAACGGAATGGACATGAACACATGTTTTACCTTCTACTGCAGCTGTTTCCACAGAGTCACCCTGACAGCATGGCTGTGAGGACGGGTTTGATAAATACAAGGTTCATCTTTCATTGCCGCATCGCTGATATCTCAGTTTAGGTCTCAGTATTGTCTTCTCATCTTAAAAAGTTTTATTAAAAAGAAAAATAATTTATTTTATAATTTTCTTGGCGGCTTGGAAAGTCAGATTTAAGCCTGTGTGTGTGTGTGTGTGTGTGTTTCTGTGTTAGTTTTTTGAAGGACTTGTCAGCGCTAATATTGAGAAAACTTTTCCACTTGAAAACATTTTGGCACAAATCCAAACTAATAACGGTCAATACTGCAATATTATTGTGATTATGCTGTGCCCATTAACAGCCTGTGGAAATCCTATAAATGTGCACCTGCAAATCACCAAAATAGGACTTGAAAACTTATCTGGCTTCGCATGAGTGGAGAGGTCAAACGTTACGTAATCCATACATAACGCCACACTGGGTTTTTCACAGCCATGCCGATTTGAATTTTACGTGATATTGGCAAGGTCATGCAGATAAACGCTGTGTCCACTCATTAATATGTCGCAACAGTAACTTCACGAAATGACTGCACTGCATTGGAGGTCTTGGGAGAGATGCCGCAACGACTAAATGCAGCGTTTGGCCTTCGGATTCAGAATGGGTTCCAAACATAAATGCAGCACTTCAGAGCCAGAGGAGCCGGTGCCAGCAAATTAAAACTTGTTGGCAGTTTGTGATGTTATTGGCAATCATTTTGCTTCTATTGTGATCTATAAAGATTCCTGTACTGCAACTTCATATTAAGTCAAATTTTGTTAGTTGAAGCAACCAAAAAGGATTAAAACAAAAAAAGGTGGAAATGTTTCTGTCTGACTCCCACCTTTGGTCCGAAGAAGCCTTGTCTACCTGGCAGCCCTGTCACGCCAGCTTTCCCCTCATGCCCAGGTTTTCCAGGTAAGCCCACCTCTCCGTCCTCTCCCTGCTCCCCCTGGACACAAGAGACGGATGAAAAGCAGGAAGACGAGCGGCCTGTCTTTCCCTTCCAGCTCCACTGACGGAGACTTTACCTTCACTCCTTTACTTCCATCTTTTCCGGGCAGACCATCAACTCCAGGCGGACCCTCCAGCCCCTCCCTGCCCTCCACTCCACGGGGGCCAGGAGGACCCACGGGACCCTTAGGAGTGACAGGTTGATAAATCAAACCTGATTTTTCCTCTTATGACATGATTTATGAGTTTGCCCTACTGATTGGGGATGGACACTTACTGGAGGTCCTCTGGTTCCAGGGGGGCCGCTTGTGCCTGATTTTCCTTTCTGACCCTGAAGAACAAAGAGTTCATGTCCCACAGTTCAGACATGTAAGCATGTAAGATTTTCTTTGTTTTCAAACACACAGAATTGTGCATCAATTCATGTTTATCTCCTTACTTGATCACCTTTGGATCCTTTCGGCCCTGGTTGTCCTTTTGGCCCAGGATGTCCCTGGAAGAGTTAATAATGAAGTGCTGGATTTAAAGATGACGGGTTTGTTTACTTGTCATGTTTTTTGGGGGTAAAAAGACACAAACAGGGTGCTTACAGGAATTCCAGGAGAACCAGCTTCACCTCTGGCTCCATTTACTCCAATATGGCCCTGAAATGTATATTTTTTTTGTATTTTTACAAGTTGAATTTTGACTTTATTCTGAAAAATCAAGTTTTCTGGTTTTTCTTCTGACATCTTACAATGTATCCAGGCTCCCCAGGCTCCCCTCGCTCTCCTCTGTCTCCAGGAGGACCCTGGTTTGACCCACAAACACGATTTAACAACCAACTCCAGCACCGTGAAGAGAGCCAACAGGAAACACTGCTCCTTGTCAGAAAAACTCACTCTGTCACCTTGGGGACCTGGAGGACCTTCCACGTTGCTGTCGTCCCCCTGCTCCCCCTAAAACAGGCAAAACAGCCCCAATCAATACAGTTTCACTCTGATCCAATGGTGTGTGTAAAAATCAATGCATGTTGTGTGTGAAACAGCCGGCCCATTCCCTTTATCCGGATGGAAAATGATTATATGCGCTATTAGCCACAATGATCCATTTCCCATAAACACAAGCCGTCTGTGTGAGTTCCTTTTTATCTTGATGAGATTCATTAAACAATATCCATAGATTTGCGTGGTAATTTTAACGGCTATTTGTTTCACATGTGTGAAATTTGATTAAACAGTAGAAAGCCCATCATGGAATGTGCCGCCGCATGGATGAACTGTGTAAAATTAGTGGCAGAATCACGACTGTGTTACAGATCTGTGTTTATCTGCAGCATATCTAAGTGAAAGCTTCTCCCAAATGAGTCATAAATTTCTCACTGACCCGTGTAATATTGATTTAATTACAGACTAAGCATAGCTTAGCTATTATATAGAGGATACTGATGAGAGGGGATAATATCAGATACCCGCATCCAGATGGCTTCTGCACAGAGGCACAAATTGAAAAAAAGAAAGAAGCAAATTAGTGTCTGGCTCAACTCTGGAGCACCGTGTCACGTTGTGCGCCGAAGACTGTCAAATAAATACAGATTAGGTGGTTAATATCTGGAGTATTAAGAGCAGTGGAGTCCAGGTGCCGGGCTCGTTACGTGCGTCCGACTGCGCTGAAGTTAATCAGTTGTGTCTGAGTTCACATCACTGTCAATTTGGGGACGACTTTGGGGATATCGCAAGGACAACAAGGCAGACAAAGGAGGTGTTAATTAGGGACGTAATTGAAGTCTCAGAGCATCAAAGAGATTGACCACGCACTCAGAGGCACTGTGCTACATGACAGGTTTACAATATTAGGGAAGTGTTACAGGCCCTCGGTGCTGATTAGACACAATCAGAATTAGCAGACGGCTCTGACGATGCCGTGTACCTTTTCGCCTTTTAGTCCTGGAGGCCCGAGCAGACCTGGAGGTCCCACGTGACCCTGTGGAAAGACAAAGACAGAATGGTGCTTTCGCTCCACTTTACAGTGTGTGTGTGTGTGTGTCTGTGTGTGTGTGTGTGTGTGTGTGTGTGTGTGTGTGTGTGTGTGTGTGTGTGTGTGTGTGTGTGTGTAATGCGAGGATGCACATGAGTTCAGATAAAACCTCCGTGAATGGTGTCATCAATCATCACTTTTCCTTCTTCTTCAGGGGATGATGGGATTTTTAAATTCATCCATCAAGCTGTGGATATTATGAAACTGTGGTCCTAAATCCTGAGGACTAATATCACACCTGTCAATCTGACCGGGAACCTAAAATGAGCACACTCAGGTGCAAATCGACTATTTTCCTCTCATTTGTACACTTCAAATAAAAAAGTTTTCTCCATATTTCGACTTCCAAATTGTGGGGACCTGAACATGGAAGTGATTCTGCTTCCAGCAGATTATTTTCATGTAAACTGAGCGTCTGCATGCAAAGCCACCATTTCAATACTCCCAAATTAAAAATGCACATAAACTAGAAAAATGTATTTGTGTGAACATGCAATTTATCAAGCTTCCTGCAGGATCCTGGTAAATCAAGTCTTTTGTTGTACACTGAAACGCTAATTCACAAGAAAACCATCTGAACCTCGTTCTACTTTTTTTTTTATGAGGACGCATTAAAAATCAAAAGAGTGTTGTTGTTCATGTTAAAACAAGGGAAATGAATTTCACACCTCATAAATTGTCAAATAACCCAAACGAGGCAGGAAGTAAACGTGATCACAAGAGAGAGATGAGGGTGAAGAGAAAGAAACAGATGGAACCACTAACAACAAAGGTGAAAATAGAAGATCATACAGAAAATGCACGTTTTTATGTTGGACTTCATGTCAAAAAAGCATCAAGCAAAGGAATGCCTTGAAAAGGAATCTGCTCTAATGTTGACATGGAAAATATTAAACATTGTACTTTAAAGGCTCTCACCTTTTTATTGAGATCATTTTGACTTTTATAAATTGACAACAGACTGAAGAGAAGGTTTTTGTTTGGCTTTAAAGGGCCTGTGGGTCCTTTGCTCCTCTTAATAGCCTGTAATTAAATATCAGAACAAAAGAGGCTCTTACCTCGTAACCTGTAACGCCTACATCCCCTGGTTGGCCCATATTCCCCGGAGCACCCTGGGGACACACACGTATAGATTTAGCCTAAGCTCAGAAATTAACAGCTCATAAACGCTGTAAGACGGCCATGAGGAACTCGCCATTGGACCCATGGTTCCTCTTGCTCCCTTCTGGCCAACAAATCCGGGCTCTCCCTGCTCCCCGACTGATCCACTCTCACCCAGGTGACCTTGGTGACCTTTGCTCCCCTGGAGAAAAGCCTATGAGTGAGCGGGTATGCGCTGAGCGCACAAACCCCGCGGCAGCAGTTGGACAATGCAAACGCTGGCAGCTAAAGCTCTCTAAGCGTCTCCAACGAAGAGCTTATGGAGGCTAGCGACCCCGCCGTTTGTTTACCGCCGCCTCACAGAGCTATTCAAGTCCTGGTACAAGAGAGCAAACCGACAGACATCCAGGAGTAAAGGGTGCATTTAGCTTCGAAGCAAGAGAGTCGACAAACCTTCTCTCCCGGCTTTCCTCGCTCCCCAATTTTGCCAGGTTTACCCTCCTGACCCTGGTAACAGAAAATCGAAGGGAGCTGTAAGTGGTCGGAGAGCGCCGTCTTTACCAGGACTGAATGAAAGTGGCGGCTCAAACACTCACCCTCACCCCGACCAGCCCGGGAGGCCCGGCCGCTCCCTCGCTTCCTTTCAGGCCAATTTCACCTCTGTCGCCTTGTGCACCCTCCAGACCAGCGTCCCCCTTTTCACCCTGGGAAAAGTTTACCAGCAAAGGTTTAAACACAGCTTTAATGTCATCTTTAATAAGCATGAGGATTTTCAAGCCAGGATTGACAACCCTGGTCTATGAAACTCATTCTTCCCGGTCTGAGGAGTTGGATTCATTGGAGTGTTGTGAGATATTAGTGGCTTCCCCAATAATTCAATAACACATCGAAACAGTTTGCAGCTTGACAGACGCATCCTTTGGGATGTGTGAGTTTGTGAGCAGGATACACATGTTGGACATTTCCATGTCTTGGAAAAACAGGACAGATTTGTGGGACGGACCTGAATGTGTTGGTAAATTGAAACAGATTTGTTGTGCTGTGGCTCATATCACTGCTAATAATGGAAGCTTTTGGTAAGTTCCAAATAAAACAAAAACCTGGCAGTACTCTGTTTCTGGACCGAGGACAGACTGTACACTGCAGCAACACATCACCACCAATCAAAATCAGTGGAATCTGGCATCTGAGCCTCATTTCGATGTGGACATGCTTTATTTTGCCATTTCTCAAACAATGACAAATCTGCTTCATATCATATCACATTTAGTCACGAGTCAGATTTCATGAATTTGTTATATTTGTTGGATTTTGAATTTGTATTTAATGAAACCAATGAACCGTGACAATTTTATTTAGCAATGAAAATGACAAGCTCCTCCCGCACTGTCTACAAACCTCTCAGAGCAGTTTACTCACAGCACACATGTGCTAGTGTGAAGCTGAACAGACTCTCAGGTGGACTCTCCTCTAATCCTCATATTTTACCACCTTCTGACAGCCAGAAGCAGTTTACAGCTCTGTCAGACACACTCTGCAGTTTGGCTCGGCTGAATTAAGAGGCTTCTTTCTCCACTTTCTTTTTTTTTTTTCTCTCTCTGTCACGATCCTTTCCAGACAGTGAAGCTCCTAAAATACTGTCTGTTTTCACTGAGTGTCAACACGAAGCAGCTCCGGCTGTACAAAGGCCAAAATCTCGCAAACCATACTCGACATCCATCCAATTACGATAAGTCGAGACAGAATGGGAGGGGGTTCGTCGGGTTCACACACTTACAGCCTCTAAACAGAATCAATCAGCGGTGAAATTATTGACAGAAAACTGACAACCGACCAAAGTCTTAATAAGCGTTTGGTCACTTACTGTTGGCCTGTGGGCTCCGTAATGAAAAGCAGCAAGTGTTTAAAGTAATGCATATTGGGACTTTTAGGTCACAGCTGTGGTGAAAAGTACAAACACATGCTGAGACTACAGTTCTGAAGCATTCACACTCAATATAAGTTTCTATGATGTGTTTCTGTTCCCTCTTCCAAGTTAACTTGCAGTATCTGGCAGTTTCTTTTTAACATTACTGTATTTTTTGACTGTACAGAGAGTCTCACTTTTCTGTGCTTAGGAGGAGACGGGTGTCTCTATAATGGCTCGTTCATGATATGAAGCTCAATTTCTTTGCATTCTGGAGGCTTTCAGACATCACAGGCCATCGAGAGGGAAACTTTTTTCGGGAGGTAAAAACTACACTTTGGCTGTTCGTTAAATATACTTCACACTTTTAGATGGAATTGCGAACCAAAGAACCTTTTTAATAAATAAGATTGTCAATCTTAAACAAGCGATTTTTAACTAACAGCAAGTGACATGCAGCCGAGGTAATGGTTTAGATATTAACTTTTAGTTAAAAGCATTTCCTCATAAAACATTTCCTAAACCTTTTCAATTGATTTTTTTATTTACATTTTTGTTGTTGAAATTATCTTAAAGTTCCACATTTGTGTATCAGAAGCGCAGCAAAGAAGACATGATGGTCGAGGCAAAATAAATGTAATAAAACATTCCTGTTTGATGGCTTATAAACCTTTAAAAGTGTAGCTTGATCGATCAGACATAGAGGTATTGATTAACTGCATGCAAATGGTGGCTTAAATCAAACAACTGAATGGATGACAGACAAAACGGTCTGAACATAAGAAACTGATTTTTCCACCAATAGAGACTTAGAGCAGAGGATCTGAATACTTCTCCCCTGTGTGTCTTTCATTTTCATACTTGCCTTGGCTCCATCGGGCCCACTCGGTCCAGCGTCTCCATCCATGCCGGGCTCACCCTGCCAGACGCATCGTAAAAAAAAAATACAATGGTGACATTTGTTTCAGTGTGACAAAGACAGCATTCCCAGATGTGATCCAAGCTGAACACTGGCAGAGGCGCATTTCAGGGCATGATAAGGACAGATGTGCTCTTTGGTTTACCACGTGTTTCAAGAGATTGCTTCAATTCTTCTTTCTTTCTTTGTTTAATTCTAAGGCACTTCACAAAATGTAAACCAGGAAAAGTGCTACTCACTCTCTGGCCAGTCAAACCTTGTTCCCCAATACTGCCGAGAAGACCAACTGCGCCCTGTTGAGGAGAGAAAGCATGTTTCAGTAAGTGTTGATGTTTTGTGTGTTTTAAAGCATATTTTTTTATGACAAAAAGCACAGCTTTGCTACGTACTCTGGAGAGTCTGACCTGAAAAACCAAATGTGAAAATGGACCTAACAAACACGAGTACAGAAACTCCAGTTACTGTTCCATGCTTTTTGTTTTCATCAAATTTTTAATCAACTCATAAAAGATCACTGATACAACCCAGCGAGCAAGACGTGACGCCGTCTGTCAGCAACATCAGCAGCAGCAGCGGCAGCTTGGACACCGTTTATGCTAATGTGATTAACAACAGAAGGCAGGCTGTAAATTATGTTCTGCAAAAATATCAAGACGAGGCGAAATATAGTTCAAGCAACAGCAGCAGCTTAATCACCAGTGACATTCGGGCCAGCAGAGTTGGCCTGATGTAGGTCAGTAGAGCCACAGCGATGCCACATGTTACTGGCTTAATTGTAAAGATTAGTACTCGTTTTTGTCCTTCAGAAAGTAGTATTAATGCATATTTTACTTCTAACCTCTCCACATAAGAACCGTGCTACATCTTCAGAGAGGGAGGTGTGATTGGCTGGCTTGTTTTACATGCATTAAGTGAATTGAGTGTATAAACAGCTTCAGTTTTAATCATGGTTGCAAGTTCAGACATAGCTTGCATGCAGGAAAAGATGCATGCAAAAGTTTGAAAGGGAGTTTTATTTGTTGACTGATCACCAATAGATAAAAATACTCAGCCAAATTCATAATTTTTCCATTGGGAAAATAGCTTTAGCGCTGGTAGGAATACTGCATGTGGATCTCAGAGTTGAGCTGTAGCTGCACTCTGGCCGACACCGCTGTGGCGATTCCACACAAAAAGTTCAAGATAATGTCCTGTCACCTTCTCTCCGGGTTCACCAGGCAGCCCACTCTCTCCGGTCATTCCCGGTGGCCCCTGTCCAAAGCAGTGACAGCCTTTATTGTTCTGCACAAGAGTAAAATTCGACGGGATTTCGTACGCCGGCTGTGCGATCAACTCACCCCTGGCCCCATCTCCCCCAGCGGCCCCATCGTTCCTGGTGGTCCCGCCGGTCCCTGCGGTAACAAAGCAGTGGCATCAATAAAAGAGGCGAGGAGCACTCTCTAATCTCAGACAAACACCTTTGAAAGTGACAGTAAAAGGTGAGGGACGCGAGAAGAAATAAGAAAGAGGCACAAAGTGGGGATTTGAGGAGGTAAGTTAATCTGGGGGGCTAAGAGCCCTCAAAGCACCGAGCCAAAGCTTCTGAAAGTGATGAAAACTGGCCTGCTGTTGCAGACATATATTCAGGCTACAATAAAGCTGCCCCTACAGGAAGGGAGCAGTGTAAATCAAATTGTGTCTGACTCACTACTTCTCTGCTTGTGTCTGTGGGACTTGTGCAGAATGAGAGAAAGAAGATTAGACTGTTGAGGGATTTTCGCCTCAGATAGGGCTTTCACACAGGGACTCAATAAAGAGGTGCCATAAAGAAAAAAAAACTTTACATTTATATATGCAAGGTCAAACAGAATGCCACAGTATAGTTGCCCGGGAGTCACAGGATATTGTAAATGAGACATTTTATGTGTATTTTGTTGCTTTCATGCATTTGACAACTTTTGAAAATCTTATTTGGGTCGTTAAAAGGGTAAAACGTCCAAGAATAGCAGTTTGCACGTAAAATATAAGCAGTGCTATTTACATCTAAATAAAGCAGCCCACTTTGAAACAAAGCTATGAAGGTCATCAATGTGTTTCCGCTTCACTTTTACATGCTCCAATCACTGCATTAATCAAAACTGCGGTATTTTGCCGGAAACCAGTGTTGATATTAACTATGATAAGAAACACCTTTTCATGTTGTTTGTGAAATTGCCATTTGTATATTGTGCAAACGATCCAGTAGCACCTGAACACTGTGGGTTTGATTTACAGAAAAAGTTAATAATGCATGATGAATCGCAGGCTCAAATGAGAATGATATACTGGAACATTATTAGTCACAAAACCAAATCAAAAAGAAGAGTAACGGAGGAGATTCAAAGAAGATTGCAAGACCATAGAACAATAGCAACACAGCACAGCTCATAATTAAGTCTTACTGTTTTTTCTATCTTCTGTTTACCCACTGCTTCATCTTCCTCCTCTCACATACCTGCTCCTTCCCAGTCGAAGCATCCCAAAGTTACAACACAAAATACTAGTGATGTTAATCGATTAAAATATTTATTAAACTAATCAATTGCAACTCTGACCACAATGAACTGTGATTAATCGCATCACTGAACTTGTAATCAACACACAAAATCACCAATTTAATGCACAAAAATGGATTTGTATGAATCTTTTAACTTAAAGGTGCTGCAGGCAGGATTTTGCTAGTCAATGCTAATTTTTCTGTGTTTTCTTTGGATTAAATGTTAGAGAATCCATTGATAATCCTTTAGGAGTGTAGCATAATTGCACTACCGCGAGGGCGCAGCGTTTCCATCTGTCTCTGTTCTGAGCTGAAAAGGAATCTCGACAGCTCCAGGTATCTTTGACCAATCAGAAGAGCCCCTGAGGCTCTAACCGTGATTGGTCGAGGGGCGTTTGTCGCACGTTCTTGTGGGAGGGGCTTAACTTGCGTGAGTGCGTGATGTCAGAGAAAACAGGACAGGATTGGCTGTGCTGGGTTTCAAATCGCCTTCTTAGATGGGTCAAATCGCCATCTTGCTTAGGTAACCCTAAGCAAGATGGCGGAGATGCGGAATCCTGCCTACAGCACCTTTAAGTGGAAAAACACTCCCAAATGTGGAATTTTAACCATCCGACATTTAAAGTTGAGATGCTCAAGGGAAGGCCAGTCCTATTTTCCCTTTCAGTGTTGAACAGTACAAAACATAGACGGCTGCAGAAGGATATTTGCAACATTTTCAAGCTTCAAATGAAGAATCTCATCCTCATAATTCACCTGTCTTTCACAGGGCTGAAAAAGACAATGTCCCAATGACAGTAAGACGAGTTTTCTCTCCTACTTCTCCTAACAACATTTTGAAAAGGATGCCTGTTTCCTCCTCTTCAACCCTTTATTCTATAGAGTTGAAGCCCAAGTTGAATGGAATCATAATTTAGCTGAATCATTTCGTCTCATGAATTCCCAAAGTCTTCTCCTCAAAATTCTGAAATTCTGAAACACATATAATGGAGCACGTTTCTAAAAGCTCAGGTTGATTTAACAAGTTGTTCAACAAGATAAACATCCATGTAAATCAATCAAAAACTCACGGGTTCTCCTGGAATTCCTTTGGCCCCTGGAGATCCCGAGGGCCCCTGAACACCCTGAAAAAAAGTAAAATATTCATTTGTAAACCATGCACATATCTAAGAAATAATTGACAGATTGAAATGTTATAACACCCATAAGACCCTCTCACTACCGTTCAGCAGAATGTGTTTGTCCCCAACATCAAGACTGACCTAAAGGAGAGCTCTGTTAGCTCCAATCACTTACTGGAAATCCCTTTGGCCCCGCGTCACCTGGCTCACCAAGCTTCCCCTGCAGACACAAGCACAGAAACACAACAAGAAAAAGACATTAATGCAGCACCTAGTTAATATCATAGAGGGGTTGTTTTGGTATGTGTTAACTATTAGTTTGTGTGTTCCAGTGCTTTCATACAGCACAGTTCAGAAAGAAATGCAAAATTCTGCACAATAAACAGTCGCCAAAAACACAAGTTCTGGAAAAACGCTCTGACCCTGTCTTTGTGGAAACTGCAGAAAATGCAGCTTTTCTGAAAACCTGATCTTGTGCATCGCAAGAAGATGGACAATAAGAACAATTGCGGCCTCCCAGTGGTATGATTCCCAGTTCATATTCTTCAGGGACTTGGTAATATTATGGTTCAGCAATGGAACCAAAAGGTGAGTTTTCATAAAAATTCATCTGTAACCATTCTCAGAGGGTTTGTTTGAGGATGTTCATGCAGAAAATAGGTAACTTATATGTGCTGCCTTGGACTTTGATTTGATCCGATCATTGAAACACATTCATGGTGTGGCTTGTAGTCTGACCTTGTCTTGTCTAGACGTATAATTGACTGAGAAATATAAAGATGAGAGCAAAAAACCAAAAGGGCATTTTAAGATTGTAACATGAGTTTCGGAAGGATCGGAACAGGATGAGAGAAAAACACTCTCAATCTCATGCTGATGTTACTCTGAGCTCAGTTATGCCTGAAAGACATCTCACTTGATTGCAATGAACAGCAGAGCATAGTGCACCGCATGATGTCTTAATCGACAGCGTGAACACACCTAAACACTCGAAATAACAGGTGTAAGTGTGGAAGTGTGCAATTTGGGATGCAGCATCTGTCTCTTCCCTCCCATCTGTTTTCTGTTTCAGGCATCAGCTTCCTTGTATTCACCTTTCTCTCCTCAAATTTAATCAGACAGAAACCAGAGGCAGAGCACAAAAACATGGAAATGCTACAGTTTGCAGACACAGAAAATATGAAGCCAGTTCACACTGGTTAACCAGAAACAATTTTAAAGGACAGTTTGGCACACAGTGACCCTCATGCAAATTTTACTATTGTTCAGCATTGAATAAATACACCCAGAGACACAGTGAGGATGTTGTTACCTGACCTTATTCTTATTCACTAGTCCCCCCCCACCACATTCCCCACCTGAGAGGCAGGTTGAGATCTGCAGCAACCCCCTGCCGTGCACAGTCGTGTGTAGTCCCCTGGGTTGTGCTTCTTATGAATGGACATTGTACTTAAGTTCAGGCCTGGTCACCCTGCAGTTGGTCTCCTGTTATGAGGGCGTGTCGCGCTGAAACACCTCCTGATTCAAAGGCGCGCTACTGGTGTGTTCCGGGATTTGCATCCTTCCCACAACTGAGACAAGGCGCCCGCGCCACGCTCAATATCAAGGCAAACCTCATGTGAATACCATCGGTTTGCACAAAGGTCAAGTTCCCATCACGTCCCATGTGTATTGATTCTGAGTGGGCAAAATAATGAGACAGTGAAATGTCCAAAGAATTCCCATAGCTGTTGCATTGTGCATGATTTTACAAACTGACATTGACAGCATGGTTTTGAGCGTAAAGTTAGTTTTCTGGCGAATTTCTCAGTGTTGTGTCTGTGACTCTAGCCCATCCAAACTCCACAGTGTGGAAAGGAGGGGCATATACACATATACACACCTACAATCAGTTCAGTCATCAGATATAAAAAGAAGGATCCAACCTCTCAGCAGGTGCTTTCTAAACTGATTGCTTCTGTAGCGGCAGCTTTTAACACAGAGCTTTTGCACCGGTTCAATTTTTATAATCATAATAATGTACTTAATAAGAGCATCTGATCACTGTCTGCAAAATCAAAGTGCATGAACTGAACATTAAACATCAAATATCATCTTTGATACTATTTCTGCAAACTACAGAGCTTTAAAAGGCCAAACACATCACAAAAAAAAAAAAAAAAAACATGGAAAAGTTTCCAAAGCTAATAATGTCATTACAGCTTGAAGTTTAGAGTTGTTCTATTTTCCTCACCATCTCTCCAGAGAAGCCCAATTTTCCTGGTGGACCATCGGGACCCTGCGCAGAAGAAACAAAAACTGGCTGAACTTTCTCAGATCTGAACTCTTCCTGGCTGTCAGCATCACTGATAATTCAAGACTCTTTGATTCGAGTTTCTGTGGTTAAATTCTTCCAGTTAATAAGAGTGTCCTCTAAAGATTCCTCAGATGTTAAAAAGTAGTTAATAATCACACTCAGCAGAACAAAGCTGCTTGTAAAACTTCTCATGTTTGCTTGAGAAACTTGGCCCATTTAGTTTATCTGGGTTTTCCATTGGGACATACGTGATGTGTTTAATTAGAAAACTTAAAAGAGCATGATCGATGCTTTGAATTAGCGTATTGAATCATATTTACCTTTACTCCAAGAGACCCCTTCTCTCCCGGTCTTCCATCAGGACCCCTTGGACCCTAAAAGAAAGAAAAGCTGTCACTGATAAACAACTTGAGAAATCTGGACTTTCAACAGACCTGAGGCATGTGCACATCAGCACATGAAGTCAATGATTTCAGGCACCTAATCTCAATTTTTGTCATTCTCACTTTGCCCAGCTTGAGAGGGGCTGCTTTTCTTTTTTTTTTTCTTTTATTTTTTTAACTCATGATGATTCAGCCCACAGCAAAGGGACGACATCAGAGATCGCGGCTATTGAGCAAATGCTTGGCATCTTGCAGCGTTCCCGACACACACTGTGGAGACTTTATCCCCATTTTTCCAGAATTGCACACAGCCGCACAGCTGGCACACTGGGGTTATTGTAAAGAAGACTTGGGAAAAGGTCACACTCGTATAGCTGTGATTCATGGCTGCCATTATAGAAGCGCTCCACTGTCAGAGAACACTGAAGGACCGGCCTCGTGTTTGCTGCTTGTTCCTGCATTGAGTGATTGAACCGGAGCAGCAGCAGAGAAGTGGTGACATTTCCACTGTGGCTTGGACGTGGTGAAAGACACAGAAGCTGCTTATGAGAGCAGCTGTTGTACTTTTTTTTTTTTTTTTTTTTACAATAATGATTGCAATATATCAGCTCAGTTTAAAAAAAAAACCCTTTAGATTATTCAATCTTGCTACGATACTCTGTCTTTGTTTCTCTCTCTCAAAGAAAAATCCTTTACATTTTAAAGTCAGTGAATTTTTCTTTTTTCTGTTTTCATAAAAGGAAACAAAATGCTTCTATAAACTTAAGAATCTTTCATACTGCATTTACCCGTCTTCCTTTCGTTCATTTTTCATTGTTCATTTTTTTTTTTTTGTATTTTACATCTCGTCATCCTGTCTATGCACGTTAGCTGGAAGCTCATCCATTTTTACTCGCTTTAAGTGCACCAATTTCACGGCTTTTTGCTGGATGGTGTGGATGGAGCATCCGAGAGGAAATGATGGTTATGACTTGCTTGCAAACTGCAGAAATGTGCCGCGTTGAGGCTGAGCAGTTTCAAATCACAACAGCGAGGCTGGTAAAAGCATGAATGACTCAGAAACCGGTTAAACTTAACTAAATGACACAGAAGACTGTTGATGACTGACTGATATGGAACTTTAATCTTAAGCAAAAGCAGATGTAAATTCTGAATGGTGACATTTTTCAGTCTAATTTGACCAGAAATCCTTTAATTTTTGCAATATTTGTCCGATGGCAGTTATTAGATTTAACAAGAATGATGTCCAGCATCATCAAACCAAATCTAACATGCAGATGGGATAATCTGCTGCAGAGATCCAACAAGCAGATCAAAGGATCATCAACACCAAGCATCTTTTTAATAAAACTTAATATATCACAATATATCATCCAATTTGGTAACGTTTGATCATTCTTTGCTGGCCACAAAGGCAGGACACACCCTGAACAGTCCACCAGTACATCATAATACAGAACTGGAAACTCCAGAGAAAACCCATTCATGTTCACGGCGAACATGCAAACTCGACCACAGCGAGACTGCTCAATGGGTTCTCTTTGAATCCGACGGTTTTCTACTGTTTTAAGCACAGGTTTCAGAGACTTACGCTTCTGCCTTTGGGGCCTCTTATTCCAGCGGATCCCTGTGAACCAGGAGGCCCCTGCATGTGGATAAGAAAATAACATTTTTAGTGAGACTGCACAGAGTCATGGTAAAGATCTAAGTATCAGGGCATGCACAGAATCAATCTAATGATTAAACCCTTTATTTAAAGCCTTGTTGAGATATAAAATCTCTTTTCCAAGAGGGACCTGGCAATTAAAATGAGAACAAACTACAGAGGGAGTTTCTCTCTTCCTGCTGATAATCTCACCACTCAAATAGAAAAAAAAGGCTGATTTAAATGCCTTTTCACAGGCTGAATGGGTGAAAAACAGCACTGGTGAGGGTAGTTGCGGTCAGAAATGTGTAACTTTAAAGCAGAAAAAGCATATAAACATTGTTTTTTTTGGATTCAAATCAAACAAGAACCAGTAATTAGTTTTCTTTCAATCCGACTTACTGGGATCCCTTGCAGTCCAGGTGGTCCCGTCTCTCCAGGTATTCCAGTATGACCCTGTAGAAGCAGAAGATTTAATGAGGACTTTGTTAGCTCTGACTATTTCTCACAGCACTGGACAGATTTTTTTTTTTTTTTTAATGATCTGCCTGTACACTGAATATTGCATTAAATCCGTCTCCAAGCGCGTTGCATGTGGAAAATCGAACGCCCCGTGGAGATGGGCTCCAGACTTACTCCTTACCATCGGCCCCGGTTCACCTGGCGGCCCAGGGACGCCTGTTTTTCCTCGATCCCCCTGAAGAACCGCAAGCACCAAACACAAGCTCATCAGTTAGATTCTGGGGTTTGTTTTTTTTTTGCACAAATAATGTCTAATGGTTTTCCGAGCAGTTCAGTAACTATCAAACTTTTTAAGCTTAATAAAGCAGTTCAACTATTCAGCAGTTCAGGTTCTATTTTTTTTTTTTCATGCTTTTCTTTGAAATCTCAGGTGGTTTCAGAGGATAACAGGTCTGAGACTGCAGCCAGGCAAGTTTAACCTGCATTCCTGCTACAGAGCCATGCTGTTTTGCAAGATCTTCCTTCAAAAGGACTTCTGCATAGAAAACAGGTTGGCCCATTTGTTTAATCTAGAATACTGCAGAACTGATGCACATGATTTCCCAAAACAATTGTATTTAAAGCTGTCTGATCTTTCTTCTCTTGATGTACTGACCATCCATCCACCTATACTGCTTTGTCCATCTCACAGTTGTGAGGTAGCTGAAGCCAGAAGCAGCTGACTATTGACAGATGTTCTTTCAAAATAGAAAGAGGTGTTCAAACACACTCACATTCATGCACACTATTTGTAGATCATGTTAGATTATGTGCATCTTATGAGAGACAGAAGGAGAGAGATGGAGGCTATGGACGTGAATTCTTTTTTTCTTCTGTGTATTCAAATTAGCTTTTGCAGAATGTTGGAGCTTATTTGCTGTGTTGGTTGAAGGAAAACCCTTATCAAGAACCATTTCCCTCATATATTGAGGTCATGAACACCAGTTTTCTATCAACTGCTAATTTTTAGTATGGGCTGAACAAAATGATGTGGAGTTCCTCCAGGCTCCATTCTGGGCTCACTCCCTTTTAATATTCGCATGCTGCCACCGGCTCAGATCTTAGATATTAAAATACACATGATGAAACAGAGTTATATCACTGTCTCACGAGGAGACTGCAAAACAGACACTGAGGCAGTGTTACTGCTCAAAAGCAGGGAAAGAACCAGGGATCTTGGTGTGACCATGGACTCTATCTTGAGTCTGATCAGTTATATTAAAACAATAACAAAGACTGATTTTCATCATCTGAAGAAAATAGCAACCATTAAAGGATTAGGATGTAAAGAAGTAAATCCATGCGTTTGACTTCAGTTGACTTCACTACTGTAACGCTGCCCTCGCCGGTCTACCAGACAGCTGATTGGAGCAAATCAGTCCAGTTCTCAGGCCTTTCCACTGGCTTCCTGTCATACACAGAACAGATCTAAAAATATCACTGGCCTACAAACCACCCAGACCTCGTGGGTCGTCTGGATCAAACCTGCTTTCTGTTCCAGACTAAGAAACAAACATGCAGAAACTACTTTCAGTTTTATGCACCAAATACTTGGAACAAACTCCATGAGAACTGCTGGACAGCTCCAATTTTGAGTTCATTTATAATCAGGCTCAGGACCTTTCTTTCTTTGTTGCATTGTATCTTTAACTTTGTCTCACATCTGTTATTTTCTGAATCTTTTCTTGTTTTTCTGTTCACATTTCTCATTGCTTTTGGTCTCGTCAGCTTTTACGTATTTGCTAGTGTGAAGGTCTTTATTCATGTGGCACAGTTTAGCAACACAATTTGAAGTGGCTTAACTTGAAAATGAAAAGAACAAAAACCAAGACCGAAGTTATTTGCTACTGTCAGGACATTACTGTTTTATCTGCCTTGTTACATCCTGGGGCCTTGGTTCCCTGGTGTGCAGCAGTAACACACATCCACACACACACAGCGACTATGTCCAACTGCAGAAAGCTGCCACCTCTGAGCCTGGTTCTGAAAAGGTTTCTTCCTTTTAAAAGGGAGCTTTTCTTTTCCACAGTTGCTTTATGCTTCCTCGTGTGGAAATAATGTGTTTCCTTTGTAACGGTGTCTAGAAATGACTGTGTTTTAAATGGCACAACATAAATAAAGGTGAAATTAATTCAATTGAACTGTCTAGAAAGCTCTATAGGGTAATTATTGTGTAGTTTTCACCAAAATGTTGTAATAAACTTATTTGTCTGTTATTATTTTATTTGCTAATGCATTTATATTCATGGTTCGATGTTTTGTAGACACTATTCAAGCCTTTTTGGTTATTAGTTCAGGATGAGGTTTATAACTATAACTCTGTCCTGTCCTGGGATGGTGATCTGCCTTCACACAGAGTCAGCTGGGTCACCTCGAGCGCTCCAAGACTCCGAGCTCCATAAAGCGAGCGCGTTCGATTGGATGGATGGGTAAATTCTGTTAACATTTTTTTCACAACATCCCTGCTTTCTTTTAGAGTTAGGGTTGTTAATCTTTCCACTGACTACATGATTAATGGCGCAATCCCTGCAGCATTAACCAGAAGCCACGTCGGCAGAGAACTTTTCAGGAGAATAAAACAGCAGAGCAGATTCTGATTGTGGAACACGATGACAAACTGAGAACGAGCTAACCTTTTCTCCGGCGATGCCCGTCTCTCCTAGAGGCCCGACAAACCCAGGCAGTCCCTGAAGGAACCAAAACAAGCTGTCTTATCTGTCTCTTACTCCACTTAGTTTAATGAACTTCTATTTCTCATCATAGGCTGCTCGGCTGTGGGACACACACAGACGCACAGTGAGCATCAAACACAAATCAGCAGGAGAAAAAAAAAGGAAAAGAAGCCTTTACCCTCTCGCCAAGCTTTCCGACCTCGCCAGTTATCCCGGTCTCGCCCTACAGCAAAGCAGCCAATTAGAATATCACAAACTCGCTCATGCCTTTCGATTTTTTTTTTTTTTTTTTAATATTAAGTTCAATTCTGTTGAAATGTGCTTTGAGACCGGTTCCCCTGTGGTAACTGAAAATTAACATCTAATTCACACACACACTTGGTTGATACATTATGATCAAAGAAAAAAGCAAGGCGAGGACGTGGAGTTGGGGATGGCGGCGGTTGGGTGGTGAACATCATGTGACTGCTGGGTCTGACCTTGAGTCCGTCTGGGCCCGTCAGTCCAGGGAATCCCTGCCTCCCAGGTCTGCCCTGAACAGAAAGCAGGGAATGACAGAGAGAAGTGTGCTGAGGCTCCCTCGGCATGACGCACAAGCAACCTCATCTCTACCGGAAAAAGCAGAAAAAAACGGCCGACCGTCCCTCCTGACGCAAAACAAACCGACGGTTGATACGGAAACAAAAAAAAAACAAACACATCCCTTCAAGAAAGTTAATGATCCAGAAAACAAAGAGCTGTTTGCAGCTTCAAAGGCTTCCTATTACTCGCAAAAGTCTGAGGGTCATTTGTGTTTGTTTTCAGTGATCACTTGTGGGTTGCACTTCTGGGAGTCGGCAGACTGAAGGCAACCACAGCAAAAAAATCGAGAGTTTCTTTGGAATTGTTTTCTCTATTGTTTAGCCTTGGATAACTCCAAAAACAGTGTTTTGGACAGAGACAGAGGCTGTGGACGTTCATTCACACTGCAGAGCGTTTGAAAGTCATCCAGCTGTATTCAGAAAGAATCTTTACTTTGCAAAACACAAATGAAACTTGGTTAACTTTAAAGGCATATTTACAAAAGACACTATTGTGTGGACTAAAATCTCCACACTGTAATTTAACATTTAAAGAATTGCTTTTGTTTACGAATATGTGTGTCCACTTCATAACAGAGGTTTGCTGACCGCTCTGGCAATCCGAGTCCAGAGTGTTCAACTGGAAGGCTTTCAATACAGCAGGAGAACAATGGTGTGATCAGTCAGCCAGAGGACTCACTGTCCATCCCTGCTCACAGTTCTCCGTGCAGAGCTACATTCAGCCACAAACACGCAGTGTCCTTGAATGCTTAGCATGGTGGCGGAGAATGAGGACAAACAGCGATGGGCAGCTGGGTTTTCTCCAATCAGCACTCACCTCGGGTCCAGAGAGCCCAGCAGGTCCAACTGGTCCCTCATCACCCTAATAAAACCAAAACAGAAGCACTCAATACTAAGAAAAAAAAAAAAGGATTTATTTCAACCTTATTTTAAAGAGAAAAGGGGAAAAAAATCCACCTGAAGACCCAGAGATCCCCGTGGACCCGGCAGACCTCTTGTCCCTTGCTTTCCCTGTAGATAAAACACAGAGAATGAGATTAATTCTATTTTTTTCAGGGCAAAAATTATCTTCTCTCACTCTACGGACTTTAGATCCCTCGGGGCCGTTTTGTCCTGGTGGGCCGATGTCACCTGGAAAACCCTGTGAAACAGACGGGACAGGATTAGACTGACAAATACAAATGCATCAGTATGTATCTGTTATCAAAGTGTCTATGAGAATAACTCCCACCTCTGGTCCAGGGGGGCCGGGTACACCAACAGGACCCTTTTCACCTGGTATTCCCTATGAAACGGATCACAACACGGATCAGAGGACATTGGAGGAATTGCTCAACACTTCTGTAGATTCATGACATCAAAATAATCTAATATATTGCTAAAACTGATCAGAAACAGCCTGAAGGATTACTGAAAATACATCTCTTTAGTGCATTTCAAAGCCTTTTCGGAGCGGATTACTTGAAGCTTCAGCATCCATTTAGCTTCTTGTATTGGAAGCAGGATGCGAGAGTCTCTTAATGGACCAGGCGAGCAGGACACTGAGATTTCCGTGTGAGAACGTCAAATCAGATCAGAGAGAACTTGAGATATTGGGGACATTTTATATGGCATGAGAGTCAACTTGGGGATTAGTATTAAAGTCTTAGAGCAGTGAATTTTCCGCTGGCCTGCACTGTGATGAGCTCGATGTTTAAAATAGACCGGAATTGTCCATCACAGGGGAGTGTTTGAAGTTTAACTTCTGTTTTATTCCCCACAAGCACAGACTACAAAAAGTACTTATCAAGATATAATGGTGGTTGGTGCCTCACAGCAATGACATCCCCAGTTTGAATCTTTTTAGATGCATACCATTTTAAGAAAATGTTGTATTGTCTTCATTGGACTGAATTATTCCTTGGAGTCTGACCTGTACTGGAACTCCCCCAGTGAGCTCCAGTCCGATGTTAATTAAATGTAGCATCAATCATTTTAGACGGGGCTTTCAGAAACTCTTGTTCTGAAGTCAGTAATGAGTAATGCGTCCATTTGACTCATTTACTTACAGGTGGTAGGATTTGGCAACTGTGACAATAACTGCTAGACTACTTACGATTTTTAGAAAGTTCAAAAAACTACCAGAAAGCAGAAAAATGCAGCAATAAGACTGTATAATCTCAAACAGGACATTAAAAAAAGGTAAATGTGGCAATTGTAGGCACTCTGTGTTCAGTATAGTCATATTATTCCAGTCAAAAGGGGAGCTAAATCAGGTTTAAATGATAACATCATTGATTTTTGCTGGTGGTACTCGGTGATTTAAATGACAGAGGAGAAAATACCTGCGGTCCTGGTTTTCCACGAGGACCTGGAAACCCAGGTGAGCCACGGTTACCCTGCAACACGTACGATTCTTACTACTATCCGTCAAGCAAATCCTCAAGGAAGCATTCGAAACGTCTTTAAATTACTTTGCACATCAACACACTGATAATGGCAGAGATGACACACGCCTCAGATTATTTTGTGCAGTTGCGCACACAAACACAAACTTACCTTGTCTCCTTGGTATCCGCACTCCCCCGACTCGCCTGTCAAGCCAATCTCCCCCTGAGCGAGAGCACAGAAGCAATTATAATGATCTGAACATGGAAAACAACTACTCAGGAGGCTGGGATCGCAAAGTGAATGCTTTGTCGGAGTCACAGACCAAAATCTGTGAAAGAAGGTTAGGAGTTGAAGAAAGTCATGTGCAGGTCACCTTATCACCTTTCAGTCCTGGTTCTCCCGGGTTCCCAGGTACTCCCTGAGAAGCGAGACAGAAGGAAACATGTTGTTAGTGAAGCTACATGCTTTGCAGATACCTTAATCTAAAAGTCCAATGACTTGGGCCTCTACAGGTTGAAAGCATCAAAAGTAAAAACTAGTGAAGGACAAGAGCAGGTCTTAAGTCAAGGTCAACTCAGTCATGACACATTTTAGGAATGATCTGAACAATGAAAACCCAACCTAACAAGACACAGGTCAGGGACCCAAGCTAAATGACTGGTGTTTGGTGGGTCAGGGAGAAGAAGTGGAGCAGGGCGTCAGAAAGATTTGGAAGCAAATCTCGGAAAAAATTATCCTGAAGTGTTCAGGGGACCAGGGATCTAAGTGTGTCAGGTCAGACTTGAGCTAAGACTCCTTGAGGGCGCACTGGTTAAGATCAATCAGGAAAATCGTAAACATCCTTGATTTGTACTGAATCAATCTCACAGATGTTGGTTATTTACCTTGTGTCCTTGAGGTCCTGGTAAACCCATGACGCCAACATGGCCCATGTCTCCCTGCAAGCAACAATCATCCAAGCATGAGTTTCTCAGTCATTATGTTTCTGTTGTAACTATACCAGTTCCATCTCAAATGGTCTTTGAAAAATTCTTGAAAATGTCTGACTTTCGGTTGAGCACATTTCACACACAGCAGTGAAAAATGTTGATGCTATAAATTCATAAAACATGAAACGCAGATGTGACAGAATAGAAGAATAAAGAATCTGACTTCAATTGTTCAGAATGAAGAAAGAAAGAAAGAAAGGACAAAAAAGAAAAACACTTTAAAGGACAATGACAAAAACAGTCGACCATCAGAGGGTTAAAAACATCACTCACAATCAGACCAGGGACTCCACATGGACCAGGGGCTCCCAGTTCACCCTAAGAGGGGAGACAGAATGAGGGGGGGGGACAGGTGTGTTAGACACACAGCATGTGAAAGCATTTTTTTTAATTTTTGTTCCTCTATTGATGGCCTGAGCAATGTTTTTCTCCACTAAGTTTAGCATCGACAGAAAGTGACTTGGCAATTGACACACAGAGCGGCTTGTTGTCCAAATGATCCCGCTCCCCCCCCCCCCCCCCCCCCCCTCCCAACAGCCACATGCCACGCTCACATCCTCTCCAAGCTGCAGACGCAGATGAGAGACGGATGACACGCAGCCCAGCGCGGCCTTCCTGTCGCCTCCTCACTTTCTGCGAGCGAAAGGAGATGAATTCAGCCAAATGGAACATCCCTCCTTCCCCACGGAGGGAGAGGAAATGAAGCCTGGAGGAGACTCCTGGAGGTCAGCCAATCACAGTCTCGCGCTGACCCTGTCAATCACGGGCGGAGCGGCTCGGAGGGGAAAAAGTGGAAAGTGCTGACGCTGCCCTCAAATCAGTATGGATTATGATGGGTGAGTGAGTTACTAAATAACTGCATGGATCTGGCTCGCTGTCAGAAACAGTGAGCCAGGAGCAAACAAAAATCTGAAATCAAACAATAGGAAAGCTGATTTCAGCTCTGGTTCTCTGCACAGTTCTGTTTTCTTATGGGAGGCACAATTCACACATTTCTGTTAGCAGTGTTATATTGTTACGGTTTGATCTACAGATGCAAGCTTATCTGTTTTCCAACTGTAAACTAACTAATCATGCAAAATGTTGCAGAGTTTGAAGAATAATCACTAAAGAATTTATTGAAAAACGACCAAAATACAAACTTGAAGTTTGAAAATTTCTACCAATTAGACGTTCTGAAGGAATTTGAAAGGTTGATTTGGGACATTTTAAAATCGCAAAAGCATAGAAAACCAACCCCATTATTTATAACAGGATCTGTTGAGAAATGCAAATGTTTCAATGGTTATGTCTTGATTTAATGTGTTATTTGCATCAAAGGTTGTGAAATACCCCAAACTGGTCTGCTGTCATTTGTTTTATGAGTATTTAGATATTGTGTCAAACTTGAAGCAGTAATTCAACATTTTCATGTATTCTGTGACTGAAATTAATGTTAGATAGAAACAGGAAGTGATTGAATCGGACACCAGTAAAGCGCCAATATGTACTTTAATTCAAATGAAGATAAAGTGATAATTGTTGTAAAAGTTTTTAAGCAGCTAAATCAGCTGAATGTGAAGAAATCCACAATGGAGCAAGTGCTAGTGTAGACAAAAAAAAAAAAAAAAAAAAAAAAAAAAACCTGAACACTTCCTCTGGGTGAAACAATGATAATGTTTGAGGATTTTTCCCAATAATCTGCTTCAATCACTTAAAAGCTGCTAAGATGTCAGTATGTTGTTTATATCCTCTACTAGAATAAGAAACATAACACACTAGTCCTCGTCCAAAAAGGTTCATTGGTCTTCCAAGGTTCCGATTTGAAACATAAGACACTGTTAAGTCGAGCTGATAATATTTCCTGATTATAAATTAAAAGCAGGTTCTGGTGTGTTTGCTTCTACAAGCAACTGAATGACTCACTTTCAAATTAAAAAAGAAAGTCTAGTCTAGTTTTTTTGGGGAGCTTATTCCCAAGCCTTGAGTTTTGTGTTGTATAACCTCCCTAGTTAATTATAATAAGTCTAAAAATAACCAGTGCATTTGAATCTTCTGGGTAATGTTCTTGAATTCAGGGACACACTGCAGGAAATGCATTGTGGTAACAGTTGATAGGTCATGTTAGGATCCACATCCTTTCACTTACTGGGTTCCCATCAGGCCCGGGAGGTCCCCTCTCTCCAAAGTCACCAGGAAACCCCTGAGCACACAAACAAACAGGTTGGTTATGTAACCAGAGCCAGAACTCTGTCGATTCATTGAGTCTACATGCCCCAAATCCCCATTCTGAAGCTGAATTTATTCATACATTGCATGATTTTATAAGTGAAGTTATGACACCAAACACAAGGGAATCGATCAATTGTTTCCCAAAGTAGAAGTTTGCTGAGCAAAGCCAAGACAATCCTATCAAACAGACTCCCGGCAGGACATTCCTTGGCTGAATGTGCGTGCGTGTGTGTGTGTGTGTGTGTGTGCGCGCGCGCGCGGCAGCAGTGACTGTTCAGCAGCATGAGAACCAAACCCCCAGGACTCGCCTAAATGGCTGAATAAAGCTGCTTGGACTGGAAACTGCTGACTGCGCCTCATTTTCTGCTTGGCACTAGTAATTCCATTATGGAGGCAGAACAAGAGGCGCGATGCAGCCACGATGCCGCCGCGAGGCCACGCGTTCAGCGTGCGCCTGTCAGTACGCCAAGGTCAACACGTAACCCGCCGAACACCCCGACTCAGCACGCGCCATGATCCGGTAAAAGTTAATGAGTGAAATAAAGGAGGGATGTGTCTTGTTGCTTTTGTGCAAACAGGGAGGAAGAGACGGGACCGTGTGGCTGAAAGCTCCGCTCGAGCATTAAGCAAATGCAGATGAAGTAACAGGCGGTAATTGGCGCGACATGAAGCCTCCGGGAAACGTGGAAAAATGTGCTTCTTTCTAAAAATGTCAATGGTTGACTCTGACTGATCAGAAACACATGTGAGACTTGGTTACTATGCTGACAACAAGTTTAAGTTAAGTTGCTGAGAAGTTTTTTCACCGTATGATTGGTCCAGTGGAAGCTCTTCAAATGCCACACAGGCAGTGTGTGTGTGTGTGTGTGTGTGTGTGTGTGTGTGTGTGTGTGTCAGCGTATGTGCGTACATGCATAAGATATGTATGTGGACTGTGTAGTAAAGTTTGAGTGTCTGTTTATGCGAAAAGATTTTTATTTTTCCTTTACTTGGTGTGTTGATAACTCTTTCTTCTCTTTCAAGCATTTAAAGCTACTCCACCAGCAATGGACAATCAAATTCCAAGCAATAATTCAAATTAAAAGTGATGCTAACTCACAAACTATTTCATTTTAGGGTTATTTTTGTAAAATTTTTGGCTTAAAGCTGGGTTTCCTTTAGGGATCCATAGAAAATCAAAGGTATTGAAGAGTCTAAAATGATTGAAAAGTCACATTTAACTGTATATAAACCCTGCAACCACTGGAACTGTGGCAGATTTTGTGTATTTGTTATTTGTCTTTATTGGATTTGCGTCACATTAATGTATATTTTCATTTACATTATTTATACTTAAACCACCGGTTCCTATTTTATTTTGATTTGTTCTTAAGAATGAATTAGAGTATATTGGGAAATCACCTCCCACCATCAAAAGTTAGTGGTCAAATGTCCTGAAATGCAATTAGCCCGTCAGGAGAAAGCTTTTCAGTGGTTCAGACTGCTTCAGTGCAGAAAACATGAATCACACTCATTCCCACCGGATCAAACATGCCAAATCTTTCTGTTGTACGTCTGAGCTACACATCTTTCCTGCTGAGTCAGGACAAGAGAAAACGTCTTACACTGAGTAACTGACCGCACTCTTCCACCACAGAGGAAGAGAAATGGCTTCATCATGACTTGGCTGTTCAGAAGCACGCATATTGGAGCTTCAGTGACGTGTAGCACAGAGAGAGAACATCCAAAAATCATGCACAACCAGACAGAGGCTGACAAAATGTCTGATTTATATAGTGTGTGTGTGCAGCGTTAGTTAGGATGATGGGTAAATCACTTCCAGGTGCCATTGATGATAGACACTCCCAGTCTGTGGTGGAGACCCGGGAGACAAACCACACATCTTAATATCTTCCTCTAAAGTAGGGGTATCAAACGCATTTTAGTTCTGGGGCCTCATGCAGAACAATTTCATCTTTAGTGGGCGGAATCGTTAAAACAGTGCCATAATAACCTTCAAATTTAAATTTGAAGTTTTCCTTTGTGCGGTGCAAAATATGCATGGCAAAAATGTCTAGATTTTTGCAAAACCAAACAATTACTAGTGAAAATGATTACAATGTCAATAAAAACCAATTTTATGGGTGCTTCTTTAATGGCTGTCGCATCATGGATGATTTTACGGACTCTTACAAACCCAGATCTGAGCCTCTTGCAGGCCAGTTTTGGTTAAAGTTAATGAGAAAGATTCAAGGATTGATGGGTGAATATCACACTTCTTCAGAAGGAATGTGAGTGAAAGTTGTTTTAATTTGATCTGCTGACACATGAACATTTACTTTTCCACAGCAGTTCAGTTACACAAGTGCCTCAACTGAAAAAATGCGGCGATCCCCACAGTAAACGCTCGCACGGCTGTGCCAGAGAGTCCTTCCATATTTACGAGTGGTGCCTGGAGAGGCGTCACACTGAGCGGGAGTCTCTGTCAGACTAATGGTCATTTAATAGACTTTAAAGTAGCTGTACCACCGTCAGATCCCACAGTTCACAAACACTGTCACCGCCATGAGGCCACATCAACACGGTTGTCTGAGAAGTATGTTGAGAGAAAACTTTACCGGCCTACCCATCTTGCCCTTCTTGCCATGAACACCAGGGATTCCCTAGAAACAGGAAAAGAAAACAGAGCGAGAGATGAAATGAAGGCTTAAAAGGAGATAAAAGCACGCCACTTCAATACTTGGAAAGTATTAGATCATAAGTTTAAAGTCTTGAGCTGTGTGACATTGCGGAGCTTTCTAAACAACATAAAACAAAAATGGTGGATGGAATAAACACAGAGAAGACGTCTCACGACCACTGGGACAAACACCTTCATTATTCCAAGTTCATAACTCAGCTTGGCGTAAGAAGTTGACAACTCTATCTCAAAAGGTCCATTTAACAGCTGCTTTGTCAGCTAATTCACAAAGATCTTCTCTCTCAAGGCCATTTACAAGGTTTCAGACTCAACTTATCAACTTTTCAGGATAAGAAATTGTTTTTTTTTTTCTGTCAGAACATGATCAAACAGACAGTCTGAATGAGGATCCTTCAGAAGCACATCAAAGTAAATGCTTGATCAAGCTATTCTGTTTTTTTTTTTTTTGTTTTGTTTTTTTTTAAACTTGTATCTTTAATTTCAAGACTTTTTGGAAAGAATGAACGATTCACTGCAGTCTTTATCTATTAATGTAAATTGATAGGGATGCATCAATACGGGTATCAGTATCTGGGTCAATACTGTACAGCACACTCGGAAAAGTACCAGTACACTGGGGCCTTCAAGGCTGCTGGAGGTGTGTATAGCGTCGATGCAAAGGCTGTGTGGAGCTGTTTTGCAGGAATGCCTATTCTCTGCACATCGTTTGCATAGTTCTCATACCTGTTAAAAAGTAAGTACTACTGAAAGTAGTATTGATGCATCCCTTATGAAAAACTTAGTATGGACTTTTGAAAGCCTCATCACATTGACATTCAACCAATCTGTATTTCACAGTGGTATCGGTTGGCTAATCTGTTGGGTAAACTAATTGTGAATTTTCTACAGTTTAAAAGATTTAGGGATATTTGGCGAGGAGTCCCACAGAAAACTGGTGACGGCGTTTTGATCCACTGCAGGACATTACATGAAAATTTGAAAATCTGATGCTTGAAGATTTAGATTTCACATTCACACTTTAATATCATCCAGATGGGTTGTGGTGTTAAGTCGCATAAAACACAGTATGAGGCAGCTTGAACTACTTTAAGCTCCAAATAGTGATTTGCTGTCTGCCTCAAGTGTCTCATTACTCCAAGAGTGAAAATCTATCCCCTCCTTTTCAGTGTTTTTTTTTTTTTTTTTTTAATCATTTGGCCTACGCTCTGTCATAATGCAACCCAGCAGGCACTTCACCCTCACGGCCACTAATACTCACTCTCTCGCCATCAGGACCAGGAAAACCAAAAAGCCCAGGGATGCCAATATGACCCTGGAGAGATGAATAAAAGATGGGAAGGAGGAGCAGATGAGGCAAGGACAGATGAGAAGGCGGAGAGCAGACGGGTGGACACAATGAGACTGACGGGCGTTGAGAAGGACGGCAGCAACAGCAACATGAGAGTCTCAATAAAAATGATTCTGTTAGAGTGCGGCGAAGTTTTTATTACAGTGGAGGGGTCTCGAGGAGCCAAGCCTTGAGGCAAGTGTATATGCCCATGGACTGCATGGTGCTGGCTTCCACGATGTAGTCCAAGGGCACATACCTTCACATCAGGGATCTCTGGAGATCTGTGATCCAGACCTGCTCGGTGGAACAGGAAGAATAACAATGACATTAAACGGCGGCCTCACTGCGGAGCACAGCAATGCACTTTCAGCACGCTCAGCAAAACCATCTGTCATGACCATCAGTGGCGTTTATGACTCTGGGTTTTTAACGTACCCACATTGGTTAGATAATGAATTTCACAGGCGGAGAGGAAACATGGAACCACCAGAGGAAGCTCAAAGAGCGAGCAGGACAAGAAGATGAAACACGTAATAGAAGAAAGACACATTAAATAAAAGATAAAGGTTTTCTTCGTGTACTTACCCTGACTCCTTTTGGCCCAATTTTTCCTACAGGCCCAGGTAAACCCTAAACGCAACAGATGACAAAACATATTTCTATCGTTGCGAGCAGCAGTTAAACTGTCCCCAGACAGACTTTCACAAAATTTAATAATAAGCATCAGCTTCACACAAAATATGATCATATAAAGTTTTAATATGCATTGTGGGTGTTAATCTCTCCAGCTAATCCACCAGGTGCATAAAATCTTCCCCCTGCAACTGTAAAGAGCAGCTCTCCGCTCAGGAGGACTCCTCACAGCAAAGAGCGGCATCTCGACATAAACATGCAGTCTCAGTGACGCACGGCCCTCAGATGATAGGGGGAGCTCAAACCTCATTCATCACGCACTGCTAAGTGTGCTGAGATCAGAGATCTGACGTGGAGACAACACCGAGACATGAGCGTAACCTCTGCCTTCACTTAAGCATTATTTAGAAAGCGGAGGAACGCTCTCCAGGTTTCTCTTCCTGAGAATCACGGCGGTGCAGAAAGAGGGGCGAGGAGTGGAGCTCGGTTTGGAGGGACAGAGGAAACTTATTTGTACCATAGGACCTGTGGCATTAGTCACACTTTTATTACCTTTTCTCTCTTCGGGGTACAGCTCACCGAGGAAACCTTTTGTCATTTTATTTCCGCACAAGACCCGGGGCATCCGTCGCCCAAATTCCACCACAGGTGATACTCTTTACTTTGGCTGCAGGCTTTTTTTTTCTCCCTCTTTCATTCAGCTGGTAAAAACTTTTTATTTGGATTTACTAAATGAGTTTTTTAGGACTGCCACTGGCTTTTTTTTTTTTTTTTAACTACCATCCAGTATCTTTAAATGGGATTTTTTCCTAGAGACACAATTTTTTTTTTTTTTTTACAAGAAATGGGCATTCCTCTAAAGTCTCTGTTGCATTCATCACTCTGATAGAGAGTAAGAATTACATGTTAAAATTACATTTATTAGAAAGGCCTCAAATCGACCTGCAAAAAACTGAAATCACAATGCAGCGATGCTACACCATGTTCGTGTGTGTGTGTGTGTGTGTGTGTGTGTGTGTGTGTGTGTGTGGCCCTGTTCAACCAGCACTGCAACACTAGATTTACTGCACCTGCCTGCCAGGATAGCCTTTGGCCCCAGGGCTTCCATCATCTCCTTGATCTCCCTGCGGAGACAAAGACAGCACAGAAGTCAGCTCTGGAAAAGGGCACGAGACTAAATGTGGGGAAAGGAAGCAGGAGAGAGAGAAGGAAAAGCTTCTGATAAGCATGATTGGTTTCTGTTGCAGCTGCACTCAAAGCAATCAGGGAAACATAAGACAGCAATATTTTTATCAGTCATGAACAATATTTATATCTTACATAAGACAAAGAACATGATTGAATATAATATAACACATCTACAAGCAACATAAAATAACATGTAAAAACAATCTAACACACTTACAACATGTGTGAGTGTAAAACTACTGTGGGAACAGCTGCTCCTTAGTGCATTTACTCTCATCAATGCACAATATTATACATGAGTCACTGCTTCCTTGTGGCCAGATCAAACCAGAAGCATCCCTCTACATGTAGAGTGAAACAGGATTAGGTAACAAGAAATTACGCTGTACTGGAAGCCAACCGCACTCATTACGAACTACACTGCAGTTTACAGTTTCCTGGGAAAACCACAGAATTAATATGTTAAGACCTGAATAATGGTGTATCATTAAAACTAATCCTGAATCATCAGAGAAACGGGGGTCATGGCCATATCTGCTGTGAGTGAGGCAGTAATACAAGCAATAGGTATAATAGGAATACACAGTATTAGCGGTGAATTTGCCCTGAGCAGTAACTGAACCAGCATTAATTTTATGTTTACCTGCTTGGACAATATTTCCCAGTATAACAACTTTTTTAGTGAAAACATCATTACCAGCTATAATCCCACTACAAAAACTTCAAATTAAAAGTTTAATATTCGCGTCAGCAAAAAAAAAAAAAAAATTATAGCCATCATAAAAGTGTATTTTAAAGCAAACCAATACAAGTGCTCTGCTTCACACTGTAAAGGAGCATCTAATAAAGGGGACACAGAGCGCCAGCAATAAGTATTATACAAGAGTTTATGATTGCAAAATAAGCAAAATAATTCCGGCGAGGGAAATGCCGAGAAGACATTCCATCACGTTACCCACCTTTATTAAATGGCATGTTTAATCACTGGGATTAATTTAAAGGCACCTCCCGGAGTTTTCCATCACCAGCATTATAGAACAGTGAACTTGAGCAGCATAAAGGCGCTTAAACCTGCAGGAGTCACGTCACACACGCTCGTACCAACAGCAGTGGGCAGTGTTTGTGGAAAACGAATGAGAAATACAGAGGGGGAAATAAGCAAACCTTTGGGACAGCGTTTATATTTATATATGATGATAAAAGGACAATTCATTCACCACCAGGTGACATTTCTGGGAAAGATGGAAGAATCCAGTTGAAACATGTCAAAGGTGTGTTGCAGAAACTAATTTCTCTGAGGTGAAGAAAAGGCAAAATACTGACAAACAAAAGGCCTGACGAATGCAATTGAACTATTAGCTATTAGCTATTATTATAAGTGATCACTTAACTTAAATTGTCTGTCTATCAAGATGCTATTGACAATTTTTTCTGGGTGGAAATAAATAGTAAACACATTCTTTATCAAATAACATACAATTGGTACCTTCTTAAACTACCTGTGTTTTTTTTATACGAAAAAAATGTATCTAGAAACCACACAGTTGTCAGTACAGGAAAGGACCTGTTTAATGGAGGTTTATTTTATCAGAAGTGGCCATCATCATCATCATCATCATCATCATCATCATCATCATCATCATCATCATAAAGAGCTAAGCCAAAACACGACTGAGGCTATCAACTGAGGAAAATGTAAAACACTATCTTCATCCATCCATCCACCTCTATACCAAGCTTTCCAACTTTGGGTGGCAGGTAAGGGTAAATCTGTATCCCAGCTGATTAAGACTGAAGGCAGTGTACACACAGGACGACCACAGACAGACAGTCAGTCATACGCTCTCAAATCAACACGACCATGGAAACCAATTTGCCTTTGAACAAATGTTTTTGGACTCCAAGAAACCAGACCAGCCGGGGAAAAGCCATATACTCACAGGAAAAACACACAAACTCTATACAGAGAGCCCCCACAGCCCACCCTGAACTCCAACTGGGGACCATTTCAGTGTGATTGTGAGGTGACAGGGCCCACCACTGCTCCACTGCACTGCCATAAGACAGAAACCATCTGTGGTTAAAGAAAAAAAAAAAAACAACTTGTGGCAGTGATTTTTCTAGTTTGGCTTATGTCCCATTTACTGGCACTAAGGGGATTGGGGTGGGGGGGGGGGGTGGATGAGTTATACTGAGGTCAGCCAGCAGGAGGCAATCAAAACTTTCTGGTTCCACTTTATTGAGCGTTTTATGGTTTTCCCCATATATTTATACAGTGGGTATTGCAGGAAACAATTGTGTTTGCAGTAACTGAAGCATGTGTCCCACACAAGCATCTCCTTTATCTTTACCAGTTATCTTCAATGGATCAGAAATCAGCTGCACTGCCCGAAGTTACAGTTCCCAAAATAAATACCGCCAGAAATGACAGCAGGAATATTCTGCGTGTCCGACCATGTGCTCCCCGAGTTATTTTTCCACAGAAAGGGTGTGTATCCTCTCACGACAATACAAGAACTGAGACGGTTGTCTCTATTTTACGCTGTGACGAGGCACATTCCTCTCCCAGATATTGCACAGGACTTGGACTCAGATAGGAGGCCGAGGAAGAAGAAGAGGAATGACCTCGGGCGTTCAAACTATTTAGCCCACTTGCACCTCTGCCAAAAACCTCCGGCTGTTATCCAAGAGACTAACATCTCCCTGCTCTCTGCCTGCAGAGACTCCACGTATACTATGTTTTAATAATCAGATGTCTCTGTGTTAATATGTTCTCTTTGCCATCCCTGTCTCTTCTCCTGTAGCTATAATTGGGAATACATGTTGGAGCGTCCGTAGAGTCTGAGCTCTCCTGTTTGATAAATGAACACGCTGACACGCAGCTAATACGCTGCAGGCATCAGACAGACAGACAGAACACTTCTGCTTCTGAAGTCAACATGTTAACAGCTCCAACTGATGGAAAAAAGACACAGTTTGACGTGAACATGAGCAACGGCGTGTTATTCAGTCCAGTACTGAACAAATGTTAAAGGCACGTGAAGTGAAAGCATTTGGTGAAAGATTAAAATAAAGACTGAATTTAAAATCCTTGAAGGTTTTATAAAATATAAAGTAGCATGATGAGAGTGTTCAGCGCTCAGCATGAAGACCAGGGTTCACTTCAGGGTCATGGCCTGTGTGTTTGCATGTTATCCCATTGCCTGTATGTTTATATTGCTCCAGTTACACAATTTTTGAAATGAGAGCAGGTTTTCTTTTGAAACTTTGTGTAAATAAGGTCTGAAGCAACAATTGTTGCAATTGCGGTTTTAAATTTTTTGACAGGTGCCAATGTTTTTTTTTCTTCTATAGGATTTAGTCTGTTTTTGTGCCTTCCAATTACTGCAGTCATCATTCTGAAAGGAACCACAGCTACTCACAGGTTCTCCAGGAAGACCACGGGGACCAGGGTGACCTTTTTGTCCCTGTTGATGAAGAAAGAAGATTTTATGAGTTCAACATCAATCAGCCAACATGAAAATAACGTGATAAAATCTTTTTATTCGGATCACAAACACATCAACGAGAGAAAGTCATTATTTTGGTCTTGGAGGGAAAATTATTTAACGGTCAATGATCAAATTCAATTAAAAATTTTATCTTGGAGCAGGTTTATCGCTGTGTTTAAAAGCATCTCAGTCAACACTGCAGGGGACGAAATGACGGTGAAAGATTTTCCAATTGCTTTTGAGAGGAATTGACTGCGTTTTCCCTGCAAAAAGTTCAATAAAACAACCCAATAAAAACCTGGAAGACTTTGTTTAACAGGCTCCCCAGCAAAGGTAAACACAATAGCTGTGAAACTAATAGCACACTTATCAGCAGTGCTTGGTTGGTTAAGCCTGAATAAAGCACTTCTTTACGACTTCTACACAAGAACAATGTCGTTTTTATTTACTGCTGCACAGCTACTTGATTATTGCCACCGCTGCACACTGACAAAATAATTCAGAGGCATCTCGCATTAATTAAACCAGTAAACCAATTAAGCTGCAACACGTGGAACCCCAAAGGGTAATTAATGGTCACCTTCATGCCCTGTGATCCCAAATGAGCATGCCAGCTGGTTACAAAACATATTAATCTCTTCACAATCGAGGCCTATGCTCGCGAAGATAGAGTCATGTGAAGCCATCTCGGAGAGAAGAATAAGCCTGTCCCCTCAAGTGTGAAGCCATTAGCCACCAGCTGTTTCGGCCTGTCGGCGGCATGATGAGGAAACCGCAGGATGACAGAGGCTGCGAGAAATGAGTATCAGTGTAAACAAACAAGTCATCAACCAACACGTCCACACGAGACGCGCCCGTACCTGGAGCCAGCGGGCAGAATGGGAATCTCCTGAGGCAAACAACCTCCGACACGAGAGTCAGCGGTGATGCAACTTTAAAAAATACTCGGCTGATTTCACACAGGCTTCAGGGACAGTGAAATTAAAACAATTTTAACATGAATACTGTGATTGTCCTCTTCACTACTACTTCACTAAGTTTTATTGGATTATTATTGCATGAAGTAAATGACCTTTTTTCATGTTTTTCCAGAATGTTAACATTTCCTCTCAAAGCTTACTTTTTCTGCTCCATAATTTCCATTAAAGGGAAGATTCCACATACTCAGGTTCCAGGGTTTGTTACAGGTACACCAGTTTCTTTCCACAGTCAAAAACATGCAGAAGTAGTTAGCTGGTTTAAAGTGATATTGAAGGCAGATGGATGAAAATATTAACCGTTTTGATGATAATAACAAAAAATTGAATAAATTCTGCTTTGGAGGTCCTGTGCCATCTGGCACTGCCACATTCACACATCAATAATAACAGATCTTGGTGCAATGTTTCAGCAAGAAAGAAAACTATGAACCTTTATTAGAAATCCCTTTCAGCCACCATTCTTTCTGGTATTTTTGATTATTATTTCTTTGAAGAACATTCATTAAACCTCAAGGCATGCTTTAGATGTGACTGAAGAAAAAAAAATGATCCTGATTTAATTAAAAAATATTTTTATCTTGTTCAGGTTCATTAAAAACACATCTAATCAAATGTGAATCTCTCTTCATGTGATTGACTGTCTTTGCATCAAACCAAAACCCTTACTAGTGTTCTAATGATAATATTTCACTGGTATGGCCCATGATCACATTGGTGTGTAAGTGGATCCCGAACTAAAGTGAACTGAATATCTTTGAACTAAATCAAGAAAATATACCATAAACCATTTGAGGATTCAAAAAAATTATGGCAGAAATATCTCCCATTTTCAAACCAATAGGGTATAACTAAAGTCATCGGGACATGAGCGCTGCTCCTGAAACCATCAAAAAACATCAGTAAGCATTCATAGTTCATAGTTAATCTTCCCACCGATGTGAAAACCCAGTATTTTTATTTTATTTTTCTTCTCAAATCTAAATTTCTGTCACATCTTCAGCAGCTTTTGGAGGCAGACTGCAGCCAGATGCCGCTCGGTGGGCCTCGGCGACTCTCTCAGACACTGTTACAGTCCGCTTCTGCATAACTCCCCACTGTTTATCTGTTTATTTGCAGACAGGCCGCATTGTGCTGCGGGTTGGGAAATATTGATAGGCATTTTTGGGGACTGGATTAATCCGTTGCAGAGACCAATGCAACACAGTCACAAAGGGACAAAAGAGCTGGCGAGCCAATGCTGCTGATTACAGTAAGGAAAAGATCCGCCCTGGAGGCGCTGACGTGTGTTTCTGTGTGTGTGTGATGGTGTAAGTTATGAAAAAAAAAAGTTGGATAACTGTCTGTTTTGCAAATCTATTGTGTGACACAAAAGATGGCAAAGGATTTCATTCCCTTTTAGGCCCCCCTCTCTCTTTGTGAAGAGCAAAGAGTTTTAATTAGTGTAACTCACACCAGATCGTCCCCGCAGCCAAACGACTGACTGGAGCGGCAGCATTACGTCCCCACCAGGCGGACAGAAAATACATTGTTCTTTATACTAAAACCTTTTCCTGCCTGGCAACAATCAAACTTCTCCTTTGGACAAATCACACTCAGCATGTAAAGGCAGGAAAATGTTATGTAAAAGCCAAAAAGCAAGAATGGAAAATCTTGAGACACTCAATAAAAAGGTTGAGTGTTATTCCAGTGTACCGAGATGAGAGCTGGCTGTCTACGGGCGCACAAGTCTAGTGCACACAAGCACACACACACACTGACTCGCAGGCAACATTCCCATTACATCTTCACACATATCCCACAGTGAGAAAAGCATTCTCTGGCAGGACGCCAGGAACTGAGCAAAATACTCAGCAAAAAGGCTCCATCACACTGCGGCGGCTCAGCTTCACTGTCTGGATGGACGGACGAGAGATCAAACCGCCGATGCTCCATCTGAGGAGGAATTTCGGTGTAATCTGAACAGAAGAAAGTGCACTATCAGGAGCTGTGGCTTCCAGAGTGCGGCCTAAAAGAAACAGAGCGGAGAACAGCTGCGAGCAATGAGCCGTCTGCTGGATTTTAGCAGGGCAACATGGATTGTCTTACTGTTCACTGGCTGGACACAAACTGCAAAAATACATGAAATAGCTGTCGCTATTTTACTGAAACTACCAAGAACCATTTAACAGCTTGTTGAGTGACCAGGATCCCACCTGAGCTGGTGACAAGATAAAAAAAGTGAGACTGCTACAACCATGAAACCTCGGCACAGACATAAAGACACAGGTCCACACCCAGCAGAGACACACCATTACTGTAAATCAAGAGGAAAAAGATTATTTTCCTCAAGTTGGAGTCGTCCCCACTACTACAGTGGGAGGAGGAACCCTGAGCACGCCAGATGGTTTTTCGCAGTCGGCCCAGGCCGATTGCATAACTAACTACCGCAGTTCCTGCCAAGGCATTGTTGCGCTCACACCATTGTATCCCAAATGAGGGCAGAACTGTGTGCATGCGAGGAGCAAAGTTGCTTACAAAGGTCTTCTCAGGATTATTCCCACGTACGCAGCACTTGTTTGCTGTTTACTATTCTCCTTCCATCCGAGGCGTGACCTCAGCGCGACCCCTCTGTCTTCACCAGGGTGCCATTCATCCCACAGAAGAAGTGGTGTCATCATAAACTGCCAAGTTTAATTTCACCCGGGCTCCATCTGAGGATTTCCCCTCGTAAGCTTTTATGACTTTATTTTTCCAAACAGACGCTGCTGCGGCAGGTGACCAGGTAACTCTTTTAGTAAAGTTTTTTTTTTTTTTTTGCTTTTATCAGTCACATTTCAACCTGAATCCAACACAGAATCTATCATCATCTTATCTGATCTGCTCATTAAAATCTTACACAATCTCTCATTCATGCAGGAGTTTTCTTGCCTGCAAGAAAACGCCAGAACTGAAGAAATTATGTTTTGAGCTGTTTCAAAGTTGAAATGCAGTGTTAGAAAGAAACTATTTACACAATCGGGTGACGATATCAAGCCAGAAATGAACAAAAAAAGATTAAGTCCTCCACCCTACTTATTTTTACCACTTATTTATTTTCAGCAGGAGTAGTCTACCTCAACTTGGTGAAGGTACATTACACTCTGCACAGGCTGCCTTTCCATCACTCCAAACATGAAACCCTGATCCAGATTTGAACCTACGAACCTAAGACTCTGTTTACATGCCAATGCTTTGAATTGAAAATGGAAAACTTTCAGTCAACATGACGAAAGCGCTTGGAAACAGTGAAAATATAAAATGAAATGAATGAAAAAGACTCTAGAACTTTCGGAAAATGCTCCGACTCCTTGGAAATGGCAGAAAACGCAACTTTCTGAAACTGCTCCTTCAGGACACGCGCGGCACAGCCGTAGTAAATAGTTCTTCTGCACATGCACAAGTATCTGGCAAACAATGGTGGCCTGCAGAGCGTCATGACTCTCAGTCCATATTCTCCCGGGACTTTGTAGTTTTATAGTAGAGACTCACCCTAACTGCAATCTCACTTGTCTGTCCATATGAATGCTCGTGTACATGCCATTGTTAAAGTTATGTTGATAGCATATTGTTCTCTGCATGCATTTGTGTGTAGTTAGTTTCATTACATAACCAAGAAACAGCGCCAACTCAGGGTCGTTTCTCTTAAAACGTTGTGTCGTAGACAACGCCTGAAATGTGTAGAAAACGGTCATAAATTGTGAATTTTACTGTTTCAAAGTTGAAATGCAACGCTGGAAACTAACAATTGGGCAACAATATCAAGGCAAAAAGGTCACAAATGCAATGCAAATACAGACTATTTTCACAAATCACATGTTTAGTTTATTTTTAATCTTGGTTTAGAATGATCCATAAGCCCCTTTTAGTGTCCTTATTGATTTCAGCTGAAGATTGGTGAACAACAAACACTCTCATGTGAACACGTAATTTAAGATGACCGATTAATCTCAGAGAAAACTGTAATACCTGGAGAAAATCCACACATCCTCAGAGAAAACATGCAAACTCCACACAGAAAATCCTGCTCTAGTTTTAAACCTGTAACTTATGACACTAAAAGTTTAAATCGGGGATCTGGAACTCCATAAAGCGGAGGTCCATTAACAGTTTTAACCAAAGTGTGTTGTATTTTTGACAAGTAGAGGGGTTGTCGGCCTCACTGGGAGTTTGGTTCCTCTGGTTTAAATGATATGCTTATCAATAATTCATCAACGCCTCTTGAATTTGGGCTGGATCCAATTTTCTCAGACCTGTGAGAGGAGGAGGCCCCCCGCAGAAAACCGCGAACCCACATAGCCCCCCGAAAAAAACTTATTCAACCACATTTCTTGGTATCGTTCATTAATATTTCTTCTTTACATTTCAAACATGCAAATTGCTGATTTTTCAAAAGTGCCCCAATGAAACGAAGCAAACAAACTATCCGCAGAAACGAAGCCAGGCAGCTCGTAGCGCGTCACACGGAGTGAGAAACCCAAGCAGACGGCTGGCCCACTTGAGATGTGTAATTACTGTGAGGGGGCTTGGGAAAAGGCCAAGGAGAAAATGCACAAGGCCGTGGCGAAAACACTCGGCTGCAAAGCATCACTCTCTGTCAGGATAGCCCGGCACAGCGGTATGCAGACAAAGTCAAATAACGCTGCTCATGAGCAGGACCAGATCACACAGCTGAAGCGGAGTTCATAACTTGCCCTACTTTCTGCAGAAACTGCTCTCCGGAGAGGGAATGACATAACATTTGGAGAAAGCGTGTAAAAGTTTTTAACCCCATAATCTTTTTTTTTCTTTTCCCATGGCTGCTTTCATCATATTCATAACTTGTGATTGCAATGATGTAACAGAGCCGATGTTTGAAGCCACCTGGGAGCAGCCAGGGCGCAGGTGTGCACCACGTTACGCCGCCTTCCAAACAAGAGCTTAAACATGCATGTTTGGCCTAAACAATCTGACAGATTCGACACTCGGAGGCGGCTCAGAGAGCGCTCGGCCGGTGTCCACGTTTGATTTATTGATCCTCAACATGCGACACAGTAACCTTGTTAGATGTGGGGCAGAACCAGCAAACCGTGATATCGACATTCACCTTTCGTCCATGTTGGCCTGGCAGTCCAGGGGGGCCCATGGCACCAGGCTCTCCCTGCAACGGAAAAGTAGGTCACCACATTCAGATATATTTACGTGGCTGAGGTTGCTAATAAACAGACTTTTACAGTAGGAGAGATGATAGATCACATGCATACTTTTTGTCCTTTTGAGGCTTGGCCGAGGGACAGTCCATGATCTCCTTTTTGTCCCTAAAACACAAGAGTGCACAATTATTTAGTATATTTTCATCGCCGCGGACATATTTTCTGCACCGCCGTGACATTCACAAGGTGGAGGGGATTTCTCAGTCTACAGTGCAATTACACTATCAAGGAGTAAGGAGTTCATCCGACTTGTTGGCGAGTCCACCGTCTTCTATTTACATAAACGCGCAGTCCATTTATGCCCTCTGGTGACTTGGTTTACACCGAGCCGGCAAGAAGTGGCGAGGAGTGATCGGGTGCATTCTTCTCCCTTTTCGGGCAGTGGGGAATCTTCTCAGTACAGTCAGCAACGTCCAGTTTACACTGGTGTAAGAGCTGCCTACGTAACGTACGCAACTGTAACGTAAGACATCTGAAGAGGAATGGATCATTTCCTGTGCTTATCGAATAGATGAACAGGTCAAGGAAGAGAAATGCTTCAGCAGGCTGGAAGGGAATCAAACGAGAGCTGAGAGTGAATGCTGGGTGTGTGTATGAATCCAGCTGCACCGGGACCCACTTTGCTGCAATCATGCAGCTGAAGTTTAATTTTCATGGGACTACAAGGGGTTTTCCGGTCTTTTTTTTTTGCAACATATGGCGGCGGGACATCGCATCCACTTTGGCAAGGCTACAAAAGAATATGCAAAGTTTCAAATCTAAAGAATATCCGCACAACTTCGACCTGCAGGTTCGTGTCAGCTTCAACCTGGCAGCAAGCAGCTGTGAGTGGGAATTTTTCTCGAGATTGATTTCTCCACGGCGCCAGCAGTGCTCCTTCAGTCAACAGCAACATACATGCATGAACCCAGTGTCCTTTCACTCAGGTTTTCCCTTCAGTTAGATTATCTGAGCAGTTTAAGCTGAAAGAGAAACTAAATGAGGTAATTTCTTCTGAAAGCTCAAGACCTTAACAGGCACTGAAACTTCCCTCTGATTTCACGCTTTATTCCTCCATTCATTTCAATTTAACTCTAATTGAAGGCTGCGCGCAGTTTTAGTTGATTGATCATCCCCTCGTCTTACTTTATCATCATTATATACAGATAACAGACAATCTTCCAAACAAAATTTAGCCGAAGCAGAATATGTTTTCGAGGATCGTGCCAGGCAAACCCGTCTCTTGTTTCAGGTTTGTGTGCAAAT